>NC_143008.1:4432043-5065192 GCF_061535395.1 Colias eurytheme
GCATGAGAAGACGTAGCGGTATGTGATGTTGGTATATATCACTGTAAAGAGAATTTTATAAAGAAAATTATAACATATAACACACAAAGGAAGAAGTCAAAACTCACGACATTTTTGCGCACTGATGTTCGCTCGTCACAGTGAAAAAATATCTGCCGTTGAAACTGGTCTGTCATTAAAATAGGACGTCAAAACGTACTGTTAGTTTGTGGTGTATTTGTGTTTTAAAAAAAAAACACAAAATTAGTAAAAAATATTTATTTTCACAACACAACTTTTAAACACACACAATATATATATTTCACTTTACGAATCACAATATAGAACTTAACGAATTCTATAATATAGAATAGGGATTCGTCCCCTGCACCCCGCGCGGTTACTGGTACTGGTGCTCCTCTCAGGCTAAGCCGGTGAAACCGTAGCTTAGGTGGTTATGCGACCATTAAGAGAGAAGCTCCTAAACTAAGAAATCAACGCGTTATATACATACAATATTGCTGACACCGCGATATAGGCCGGTGGGGTTTATAGCCCAAGTCAGCAATATTGGACAATGTAACACAATGTAACACCTCTTGTACAATTTTTCTTCTTGCACCGCGAGATTTATAGCATCACATAATGTCGTAGGGTTACGACATCGAACAATTGTGGATATATAGGACGGCAACCTTAACAAAAAGGTATGTAAAGCAAGGTCTTCCGTGCTAGCTATGCGCCCTTTTAATTCGTCCGGATTTTTAGTTGAATGCGCGATATAGCTAGCCAGAGACTAGCAGACTTTCTGGAGAAGGAGGGTCTTTTTATGATGAATTCCTTCTTCCAGAAACCGACCCACAGGAAGTGGACCTGGCTCAGCCCCGACGGGAAGACGAAAAATGAGATAGACTTCATTATGACCACGAAAAGACAAATATTCAAAGATGTCTCCGTGATCCACAGGGTGAAAACCGGAAGCGATCACCGAATGGTACGAGGCATCTTGAATATCGATGTCAAACGTGAGAGATCTCGTCTGATGAAGTCTACGCTCCGTCCTTGCCATGAACAAATCCAAAATCCCGAAAGCTTTCAACTGGAACTGCAAAATCGCTTCGATTGCCTCGACAGTAGCGTTTCAGTGGACGATCTAAATAACAGGCTGGTAGAAACTATCCGCGCGGTTGGGTCCCACTTTAAAACCCGTAAAGTAAACCCGCAAAAACTCTCTGACCACACTCTGAAACTTATGGCAGACCGGCGCTCTATGCCACTGCGCACATCTGAAGATGCTAAGTCATATAGGCAGCTCAATAGACGGATATCTAAATCTCTGCGACACGATATTCGCTCCTTTAATGCTTCAAGCATTGAGGAAGCGATTAAGCGAAACCAAGGCTCGAAAGTGTTTGCAAGAGATATGTCTATTGGGCAGAGCCGGCTGACGAAGCTGAAGACAGACCGTGGCGTAGTAGTGTCGGCCAAGTCAGAGGTATTAGGAGAGGTCGAGAGGTTCTACCGGCAGCTTTACACCTCAGTTGCCAAGCCTGTTAATAGTCCGGCGAAAGACCCAAGAGCCCGACTAACCCGACATTTCACCGAAGATATCCCGGACATCAGCCTGTACGAGATTAGGATAGCTCTGAAACAGCTTAAGAACAACAAGGCGCCGGGTGAGGACGGAATTACCTCTGAGCTACTGAGAGCGGGTGGAAAACCAATCCTCAGAATGCTCCAGAGGCTATTCAGTTCCGCCTTGCTCGAGGGCACAACGCCTGAAGCATGGAGCAGGAGTGTGGTTGTTCTGTTCTTCAAAAAGGGAGATAAGACCCTATTGAAGAACTACAGACCGATATCACTCTTGAGTCATGTTTATAAGCTGTTTTCAAGGGTTATCACGAATCGTCTCGAACGCAGGTTAGATGACTTCCAGCCTCCCGAACAAGCCGGTTTCCGTAAAGGCTTTAGCACCATAGACCACATCCACACGCTGCGGCAAATTATACAGAAAACCGAGGAGTATAATTTGCCACTTTGCTTAGCGTTCGTGGACTATGAAAAAGCCTTCGATTCGATCGAGACCTGGGCCGTATTAAGGTCTCTCCAGCGGTGCCGTATTGACTATCGGTACATCGAAGTATTGAGAAGCTTGTACGAACACGCCACAATGTCAGTCCGAGTACAAGATCAGTGCACAAAGGCAATCCCATTGCAGCGCGGTGTTAGACAAGGCGACGTGATCTCGCCCAAACTTTTTACCGCTGCTTTGGAAGATGCTTTCAAACTGTTGGAATGGAAAGGACTTGGCATCAATATTAACGGCGAGTACATCTCTCATCTTCGTTTTGCCGATGATATCGTAGTCATGGCAGAATCCATGGAAGACCTTAATGCAATGCTCGATGACCTCTACAGAGTTTCACAACAAGTGGGCCTTAGCATGAACATGGACAAGACGAAAATCATGTCGAATGTCCATGTTGTGCCCACTCCAGTCTCTGTTGGAAACTCTACTCTCGAAGTTGTTGACGAATATGTCTACCTCGGACAAACGGTCCAATTAGGCAGGTCCAACTTCGGGAAAGAGGTCAATCGTCGAATCCGACTCGGATGGGCAGCGTTCGGGAAGTTACATAACATCTTTTCATCCAAAATCCCTCAGTGCCTGAAGACAAAAGTCTTCGAGCAGTGTGTGTTGCCAGTGATGACATACGGTACAGAAACGTGGTCTCTAACCCTGGGCCTTGTGCACAAGCTCAGCGTCGCTCAACGTGCTATGGAAAGGGCTATGCTCGGAGTTTCCCTACGAGATCGAATCAGAAATGAGGAGATCCGTAGGAGAACCGGTGTCACCGACATAGCTCGCCGGATTAGCACGCTGAAGTGGCAATGGGCTGGGCACATAGCCCGCAGAACCGATGGCCGTTGGGGCAGAAAGGTTCTCGAATGGAGACCACGTACTGGGCGACGAAGCGTGGGACGACCACCCACAAGATGGACAGACGACCTGGTCCGAGTGGCAGGGAGCCGCTGGATGCAGGCCGCCGGTGACCGGTCGTGGTGGAAAACCCTGAGGGAGGCCTTTGTCCAGCAGTGGACGTCCCACGGCTGAAACGATGCGCGATATCAGTTTGAAGACGAGTAAGGAATGTCTCCAGTCTTAAGCTATATTGCGAAACAGTTTCAGTTTGTTTTTGTTTGCAATTCTGAAGGTCTAATAAAAGGTGATCTCTGTGTTTAGTCTCACCGAAAGTGGCCTTTAAAAATAATTTTAAGTCCTGCCAACTATAACTACAACCAAGGAAGAAGTAATAAAATTCAAGTACTCACGACATTTTTGCGCACTGATGTTCGCTCGTCACAGTGAAAAAATATATGCCGTTGAAACTGGTCTGTCATTAAAACAGGACGTCAAAACGTACGTTAGAACCTTTGTTCTAACCTCTATGGTTCTCTCCAGATAATAAATGCGACAGCTGTGGCACAGATAATCAACCAAATTTGAATAGGACAGCTTTTACGATAGGTATAATTTTGGGGTACACTTGTTACACGGACTATAAGCGTATAATCATTTTTGGATTCGTTGATCCAACGGACCGTACAGTGGTACGTACGACTTTGCCTGTGCCAGATGAGTCCATTGTAGAGGAATTAGTGTACTGCTTTTTATAGTATCCTGTATTAATTTGTTGTTGTGTGTATTTCCCTATATCGTCTTCAAAAATTATATTATTGATACCGTTCTTAACATACGCTAATGTGTGCGGATCATATTTTCTTAGCTCGTTGGCTATGTGTCTTCCAAATGAAGAGTATGGATCATTGATGTATGTCAAAGACTTTTACAAGTATTCAAGGGCTTCCGCGAGCATATCTGCCGAATCCTCCTGTGGCTGCGTTTTCTTCCATTTATGTTGAAAATAAATGGAATTTTCCCCACTCTATTGGAGCGATGGATGGAAAACATGTTATGTTGCAGGCACCGATTAACAGTGGCATTGATTATGATAATTACAATTTCCAATTGTCCGATGACACATTTCGCCAACATAGCCACCCATGCGGTTACCATCGGACTATGCAAAGGTCGTTGATGGAGCAGTCCTGGATTCGTGTTGCCCCAGAAACGACAATTTTGCCGATTGACATAGCCGTCCAAATGAAAGTGAGCGTCGTCACTAAAGAAGATGTTCTGGCAATCGTCAAACTCCTCCAACATTGTGTTTACAAAATTCAGTCTTTAATCAAAGTCGGTTTCTCTTAATTCCTGTACGATCTGAATTTTGTAAGGCTTCAAATTCAAATCAGACCGCAAAATTCGATGAACAGTCGCTCTGGACATGCCTAATTGTGACTACCGTTTTCTAATGCTTATTTGAGGTTGACGTCGCACCGAGAATTCCGAGAACTGAAATTCGGTACAAGTATATCATCGCAACTATTATCAGAGATAATACTAGAGACCTGTGGAGCAATCTGTAAAGAGCTTAAAAATTATATGAAGTTAAGTATACGTTTAAAAATAAAAGACATACAATTTACATACAGCGTTATTTATTTTTTAATCAATATTAGTATCAAAATATTTATGTACCGAAACAAATCAAACTAAGTAGGTATTATAAAATCAAATAAGGTGGGTGACATCAACTGACATGACAATTTTTTATTTATTTTTAAGAACCAAATACTGGCTTAGTTCTGATCCACTACCCGTAAAAACATTGTGTCATTTCTTTAGCACCACTTCCCCTTGTACTAGGTTCTGGTTCTGATTTTGATGTTCTGAATTCTGATACGGTGTCATCAGGTAATTGGGTAATTGTTTGTTAGAGGTCATTTGTTACTAATAACGGCATGTTCTCTTTCTCTTTTCTCGTTCTCTTCAAAAATCCTCGGAACGCGCTAGCTAATGCCGCACTCCCCGCTCCCCTCTGTGGCGCTGGCTAGTCTAGACACACTTTTGAAATAGTTGGGTACTTATGAGACATCCTGTATATTAAGTGCCATAATTTTCTTTTTTAGAAAACCTATTTTACTAGAGCCAATTAAAGCAACAAAAGGTATATTTGTACAACTACATCTGAAAAAATACTTCAACTAATGCTTGATGCGCTCTGTTAGTTTGTGGTGTATTTGTGTTTAAAAAAAAAACACAAAATTAGTAAAAATTATTTATTTTCACAACACAACTTTTATAAACACACAATATATATATTTCACTTTACGATTCACAGTATAGAACTTAACGAATTCTATAATATAGAATAGGGATTCGTCCCCTGCACCCCGCGCGGTTACTGGTACTGGTGCTCCTCTCAGGCTAAGCCGGTGAAACCGTAGCTTAGGTGGTTATGCGACCATTAAGAGAGAAGCCCGTAAACTAAAAAATCAACGCGTTATATACATACAATATTGCTGACACCGCGATATAGGCCGGTGGGGTTTATAGCCCAAGTCAGCAATATTGGACGGTGTAACAGCTCGTTGTTATGAATGAACGATTCAAAAGTGTCTTGAAACTCGAGTCATTTAAAATATGAGTCATCGAAATTTACAATTTTTATCATAGACAATCTTAAATTAATTTCGTTACTAGGACCGCAATGACTTGAGTTTCGGACTTAACACTTGCAATTTCATACTTATCTTTGTCAAGTAATTTTTAGGAACCTAGCTATCATGGAAATAAAGTAAATTTCGGCTTCCATCGGGGTTGGATTTTCAAAGTCGAACTGCGTGAACAATGCACGAAAACGATCCAACCTCAATGCAAGTCCACTTCTTGTCAAGAAATATGATCGATGTCTAAAAGATTTTTAATACATATTAAAGTTGGTAACACGTGCGTCGGCCGGGTTCCCACTATCCCGGTCGATCTGCCGGAAACCGGATACCGGGCAGAGTTCACATTACACCGGATCAAATTCAAATTCAAATTCAAATTCAAATTTAAATTGTCTTTATTTGCTGAATGTAGTTACATAGCTGAGGTACAAATTTTATAGGTTCTTAGACATTCTGCTCGTAGTTGAGCGTGCAAATATCTTAAATTATAAATTACATTATACATAATACCATAGACTAATACACTCAAGAAGACTTACAATCGCCATAGTAAAAAACGTAACTCGTTTCTCAGTTCCCAATTTTGTCGATAGATGTCACTCACAGTAGCATTTGGCATTTCTATAAGCTTTTTTATACGTTTAAGAACTAGATGTCGCCTTAGAGCATTAAGTCGGTTTAATGAAGCTAAGAGATGTCGCTACAAAAAAAATCAATGTGCCAAATAGTATCTTGACGTAAAATATAATACGCAAAAAACGTAAACTATAACGTAAAATATAATACGTAAAATATAATACGCAAAAAAATATTTTTATTTAAATGTTATTTTTTGCTCTGAATCGCGCAAGCGAAATGTTTTCATTACAGAGCATATATACAACTTTCCGCCATTAATAATCGGGGCCTTTACGGCCGGCCGGTCGAGTAGACTAGTCTCTCCCTTTTTCGATTGAGGAAATCCACCTCCCTACTTCCACATCATTTTGTTTTAGTTTTAAAGATTTAATAAGCGTAAAATAATACTTTCTTCATTTTTGTATTTTGAGTAAACGTAACACTAATAACGGTTAGTTTGACCAGAGGCGACTCGTGACAAAATTGTATGGGTGTTTAATTAAGTATTGAACTAAAGTCTAAAACAAAGAAAATACAGTAGCGTAGTAAATTCATTACAAAAAAAAAGCACCACAATAAGGGTGCTATTACAGATTTTTAACAAAAAACGCTATTTTACGGTACAATTTTAACTCAAAGCATGAGAACAAAGTAATATCTTAAATCTTTATATATAAAAATGAATCGCAAAATGTGTTGGTAAGCGCATAACTCGAGAACGGCTGAACCGATTTCGATAATTCTTTTTTTATTATATTCCTTGAAGTACGAGGATGGTTTTTAATTTTTATGTAGAGAAAACGTAAATATGTACCACGGGCGAAGCCGGGGCGGACCGCTAGTTACAAATAATTGGAATATTTCGATTTGCAACAAATAATGTTAACGATATTTTTTATCAGTTAAATAGTTTAAGAGATATATCGTAAATACCATTTCAACCGCTATTTTCAAGATGGCGGCCGTGGGACAAGGGTGGCGACCCCACAAACTTGGTTTTAGCTTCACACTGACCCCCCCTACACATCAAAAAAACAAAATTGCGTCCTCTAAAAAATGCAAGGTTAGGGCTAAAAAATGTAACATTTCAATGGATCACTAATAAAAGTAACAAAATGAATTTTTAAAGTTATCTTCTGGAATCAATTTCAATAAAAATATAAAAAAATAATACTACTAATAAAGTATGAAGATGATCTATAAAATGGATTGCGCTATGTTTACGTGATCTTTTGTTTCGCGAAGGACTGAAAATTTCTCTTAACCTCTTATTGGATTCCGTATTTAGGCATTTGATATTCGTATTGGAGTTTAGGTATACGATAAATTTAATTTAAAATTAAAGATATATTAATTGTTAAATGAATGAGCACAACTTTATTATAATTATTTATGGGAGTTCACTGCACCAGCGCTCCTTAGGATGGACCGCCTATTTTTGTCACTTCGTTCATCGCTGTTCGAGAGTGACTTCGTGACCACCATGGACTTAGATCATTAAGTAATCGATAACACTCGCAGGTGTTTCCCCTTTTGTCGAGGTATAAGATTATTCGAATCGAAAAATCTTATGCTTTCATAAAAACTACTTGCGTAATCGATTACAAACACTCTGCGTTTTCCTAGGCTAAAACATCGAAAGGACGTCTGCGAGTGCTCCGCTAAAAATGCCGTTTTGCACTGTCAAGCCTTGCAGAAGCAATTCAAACATGTCGAATATTAAAAAAGATGGTATAACCTTTCATTTGTGTATATTTTTTTAACGTACATTTCTAATTAAATGCAATTTCTAATAATCGTCGATGTATCGTTTAGCGATATGATCAAGACAAATAATCGAGTCGTTTACTCGATCATTGATGCGGCCCTACGAGACTATCATGGAAAGAAAATATACAAATTTAATCTTTATGAACTAAGAGATAAAGTTGAATTTAAAACCCGATAATGAACCGCATTTCTTACGAGTCTATCTTTTAGCCCCTTGACCACCGAGCGGCCCGATCGGACCACGGCCCACGGGCCACGACACAATAGATTTTCTATTGTGTCTGTGATTCCGGGGGCTGAGGCATTAAAGAAATACAAATTTAATCTTTATGATCTAAGTTATAAAGTTGAATTTAGAACGCGATATTGAACCGCACTCCCCACGAGACAACTTGGAATGAAATACAAATTTAATCTTTATGAACTTAGGGATAGAGTTGAATTTAAAAACTCGTCGCTTAAAAGGTCATAAATTTTTACGACTTTCGTGACACAAATTATTTTTGTGTATGTGTGATTGTGTTTCAATAGTGTGAGTTACCTTCCCCGCACCAAAATCAGCAGAAAGTTTAGTTAGAACATTTGCCAGCGTACGCCATCCATTACTTAATGATCTAAGACCATGGACCACGTTGCTATGAACTGTTTTTGTCAAAGAATTACTCGAACAATTAGAACATAAATTTCAACGTAAGATGTATAGGTGCCCGTAGCTGTATTGATGAGTCTCGTACTTAAAAACCGATAGATGCTGGTTCAAATCATTGCCGTACATCTTTTTTTTTTTTCCCGTATTTTATGGTCATATAAATAATACTTTTTACAAGGGAATAATTAAGAAGAAAAAAGATATAGACATTTTTTTAACAGAAAATAAAGAATTTAAATAATATATATTACTAGCGGTCCGCCCCGGCTTCGCCCGTGGTACATATTTACGTTTTCTCTACATAAAAACCATCCTCGTACTTCAAGGAATATAATAAAAAAAGAATTATCGAAATCGGTTCAGCCGTTCTCGAGTTATGCGCTTACCAACACATTTTGCGATTCATTTTTATATATAAGACTAGCAGTCCGCCCCGGCTTCGCCCGTGGTACATATTCACGTTTTCTCTACATAAGAACCATCCTCGAACTTCAAGGAATATTATAAAAAAAGAATTAACGAAATCGGTTAATCCGTTCTCAAGTTATGCGCTTACCAACACATTTTGGGATTCATTTTTAAGTATATTATAAAGATATTATACACTACTCTGATCACTATGTCGAATGTTTGTAGTGGGTGTCGAAATCTTATTAAAGGTACTCTCTTCCTTAAGATGCTCCACAATCCTATATAAGTTACTCTATGATGCTGCACCACCGCGTTGCTATGAACTGTATTTATCAAAGAAATACTCGAACAATTAGAGCATAAAGGAGAATGACCACGGGTGGTATCGGTAAAATTTTAGTTGTGCCACGTATTCGTGATATTGTTAATTCCTATTTGTATTTATAATGATCATATGTATCAATATTAAGTCTTAATTATACCGGATAAATTGAAATAATAGTAAAAGTTATTCTTTTGAAACATGTATGACCACGTATGGAATCGGTAAAATACTAGTTGTGTCACGTGTTCGTGATATTGTTAATTCCTATTTGTATTTATAATGATCATATTTATCACTATTAAGTCGTAATTATACCGAATAAATAGAAATAAAAGTAAAAGTTTCTGTTTTGACACATTATATCTATCTCTCTTGCAAGCGTCCTGCGTCATATGTCATAGTTGAATGAATGTGTTCGACGCATTGTTCGACGTTATTTATTTTGAATTATAATGTTTATTACGATTTACTTTTCACATTTGTCTTGTAAATTAAAATATTACCTATGTAATAAATGTAAAACTTAACGTTCATCGTTAGTATAAACTCGATAAAGTATTTTTTTGAAGCGTTGAATAAAACTATTGTTTTATTTTTATTGTCGTGAACTGCGGCTTATTTACATAAAAACTTTAATCGTTTCTAAAAGTACTAACATCAAGCTTTAAATTGAGCTATATTTCATCTTGACACAATAAGTTTGATTGCGATACCAAGTGCCATAGTCACTTGGGCAATCTCCTTTCAATGTAAGACGTATAAGTGCCGGTAGCTGTGTTGACTGAGTCTCGTACTTTAAAATCGATAGATGCTGGTTCAAATCATCGCTGTTCATCCACATTTTTTTTTCTTTTCCCGTATTTTAAGGGTCATATAAATAATACTGTTTACAAGAGAATACTTAAGAAGAAAAAAGAAAAGACATTTTTTTTAACAGAAAATAAAGAATATATATAATATACACTACTCTGATCACTATGTTGAATGTTTGTAGTGGGTGTCGAAATCTTAAAAGGTACTCACTTCCTTAAGATGCTCCACCACCGCGTTGCTATGAACTGTATTTATCAAAGAAATACTCGAACAATTAGAGCATATTTTTCAATGTAAGACGTATAAGTGCCGGTAGCTGTGTTGACTGAGTCTCGTACTTTAAAATCGATAGATGCTGGTTCAAATCATCGCTGTACATCCACATTTTTTTTTCTTTTCCCGTATTTTATGGTCATATAAATAATACTGTTTACAAGGGAATACTTAAGAAGAAAAAAGATATAGACATTTTTTTAACAGAAAATAAAGAATATATATAATATAATTATATTATATACACTACTCTGATCACTATGTCGAATGTTTGTAGTGGGTGTCGAAATCGTAATAGAGGTACTCACTTCCTTAGATGCTCCCTAAAAACTAAAATAATAATTCAAAAACACCGGAGTTTTTAAAACAACGCCCTCTAGATGTAATAATTGAAAATCGATAGTTTGCTGTTTCCTTAGTTCTAAAATTGGTCACTAGGTGGCGCTTTTAAAACTGCAAATTAAATAATAAGCTCAAATGAGAGCGCCATCTAGCAATAAGCTGAAATTACGGGGTACGATCTCTAGTATGACAATCATCAGTCCTCTTTAGATTCTATTAGTCCATGATAATACTTCACACAACACTATATCTCAATAATAAAATAAAATCGGATATAATATACAGTAATAAAATCGGACAAGCACCTCAGTTGAATTTGGACCTGTGCAAATAATGGACGACAAAATTGTGTGGTGGTTGTACAAAAGGTGTCTATAAGCGCTGAACTACAATAACCTAAAATTTTAATACATATTTGAAATAGGGCGGTCTTGCGTGATGATATTATTCGACGTACTACCAACATTAAAACAGTCTTGTGTCGTAGTTAGTAAATACATTACGTTGAGGTTGTGGTTCATTCGAACTAGTAACATTACAAGTCAAACTCGATACATTATTTTTGCATGTTGGACAATTTGTTCGTACATACCCTTTTTCACCACAACCATAACAAACAAGGCTAGACTTATTATTACTAGACGATACTTTAGAGTCTTTCTTTGGGCACAAATCACGCGTATGACTTCGACGTTTGCAATACACACAGAATAACTTTGCTTCACTCGCGGTATTATTTTTATCGGCACTTAAACATTCAAGTTGAGAATAGTACCATAATTTTGGTACGTATATTTGGTCGGCTCCTCAACGTGTTCGTTTCTTTCCTGCACTTTTTTCTTTTCTTTTCGGTTCCGTCGTCAACTTCGCCTGACTTTTGATACAAAGGTATCAAAAGCCAGGCGAAGTGAAGCGAAAGGTTCATTCTTTCTCACATATTGTGGAGTATTTTTAGGGACATCAAATAAAACTCTTTGTTTTATCTGCGGCTACAAATAAGGACTATCAAAACTTAATAACACACAACACATACTACAAATGATAGGAAAACGATGTAAGTGTAACAGGTGAAGTTTGGGTATTATTTCTTATCTTCGCCTGCCTTGTATTTGATATATAGATACAAATCTTAAACTCTAGTAAAACTGTTCTTAATCATCATCTTCCATTTTTCTTTGTGCTTGGATTCTTATTATTCCCATCATTCATTGGTTATTTTGTTTTTGTTGAATAGAATTTAAAAAAGCATTTAATGCGTTACCGTCAAGATCAAGACCAATCTCTTCCCGTGTGTTAATATTATTTGGATTCACGTTTGTTGAAGTTGGTGTTGTTTTTTTTTTTATGCTATAGGATAGCAAACGAGCAGACGCGTCGCCTGGTGTTAAAGCGAAACACGCCGCCCATAAGCATCCACTCCACTGAGAAGAGGATGTGTTGCTGTCCTCAAAAAGGAAAGAGAGGTTGTTATTTGATTTGGAGGTTGCGCATCAAAATCATTTGAATTTACACCAATTATGGGCGACGCGCTTTCTTGAGATAATTGTAATACATATTGTGGTTTAGACTTGTCCCTGAAAACCAATTCCTCTGCATCGGCAACTATTTTAAAATCATGTTTCACACAAATTAGTATATCTTCCGGAATTTTTTTTATTATCCTTCGCTTTTAAGTGATATTGTCGTTTTTTTCTTGCTCAGCAGCATATAATTCTGGATTTTGTTTAATAGTTTAATGTTTTTTTCTTCTAGCTATTCTACGTCTTTCTAATTCTTTAAGTTAATCTAAGTTTGTAAATGTGATGATGAATGAAATGAATAAACTTTTTTATTTAATATAGTGTTTATTTCTATACTATCTACTAATATAAGACAAATTAACAATTTAAATAGACTCACTACCTAACAAATTAAAAAAGAATAATAAAAAAAAATAATTTCAACGTATACATATAATCTCGGTGAAAGTTATGGACTGGGCATTTTTCTGGCAACTTCTGAAATTGCATTAGCAATTGACAACAAAGCATTCCCAATATTGCTAACATTCTCTGACAAATTAGTTAATGCTTGCGCTGTAATTATTTCGGCTTCAACCCGCCGCGCTTCGATATCCGTCATCTGCTGCATATCAATATCCACCGTTCTCTGTATTGAGGACCGGCGTCGGCGGGGTCGCTGTGGAAGGGTACTTTGAAGTGGCGTCGCAGGCGCAGGTACTGAAATATAAACATAAAAAATGTAAAATCAGCACTTGAAACATCATGTTACAAATTATTTATGCTTAGAAAAAAGTCAATAAAATAGTGAAGTGTTACATGTTCGAGCTGTAACAAAATATCCCAAGGTTGAGTGACTGATGGGTTTATGGAGCATATTTAAAATATTTTAAAATTCCTTAACTTTTGTACAAATATTTACTCGTGGGTAATTTTTTGTTGGGCAGAGAATTAAAACGCAGTTACTAAATCACATCGTATATTCGTATCACAATCGACAGCCATATTGAAAAGTGAATACAAGGAAAAAAGTAAAGCGCGAGCTATACGTTTATAAGTACAGATAACAAAATTAGATTTAATCTGTAAATGACGCGCGGACTTCGTTTCACACACGAACATTCTTGTACTGCTTCATTGCGTGACGTAGTAATTATGGAAATATCCATTTCCGCACTTTCTGGTATTAAAATGTTTTCCACTACTGGTGCAGACTGAAACGAAGAAAAGAATATTATAAAATTTATGAAATATTGAGAATTCTAAATGTAATGTAATGTAAATTTCTATTAAAATATTGTACATATTTTATATTACCGATTGAGTGAATCTTGTATAACGCGTCGCAAATTCTTGTCCCCCCATTACTGTCACTAATCTATTGTCTAGGGCAGACAACACTGCTAGGTTGTCTGTCCCTCCCCCAGTACGTGTCATTGAAGCCGAGAGATCTGCACAATGTTTTTTTAAAGCACATTTCTTCTCAGCCCAATAATGAAAACAAATGCATTTTTATCTTATTGTTAATGATTAAAATGCAGTTTATGTAAATTGTTCAAAATATCTGAGGCTCGACTTTGAGACTTGCTTCATGTTTGAATTTTAATGAAATTATTTAATTGATACTAGATATTTAAAGTAACAAGTATTACCTTAGCCCAGCCTTGTCCATTTTTAATTGCTCCTCCAAGACAATTCAATGAAATCTCTAATGTTTCCCATTTTCTCTTTGTTTCCAATTTACCGTGCGTTGTCCGAAACACTATGCCCGGGTTTTGTTCGAGAAACTCCACCAAACCTTCTAACTGAGCATAACTTGGGCGATTGGACATATTTACTAAAATTGAAACTTTTATAATTCGCAACAAAATACAAATATTACATTTTAGTCATATTTAATCAATTAATTTATCTACACTAATATAATAAAGAGAAAGATTTGTATGTGTAAACACACATTTATTTACAAACGTAAATAATAACAAATATGACATCGGAAGACGATGAACACTGCAAAGCGTCTATATTAGATAATATTTGCTTGTGCTGTGATTTTTCCACTCTTTTCAACTTGTTTTTGGATATTATTTTTTTTTGCATTTGCCCAACACATTATTATTTTGGCATTAGGTCCAAAAACTTTTAAGAATGTATTTTGTATGGTTTTTGCTGCATCAGAGATCAATACTTCTGGAGTCAAGTCCTTTTTGTGAATAGAAGAAACACTGTTCTTAAGAGCCGTAAAAACAAATGTAAAGTAAGCAGATCGTTCCGTGGATGTTACGCTTAAAGCAAATGGATGAAAACTTGTGTCACGTTCAGTTTTTCCAACGATGAGTGCCGGAAAACCCTGCCAGATTAATTTATAAGTTGCATCAGCGTGAACAATTTTACAATCGCTTGCGAGGCTCAGTAAATATTTAGTTGATAACATAAAACGAAAGTAGCGGTCTTTGTCATCGTCAGAAACATCGTAAATCAATATAAAGTTTAGCATTCACTTTGAGTTAGCAAATTTTTCTAGATCCTTCAATTCGCTAATAGTGAGGACTGCTTGAATGGCTGCGAGTAAATGTCCCATCCACTACCTTATCAGTGTTTCCTCCGAGAATTTTTTTCGAGCCAGGTCTCGCATTCGTCGTAAAAGTTGAGAAGGCTTGTGTTCCCCCAACTCCAGTTCAATAATTTCTGTACCTGGCGCACTTCCGATTCTTCATAAACTACGAGCACCCGGTATTTCAGAGCTTATTTTTTTGTATTGGGTGGTGCCAATACGATGTCACTAACCTGCTCAACAAAGAGTATAGTAATACTTACCGCCCGCGGCTTCGCCCGCTTTCTCTAAAACGATTTGAGATTTAAACTGCACATGGTGTGCGAATTTTATTATAATCGGTTGAGTGGTTTAGGAGTCCATTGAGGACAAACATTGTGACACGAGATTTATATATCGAAACTAGCCGTTGATAATTACCTGGATATATCGGGAAATAATGTTCCAGTTTAATGTTCATATAGGTAGGTAGCTTGTATGAAATATTCAACTAAAATTTGGTCTATCATGTACATGAACATTGAATGAACATGAACAAATAATACTTACTACAAATAGAACCAATATTTTCTTTCATTTTCTATTTTTATAATGTCTTCTTTTTTTATAATATTCACTAGCAGCTAATTTTATGTCATCGTTGCCCTCATATTGAATTTTTCCACATAAAATTCGATTTACTGATTTGCACCAGCTGTAAATTAATATATTTATGGTATTATTAAAAAAAAGAAATAATTATAATTGATCCGTATGAACGGGGCATTTAAAGGGATAAGTCACCTGCATCAAGTTACAAATGTTAATTATGTTAATTTTTAAGTTACTTTTGGGTAAATTTTTGCACAACGTTGAACTTGTTATAAATTGAATGTCCTGGAAGCAACTCGCAAGCTCTTGGCTTAGATAACAGAGCCATTTTTATTATGGTATTCTTTCTTTTGATAAACTCGTTATATTTGCTATTTTCATTGCCAATTAGGGTTTGTCTGCAATATTGACATGTTTTTACAACATTTTTTAAACATTTTGTGAGCACCCAACCGCAAACAAAATTTTTCTGACCAGCATCATTTTGATTAGTCAAATTTTGTTTAATAATCTCTTCGTTTAGCGGAATTATTTTATTGTCTCCTCACTTTGCCTTTCATTCTGTTCTTCAATATTAGTTGTAGTGTCTTTATTACTTGCACTATTCTGCAGGAAAGATAATCTTGAAAAATACATATATCGGGCTCCTTTACGAGCACCTGAACCAGAAGGAGTTGTTTTTTATTTTTTGTATTCTTTATTGTAGCTCTGTGTGGCCGATTTTACCCTCATTTTATTAATTTTTTCCGGATTTATATGTTTTTCCGTGACCTTGTGTAATAACCTTAGCTCCCCGTATGACTTATCGGCGGCATATACACTTTGAAAGTACTCCCATTTTACAATTTTTGTTTCCTTTTCAAATGTGTATGCCATATTTTTTGTCATTAACTATTTCGTAGACCCTTGATCAAATGGGGAGCGTCATAAAGAGGAATAATTTTTTTACTGTTGACACAGGAAAAATCACATTGACATTCTTTTTCATTTCTTAAATAAATTTGTTTTGTTTCAATAACCAAATCTCTTCACAACAATAATTATAACATAATTCTGTCAATTATTTTTTGGTGAATAAACCTACTTACTTAAAATAATAAAAAATACTTGCAATTTTAGTAAAATGCATTTTTTTTTTCAAAGAAAGACCCATACATGTTTTTTTAATCTTATCTAATTCCTCATCATTTTTACTTTAAAACTTGCAAATTACGATTCCTCAAAGTTAACCCTTTGTGCACTAATCTTGTCAAATACATCTTTATTTTACAGTACAACGAAGTAATATGGAAATAAAACTGACAGTTAATTTAAAAGCAAGTTAATTTATTTTAAAAATTGCTCAATATGCTCACCGTTTTCCCTTATACAGTAAAATAAGCGTCTCCTTACTTCCCTTTCTAAATCGGTTGTACCCGCCAACATAGCCATAACTTCACTAGTCGCTTCAAGTATTCTCTCGCGTAATTGTTCCACATTTTGAATTTCGACACTGTAAACGTAGTTTTTCATTGTGCCCCACACAAAAATAGTCCATTGTGTCATGTCGGGTGATCTTGGGGGCCACTGGATATGTCCATATCGCCCATTCCATCGCCTCGGGAAGTAAGTATTTAAATACTCTCGCACGGAAAGAGTGGCATGTGGCGGAGCTCCGTCGTGCATAAAAAACATGCCTTATAAGTACAACAATGGCACTTCGTTCAGGTAGCCTAGTAAATGATTTTGTAAAAAGTTCAAATATCTTTCGACGTGAAGCGTGCCTTCCAGGAAGTGAAGGCCAACTAAACAGTTTCCTATTACCCCTGCCCACACATTTAAGTGAAACCTGTGTTGAGATGACTCAACTCTGATCGCTTTCGGGTTTTGCTCAGACACCACGTGGGCATTGTGACAATTGAACACACCATCTCTCGTAAACATCGATTCGTCTGTCTAAAGTATGCTCTTAAGAAAGAGAGGATTGTTTAATGCACGCTCCATTAAAACGTTTGCAAATTGATATCTTGAAGATAAGTCCTGCGGAATTAATCCTTGTACTGGCTGATAATGATAAGGATGCAATTGGTGCGATTTGAATACTTTCCATACTGTCCAATGGCTGATGCCAAGAATCCGTGCCGCTCTCCTCGTGCTTATGTTTGGGTTATGATTCACTAGATCCAGAATCTTTTCCATACGTGGCGAAATCCGTACTCCAGGATGATCCAAATTCATATTTCTGAAAAGTGTTCTATCCCGAAATTTTCGGTCTACAGACTGGATCATGCGCGCCGGTGGTAAACGACGATTTGGGTACAGTCGCTGATATTTATGACGCGCAGCTCTCGCCGAACAATTACAGTAGCCGTATAATAAATACATGTCTGCCATCTCGGTCAAATTAAACGGACTAGCCATTATCTCACACAGAACAACTCAAAACAGAAAAAATAACAATCAAGTACGAGTAACTGATACTGAAACAAACTGTGAGCGTCGAAAAGAAGAAGAAGAAGTACTGCCACATCCCCCGTTTAAACAATAACAATGCAGGGTCGTGTAACAGGTTAAAAAAGTTCCTTAGAAAAAAAGTAGTTACTTTTGTGCAGTCACAATTTTAAAACTATAACAATTATGAAATAAATGGTATTTTAAAGTAAAAATGACGAGGAATTAGATAAGATTAAAAAAACATGCAGTTGTATGGGTCTTTTTTTGAAAAAAATTGCATTTTACTAAAATTGCAAGTATTTTTTATTATTTTTTAAATTCAAGTATTAAAATATCAGGTAATAAACTAGGGAATACATTCGTTTTAATCTGCAAGTACATTGATTAAGCAACAAAATTAAAAAAAAATCATCAAAATCGGTGAAATACAATCGAGAACAGACGTGTTTTAAAAAAATATGACTAAAATTGTAATGTTACAATTAAAATAGTCGTATTTTTTTTTTAATATTTAGAGTGCAAGAATTAAGAAAAGCATTAAGAAAAAGAAACGATACCAAATTTCATGTGAGGATCTCACCTATCCACACTGAAGTGATGTGACCAGGTCTCCCTTACACCCTGTATATTGTAATAAATAGACAATTGAGTATTTGAATAAAAATTTTTTTTGTGCTAAATGGAAAGATTATATATTAGTTTTATAACAAAACTGTTTTTTTTTTAATTTTTTTTGCAATAATTCAAAAGTTATTTCAAAATAAAAATTAGTCTTTGAATCCAGTACCGAAAACACTCCGACAACTCCCGAAGCGTCACCCGAACGCGTGTGACGTCATAATGTTAGTTTTCACTCATTGCAGTTGATAGAAAAACGAATACAACTATAACATTTTGACGTCACATCTATCGTGACCAGTCATGGCGCGTTTATAGTCACGTGACTTTAATTTAAATTTCATCGATTTTTAATTGCTTGTAATTAATTGAAAAATAATTTTTTTGGAGATTTTTGCATTAAATATCAATATTATCATCAATACATATAATAAAATTCTAGAAAAGTGGTGTCTGTACAATGAAACTATGTAAAAAAAAATTAGCAGGGGTTATTACTAAATCGATCCCAAACCCAAAACTGTTGTTAAAAAATTTTTTGTCTGTTTGTCTGTTTGTCTGTTTGTCGGTTTGTCTGTTTGTCTGTATGTTTGAACACGCTAATCTCAGAAACGGCTTATCCGATTTAGATGCGGTTTTCACTAATATATTGTGGTAAGCTTCATTTAACATTTAGTGTTTATTTCATGTCAATCGGTTCATAAATAAAAAAGTTATGACCATTTAAGTAATCACAGCGAACATTTGCTAAGGCATTCTAATACATGAATTACTTTATTACGTAAATTATACGCTAAAGTTATTCCTTGACATGTCCAGATGATCATATCGAAAATCCCCAAGCGTGGGGGGGGGGGTGGTTATGCTGAGGGGGTAGTAGGGGGGGTCAAAGGACCTTTATTTAGATTTTTGCTCATAAGTCTAAAACCTGCACAAATATGTAGCATTATGGTTACTTCTAGGTAAATTTTCTATATAAAAGGTCTTTGAAAATATGTCGTAGGTATTATTTTTAACCCCCCACGCAAAAAAAGGGGTGTTATGTCCGCTATGTGTGTATTGCGTGTCTGTCTGTGCCACCGTAGCTCGCTAACGGGTAATACCAATTAGATGCGTTTTTTTGTTACATTAGTTGTTTATTATATTACTAGCTGTGCCCGCGACTTCGTCCGCGTGGAATAGTGACTGCATAGTAGTTACTACTTAACACACAATTATTGAGTAAACACGTCTTGAAACACGTACTATCATATACAACTAAATTATAAGTACTTACACATTATTATAAAGTTAAGAAATAAAATAAATAATAACACAAAAGAACTGTTAGTAAAATTTATTACTAAACTGAGCTATAAAACTTAGGTACAGAAGAGTTCAAAATTTCCAGGATGTGGTTATTCTCCCGCTCCCATATTCCTTCTACTTTCACAGATTTTCAACTTTTCCCTTTCACCCCTAGTAAATGGCAGAACCGATTTTGATCTAAACCATGTCTAATCATACCTATATATTATGTACATGTCATATCCTTTCGTTTGGTACTCCATTTGGATTATTTATCCCCACTATCACCCCTAAGGTGCCCTATATGTAATAAACAGATTAACCAATTTTGATAAAACATGACTAATTGTAATTCACACGTCATTTGATATGCCGCTTGATTATATTATTTGACCACATTCGATTATTCATTCCCACTTTTACCGCTATAAATCAATAAATGGATGAACCGATTTTGATATGCCTCATCATACTTCTCACGTCAGGTCATGCCCTTTCATTTGATATGCCACTTGGGTATATAATTATTTGACAACTTTTATTCCCACTTTTATACCTATATCCAATAAATGGATGAACCAATTTTGATAAAATATGTCTTATTGTACTTTACACGTCATGTCTTTCATTAGATACGTCACTTGAGTATATTTGATAAAATTCATTTATTTATTCCCACTTTTACCCCTATATCAAATAAATGGATGAACCGATTTTGATAAAATTTGACTAATTGTTTCTGACATGTCGTCTATTTTCATTTGATATATCACTTGGGTATAACCTACATTAACAACCTACATTAACAACTAACATTCGTTGTTTTCATTCCCACTTATCCCTATATAATATAATAAACAACTAATGTAACAAAAAAACGCATCTAATTGGTATTACCCGTTAGCGAGCTACGGTGGCACAGACAGACACGCAATACACACATAGCGGACATAACACCCCTTTTTTTGCGTGGGGGGTTAAAAATAATACCTACGACATATTTTCAAAGACCTTTTATATAGAAAATTTACCTAGAAGTAACCATAATGCTACATATTTGTGCAGGTTTTAGACTTATGAGCAAAAATCTAAATAAAGGTCCTTTGACCCCCCCTACTACCCCCTCAGCATAACCACCCCCCCCCCCACGCTTGGGGATTTTCGATATGATCATCTGGACATGTCAAGGAATAACTTTAGCGTATAATTTACGTAATAAAGTAATTCATGTATTAGAATGCCTTAGCAAATGTTCGCTGTGATTACTTAAATGGTCATAACTTTTTTATTTATGAACCGATTGACATGAAATAAACACTAAATGTTAAATGAAGCTTACCACAATATATTAGTGAAAACCGCATCTAAATCGGATAAGCCGTTTCTGAGATTAGCGTGTTCAAACATACAGACAAACAGACAAACCGACAAACAGACAAACAGACAAACAGACAAAAAATTTTTTAACAACAGTTTTGGGTTTGGGATCGATTTAGTAATAACCCCTGCTAATTTTTTTTTACATAGTTTCATTGTACAGACACCACTTTTCTAGAATTTTATTATATGTATTGATATAGGGATAAGTGGGAATGAAAACAACGAATGTTAGTTGTTAATGTAGGTTGTTAATGTAGGTTATACCCAAGTGATATATCAAATGAAAATAGACGACATGTCAGAAACAATTAGTCAAATTTTATCAAAATCGGTTCATCCATTTATTTGATATAGGGGTAAAAGTGGGAATAAATAAATGAATTTTATCAAATATACTCAAGTGACGTATCTAATGAAAGACATGACGTGTAAAGTACAATAAGACATATTTTATCAAAATTGGTTCATCCATTTATTGGATATAGGTATAAAAGTGGGAATAAAAGTTGTCAAATAATTATATACCCAAGTGGCATATCAAATGAAAGGGCATGACCTGACGTGAGAAGTATGATGAGGCATATCAAAATCGGTTCATCCATTTATTGATTTATAGCGGTAAAAGTGGGAATGAATAATCGAATGTGGTCAAATAATATAATCAAGCGGCATATCAAATGACGTGTGAATTACAATTAGTCATGTTTTATCAAAATTGGTTAATCTGTTTATTACATATAGGGCACCTTAGGGGTGATAGTGGGGATAAATAATCCAAATGGAGTACCAAACGAAAGGATATGACATGTACATAATATATAGGTATGATTAGACATGGTTTAGATCAAAATCGGTTCTGCCATTTACTAGGGGTGAAAGGGAAAAGTTGAAAATCTGTGAAAGTAGAAGGAATATGGGAGCGGGAGAATAACCACATCCTGGAAATTTTGAACTCTTCTGTACCTAAGTTTTATAGCTCAGTTTAGTAATAAATTTTACTAACAGTTCTTTTGTGTTATTATTTATTTTATTTCTTAACTTTATAATAATGTGTAAGTACTTATAATTTAGTTGTATATGATAGTACGTGTTTCAAGACGTGTTTACTCAATAATTGTGTGTTAAGTAGTAACTACTATGCAGTCACTATTCCACGCGGACGAAGTCGCGGGCACAGCTAGTTAATAATAAAGTTTTAAAATACATAAAAAAAAATCAATATTTTTTTATTATTCAAATACTCAATTACCTTTTATTTGGTCTAAAACTGCAGTTTTAATTTCCAACCTCTTTTGCAGCTACTTGTAATTGAAAATTATATAATTTCCTTTTAAAATCTATCTCCTCCGTCAATAACTGCTCCTTGAGCTCCTCAACAGTTTCCTTTCTTTTATAGACTCCTTGGATACTCTGTGAAACTACTGCTGTAGCTTCACTGCGCTCAGTGTTGTTGGATATCTGTGGCCGCCTTCGTGACCACAGAGGCGTTTTATTAATCAATAGAGCTTCCTTCTGAAGTTCTTGTAAGTCCTTAGAAACAAAATGAAAATAACTATTATTTGGATGTTCATATTAAAACCACTTATAAATACCACTCTGGTGTGAGGTGGGGGCTGCGAGGGAAACCTCTATAAAAGTGAGCCGGATGGTCCTTCGACGCGTGAATCACATTTCGGAGGGCCTTGCCATCATCGGCGAGCGGGTGGCGTGAGCTCGTGTACAGCTTGCGCCACCCCGGGGTGGGCATTTGGTGGAGGGCCTGGAAACGGGCAAGTGGTGGAGGCCCTGAAAACAGGCAACTGCTGCGCGGGACATGCGGAAGATTGCGAATGTGTCGGGTACACATCCCGTCTAAAGCAGCGCGTTGGTACACTTGTGGGATGGGATTTTAGTCGGTAGGAATCCGACATAACCCACGGCCCCTTCCCCAGGAGCCGTGGGTATCTTAGGCAAGATATCCCCACTTGAAAAAAAAAGGGGTTACTGGTGAAATCGGGCATTAATCACTTTATTTATTTAAAAGAAAACTTTACGCAGGAATCCCATTCGTGATGTGGCCTACCACAGAAATAATGTAGAATCGCACCAAGCCGAAATAGCGGGTGGCTTCTACTACATTAGGGAAAATTACGTTAACACAAAATCGATGTTCTGAAATAGTGAGCAGCAAAAACAATGCACCACGTACCTTTGAGATGCTGCAACACTCGATGAATTTACGCCCAATTATCCGATGCGATACACGTGTTTCAATGGCCGCCGCGCGCGCACAGCAGAGGAGCGGCTCGATCGAAGGCGGAAGTACAAGTTACCTATAAAGCAATAAATATATAGTTTACCTATAAAGCAATTTCTTCCTGTCACCGGAGAGCATAGAACACATCTTCCAAATATGTATAATATATTGCATTCATTACTTCAGGTTACTCTGATAATGATATTGTAGCCCGGGATACTCTATAGAAAGCCTTCAAATAGCGGTAGCTTACTCCTGTACATCAAATCGATGACGGGGAATAATACACACACGATATTTGATGTTGTTAAACCACTTTTAACTTTAAATTTTACACAGAACTATTTTTAAACATTTATTTAAGACGGAGCGTATGTTGTCACGCTGACGGTTGCGAGCGAACGAGTAGTTTAGTCTTTGCAGGTATAGCTTCTCTTAAGACAGTATCTTCTCTCTGTATCATTGGTGTAATATTGTCTAATAGAGTATTAAAATTTTCTACAGACATTCTTAAAAGGGCTCTAAATTCGTCAGGATCTTCCAACTGTAGCTCACTAAAAATAGTGTTTGTAGCACCTAACTCCGATCTTAAAATCCACGGTCTTGTCCAAATGCGAGTTTTCTGCTCTTCAGCCAATATTTTGATTAGCTCTTCTAGCAGAAGTGGTATATGCAGCTTGGTGTATTTTTTTATAACTTTTTTCCAATCCATCGTTGCCGATTTCCAAAGAAAAATAACGGACTGACTGTCTCGCCGACAAATACGTTTAATACGTGTAAACACTTACTTGGCCTCCACACACACAGCGAGTGGCGGCCGAGTTACATTTCACTCTCTCGCCACTCTTCTCGTTAGGTGATCAAGGCTTTAGTGATCGTAAAAAAAAACCTTGGCGGTTCCTGTGAGAAGCCGCTTCGAAAATATGAGTTTTTCTATTTCGCCCCATTGCATTAGAGGAAACATCTTCAAAATCCTTTATAAAAGTTTCGATGTCATAAGCATCATCACCTGAAAATGGCGTCATTGATTTCTCCAAGTCATTGAAGGAAATACGCGGCGATGGTTCACCACAATCATCATCATCTTCAAGTCGTTTCGGCGGCATGTATATTGTATAGATAAGTCTTTAATTTTTTGGAGCTTCTCCCACAACTTACTAATTTACAATCGTTTTTAAAAACTTCATATGTAGTCCATTGAATGAGTCCCTCCAAGGGGGGTCTAGAGTGCGTGAGTTAGTAACGTAAGATGTTTCTTCGGAAACATGTCAAGAGTCCCTAGGTAATAAACATACTAAAACCCCGGGACACTAGGAGGAGCCCCGGAGTGGGGGGAGGGGGGAAAAGGTCCATTTTTTTCATTTTTCGCTTAAATCTCAAAAGCGGTACGTGATAGAGAAAAACTTTCAAGGAAAAGTTGAAAGGCCATAAAATTATCTACAAGTTGTACCTAGATCATTTTTTTCTATTCGCAGCCGTTTTCGAGCTACATCCCATGAAATGTGAAAAATTCGAAAGCTTTTTATTTTACCTATCTACTCTAATAAATTCAATACCTCCATGGTGGAATCTGCTTTTTTTTATCAATGATAGACCTAATTATGAGCAATCTATCTGAACCGGTATCAAGTTGCACTTTTGAGTTTTTTGGAAGAAAAAAATAAAAAGATCAAGTTCAGTAACTCAAACTACCCTAATATTATAATATTTTGACAATCGATTCCTCCTAAAGGCTTCTATGGAGGAATGTGTTTATTTTACCAATTATAGACCAAATTAAGAGCAATCTATCAGTACCGGTCACAAGTTGCACATTTGAGTTTTTTGGAAGAAAAAAAATAAAAAGTTCTACTATCGTAACTACCCTAATAAAATTCAACTCCCCGTAAAGTCCTCCGTGGTGGAATCTGGTATTTTTATCAATGATAGACCTAATTATGAGCAATCTATCTGTACCGGTCACAAGTTGCACTTTTGAGTTTTTTGGAAGAAAAAAATTAAAAAGATCAAGTTCAGTAACTCAAACTACCCTAATAATATAATATTTTGACAATCGATTCCTCCTAAAGGCTTCCATGGAGGAATGTGTTTATTTTACCAATCATAGACCTAATTAAGAGCAATCTATCAGTACCGGTCACAAGTTGCACATTTGAGTTTTTTGGAAGAAAAAAAATAAAAAGTTCAAGTATCGTAACTACCCTAATAAAATTCAATTCCCCGTAAAGGCCTCCGTGGTGGAATCTGGTATTTTTATCAATGATAGACCTAATTATGAGCAATCCATCTGTACCGGTCACAAGTTGCACTTTTGAGTTTTTTGGAAGAAAAAAATAAAAAGATCAAGTTCAGTAACTCAAACTACCCTAATATAATATTTTGACAATCGATTCCTCCTAAAGGCTTCCATGGAGGAATGTGTTTATTTTACCAATTACAGACCTAATTAAGAGCAATCTATCAATACCGGTCACAAGTTGCACATTTGAGTTTTTTGGAAGAAAAAAAATAAAAAGATCAAGTTCAGTAACTCAAACTACCCTAATATAATATTTTGACAATCGATTCCTCCTAAAGGCTTCTATGGAGGAATGTGTTTATTTTACCAATTATAGACCTAATTAAGAGCAATCTATCAGTACCGGTCACAAGTTGCACATTTGAATTTTTTGGAAGAAAAAAAATAAAAAGTTCAAGTATCGTAACTACCCTAATAAAATTCAATTCCCCGTAAAGGCCTCCGTGGTGGAGTCTGGTATTTTTATCAATGATAGACCTAATTATGAGCAATCTATCTGTACCGGTCACAAGTTGCACTTTTGAGTTTTATGGAAGAAAAAAATAAAAAGATCAAGTTCAGTAACTCAAACTACCCTAATATAATATTTTGACAATCGATTCCTCCTAAAGGCTTCCATGGAGGAATGTGTTTATTTTACCAATCATAGACCTAATTAAGAGCAATCTATCAGTACCGGTCACAAGTTGCACATTTGAGTTTTTTTGGAAGAAAGAAATATTTTTTGATCGTATGGGGAAATTGTTTGAGCCAAAATTATTTTTTACTGCGTGTAACTCAGAAACGGTAGGATATAGGAAAAAATGATTTAGGTACAACTTGTAGATAATTTTATGGCCTTTCAACTTTTCCTTGAAAGTTTTTCTCTAACATGTACCGTTTTTGAGATTTAAGCGAAAAATGAAAAAAATGGACCTTTTCCCCCCTCCTCCCACTCCGGGGCTCTTCCTAGTGTCCCGGGGTTTTAGTATGTTCATTACCTAGGGACTCTTGACATGTTTCCGAAGAAACATCTTACGTTACTAACTCACGCACTCTAGAACTTTTTATTCAATGGACTAATGCCTTATCACAATTAAAATTGAAATTAAAATAAATGAGGAGTTCATTTTTTATTAAATTGATAGATGCTTTATTTCTATCCGGCCGAATCTATTCTATCTTATTGCCGGCGGCAACCAAAAGCAGCGCGTGCTGCAGGTAAGGCCTCCCCCACATTGGGCGTAGGCCGAGCGTACGCGTTTCCTGAGCGTGCTGCCGGCGTCGGCGCGGCGCGGACGTCGCGTCAGCGCGCCGTGTGTGGGGCGCGGGCGTCGCGCCATCGAACGCTATGCAAGCGCATTTCCTGAGAACATTTACTATGGTAAGGTTTATTTTTTTTACACCATATAAAAGTAGAGATTTTGATGAATAAAAGGCTCCCAAAGTTTTTGAAAAAAGCTGATATTTTGACGGGTGACTTTTCGATTGAAAATTAGGTTGTTTTTTTGGTATTAATTCAAAATAAGGCGAAAAAATAAATATTTTCAATCAAATAAATTACAGTGTATTTGGGACATAATAAAGCAAGTTTCTACCAAATGTAGAAAATAAATAAATTTTGAAGTAGTTAAAAATAAAAAACCAAAAACTTGGTTTTTTGAATTTTTCACCTTAATTTTGAGGTTATGTGAAAATTGTAAATACACAAGTTGTAGATTTTTTTATTACCTACAACTTTGCCATTGAACTTTTTTCCGTAGGACTTGTAGTTTTGTCGGAAATCGAGAGAAACCATTTTTTTCTCTTAAAAGCTCCCCCCTCCCACTTCCCGAACTCGGATTGACCGTAATTTATTTTTCCTTTAATTTTCATCATATTCCCCTCCTTTTCTAATGGGTTTCATCCGACTGCGATTTTTTTGAACTTTTTATTATTTTTAAAGGGATCTACCCCAGTGTAAATATAAATGGTTGCCGTCTATTTCTATTTACATGAACCATTACCATTGTCGCCATTTTTACATGTACGGACCGGCGCGTTTTAATTTATTTGTAAAATTACTTTTATTGTGCCGAAACTCAAAAATAATTATATACAGAGCAAGGATAAAGTTCTGGGCCCATAACCTGATGGGTTTTAGGCAGGAAAAAGTAAAGATTGATGAATAAACTTGAGATACTTTATTAGACGATATGCGTAGCACAAAGGGTAAAGGCGGAAGAGAAAAATTATACAATGACAGATAGGTATTTGACATACACACATTTGTTTATATAAACTCCTTTCACCAACAGCGAATCTGTAGATAATTTTAGATATATCTGGGGTTATATCTTGGTGTATGTTAAGGAGAGCTAAACCTGTGAGCCTTTCTTCCATCATATGCGCCCTTAACCAAGTTTTAACCCGTCTTAGTGTGGAAAACGATCTTTCGGAAGTCGTCCCGCTTATGGGAAGTGTTGCAAGTATTTTTAAAAATGTCTTTATATTTGGGTAAAGATCTTCATCACAAACTTCAATAGAAGAGAGGACACAATTCGTTACGTTCTTATTTTCTTGTATTCCCGTTTCCATTTTAATGTCAATAACTGATACTCCATGTAAGGCCGTCCAAAAGGAGTGATCAATCCGAAACGATGATTTATTGTGTTATATTTTAAATTAATACAATGATTTATGAACTAGGCCAAAGAGTATAGTAATATAGAGGAAAAACTAGACAAAACTGTACCGCACTGTACAAATTCGTTTCTTTACATTTATGTTCACATCGCAAATCAATATAAAATTCTGCAATCACTTTGATTAATAAATGAGAATGACTTAAATCATGGACTGGATCATTTGAATCAAACATTATAATAACAACTTTGATTGAACTATTAAAATCATAATTTTTATTTATTTTAAAACATTTTTCGCATATTTCAATCACTTTACGTCTTGTGAGGGATAAGTGAGTCCACCGCGATCTTTTCATTTGATCAAAGATGAAAATAATTTTTCCTTTTCTCTCAATAAAACCCATTGACATACAGCACAGTTAATATTCTTAATCACCAATGAATCCCGCTATGTAAATAGGAATATCTTTATTGAAAAAGTAAAATAATACATTTAAAATTTGGGGAAACTAAAGCCTGTGTTAGTTGGAAACTGTGATGATGACTTCCTTTGTGTATTCGTCTAAAAATCTCAAATAACATCCTCTACAAATAGGTCGATTAGATCCTTTTCAATATCCTAGACCTGCATAATATTTTTTTGGAAACTTGGAATGGTGTAATTCACAGCACTGACTACATTTGTTGTAGATGACACCGAAAGAATAGGTATATCCACGAGCTTTCCCTCCGTATGGAGCTGTATTTGGGAGCGAGCTACATTTTTTTTAACGCAGTGCGGAACTACACAACGTTCGGGTTGTCATTGTAACCCCCTCTAGCCGTCATTTTACCAAAAAACATTTCGAGATGATCCTGGCTGATTTTATAAACAGGAACATATCTTATCCCTTTCAAAACTTAATTATCTTAATCTTAATATCTTAATCTTAATACTATTATAAAGGCGAAAGTTTGTAAGGATGTATGGATGTATGGATGTATGGATGTTTGTTACTCTTTCACGTAAAAACTACTGAACCGATTACAATGAAATTTAGCACACATATAAAGGGTAACTTGGATTAACACATAGGATCGGTTTTATCCCGGAAATCCCACGGGAACGGGAACTATGCGGGTTTTCCTTTGAAAACGCGGGCGAAGCCGCGGGCGGAAATCTAGTTGTACATATGTATCGCACTTTTTGAAGAAAATATAAAGCCGATAAAACTAATTTAACTGAAAAAAGGAACTTACCATCTAAAAATTTCAATTTAGATAAATATTCTTCACAACTTTTAAGAAATGTACTACAATTTTGAATATTAGCAGCATAGAGAGCTTTCTTATAGCCAGGCTCAAAGCGTCGTTGATCATTATTATAAATTTAACAGTTGCAGAGCATTCATAAATCATATATCTAATTTAAAGTTATTTTTGCAAAAGAGAAGAGCGTCAGCTAGACCTACTTAATAGCTGCGTGGCCAACCTTACTTTCATTTTTATTTTCAAAATAAACATGCGCTTCTTTTAATTTATTGCCCAGATAAACCTTTTACTTGTTGGATTTCGTGAAGTAAAACAATATAATCAAATTTTATTTCACCCCCATCCTAGTCCACTATACATTTATATTCCCCCAAAGTATTTCTTACGAGTTTTACCATGTGGGAGGGATCATAACATACATTAATCCTAATATTTTTATAAATAAAAAGGGTTTCAGATAAATCCCTTTAAAATCACAACCTAGACTAACAGCCATACTGATATTACTGGCTGCGCCATCAAACGTTAGACCACATACATCAACGTGCAATAACGTCACTTAAGCAATTTTTTTCAAAACTTAACTGATTATGAGAAAATACTCCACTCTCTACTTGGTGCGTTATTGTCATTTGTTTGTTGTACGATGACCTAACAGGTGTCCTAATAGATCGCGCGATATCTATCGTGCGATGCCGTCGCTCGATGGCTGGCGTCGCGCTAAATTTACGCCACTTTAACGATGGCTATAGAGATGCATGCACAGTTTTTGCTGTCGGGCAATATTGCTTTAAAAATTGCAAATGACATTGAAAAAAGGAAACGTAGACAACATAAAATACTTTATAGATCCAGAAATATGCGCGGTGTATTTTTCAACCTTTATTTTGATGTACGAAATAACGAAGAAGACTTTTACGATTATTTGTCCATGTCAAAAGAAACATTTGACTACATCTGCAATGGAGTACGTAGCGATTGTAATCGTAGTGACCAACTTTAAAAAACCCATAAGTACAACAACTATTACGGTATAAAAAAAAAAGAATAATCACACATTCTTTTATAAGAAAAAGAAAGTGAGGTGTGAAAATATATTATTCAGCATTAAATGATTCGTAGAATTGTTGTGTTTGTTGGTGGTGCCATGGATGGATGTGAGGATGCGTGCACAGGTGAGGGTATGATTGACATTGACATAGTAGATGAAGAGTTTGAAGGGGGTGATGGCATAGATAGAGAAATTTCGGTATTCTGTATTTTACTTAACCTTAATTTTTGCACTGGATTCATATATTTAAAATATGGAGCTAGCTATTTCAAAAATAGTAGATCTTCATCCTGAACTTCTTTTTCTTTCTCCTTAAACGCTTTAATTTTATCTTCTTCGATTTGGATCATTCGACGCTGATATTCGGTTAAAGATTGATTTTCTTTACGTTTTCTTTTTTGGGATCCACTTTGTAATCCACTATCCAAAGCTTCAGTTGACAAAGCACTCGAGCTCTGTGTATTTGTACTGCGCACAGTGGTTCGTCATCAGACGATACAAAAGTCTCGGATCTATTAATCATTGCAGTAGAATTATCTTCATCAGGCAACTGAAGATTCTGCTCTGATCCTGAAGTGGATGGTTGGCTGGCATCATTATTATTATTTCCAGTTTCTTGAACATCCTTTAAAAACAACATATGTTGGTAATAGGTCCACTTTCCTGAATAATATTGTTCATTTGTGCTTCCTGCATCTCCAGAGCGAGGCTTACGAACATTTTTCAATTCTTTTAGAAAGACATCCCTTAAGTGTCGACACCTAGTTTTAACTTCCATTTCTGTAATAAATAACAATTTATTTAATTATTTAATTAATTGTGTGATACAGCTACGGGGATACCTATATGGCGCACGAAACCTAATTTGACTCAACAAACCGGGACAGTCAATTTTATTTCTGATAAGTTTGAATAAAAAAGATGCATCAATAATGTTGTATCTAACATGCAAAGCACGCATTTAAAAAAAGTTAAGACGCGACTTATATGTAGGTAGTTGTCTAAGCTTCCCAACAGAAAATGCTAAGTGCCATAGAAATCTTTTTTGTACTCTTTCTAGTCTTAGCATGTGAGTAGAATGGTGGGGTCTCCATACGGAACTACAATATTCCAGGCTGCTTCGTACCAAGCAGTTGTATAAAATAATTTTTGTTCGGCCCATACTAAAATTTTTCGTATTTCGTAATACGAACCCAAGCATTTGGGAAGCTTTTTTCGTAACATTTTCAATATGCGGTACAAACGTTACTGATAAATTTTAATTCGTGTTATTATTTACAGGTACTTAATAACAGGAACCTCTTTTCGGAAATTTCAAAAACCGCATTAGCAAGTATCGTGATGGAGGTTTGTAGTGCAATTTGAAATAATTTAAACGAAGTACATATGAAGTTTCCAAGTATCGAAGATTTTAAGGAAATAGCAAATTCATTTTCAAATAAAAATTAATTTCCACATTGCTGTGGGAATCTGGACGGAAAACACATTCGTGTCGTAATGCCACAACTCTCTGGAAAAATGTATTTCAACTACAAAAATTATAACTCAATAATTGTATTGAGTTTCTGTCAGATGCTGTGATAAATTTGCTCTATGTGTGGAGTGGGCTGAATGACTATGTTTTGGCTGAATAACTTGATCAGAAATAATACGAACAGAAGTTGATGGAGTAGTCCGCCTGGAAGCTCTTGAAAATTGGGAAGTACTAGGTTGAATGATATTAAATGATGTATTTGGCAGCAATCTTTTTTTCTTTGTCTTTGAATGTTTGTATAATACTTATGCGCACATCTAATTTTTCATCAGCAGTCAGCTCTTTCATAAAAGGAACCTAAGAGAAGCAATAGTTTGTATCGTCATGTTCATTAGCTTGAAGCGCTTTTATTATTTGTTCATCACAGTCGCTTTGTTTAGTTCTACGTTTCCGTTGCGGGTATGATTGTGAGTCTGATGTATTAGCGTCATCTTGGTTTGATTCACTGTTCTCAATACTGCCTTCAGTGGGTCGTGATTCCATGCAAGGCACTAAAAACAACATGCGCTCAAAGTAAACATATATATATAATAACTATATTAGTAAAAACAAATGATATATTTTCAAATAAAACAATTTTAAATGTGAATGAGAAGTGCTGTCTGCGCGATACATCTAACTCGTCCCTCCTAGCCTCTGCAATTATCATCATTGCATCTACCAGCTTCTGCTCCGCGTCGATCCGTCTATTTTCCATATCAACGATCCAAGACGGGTCAACTCTTTGACGAGTCCTGAGATCAGATATATTTCGGCTCCTAACAGAGCTCCTGGGTAGTCGCCGTGACACTGGACTAATAGTAATACATGTTCCACTGTACCTCTTAGATCCACATTATTGATGTACTTCTCTAAAATTGATGATATCTCATTGGCACCCCTGTTCCCATTATTTTCTGACCATGTGTAACCCGTTTCTAGTACCTGATTCATAGAATGTTAAATTATAGACAGCCACTTTGTGCGAATAATACAGCATCATGTTTTCACCGTGGGGCGTGTTCAACACGTTTTGAAGGTCAAATGATGCGCATAAAACACTGTTGTCTTTATTATAAATACTTTGATGTGCTTTAAACCTTTTAGCAGATTCTTCTTTGTCAAGTTTTTTTTAATAATTTAAATAGCCTATTTATATGAAGTGCTACTTATTAGAATGGGATAAATATTAACTTTCCAAAAGGTTTCCACATTCTGCAACAAGTCATTAATATATTCATCATCATAATAATTTATTAGAACTAATTCTACTTTTTTTGATTGTCCAAAATCAGGATGAGCTACACAAAAGTAATCTTTCTTCTTATTTGTCACATACATTTGTATCTGTACTTGAACAAAATACTTTTACATCACTTGTCCTTCTTAGAGGTAGTTAAGTTTTGTTTCCTCACTAGTTGGACATTTTACTTCAACAACTGCATCTTTACTTATTCCATCTGGAGTAGCTGCAACCATAAGGTATTTTGTAGACAGAAACAAACCAGAGGGCTTGAATTTCTTCTTCAGTTTGTTTTGCACAATTTTTAAACGAATTTTTTAACGACGAATTGGGTATTTGAATAAAAAAAAAATTATTGATTTGAAAAATTAAATACAAATAGTTTTGTTATAAAACTAATATATTATTTCCATTTCATTATTATATTCTTGTAGCAATTCTTTGAAAATTTGCAAATTTTCGTTTAAGTGTCAATCGTTACCCCCATGGCTTCTTAGCAAGGTAAGTGAATCTTTTTTTAGCGGCAGTTAACTTATTCGAAGGATGTATTTTCTCTGTATTTATCATAGCACGTTTTTTTCCTGGTTTACAAACATTTTTGCTAACTCCATCATCGGATTTATATTGTAAATGCCCTTGAATCAAAATATTTCCAGGTCTCTTCGAACGTTTTAAAGCGAAACATTTACACTGTTTAAAATCCAATGTCGGAAAATGGCGTCTTTTTTTTTGCGGGCGGCCATCGACCAAACCTTGTTTTTTTAATACAAAAAAGTATAATAAACTAAACTTGCAATGGGGTGAATATTTAAGAGGACTAAATTAATGTCTTTCGATATTATTAAAAAACGCCTTCATAAATTTTATGTATAAATACAGTTTTTACTGTCTTATAAAATAACGAAAATGTCCCACAAAAATTTTTTAAAGAGTTAATATATAAAAAGTTATCATAGAAAAAGTATGAAAATTGTGATATTTTTGCGTGTCCTTTCACTACTGTCGCTTACAATTCTTTATCTAAAATATTTAAATTTGCTCGAAAGGATAAAAATTTAATGTTAATAAAAAGATAAATAACTAATTAACAATTCCTAACCAAAAAATAACCCATCAATTTATATTAAGTAACTACAAACTCTGTTTTTAAAATGTCCATAAAATTCGCGTCAATTTGTTGACGTAAGAAAATGAGTCTGAAAGCTTGTTAATCATATCTGATAGGTTACTACAAAAAAAGAATCATAACTGATTTCAAGTACAAAATATTTTTAGGTATGTTTAATATTTTAGAAAAATCTTGTTTGTGGAAGATAAACATAAATCATATTATGTTGTTATTATAATCTAATAAAAACGACCTACTTTAATAAAAAAAGTACTGGAAATAGTTCAAATTAAAAGCAAATCAAATTAAATATGTACATTTATTTGACAATGAACAGCAAAATGACGGTAGAAATAAATGGGCAGAGGTTCCGCGATAATGTGCGCGCGAGTAGCAGACGAAATGGACGACTCCGCCGCTCGTTCGTTGTTATAAAGGCGCGCCGCACCGCGGTGAGGAAGGCGCGGGGGGTGGCCTTCCGGATTTTACTCCAACAATAACTAATCAATATTTTTTATCTTATGTTCAGGTGGAATAAGAGAGACTGAAGGGGGAAAAGCCAAGAGAGAAAAAAGACCATAACAACAAAACCCAAATTATGGCTTACGTGGGTAAAATCTATTAAGTACAATCGACTCGTAAACCATAATTTGATGAACACATTAGTTTTGTAATTATTGTCCTTCGTCTCTCCTCCCCAACGTTAAGTCTTATCTTATCTGACAATATATTTTTAACTTTAATTTTAAGGGGGCGCATAAAGCAAAATAACCAATCTTCTATTAGATGATACGTGTAATATGCAAGACCAAATCTAAAAAATAAAATATATATCAAACTAGATGATATGTTCAACGATTCTGTTTAATCAAAAACATAAAATATTAAAATTTACCCGATAAAAAAAAATCACCAAGCTCTAATTTTCACACTTTTACGTTTTCTACTTGACATGGTAATACTTATTATGATTTTTTTTTCATAAACAATTATATTAAAACATTTGCAAGATATTTGTCAGAGCATTTTGTGTAATTACTTTTAGTTTTGGTTTTATCTGCGATAAACCACTTTTATCGTGACAAAATCAAACGTTTATCTCGAGAAAAAAAGAGCGCCAAAAGTGGTTTATCGCAGATAAAACCAAAACTAAAAGTAATTACACAAAATGCTCTGACAAATATCTTGCAAATGTTTTAATATAATTGTTTATGAAAAAAAAATCATAATAAGTATAACCATGTCAAGTAGAAAATGTAAAAGTGTGAAAATTAGAGCTAACTTGGTGATTTTTATTATCGAGTAAATTTTAATATTTTATGTTTTTGATTAAACAGAATCGTTGAACATATCATCTAGTTTGATATATATTTTATTTTTTAGATTTGGTCTTGCATATTACACGTATCATCTAATAGAAGATTGGTTATTTTGCTTTATGCGCCCCCTTAAAAGAAAATAATGATTGTTTTTGATTAAAAAAGCATATTTTGTTTTGAGAAGAAAATTTATTTTTGTTAAATAAATAGGTACAGTTGAATCATGTTGTTCCTATAATAAATCAATATTTTTACCATCAAAATTACGAGTTTTATTGCAAATTTTATTTTTTAACTTATATAAAATGAACGAAACCATTAAACATCATTATTCTAAACAAATTATCATTATACAAAGTGAATACGTCATTTTTCTCAAATTTCGTCATTGTCATGAACAACTGTTTTTACATATTGTTAAATATCTCCTTAACTACTGAGTTTTTTTCAGTAACTCTTACTGAAAAGGACTTACATTTCGGCTCCTTTTTACACTAGAAAACAATCTGTGAAATATTTAAAGGTTTTTAAAAAAACATAATTTTTAGCTTAAAATAACATATTGAGTAGATTCACCCAATGGCAGGTATACCTCTAAACTCAGTCAGGATCGAGTTAAAGGAGTTTGAAGTTAGCTGGTATTTATTAGCTTTATAAGTAGCCCATTTATGTTTTATGAACACAAGCTAAGTGAGAAGTTGCAAAAAATAATAGTTTCTTTGTAATTGTATTTTTAATCTATTATTATTAACTATTATTAACCTATTAGGCCTCGGTCTCGAAGTCGGCAGGCGACAGTGGCGGCTTAAGGGCGTCCCCGCAAACTTTACAATAATTGTATGATCTCTCACAAACAATAATGGTGATTCTTTGTTTATTTTGTACATCCTCAAATTTTTTAGCTGTACAGCTGGTTTTGGGGATTTTAGGAAATATGGCTCTGTTGCTTTTTTGATGTCAAATAACATGCTTTGATCTACCTTAATTATATTGAATGGACTTGTGAGACTTGTCTACATCCACTCATGATGGAATCCCAATCACTTGGTGTTTCAGCCTGTTCTTTTCTCTTCCTCTTTTCTATAATAGCAAAGTCTTTGTCATTTGGCAAAAAAGAATGTCCTCTGATAGGAAAGATGTAGGTAATGCTGTCAAATATATGAAGGCAGTGAACTAACATATATAGAAAGTGAACCATTACATAATTTTTATTTTGTCCAGAGCATCCATCTGAAATGAGCACTAATTTTTGTTTTACATCTTTGTGTGTTAAATATTGAAACAAAAACGAAGTTACATCATTTTGTCCTTTTTTCCCAACACCTTCATGATAACAATACAAAGAAGCATCATCATTGCTGAGGTCATGCAAACCAAACACATAATACCAGAGCTGTCTGCAGTAAAATACAGTATTAGTGGGAATATGTGGTAATGGTAAATTCTGCATAAAATCAAATGATATCACTGTGACTTGACCTTCTCGTGCCCTTTGTTTCCATAATCGTTTAAGTTCATAAAACTTTTCAGCTTTTAGAAGATGAAGATTCTTCTCTGTGATAATTTTATTTTTCTCAGATTCATCAAGTCTACTCTCGAGTTTAATACGAAATTGATCACAAGCACTTTAGCCAAATTCCTCGACACTCTATAGCGTGCTCTAAAATCTGTTTCCTCCGGGGATATTGCCGCGCTTCGCCATTATAATACATGTAGCTTCTAAAGTACTGCGATGACCACTCTAGAACTTTGCATGAAGTTTAAACATAATATAAGCCATTTATTTAATGATCTTAAAAAAATTTAAAAATACGCAGTTTGTAAAAAATGACAAAGAAAAATATTTTTTTTATTTTTCTAAGGAATTTAAATATAAATTCGAAATTCGAAATATGAGGATAAAAAGTTTATTTAATGGGGTATATTATTCAGTCATCAATTTATTTAAAAATAACTTTTCTTTAACTGATAATTACATTCAAAGTCCCCCATACCTCGCGCATACTGACATCTTCAAAGACCTGTATTTTGAAAACTAAGCTTTTAAATGCAAAAATTTTTCGTATACATACCGACGATATATACAGTTGTAACATATTAAAATATAACCGAAATCTGAAACCTGACCCTGAAATCTGTGTCCGCTTCGCGTGAAATGCCCCATACGTGTAATATACTCGCGACTGTCTGTGTCGAGACTGTATGCGGCCTCTCAACAACCATGGATTAGTGGCTGTTACCGTCTAAGGTCTTGTAGGGCTACATCTCTACAGACCTATATTCTATATGCACCATCTTCTTTTATGTGTTCTCCGTAGTAGCTGCGGGCCTGTACCTGATAAGTCCCAAGAGCGTAAATGATTAAATCGTCTATACTCAGCCGGGGAAAAAAAATCATTAACTTCTAGATCGTTTGCTGTGATTGTTTAAAAATTGCTCTTCTCGCGTTAATCCTCCTCTATTTCTCTAAGGATACCTGTGATTAATCTGTGATCAGTGAGAGGACGTCCAAAAGCATTCAGTAACGCTCCTGCTATTTTTAAATTGATTTTTCAGGCGGCCATTGATTGTTTCAACTACCCAACGACACATTGTTACATTTCTCGATTCATTAGCCTCTTCAGTACTCAGCTGAGTTGCTCTTCTGGTACTTGTTATAGGCACTTTTGCTGAATAACCAGCCAAATCAAGCTCATCCAAAGCATCTCTGATTCGTATTTTCGTTCGTTTGCGTTTTGTTCCTTCGCGGGAGCAGGTGATAACAAATGTATACATCCCGTGCTACAAGAGGAAAAGAGATGGGTGAAACATTCTATAGCACTGTCCTTGTTTTTATTGCACTGATCTCCTTCCACACAGTTGGCGGGAGCTCGTAAGTTGTATAAAGGGTTGTACTGTTTGTTCGCACATACATTAACACTATTTGTTGCAATTTCTCACATACCTTACGCTTTAAAGACAAAATATCCTATAAATCTAATAAATAAGATCAGTCAACTCCTAGCTCTCGTAACTCAGTTTGGACTAGGGTTGCCAACATTTCATCATCAAAATATAGTATTTTCCAAAATAAGGTGTAAAAATATAGTACATTAAAAAAAAATATAGTATTTTATGGGAAAAACAAAAAAAATAGGCAAATATATGTATATTTGTTAATTATTTAATTTTATAAAAACTATATTTTTTGCACTTCTTGCACTGTGTAACAGCTTTTTGTTTAAAATAAAAGTGTCATATGCTTTGTCACATTCAATTTTTAGATTAATAAAAATCAAAAGCTCATTTTTTATCAATGATACTGAATGATACACTACTTCTGATTCTTTCTTCTCGCCACTGGTATATATGCGCAATAGGTTATATGACATAGCCATCTTAACAATTAAAAGGCGCGTTCTTATTTTTTTTTAATGAAGGATTTGTTTGTTACATTTGTCGGTGTTGAAAATATAGTATTTTTGCGTACTATATAATATTTTTTCAACAGTATACAGGGTGTCCCACTATTGGTATACTAAGCGCGACGAGACTTGTAGTTTAGCATATACTGATCACGTAAAAAATACTTAAACAACAAAATTACGTCAAAAATTTTTTGCTAAATTTTTCCTGAAAATCCATGTTTTCTTCTCTAGCTTCGCGCAGCCGGCATATACCGCTTCGCTTATGTGAGTATTTTGTCTATGAAAACATAATCTTAAACGATAGCTCACGTGCTGGTGGTAAAGTTGGGCGGGTTGCTTGTTATGGGTGTACAAATAGAGTTTTAAGAATTCATCTATTTGAAAAAAAAATGCGTCTGGAATTTTATAAGTATTTTTTACGAACTCAGCGTATGCAAAACTATAACCTCCTTTGAGCTTAGTATACCAACAACGGGACACCCTGTATAGTACGCAGACCCGAAACATAGTACAATACTATATATTATAGTACGGTTGGCAACCCTAGTTTGGACTGAGTGTAGAAGTATATACGCCATAGTAAGTTTGGTTTATTACATTATTCTGTAATTAAAAAACAAGGTTTAATCGATGGCCGCGCGAAAAAAAAGACGCCAGTTCCCATACTAAATCCGACATTGTCACATTGTCCTTTAAAATGCCAGTTGCTTACGGGTTTAAAAACTTCCTGTGAAGCTGTTTTCCAGCCAAGGACGACGCTACTGTCACTTACTAAATCCCTCCGCTGGGCCCGCAAATATGCCTGCCTCGTAACACTCACCTGTGTTGAGGTGCCTGGGCGCCCTTTACCCCTTTTAGCGCGGTGCGCTCTACATACTCCTTCCTCGTCAGTGGAAAAGGCCGAGCAGCTTGCGTCAGGAGACCGTCTTCGCTTCGCCCAAAGTCGGTCTTCCTCATACGAAACAGAGCGCAGCGTGGCCACGCTATTCGTTGAGCCTGCGCTTGCCATCCCACGGTCCGAAATGGTCGAGCCGTTCAGGCTTCAGCCCAGCTCCACCGAGGGCACCTCTGTTAGGAGGAGGATCCCCCTCTGACCGGCACCCTGCTGCCTCTTCTATTGTTCGTTTTACCGCGCGCCCTAGCAGCACGCGTCTTAACCTCTTGGTTCATTTCCATCATTATAAATAAAATCATTGTCCGTTATAGCGCCAAGGTCGTCGGAATCAGTCACGCCTGTACCGTTTGAGGGGTGGATCGGTCCAGTAGCTTTTGGCACTGAGGAGGCCTGGGAACCCATCTTCTGTGTGGTATCTCTGCGCAAGTTTTTGCCCCCCCCCCCCCCCCGAATACGTGGGGCAGCCTGAGTTGGACTCAGGGAGCCTCCCAAAAGTGGAGAATACCTCCCTGAGGAATTCAGACGACATATCCATCAACTTGTTTTTTATTATGTCAGCACTAACCTCACAACCGGAATGTTCGATCGCCATTATCATAGGCGCATACTGTTCGGGCAATAACATTAATGCACCAACCCACTCATCGGTTATTTTAAATCCTGTTTCTTGCAATCGCTGGCTAGTTTCTATGATCTGCGTCACATACTGCGTCATTGACATGTAGATGGTCTAGATTAGTGGCAAAAGGTTTCTCTCAAAAGGCTGGAGTGGACTATCATGAAACTTTTTCCCCTGTGCTGAGATATTCCACACTAATATTACTGTTTGCATTAGCAGCTAAATTAATTCAATCGGTTAAAGCGCAAAAAATCTTCTGTTGTGACACTACACGGATGGAATTTGTTGTGCGTGGTGACAGTAGACATTGGACTCCATATAGATACTAGAGAAACGGCACGCACATATCCGTAGTAGCGAATAATTTGTAAAATGTTTTAGCATCAATGGGCGTTGTGTCATATTGTAAGTTCATAAAATCACGAAAATGGCCGTTCTGTCCCTGAAAGTGTTTTTTTTTTATTAGATATCAATGGTTTAGGTTTTCTATTGGTTTACAGATATTCTAATTAAGCGTTGTCAATGTTATAAGTATTGCCCAATTCTTCGGCATATTCTGGAAGCTTTTTTAAAACCTCGCGTGGATTATAAGGGTATATCCCAGTGGTTCTAAAGCCACTCTTTATGTTTTTCGATTCGTTTAAGTGGCTGGGTAAGATATGTGGAATTAGAAGGGATAAACACAAATGGAATGTTGTGATCCTGTCATAGCTTAATAACGCCTAAACTTAAGTGACTGAGTCCCCGTCAAGGGGGGACGCCCTTGTGCATGTCGCTACCAGGGTGAACCTTCAGTTCACCCCCGCGTCCGCGTTAAAATGTAGAAGCCCTTCTGGCTAACATTGAGAGACACCACACAAAAAAAAAAAAAAAAAAATTAAGTGACTGGACAAGTTTGTGGGGTGCGTGTAGATAAATATGAATGTACAGTATCTTTTATGCACGAAATAAACACACACTCACAATTTGTTTATCGTTTATTAACTCCACATAGAAGGAGAAAGTATTAATTATGTATGTAGTAATTAATCGACACAAAAATCACTTTGAATATAAAAATATGAGAACAAATTAAAATACTGACAATAGGCGTATTCGGTTACTAAGATCGAACTAAATTTGATTTAAATTGTAAAGAAACTTGACGTCAAGTATTACGATCTACCCGCTGGTGTGGTGATAATTTTGTCGCGGCACGCATACTACGCAAATACCGCGACTATGCTATAGAATAATATATATTATAATTATTTTGTATGAGTGTAATGCATGTCTGTATTTTTTGTGTTTTTATGTGATGAATGTTTAGTGTTATAATTAAATACGAATATAAATATGAAATATAATATTTAAATACTTGTTGTGTGTAATATATACGTATGTTAAAATACATACACTAAAATATCGTGTGTTAGCCACAAGTTGTCACATATGACCATGAACGTAAGAACTTTTCTTCCAGTCAAACCCTCCGCCCATGTCAATGCAACCGCTTTAAAATAATCTTCAAATATGGTCGAGTCAAACCAACCGGATTATGTTCGGTTGTATTTCGCACCCCAGTTAAATATTTGCTCTCGAATTCTTCACGTTCATCGTCTGAAGAATCACATATTTGTTCTTTATTAGTTTGGATATTATCAAATACGGTATAAAGTTCTTCGAATCTTGACAAACGAACACTAAGTTCACTTGTGTAGTCTAATTAATGATTTACACTCATCGAGAGGATCTAAAAACGTTTTAAATTTTGTTAATTTCTGTTTACATGTAACACGTTGTTTCTTTAAAACTGAAATATCCATTTCATATTTAATTGTAATTAACCTACTTACGATAGAAATATTAATTTACCTCAAGTATTAATTTAGCTAAAGCGCACAACTCTGATACTATAATAGGTATCGACAGTGACATAATTTTTCGAAGCGAAGCGTCATTTGCCGATATGGATTTCGAAGAGACAGTCGTTCTCTGTGAACTCATGAGACTCAGGAGAAAAAGGAAGCGCAGAGAATACTGGATACTCCCCCTTTGGAATGACAGGCTACTACGTGGAAAGTTCTATACTATGTATTATAAACTTCGAGAACATCCAAATAAATTTTTTAGCTATTTTCGAATGAGTGTTGGAAGCTTTGATGAATTACTTCGCACTTTAGGAACTGCATTAATATATGTAAATACGAACTTGAGATTGTCTGTGCCAGCTGAAGAAAGAATCGCTGTAACTTTGAGGTACGTAAACAAAATAAGTAATTTCAAAGAATGTTTATTTTAATCAAAATAAAATGTTATTTTAATTTTAAATGTAAGGATTAATTAATAATTTTCCGTGGTAATATTGTTCTCCTGGCAAATATCATAAACTTCGTTATCATCATTAGAAACAGGTGTAAACTGTGAATTATATGATTGAACACTACTCGGGGCTGAGTCTTCATAATGTACCGGTTCTGATTAGGAGGAGATGAATTCGACTGTGTGTATCAAGTGAAGGTAATTTTGAGGACTCTGCCGTGGCAGTGGTAAAGAGTCAGAATATTTGGGTTTGATTTGTAAATTTGAAATAGATACAAAGAAGGGGATGAATTCGGCTGAGTGTTTGTAGCTGTGTAAAGTTGGTTTTGGGACTCGACTGAGGTAGAGACACGGAATACGTGGGTTTGATTCGGTAATTTCGAGGACTTTCTATGTAACTTGTGATTATAATTTCAGGCTTACCAGTTATTGGGTTGATGACACCGTCTTCATCGCACGATGATAGCAAATAAACCATCTAAGAGGGCCGAGTATTTTTCAGTTGATTGAAGTACCAACGTATCTTAAAGAAGAGATTTCGCGAGCGGAACCGAAGTGAACCAATTGTCACAAGTTATATTTCCAGCCATGCATGACTGCCTCAGGTGTGCGTTCAGAAATGTTTGGGTGTCATTGAAGAAATAATGTATACCACTTTTCACCGTTCTTAAAACTGCTCGGCTTCTTACTATTTTTGGAAAAGGTCGATACACTCCTGATCACATCATCTTTGCGTTTTGGAAAACCTTTTCTACAACTAAGTAAAATCCAATTTTCGAGATCTTGTTCTTCCTTTTCCGTCAGAATTGTTGAAGAGCCTGGACGTAACTGATGCTCAGGGTTCTTAATCCTATATTGCAGAGTAGCCTGCAATACTTGATAAGTCTTTGCTGCCAATTTCTTATTCATTCCTTCTTTATAATTGGGTCACCCAATATCTAGAAGTCGGTGTAATAAATGGATAATTTTCATATTTGCCTATACCTGCATCAAAAATAATATTACTAATTAAATGTTCGACGACACACTTTGTACGCGAACTGTATGATCTATGTTTGTTAGCAACATGCTCTCTAAATGTAGTACTTTGGTCCCTCTCACGTCGTCTTTTAGGCTGGTTGCAGAGCTAGACCGACCATCAGTGCGTACGTCAGTCGCGCTTGTCATATGTATGTAAATTCATAAAACCGTTCATAGCTAGACCGACCATACGCACGCGTATTGTCATGCGCATTAGTGTCATAGTCATACAATTGTTGATGCGTATCGTCAGGACCGACGGTACGCACTGACGGTCGGTCAAGCTCTGCAACCAGCCTAAAGGGCCTCCTACATATTATTATAAACTTCTTCTGCTCGTTGATCACAGGTATTACTTTTCCGTCGTTGTAATTTATTTGGTGATTTAAATATTTTATTTGTACTAAGTGCAGAATGATCAATCACGGCTCATAATATTTTCCTGGGTTTCATTGGAACCATTCAGAAAAAAAAAAGAAACATAATCTATTAACAACATTTTCATTAAAACGAATAAAATACATATGTGAGCTTAAATTAATATTTTTTGTTGCAGATGCCTTCGAACATTGAAGATTTTCCGTCGTTCCGTTTTTAGTGAAATCGGTTCAGTAGTTAAAATGTGATGGAGTAACACAACGTCAAAGTAAAATCACTATCATCGATCATAGCCCTAAAATAAAAATAAAAAAATTATACATATTACAAATTATCCAGGCGTTCACAAGAGAAGTACCAAATAAAAATTCTGCCATAACTTTTCGATACCATTTTAGTAATCCCCGTTTTAAAGTCGTGTAATAAGATGACATTTGGTCACTGTAGTCAATACCTTTCTTGTTTTCATTATACAAAAGGACGCAGGCTTTTTAATGTCTTCGTTAGTGGCTCTTGTTTTCTGAATCTGTGTATGGCAACACACTTGCCTCCTGTTGCATAGGTATTTGAAACAAATCAGTCAAAATGTGAGTGTGTACTACCTCTGCCTGCCCCTTATGGAATACAAGCGTGATTATATTATGTTGTTTATGGAAATAAGAAAACAATTTTTTTGAAGAAATTTTTGTTTATTTAGTCAGACGCCGATTCTTCTGAGTCTGTAGAGTCAGAATCAGAGTCTGTAACACTTGTTATAAATTTATCCGTCACGTCATCTACAATAAAATCAAGTTTAAAAAACTTCTCTTCTTTTCGAACGTGCTCCACACATTTCTTCCACCGATCAGACGTGACTTTCGCTATACCCTCACCTAAGAGTGCCTTAACTTTTTCAAATTGAAACGTAGCATTGTTTCTAGCTATGTGTCCTTTTACATCAGCCCAAATCAATTCAATGGGGTTTAATTCACAGTGATAAGGGGGAAGTCTTAGTACCTCGATCCCATATTTTTTTGCTAATAATTCGTCTACGACGTATAACTAGTATTGGTTCTTCACCATCTTTACTTTATTTTATAATTGTATTTTTATTTCCTTTTCATTGAAACTAATTTTTTTGTCACGAAGCCACTGCTGAATGTAAGCCTTCAACCATGTTGAGCTGGCTATTTTTTCCTGTCGCCTTGAGTGGTAAGGTGCGTTATCCATGACGACAACTGCATTTTCACCTAATTTGGGAAATATCTTCTCAAACCCGCTTTCTAAATGTGCAGCATCTATTGATACGTGATAGTCACCAGTGCTTTTAGATTAGAACACCCAGCTACCGTCTTCCACAAAACCATCCTCGTTACCAATGTGGACTACGATTAGTCGCCGGCCCTTTGAAGTGGGATTCTTCGCACCTTCTAAAAACGCTGGCCGGTTTGATTTTATTTCGGTGTCTATCCAAGTTTTTATATTATAGTGTGACCTGAAAACAGTGTTGCCACATGCCAAATCAATAATTCTGGATATAGTAGTCTAAAAATCTGTATAAAATATGTATGAAATCAAACCGTAAGCTGTTTTAAATCTGAATGTATGTTTGTTAAAGAAAACCTTGGATTGTACTTAAAACTTTATTTATTACTTTTTATACATACTTTTATTCATTTTATTAATTAATTTCTTGTGAAAATTGAGCTTAAAACATGGCTCGTTATTCAATAATTGTTTTGTCAAAATTAGCCCCTCCATCGTTTCGGTGCCTAAATGGTGCCTGGTTTTTGTTTGTTCTTAGGAAGTCCTCTACGGTTGGATCGGAGGGTACCGCAATAAAAAGTTTTCTTTGTTAAAAGTTCTTCGGCCAACCCAACAGAGGAGTAGAAATTGTCAGCATCAACACTCCGACCCTCACTTTCAAGCCCTCTAATTAGTCTGAAAACTGTCTTTTTACCGTGGTCTTTTTTTTTTTTTTTTTTCTTACTTTTTTTAAAAGGGGTTTTGTCAACAGTTGACAATGTCACCCCCGTAAAAGCAAATAACACGATATTAGCATACATAAAAAAAATTAACTACTACCACCTAAATATAGTTTTATCAGCATCTTTGCTTCTCGAGAAAGAGGAAAAGCCAAGATGCTGTTACACCATCCCAGATTTAAATCACTATCTATATTAATATTGTACATTAATTGAGATCGTAAGGCCTCATTCCGAACACATTCCGTCAAAATATGTGTAACATCATCAATGACATCACATTCTTGGCAATTAGGAGATGTACTTAGCTTTAACAGAAATTTAAACTTATTTGACGGGATGTGCCCCGAACGAAGTCTCATCAAAATAACAGAATTTTTCCTATTACATTTATCAGAATCGAACCAGTTACCGTGGTCTTGTTCTCGGTTATTTCCTTCTTTACCTGTATACATAAGTATACGTGTATCCCTCTGGAGTACACAATTTATATAATTTGCGTCAGATTTATGTGACTTGTTTTTTATATATTGACGGAATTTAAGTCTACCGCGCCAAGGTATCATCGATTCATCAATGACTATACTTTCTCCAGGATGAATCACTTGTTGAAATCGAGAACTCAACATGTCGTGTATTTGGCGAATTTTGTATAATTTATCTCCAGTATTATCAATAGATTCGTCGCAAAAATGCCAAAATTTTAATAGTATTAAAATCTCTGGATATTGTGGAGCAAATGTACTCGTTTCTATATACGTATATAGTCCTTTTTGACCAATAGTCGTTAATATGCGGTGTTTAGGCCCATAAGTAGTATGACTCCAAAAAATCTTTTCATCTCACCTTCATCTGTGGGTTTCCATGCTTTAAGACGAGATTTTGCCTTTATGTAATCTTGGTTGTATGTAATCTTCGAAATACTTTTCTGCATATTTGTTCGTGTCTCTTACATTTATATTTATTGTTTCAGCTGTTAAGAACAAATTATATATTTGCATAGGTGACTTTTGTAAAAAAGGTATAATAAATAGCATTATTGAGGTTATTTTCGTCAAAATTAATTTTTCATCTGCGATCACATATCCATGATATGTATTTTCTGTCGGCATCTTCTCCACTTCATCCTTCAGGGTTTTTGTTTTTAAAGGTGAGAGTCGATGAGGTGGAACTGAAATCGGTTTTTGGTCTCCGGTCTCAATTGTGTGTTCGAAATCTTTTTGACTGGCCTACACTTAGGCGTAAATATGTCAAGATTTTTGTCAAGGGACATTTTGATATCTCTGACATCGATCCCTGTCCCTTCCTGTGATGGGTCTTCAAGGAAATGACATGTACAAGTTCGGCAAGTTCATCACAATGTGAGCATCTTGTATAAAACCAATTCCAAGTAGAGTTTTGTTCCTACGCGACTAAGGATGACAGGGTTGTGAGGTAGTGCGATCATTAATTTTTATTGGAACCTGTGTTACTAAAACGTTTTGCCTTTTATAAATAGCCAACGTTATTCCAACTCCTAACTCCTTGAACACATATCCTTTCCTCCTGAGCTCTCAATACAACGAGTAGGATGCTATGCTGGATTTGGCACAACTATCAAGAAAGACAGCGCCGGTGATGCCGTCAATATCGAAATATACTACTGGCCAATCCCTGGTATCAGCGGAGGTAGTTATGGCGCAGAAACCAACATTCTGGTCGGGGCGTTGAGTTTTACTGGCGTGGCACGTCAGACAGTTGCTTGGCACTACTCCAGGAGCACCACAACCGTAGCATTTGAATTTGGGTGTCGATGGTGAAGGAAACTGGGTAACTGCTTCTATAGTTTCAGTTTTGCATTTGAATTTGGGTGTCGATGGCGAAGGCAACTGGGTAACTGCTTCTATAGTTACAGTTTTTGCACCTCTTTGCGGTACGTTATCCCTGTCCCTTCGGGCACTCAACTTCTTACAGTTCTCTGTAGTATGGCCAAAATTTTTGCAGAACCTGCATTTTGTTTTACGCATGGGGACTAGTCGGTCATCTAGCTGTGTTCAGAAGGTTTAATTTCATTTGAACGAGAAGCACCGACTTTCTCCTCAAGAACATGTTCAACCGCTTGAGCCGCCTTTAAAAGTTGATTGAAGTTTTTGACGTCAGGTCGAGGAATCTTTCTGCTGTTGTTCTAGTACGTGGTTTTCCTACAGCGCTAACAACTTTTGTTTTAGTGGGATCCAAAGACACGGATGTTTCGTCCAAATTCCAAATCTTATTTTGATCACTAAGATTTAACTCTCTGAGAACATTTTCGATGCATAGGCATAGGCATAAGGAGTATGATTATAATTTTTCCGTATGTACCATTTTTTTCTTCCATTTGTGAAGAGGTGGCACGATTAGCTCCACTTTGAGCGATAATAATATTTTCCTCCTTACTCTGTGTTTTTCCCATGTTTTCCCAGAAAATACAAATTTTGAAAGCGAATAATACAATATAGAGTTAATGTATCTGATGCATCAGTCATTAAAGCTAAATTCGAATCTACTCGTGGATGAGCCAATGTAGCGGCCTGTTCAAGACCTGTCTTACATTGTTCAAATGCTTCGATTGCTTCCTGTGACCAATCAATTTTGCTTTGGTCGTTCTTTTTAGTACTACCTAAATATCTATTAAAAATTGCCTGATATGACGCGGCGTACGGTAAATGAGCACGATAAAAATTAACTATACCGGTAAAACGACGTAATCCTGATACACTTTCAGGTCTAGGATAATCTGTCGCGGAAGAATTCTAACGTGTCTAAAATACCCGCGGCCCCATCATTAAAGCGGCTCGACGGAACACAGTGGGGTTTTAGTCGGTAAGAATCCGACATAACCCACGGCTCCTTCCCCGGGGGCCGTGGGTATCTTTGGAAGATTTCCCCACTATAAAAAAAAAAAAAGGTCTAGGATAATCTATTATTGCTTTAACTTTATCTTCAGTAGGTCGAATTCCATCCTTTGAAACGTAAAAACCTAAATATTCAAGCTGAGACTGTCCGAAAGAACATTTATTTAAATTAATTGTAATACTATTTTGCGATAAACGTTGAAAAACAATACGCAAGTGCTCAAGGTGTTGGGTTTCATTTTCGCTAGCGATCAAGGCGCCATCAATATAATTAAAAACTAGGAAACGAGTTCTCATTTTTTAAAGTAGATATTGTTAGAAATTATTAATGTATCAGTCCAAAATGAACCGCACGGATAATTAATCTTTTAAAAAATTGCGATAATTTCTTTATCAATAATTGCTCGGCGGTAACATGTTTGTTGCTTTATAATTAACATATAATTGCACTAAATTTATAATTCATAATTGTGATCTTATGTTTAGATAGCTTGAGCATTCAAGAGCTATTTAAAATAAGTCTTGCACCTGGCTACATAAAGTAGAGATATGAGAGTGCCTAACAGGGTATAATGAAAGTACATACAATACCAATACAATTATTTATTAACTTATTATGACAAAATATAATATAAATTGATTAAACTTGTATGGAGACGTGTTAAGACACGCAAAATAATAGTTTTACTTTTTTCGTGATATATTTTCATCATCTTTGTACTTGCGCTTGCCGCTGCACGTCGTTGTTGACGAAACAAATGCAGAGTTGTTATTGTTGTTGTTATACCCTGACGCCGATGGTACCAAACCTCGACGTATATTCTCGTATTCACTTGGTTTTGCCTGCAGAAAAGTTCGTAGCATCGGAAAACGCTCACTCATTGACGTAGAATCCTATAACAAAACATTGATGAGTATCTTCGTTTAAACTATTATCGTTCGGCTGAGCCACTACACTGATAGAAGCTATTAGTTCTATTTAATAAGATTTTGTAATTGTACGAGCAAGCACGTACAAAGTGCAATAAGGCGCTTTGCTTGCATGATGATAATAATATTTTCCTCCTTACTCTGTGTTTTTCCCATGTTTTCCCAGAAAATACAAATTTTGAAAGCGAATAATACAATATAGAGTTAATGTATCTGATGCATCAGTCATTACTCATTAGGGCTAAATTCGAATCTACTCGTGGATGAGCCAATGTAGCGGTCTGTTTAAGACCTGTCTTACATTGTTCAAATGCTTCGATTGCTTCCTGTGACCAATCAATTTTGCTTTGGTCGTTCTTTTTAGTGCTACCTAAATACCTATTAAAAATTGCCTGATATGACGCGGCGTGCGGTAACGGCCGCTTTCTATATTGAATCTCAATCCCTAATTTGCTGGTCGAGATTGATATTTCAATCCATTTTCTACTTTTAGTATTTCAATAACCGATCGATGGATCGCTAACTCGATCTTTTTTTTCAATCCATCTTTGGGAGGGCCGATCGGGTTTTTAGATTGGTATTTGTATGAAAGTGAGAGTATGGTGTTTTCTTTAACCGATCTCTGATTTTGACTAATCGATTTTTGAACGTTATAGATCTTTATTTGTGATCCTCCAATTTTGACCGATTGTATTGATAAAAGGCGTGAAAATGGAAATATTTTCAAGTGATAGTGATCTTGAATTATTAGCTCAGCTGTCGGATTGGGATAGTAGCGACAGCGAACAAGAGAGAGCTGTGTCCTCAAAAACTTTTCGACGAATAAACTTCATGGCAAGTTTAACTGACGCAGAGTTTACATTCAGATTCAGAATCAAAAGCCTCAGTAGAATCTGTCTTTAATGAAATAATGCCCTATATCAAAGTGAAATCAAGACGGTAAGAAATTTATTTGTTTGCTCAAATTGCTTCAAAATGTATATAAACATAACCTAAAAATTGGATACATAACTAAAGTACCTATCATTTTCAGGAATAATGGTATACCACCATTGCATCAACTTTTATTGGCACTTCGATTTTATGCATTGGGTACAATGCTTAATTCAGTGGCCGACTTTGCTGGAGTATCCTTATCATCAGCTTGTAGAATAGTGGCAGATATATCTGCTGCTATCGCTAGATTGTATAACAAATATATTTTTCTGCATTCTAGAACTACAGATAAATTTTATAACATAGCTCAATTTCCTAGAGTATGTGGTGCTATTGACTGTACACATGTACACATTCAGTCTCCATGTAGGTATACAAGTACTGATTTGTTATCAATAAAAAATTTGCAATTTACTTAATTACTATTTGTTTAGAAAGTTGCCATACATTTGCTACAACAAATAAAATAAAATATTATGTATTTCAGGTTCAACAATAGGAGAGGAATATAGAAATAGGAAAGGATACTTTTCAATCAATGTCCAAGCCGTTTGTGATGCAGACCTTAAATTAATGAATGTTGTTGCTCGGTGGCCTGGTTCTGCTCATGATGCTACAATTTTTAATCAGTCAGTATTAAAAGGTAAGTAATATTGGGTTTATTGCCCTTTTAAATGTTATTAACATTTAAAATAATATGAATTTCTAATGTATCTAACTCTTATTACAGCCCAGTGTGAAGATGGTATTCTAGGAAATCGCTGGTTGCTCGGGGACAGTGCCTATCCAAACCGGCCTTACTTGCTCACACCTTTGTTAAACCCAGCAACTGCCCAGGAAATAAACTACAATGAGGCCCAGATAAAAACTAGAAACACAATTGAAAGGTAAAATCACCATTTTATAAAGCTTTCACTATACTAGAGATTATAAAAATTAAGTACCTACCTATTCATTTACTTTTTATTAACCAAGTTTATAAAAAAATGTATTTGTTTGTTTAGGACATTTGGAGTCTGGAAACGTCGCTTCCCAGTAATATCCTTGACCATGCGGTTGTCATTATATAACATACAAACAGTTATAATTGCTACAGCTGTTCTTCACAATATCTGCAGAAATTATAACATTGAAGAAGTACCCCCTGAAGTAGAGATGCCAGACGATAATGAAACTACTGTGATATCAGAGAATTCGGACAGTATTGAAAATGATATCAGAAATAGACAAGGACTGATTTCTAATTATTTTTAAAACTTATTACCTACCTATTTATTTTACAAAAATATGAATAGTCTGTCTTGAGATAATTTGTAAATTCCTTTGATTAGATTTTTATCATTAACATTTTGTCTTTATTATCATACCTTTTATTAGCTTCAAATTATTAAACAATGATAATTTCAATAAAACATTAATTTTTCAAAATAGTTTATTTAGTTACATACCTACATAAAATATATTTACACGAAATTATATAATTTTAAAAATCCTCACCCTTCAGCTTCCTTATTTCTAATTTTAATTTTTCATTTTCTAACTCTAATTTTTCATTTACTAGCGTTAAGTTTTTATTCTGTAATAATAAAGTTTCATTCTTCTCTCTCATTTTAGTTTCTAACATTTGTTTTTTAATGTTATAATACTCTGCCAATGCCTTGTTTCGAGCTTGACACCCGTTGTCTGGCTTCAGTAGCTTCCGCTTAACACCACCTGTAAAACAAAAATGCATTAAATATAGGAAAACATAATGTTTATCAACATGTTCTGGACTACCATTTACAGTACCTACTTAACTATAAGTAAAATATAACATAACATCATGCCCTGTATTCCCCAACAGGTTGAGCAGCGGTAGCACACCCTGGCACACCCACATTTTGCCAGTTATGTTTTAAGGCAAGCCTATTGCCATCTACCGGGCACATATCCAGACTCCGGGCAGCTACTGAGAAATTCCTAATGTTAAAACTTAAAAACACTGCCCAACCTGAAAATACTGACTAATAGGTACCTCATGCTCAGCAGTCGCTTACAACCACTAGTCTAGTTATTAGACTAACAAGCAGGCAAGGCTAGTCCAAGTTTTGTATTTTTAGGGTTTATCTATTTTAAACTTAATTTACCTTTATCCGTTCCATCCGCATGAGACCAATGCGCTTTCGCGAATTCTTTTTCAAGTTTTCCCACTTAAGACGCAGTTGTTGTGGTGTACGGCGACAGGTGCCTATATTTGCATTGAAGACCCCTGCAATCCGTGTCCATTCTTCTATCTTCATTTTATTACTGGTGGCATTGGTCTTCTTGTTATACAATATCTTGCTCCCCTCAATTAAGGAGAGCAGCCCTTTCGTCTCTTCCTTCGAAAGAGGTTTAGTTTTACTCTACAAACAAATAAAATAAAACTTAGTAAGTTTTGTACGAAATGGCGCGAAATACCGCGCCACGCGTTTATCTTTTACATAGAAAATTATACATTTGTGGACGTGAATGTTTATTGCACGTATATTTAGTATAATTATTTACTTACAGTTTCTGCCTCTGACTCCATTTTTTATTTAACTTTCTTCTTTCCAAGGAACAAACGAACTTGAGACTATAATAATATAATTTAAGTTAATTTTGCCAATGTCAAACTGACTGACTGACGTTCCGTTCCTCTTCAACAAAACGTATGTTACTAATCTAACGTTAACGTTATAGTACTTTACCGCTGCAACTTTGCAATCAATTATTATTATTACTGTGTATGCAATTTCTTGTGATTATACATAAAATAGATTAGCTATAAGAAAGCAAACACCATTTTACTCATTAACAATTGCTGATGTTCTTTTACTGCAAATGCGTAAAACAAAACGTTAAGGAGGGCGCAAATTTATGACCAATCCCTTTTTTCTAATGGATTTGGAGACGAGATCGGCTTATTGAAATGCAGATTCAACATCAATCGACGGATCGGATAAAATCTGGATCAATAGAAATCTAAGATTCACGATCGAATATTGAAAGCGGCCGTAAATGAGCACGATAAAAATTAACCATACCGGTAAAACGACGTAATCCTGATACAGTTTCAGGTCTAGGATAATCTATTATTGCTTTAACTTTATCTTCAGTGGGTCGAATTCCATCCTTTGAAACGTAAAAACCTAAATATTCAAGCTGAGATTGTCCGAAAGAACATTTATTTAAATTAATTGTAATACTATTTTGCGATAAACGTTGAAAAACAATACGCAAGTGCTCAAGGTGTTGGGTTTCATTTTCGCTAGCGATCAAGGCGCCATCAATATAATTAAAAACTAGGTAACGAGTTCTCATTTTTTAAAGTAGAAATTCTTAGAAAGCATTAATTTATCAGTCCAAAATGAACGGATAATTAATCTATTAAAAAATTGCGATAATTTCTTTATCAATAATTGCTCGGCGGTAACATGTTTGTTGCTTTATCATTAACATATAATTGCACTAAATTTATAATTCATAATTGTGATCTTATGTTTAGATAGCTTGAGCATTCAAGAGCTATTTAAAATAAGTCTTGCACCTGGCTACATAAAGTAGATATTAGAGTGCCTAACAGGGTATAATGAAAGTACATACAATACCAATACAATTATTTATTAACTTATTATGACAAAATATAATATAAATTGATTAAACTTGTATGGAGACGTGTTAAGACACGCAAAATAATAGTTTTACTTTTTTCGTGATATATTTTCATCATCTTTGTACTTGCGCTTGCCGCTGCACGTCGTTGTTGACGAAACAAATGCAGAGTTGTTATTATTGTTGTTATACCCTGACGCCGATGGTACCAAACCTCGACGTATATTCTCGTATTCACTTGGTTTTGCCTGCAGAAAAGTTCGTAGCATCGGAAAACGCTCACTCATTGACGTAGAATCCTATAACAAAACATTGATGAGTATCTTCGTTTAAACTATTATCGTTCGGCTGAGCCACTACACTGATAGAAGCTATTAGTTCTATTTAATAAGATTTTGTAATTGTACGAGCAAGCACGTACAAAGTGCAATAAGGCGCTTTGCTTGCATGATGATAATAATATTTTCCTCCTTACTCTGTGTTTTTCCCATGTTTTCCCAGAAAATACAAATTTTGAAAGCGAATAATACAATATAGAGTTAATGTATCTGATGCATCAGTCATTACTCATTAGGGCTAAATTCGAATCTACTCGTGGATGAGCCAATGTAGCGGCCTGTTCAAGACCTGTCTTACATTGTTCAAATGCTTCGATTGCTTCCTGTGACCAATCAATTTTGCTTTGGTCGTTCTTTTTAGTACTACCTAAATATCTATTAAAAATTGCCTGATATGACGCGGCGTACGGTAAATGAGCACGATAAAAATTAACCATACCGGTAAAACGACGTAATCCTGATACAGTTTCAGGTCTAAATTTTTAGCAGAGTAGTAAATAAAACAATTAAAGTCAAAATAATGAATATTTATTGTTTAAAATAATTTCCACTGAACAATCAGCGCTGGTTTATAATAGCTGGCTTATGGCTAGCAGAATAGTAGATAAAACACTTAATTTAAGTTAAAATAATCAATATTTATTCTTAAAAATAATAACCACTCAATAATCAGCTTGTCGCACCAATTGGTCTCCGCCCCTTTGATCATTTTTTCATTAAAATTATAAATTGATTTATTAAATTGGTAACGAATACTATTAATTTATTATCTGAACGAAATAGAATGTTACTACTGTATTGGTGACAAAATATCATATAAAAAGGAGTCGCAGTCAGGGATCGATAATCGATTTATTTTATTTATTTATTTATTTTTTATTTATTTGTTTATTTCAGGCAACAAATGTAGTTACAGTTAAAGGTCTTAATATAACTTTAAAACTACGGCCCATATGAACTTAAAACTACTTAAATACTAAATTAATACACGCTATGTCTTCGGCGTGTGACGCGATTCCGGGGGGCCGGGTATCCGTCCGCGGAAGCGGCGAAACACAACTTCCTGCTGCCAAAACCCTTCGTCCATGTAGACGCTCAGCTTGGCGGTCGGCACTCTCACCACGAAGGAGTTGAAGCTCACTTTATGGCGAGACTCCAGCCGTTCCACTCGCAGACTCAAACCTGTCTTCGCATGCAAGTACTCGACAACATCTTCAGTCTTGGTACAGTAGTGCACACGAGACACGTAGAGCGGCGTCGTCGGCACCTCTGCGCGCATCCGCAAGTTTGGATCTTTCGTTGCGGTGCCACACTTGTTCTGACGAGTCAGCTTCCTTTTCTTCTGTACTTTTGTGAAGCCATCCTCGTCGACGCCCTTCGTTTTTGAAGGTAAACTTTTCCGCACGGGTGCGTTTACTCCTTTTGATTGTTTTGGGGTCGAAGTCATTTTTGCGGCTGCGGCGGCGTAGTCACGTTGAGGAGCAGCTGGCAACGTGACATGCGATGTCTTCTCCGGGGGAGAGGTAACGGGAGCGGGGCGCGGGGCATCACTCGGGTCATCGGCGGTCGGCGACACGTCAACATCAGCGGTTAAAATGCCGACGTATGCATTTTGCGCTCCGCGTCGTGCATTCACATATGACGGCACGGGTGACCTACATATTGCATACGCATCGCGATATGTCGCTCACTCGACTCGTAAATCGGAGATGGTCTTCTCTGAAGCCTTCAACTTGGTGTGTACCTCGGCCAGACTCGCCTTAAGGAGCCTCGTAACATCGACGTGATCGAATCCCACCGGTGGAAGTTTATGCAACTCCTTTGCGACGAAATCGGGCACGTCATCGGGATCAGTCACCTTCAATAGGCTGATGATGTCCTGTATACATTTTTCACCCCCGTTCCTGCGGCGGGACGGCATCGTGGCAATCTTGTTAAATTATTTGGAGACAGATCTACCATTCTGAGCACAGAGCTATTATTTAAGTAACAAAACTGTTATAATAAGAACAAAGTTTATATTCATATAATGCAATATAATATTATTGGTTATCGATCTCTTATTTTACACATATATTAACATTAATTTGATAATTCATATCTGTGAACAAAATATTTCATGGTCTATTTATTAGGTGATACAACTTAATGACAAATATAAATTTTGGTGATAGAAAATATAGTTCCCTTATATAATTAAATGTATTTGTTATATTTAACCAAGCTGCTTCCTTGAGCTGGTTATTGCTCGCATTGGTGGCTTTACTCAGAATCACAGGGTTGGCTTCTACCAAATCTATCAATTGCTTCACTTCTTCTCTCGTTAGAGAAACGCTTTTTTGCTGAAAAGTACAACAAACTGTTAGTAAGTGAACAGTTTCTATGAAATATAAGTAGGTACCTATTTTTTTACAACAACAGCTTACAGTTTACAATCAATTTTGTTTTACAATAAACCACGAACGTGAAAGTACAGCTTGGTTTGGCGAAAGATTAATTATTACAATTTATAAAATGACAAATTATATTCAAATAATCGGTATTTGAATATAATTTGTCATAATTATGGTAGAATATAACTGAGATGCTTACTGTAGACATTTTCGTATAGATATCCCAAAAAAGCAAGGCTTTAAACATAAAACAAACTAAATACAATACAACACACCACACACACCAAAATAACCTCAAATCAATCAAATCTCCTTGGTCAGTATAGAACGTTCCATTTCATGATTGCCCTATTTATAAATTTAACGTTTTTAAGTATTAATTTCAACATTAAAATTAATTTAAAAAAGTAAATAATCTTAATAAATGTTATTTAACATTTATTTAATATACTTTAATTAATTCAGAAGAAAATTTACATTTTGACTTCACTAGAACTGCTTGTGATATGGCACACACACGCAAGTTTATCATCTCCAACTAAACTATCGGGTGTTGCACCTATAAATGGATAACAATCATCAATGAAAAGTCCACAGGGTTCAATGTTGATGGATTCTTGCAGTTGCATTTGTTGCAAGGCTTGTTTTTCGTGCACAACACCGTGAGACGAACGACAAGCTAAGACATGAGCTAAGTTTTTTTATAGAGTATATTTTTCACCAATGGCGCAGTCATAGAAATCTAAATAACAAGACACATAGAAGTGCTGTAATGTCATAATTCGTATGAAAACCGCTGTCGCCAAAATCAACACATTCAAACCGAAAGCTAAACAGTACACACAAGTAAACTATGCCTTTTATTGGACAGCTTGATTTTAGTGAAAACTAACTTATCTATTAAATTAAGCTTTTGAATATGTATCCTAACGCACGAATTTACGGTTTATTTTAGAATAACATCCCTAAGTATATGAGACTTTTTGCTCCAATACGAACAAACGTGATAATAAGAATGGTCGACTGTGTCATTCATTGTTATTTCGATTACTATGGTGACACTCGTAATACTTGTAAATATTCTATAATTTTAAGGAAAAACGGCATTATTTCTAAAAAAAATATTTTCCGATGAAATATTATTCCTTTATAAGTATAATTACAACTTGTGGAAGAATATCCGCAATGGGAATTGCTGAAACACACCATGTATACACTCATACGTCTCCAGAGCAACTGAACAGTGACGAATGCACTGGTGATGTGCAAATCACCTGAGTGGCGACAAGGTCACGCACGCTTACGACTTCTAGTGTCTTGTTATTTAGATTTCTATGGGCGCAGTGCTTCTAGCAATTTGCCTTTTACAGATGGGTCCAAAGTTAGAAGCTGTTATTAACTTTTTTCTTATTTCGATCCAGTCACTACTGTCTCGTTGTAATATGGTGTTCCTTTCTATTTTCGCTCTATCAGCAGTCAGATTTTTTTAAGTTATCAAAGAATAGCTCTTTCGCCTTCTCCAACTGTTCTAAAGTCATATCTGGGGCCAAACTTGTTGGTCATTAATCATGTTGAAAATTGGTTTTCGTATTGAACTTACGTATTTTTTTGTGGGATGTTCTGGATTCTTTTTCTTTTCAAAGCTCTTCTTCTTTTGACTTCTTTGACCTTACCATTTGGACTTTTTCCGAGTATTATTGCCGCTGTAAGTTACCTAATTCCCAATAACTGTTAAAAGTAGCTTGTATTTCTTCTTCAGAAAATTTATTGGCACAAACAAGTCTGCACTTAAATGAACATAGGGGCCCCATAGCTCCCGCTTCCCGCTTCCCGCTCATGTACTTGCAAGATGCTTTGCGCATATTCTTTTCTAATTATTTGGATTTTTGGTACTTATTTTGCCCTTTTTGGTTCTGGTAGCTTAGAAATCGTTGAGTCGTGAGTTGCAATAGATGCTTCAGGAGCAAACACATTGGTTTTATGTTCATCTTCCGAACTAGAAGAAGAAGAGGAAGAATTACTCGAACTACTATCTTCGCTACTGCTACTGTCTCTGTTATTCGATGGCCTGAATTAATCTGAACTGGTTCCAGAAAAGTCACCTATCTCAGAACCAGATGAAATTAATGAATCCGTAACTTCTTGCATGTTAAAACCTGATTTTTTTGATACGCTTTGATTAACAGAGTCATTCTCCTCAGTACGACAATGGTCCTTAGCCAATCTTACTAATTTAGCCCCCCGTGACTCCATTATGTTTCAACCTAAAAAAATAATAAATAATGAAGAAGAACAATGACCTAATTGTAATAAGCGTCTTGTTCATATATAAGGTAGATTTTTGGCTACCGGGCAAACCTACGAAGATTTAAAATTTTCTTCCATAATATCGACACAAATTTTATCAAAAATTATTCCTGAGACGTGCTGGGCGATTTACAGATGTTTACGACATTACATTAAGGTAAGTACAAATAAAAATTATAAGAATTTAAGTAAGTATTTATTGAATGTCAAAATACAAAAAGTTACAATAATTTAGTTATATTATTTTTTACGATTGAAAATAATGAAATCTTTCATATCGATACCATTTCCTTTGCAAATCACAGTTTGATCATTTAAAAAACTGACGTTAGGAGAATCTGCTGCCGGCAATGAACAGTTTAGCTCAGAGGATTCTGTTTGGATTTGAGGTTCTTTCTGACTGATGTTGTAACCGTGTGTGAGGTGAGTGAGGCAAAACTGTGTACTGAGGAGATGGCGACATTTGGGGCAATGGCTGATGTGACTGTGTTTGGGATGGAGTAGATAAAACTATGTATTGAAGAGACGGTGACGTTTGAGGCAATGGCTGATGTGACTGTGTGTTGGGTGGAGGAGACAAGACTGTGTATGTGTAATCAGGCGATGGTGACGCTTGAGGCGCTGTCCTATTGTCATCGCTCGCGCGATAATTCGATGCGATTTCATCGTGCGATGAAATCGCTTCGCTGCGATCACACTCGAAATGGCTCTTAACAAAAAAGCACAGTTGTTGCTGTCGGGCAATATTTCTTTAATCATTATCACATTAACACATTAAGAAAAAGAAACGTGGACCACATAATACACTATAAAAATAGAAAGCAGCGCGGTGAATTAAACGTTGCTTAAATTAAACCTCGTTTAAAAACTAACGTTGTCTCCTTCATTGTTTTAACGACTGACAAAGACAGCATTAGTTTCTAACAACACACAGGTATGCGCACAGGTAGCCCGCCAAATTCAAATTTTCTTCGGTTTTTTAAGAATTACAGCCATGTTTTACGTTGTAGGTATGTTGATCAAAATGCAATTCGCGACTGTAAAGATAATATAATATTTACTGAATATTAGGCACTAAAATCATATAAATTGTCAGTCTTCATCATATTGGACTCAAGAATCAATATTTTATGAAAAAGTCATACTTGAGTCCATTATGATGAAGACTGACAATTAACATAATTTCGATGACTAATATTTAGTAAATATATTATCTGTACAGTCGCGAATTCCATTTTGATCATCATACAACGTAAAACAGAGCTGCAATTCCCAAAAAAACAACGAAAATTTGAATTTGGCGGGCTACTTGTGTGAATGCACCTTAAGCAAATTAGGGATATTTACCCTATTATGTAGGTATGTATGTAAATTGATTCCTATAATGTATGGAGATAGAAATAAAAGACTGAAGTAGGTAATTTATAATTATGTATTTAGGTAAGTTGGATAAAATCGAAAAAGATAAACAATATTATGTTTGGTATTTAAACATCGTCATTAAATGTTTCGTAAAATTGACGAGTTTGAGACGGTGGCGACGTGACGATAATCGAGTGTACTGGAGATGGTAAAATTGAAGCAGAATATGAAGAGATCGAGGGGCAGGGGGAAGTCGTTAAAGCAATTTCATCGGCAATTACATTTTGTAATTTACTCTTTAATCTCAATTTTTGTACTGGGCTTAAATTCTGGAAATACGGAGCAAGTAACTTCAAAATAGCATGTCTGCATCATCAACTTCATTCCTAGCTTCCTTAAATGCTTTAATTTTGTCTTCTTCAATTTTAAGCATTTTGATTTCAAATTCTGAACAAGTAGATTTTTTATGTTTTTTCCTTGAGATCTATCCAAAGAAGACGTACTTGCACTCTGGCTTACATTTCGCTCCAAAGAAGACGTACTCGCGCTCTGGCTTATTACATTGTGCTCCAAAGAGGATGTACTTGCGCTCTGACTGCATACAATGCGCTCTCGGACAATAGATCTGTGGAATTTCTTCTGATCTTGATGAATTATTTATTTCAAACTCCCAATTGTTGAATCACAAAGCGAACAATCTCGCTTTGTGATTCATCATTATTAACGCCATAATTGCTGTGAGTTTGCCGCGGCACCATAAAGCCGGGCGCATACATACTGATTCCGGATCAAGAATCCTGATCAGGTTTCCTAATCAAAAATTCCGTGTGGAGAGCGCACACATTCGGCTTTTTGCATTCGGAATTTATACGATCAGTTCGATCATAGACGCTTCTTATAACGCACGAGAATGGACAACGAAGACGAATTGAAAGTTACTTGCATTCCCAGAAGAATTCTTTAAATATTACAGGATGTCAACGAAATCCTTCGATGAGCTTCATAATAGCATACGAGATAAAATAAAAAAGCAAAATACGGCCATGAGCTTGTGTTTGGATACAGAAGAAAAATTGACCATAACATTAAGCTATGTTTGTATTTATTGTAATAAAAATTAAAATATTGTACAAACACTACGCTTTAAATTTACTTTAAGATTAAGAATTCTTGCATTATTCCCTCCTGTGAATCTTGAGACTGGAGCACTAAAAACTGACTAGCCTCATTGTCTTCAACATTAGTATTTGGTATAGATATCTCAACAGGATAATCTTGCTTGGGGCTTTGTTGGGTAGTTGATTGGGGAGGTCTCACACTAGAGATTGAGTGGATAATAATAGGCTTCCTGGTATTCTTACGTGGCACATTTTGCTACTGCGAAGATGGATAAAAAGTTGGTGGTGATGGAGATGGAGTCTGCAAATATATTGGTGATATTTTGGGCACGTGTATATTTTGATAAGATGGATTGAAATTCGGTGATGGAGATGAGTTATTTCCAGCCATTGGAAACGACCCTGAAGAATCGTCACTTTGTCAGTTAGTGTACCGGGATGTTGATGGCGATGGTTCGTTTCCCATGGTAATTTTTTTTACCAATTGAAGCAAACCGACTTTGAAAACAATTTTTTGATGAGCATTCATTGTTTTCATATAGCTTCTAAAACTAAGAAGATATTTAGTGTCGTCATCTTCGTCAATATTAGCAGAAGATATTTTCTGTTTTTGTTGCAACATACTTAGTATTTGATTGGGGACATCTTTCTTTTTTTTCTGACTAACCATAGGACTAACATCGGATCCTGCCAAGCTCTGTAGATGTCGAAGGAATCGGGAGATTGGACTCAGTCAGGCGTTTGATGAGCGTCGCTTTTAGTGTCTCGTATTTGTTCCCCTCAGGAGGATGTATAATAATGTCCTTTACTTCTTTGGAGTATTTATTATCGAGTTGGTTGATGACATGATTGAACTTTGTTTGATCACTCGTTATTCTATTGATTGCGAACTGTCCCTCCACCTGGGCAAACCAAATCTCCGGCTCTTCTGGCCAAAATGGTGGGATACGCACGCTCATCTTGTACACCTCGTTGTCGGAATCTATCGACACTTTCCCCTCACTAGTCGACTCCATGATACGTGTTTTTTTCGTCATAATTGTGTTCTTCACGGGGTCACCAGTGTGGAGTCGGTAAGTGGTAAGTGCGGGAGACTGAAGATTGAAATAACAATAAGAAGAATAGAGGAAGATGTATATATTCGTAATTACGTTTTACAATAAATTATGAGAACAAGCGACATGCGCGATACGTTGTGTGATATGATGAGCAGACAAAGTCTGGGTCTCCTCTAACCTCTAGACTCATCATTCCTCTCTTTAATTTTACGTCTATTATAGCCGGAGGATACGTTTTCCTTCGAACACACATTCAATTAAAATAAATAAGTAGCTTAAAATTTTGATATGTTGTCAAATTAGATAATAATACCTACCTCATCAATAGTGTCTACTAAGGTGTCTACAGAACTTCGCGAGGCTTCACAAATATCCTCTAAAAACATTAAAAGATCGAAATACCATAATGTAGGTATATATACATCTCCAGTCCCACTTCCAGTTTGGGTTCCTGTCTTGACCTGAAAATATATTAATCACACAATAAATTCTTTGATTTGTTAAAAGTGGTTTTATTTATAAGTATGTACATCTACATACCTACTTATCTTAATAAATGTTTACATGACATGTTTTCCTGTTTTCCTGTATTTGTAAAAACACTATTGCACACAAAATAAACACAATACAAAAACCATAAGGACAAAAACAATCTAATTTTATGTAGGTACTTTTTTAATTCTCTGTAAAAAGAGGTTCTCTTATTGGATATAATATTTTTGAGAACTTCAACTGTAGCATCCTTATCGAGATCTTTGTATATTTCCAAAATAATTCTGAATGAGTCATTTCTCATCTCTTTGTTCATATAATTTTTGTTTTTTTTTTGTCCCATAAATGAGGCATGTCCTTATAGATTTCAAAAATCTGGGTCCACACAGTTTTTTGTATGTTTATGTATGTTGCACGTGCGAGGTGGAGATTGCGACCCGGAGGCGCAAGAAACGTACAATCCGCCACAACGCTTGATCGCGATTGAGCCGAGAATGGAGCAATCACAATACTCACGTTTCAACACGCACACAATCTGCTGAGACAATTTGTCTGGTTGCTTCCGCGCCGATGCAATACGCAACATGTTGGGTTACGCCCCCAACGTGCCCTCAACTATACTATTGACGACACAATCTGTCGGCTCACTGCAGATTGTGTCAACAGATTGTTGCTGAAATTGAATCGTGAGTAGCTAGCTTTAAAGAACACCCATGTCTTTGGCAAATTAAGCATAAGTATAAAAATAAAATGAAGAAACTTCAAGCCTACAGCCAGTTACTGGAAATTGTTCGAAAGGTAGAATCTCGGTCCACAGCTGCCATTAAAACTATACTGAATGAATGTTTATAATTAAAATAATCAGAACCGCTGCTGTGTATCGGTGCCACAAAAACCTGATGTTTCCCATCAATGCTGCCAACGCAATGAGGATATATTTCTCTAAATTGGGTTTCTTTTTGCAACCACTCCCTCTCGTTGGCAGGAATCTGAAACAAAGCAGATGTGCATAAGTACAAATTTTAATATATGATTTTTCAAATTACTTTACTACCTATTCACATTGTTTCAGTCTCTTGAAGAAAACACCGCTGACAAAACTTTAAATGAATTTGTGGCAGAGGTTTCTCAAAACAGGTCAAATCCTGAACCATCAACCTCTAGAAGGAATTTCTCAAACAATGAACATGAATCTACATCAGTATCTGCAACAAATCGTCGAAACATTGAAACATTCAAGCGTCCTCATGGTCCGAACCAAAAATACAAAACACCATCTAATATCATTCATGCCAAGAAGCAAATGGAAGATACCTTTGAGCGTTTACAAACAATAACAAGTCAAAAGAGAGAACAACTGGATGAGTATGACCATTTCATGATCGCCTCTAAAATAAGAAAATTGCAAGACCCAGACGACAGAGCAGTTTTAATGAATTCAATTCAAAATATAGTGTGCACGACAAACCGTAAAGTACCTAATTTATTGTAAATATAACGTTAGAATCCTGAAGGCTTATAAAACGATTAGTATGAAAATAAATACGTATTTGTTCTAGTTACATTGAAAAGTTTATGTTTTGTAAAGCAAACTATCTAACTAGTCTAATAAAGTAAAATAAGTGTTCAGTATAAAATCCTGAAGGCTTATCCCTGAAGGATTATTTGTATAGTAAAGAATAAGTAACAGTTCGCACGTAAAGTTATTCGTGTTATCTATTGCGTAAAGATTTATGAAGGCTTATGCCTGAAAGATTATTATTGTGTTAAGAATGTTTAGTAGAATAGTAAATGTTTATATTTTGTTTTGATATTGTAGATGATTAATTGTAGATTGTAAATGTTTGTGTTTCTTAAGATAATATTATTGAATGTTTATGTCTTTCGTATATTATGTGAATTAGTGAATGTTTATGTCTTTCTTTATGTTATATGAATATTTTAATTGTTTAAAGTGTGTGATATTAGGAATTAATTGATATTATTGTGTATTTCGTCATGCGACAGCGTCACGTCCGCGACTGAGTGCACACGCCATCCCCCGCAGTATATTTATACACCTGAAGCGGGGGACGGGGTAGTATAAAAGAAAATTTGTGAAGAATTGTGCGCGCAGTCTAACGCCCGAAATTAATAATGTATCTCCTATCCAAGATTATGACCAATCCTGGATTACTGCGTGTTGCTCGATTGATCTCCGATCTGCGTGCCAATAACAAATGACAGCAATCCAAATTTTTTGTGATACCGGGATCAGTGGCGATCTTTTCCCTCTTGACCGTTCCGTTCCTAGCACAATGTTTGATGTATGCAATACGTTTGGCTAAATGTTTAATAGTAACAAACTAGTCTTAAAATATTATAAAGAATATCCAAAATACTAAAAGCAAATAATTTTGTGAAAGCGCGTAAAAACTTTACTAGGAATTATATTTTATCACATAAAATATGATATCAAGTAAAAATACTTTACCTAAAACGGAATGTGTATTGGTCTGTTCTGTGGCAAGTGACAACAGCTATCAAACTGTGAACGTTTATGCGTTTAAATATTGCGAACATACAAATAATAAATAAGTAAAACAAGTTATAACAGTAAGTCATTAATTACCTATTATTCATTATCAATAATGGATTGCGAAATCGTACAGGTAAATTAGCTTGGAGAAATTTTTGCATATGTAGTGGTGTGTATATTACTCAGATCTTAGAGCGCGTTTCCACTATATCGTTCTGGCCTATACAAAAATGTTTCGATATCCTAACATTACTATTTAATTTTATACTCATTCCTAGCAACACTTTTGTTTTCAATAAAAACAAGTTTTTATTTGAAAGAAAATGGTTTTGACTTTATAAAAAAAAATATATCATTCAATTTTACGTCCTTGAGCAAACGACAAGGCGACTACCGTGAAACAATAAAATATCGTGTCCATAATAATTTGTTTCATAATTAATATTTGACCATAATAATTACGAAACAAAACAAATAAATAAATCGTCACTTGATAGTGGAAAGTGGAAACACGCACAAAACCAGAATAAACCAGTTTACGCTGTCCGCATCTGCAGGTGCCACGTGCAGTCGTTTGGTACCGTTAGAACATAAAGCACACATTTCATTCAAAAATTATAATTATTATGTACGTAGTTTAATTGATAAATTTTGTATTTGTTGATTGTTGTTATTATTTGTTATTATTGTTATAATATTTGTTGAAGTGAATTACATGTCCCGCAGCCGGAGGCCCCAAATGAAAACTCAGATGTACTTAAAAACTACATTTAATAGCTAAAATGAGACTTTTACACCCATGTCTGCACGATGCAGACCGGAGTTAAAGAATGAATTTATACAGTTTAATAATTATAAAGACGTAAGCTTGGATGCTAACTAAGGGAAATCGCATCCACATTCTATTCCCGTGCGAACGGCGTATTCAGCAGTTTTGTATGAAGGCAGGGCCATAACTAGTGTTTAATTTGTGTGTAAGTGTTGTAACTTTATATTGTTAATTCAAAATAGCTCCAGTGTTAAAACATGTTCGAGGCAAGCCTTTGACTTCTCAAACTAAAGAATTAAACTTTAAATGTCGTTTCTTTTTCAGGTTAGTAAATTTTTCATTTTAGTAACATTGTTAATGTAAAAGTTATATGTATGTTAAATGTGCAAATATTAAAATAAAGTCTCATCTTTTTCAGAGAAGACACATATAATTTAATTTAAAATCCCTTATATATATAAAATAAAAACTAAAAATAAAATGTTGTTTTATTTTATTTGCTGACCATACACTACTACAAACGCAAAAATTTCTCCGAGCTAATTTACCTGTAAGTACCTTTTTGTTATTTCATAAGGTGACGCTAACTTACGCTCAATTTCGCGCCTAAATCTTATTTTTTTGTTTCTAGGTAAAAGGCAAGCCTCTTACAAAAGAGGAATCCAAGTTCTTGCTTGAATTAATAGAAGGGAGTAAAATCATAACAACGAAAACAACGAACGCCACCAATAACAAACTAAAAAACGAGGAATGGGTTAGATTGACCGAGCGGTTCAATGCCCAGGCTACGAATTGTCCCAGGACACCTCAGCAGCTGCGTTTGAAATGGGAAAATTTAAAAAAGAATTCTCGCAAACGCAGCACTAAAATAAGGATGAACCAAATTAAGGTTAGCTAGTCGTGTTCGTTCATAGTTGTGTTTTTAATTGGACTTCAGAATGTAATGACTTATTAATTCTATTTACCTACATTGAATTTTTAGACTGGTGGTGGTCCTGCTGATTATATACCCCCAGATGACATACTGGACCGAGTTTCTGGTTTACTAGGAAGTACTGCCAGTGGATTTACTGTGCCATTTGGGGGTGATAAGAAAACAGTAGGTGTTGATATTGGTGGCATGAGTGGAGATGGTGGAGCTAGTGGTGACGGTATTGGTGATGGGTTTGCTAGGGTTTCTGATGATATAAGTAAGGCTGCAGATTTGATGCCTACATCAAGTAACCATGACATTGAAATTGTTATATGCAGTGGTGAGGGTGATGGTGTCATACAAAATCAGGTTTCGGAGAGTGTTGACCAAAATGTGTTAACACCCAATAAGCCAAAGAGGTTTACTCTTAATACACCGAGGACAGGTAACTTTTGTTTTTCAAACCCTATTCTTAATGCATTCATTATAGAGCTCAAGGAATATCCTCCAAATAAATCTTGAATCCTCATGTGTCCTAGGTCCATCATTATAGTCAGTGTGTTGTCTATCAATCAGTCACACCAGACAAAACCTATTACATATTTTGTAAAAACATTTCTAAAATAGTTTTATACAATAATACAATTTCAATAGAATATCAATCTAGTAAATTTATCAGTATTTTTATATTTAATTTATTAATAATTTTGTTGAGAGATGTGTTGGGTACAAACACATACCCATCAATCTAACATTATGTTCATTTTTCAGTGAGAAAGAAAAGACAAGACGATGGCAAGACCGCCAAAAATAATGCCATAGCTGGGTATTTCTTAGCTAAAAAACAGTGCTTGGATGCAAAACTAACTAATATTCATTTAGAAAATGAAAATTATAAATTAAAGAATGCCCAACTTTTGCTAGAAATAGAAAAATTAAAACTAGAATTAGAGAAAATAAAAAAGTAGGTAATAAATAGTATGATTTTGTAGTTTTTTTGTTAAATTTAAAAAATATGTAATGATGTTTCAAAATTGCTTTTATAAGAAGTCTAATTGAATAAATAAATATTTGAGTTTGAGTTTTTTCGAAATAATTTAAAGACATTCAATGAAAAAGCTGATATCTAATATTAAAAGTCAAATATTATATTATTCAACATAGTAGGTAGTAATTACACTTTTTGAATTGCATTTGCTTTGCATCTAAGTACTGTTTTAATAGCTGGGATTTTGGAAACTGGGGAAGCTTACTACATAATAATAGTTTATAAATAAATGGTAAATGTTAAAAATATGTATTGACGTTTCAAAAGTGCTTCTCGAAGAAGTCTAATTGAATAAATAAATGTTTGAGTTTGAATAAGCCATTTATTTTCCAGTAAAATTTACACAGAACTTAAAACTAAAACTTAAACATGTCGACATAAATACTTTTTACTTCATTTGTAATGGTAATTTACTATGTACATAGATTTAAGATTATTTATTATTATATTATATATATTATTTTTACATGTATTTTATTAAAGACACATTAATAGTAAGTACTTAAATAAATGGATAATTAATAATAAGGTAAAGGCAATGTTTACTCTATAATCTTTTTTCTTTGTTTTTGGTTTTGCTGTAATGTAAGTAACTATTATTTGTTGTTTATTTGAGCTAAATTTCTATTTAGATAGATTCAAGATTTTTGTTTTACATGTGTTTTATTAAAGATACATTAATAGTATGTACTTCATAATAATTAATCAATGGAAATACAGAAAATGTTTCCTCTTCATAATCATTTTTCTGTCTTTGTATTTTTGCAGTAATATAACTATTATTTGTTGTATAATTTATTTAAAATTCTACATAAAGCTAGATACAATATCCTTACTTTGTTTTTCTTTATTGAGTCACCCTTTTGTGTGCCTGTACCTCTTCACAGTATATTTATAATAATATAGACTGAGACAAAATATTCTACAGTTAATATTATACTACAGTTTTAGATAATCTGAACCTGAAGGTGAACTCAGCATCATCGAGACTCTGCATATAGTTGACCCTTTTGATCCTGCGAGCACTAGCGCGTTGTCTCTCCTCATCAGCTTCGCTATCGGTTTCGGTATCCGAGTCCGATAACAGAGCAAGTAGCTCCATATCGCTATCATCACTATCGTCGCTAAATAATATATTTGCCATTTTTTTATGTTTCTGTACAATAAACTTGAACAAGCTTGCAACAAACCGTACAATTTTAAGGATTGGTATCTGCGATTGTTTACACCGATCGAAGTAAATGTCAAAATGGACGGATTGGTTATTGGCAAGCACAAACTGTCACTTTCGATCTGTGATCCGCCCTCCCAAAGATTGACTGATTTTTGAGATAGCAAACTCAATCCGGGGATCGCTTATTGGCATGATTTATGCGAAAAATGGATTGATATATCAATATATATATCAATCAATATATTTAAAAAATCAATATATTTTTCGCATAAATCATGCCAATAAGCGATCCCCGGATTGAGTTTGCTATCTCAAAAATCAGTCAATCTTTGGGAGGGCGGATCACAGATCTGATTGCAGAGATAGGCAAAACGGGATCAAGATTGATTATTAATTTCGGGCGTAAACGGGGCGCTGGCGGAGTATGTTATGGATGTAATATTAAAATAATATGTCATAATGATTGTAATAAAAACAATAAAACTGTAAATTTATGTAAAAGTAAATATTTGAGAAATAAAGAGTGAGGTTAAGGGGCGTGGCTAGCCGGAGTGGAGGGGATAACGTGGAAAGTATAAATATGGACGCAAAACCGGTTGCGTTACGGCATTCCAGTTCCACCCGCGCTTCAGAAAAGCAAGAAGAATAACTCAGCTCCGGCTCGGCACCCTGGCCCTCTACGTATGAAGAAATAATTGTTTGTATTATTTACAAACCCCCACACCACTACAGTCCACTAAGAGAGGGCCTTCAGCCGACATTAACATATAGCATTTGAATTTTATATGAAAAAGAAACAAAATGTTACACCAGCCAAATTTGCGATGCAGCGCCCAAGGTCATCTTCGAGTGTGCATTCCAGTCCAGTGTACCAATATCAGCAAAGTGATGAAGAAAATAGAAAGAAAGAAGAAAGAAAGAAAGAAAGAAAAAACGTTTATTTAATGGCACATAGCCTCACACGTACATAATTCAAAGCAATTTATATACAATACTTATATGCTACAATACTACTACAAAAAAAATACTAATAGTCCATAGCCACAGATGCAATTGTACAGTTCGAGTCCAACATACGACCAGTGTCTCGTCCAACAAGATCCTTCCACACTTTCAAATGAAACTTCTCAACGCATACTATCTATTTCCGAATCTGGATCGGTCCTGGGTTGTTCTTTTGTCCCTTTCACACCAACTTGCCCAAGTTAGGTGTGAAAGGGACAAAAGAACAACCAGGCGTCATTCAAGGTCGTGCCTTCCCGTGACAAGCCAACGTTCATAGCGCAATCTCCAGTGTATTAGATATAAGCTTCTTGGTACTAGGATAAGCACTGCAATGTCAATGACGCCATCTATCAATTTATTGTTGCACTACGGAGTAATCGTGAATCAGTATAGCCTGAGAGATAGTGTTATTTATAGTTACGATTTGTCACACAAAAGAATTATTGATATTTTCAACTAAGTAGTTCTTTTTACATTTTCAAATACTGAAAAGTTCAGCACATCAACCCAAAACAGACATAATAATGGAATTTAATAGACACGTATGGATTTTTTTGTCCAAACAATTTATGTTGTAAGTATGTATAGATAGATAGAAACTCTTTATAGCACACAAAAAAATGAAATAAAAAAAAATATTGATTGATGACTGAAATGTATTGATGGTCTAAATAGATTGTTTCAATATTTGCCAGGCCAATACCCTCTATGATGAATTCTATTTCAGATCAATGTGTAGAATACTCAAGGATAACTCAAAGGCAGATAAAATGAAAAATAATAAAGTCATGTAGGTACCTAATGTAAATTGTTTATTTATTATATCAAATTAAATCTAATTGTTTATTTATTATAGGTATAACAAATACAAAAATATAAATTAAACTGTTCTTTATAATTGAATATACAATGTGTAACAAAAACGTTGGTATTTAAAGAGGCGAGTGTAATCATGCCAAAAACATCATTATAATTTACTTTAAAAAGATCTCTGATATTGCGAAAAAAATTATGTTTCATACAAAAGGAACGTAATATTATAAAACAACTAATTATGTTCTCGCGATTTCATATATTATGTGGCTTCATAGCAAATTCCAGAGGTGGCATGGATGATAATGAATAGGTATTCAAAATTCGTTTAATTGCCTCCCAGCTAATGGTTTTCTTTGTGGTATGTAAACTTCTTCGTCACTCAATTCGACGTTTTGAGTAAGTACTTTTGGGATCGCTCCCTCTTTTTTGTCTATTATTTGTGTATATTTTTCTTCTGTTGTTTTCGTTTTACTTTTGCCTACACTTTTTTTGTTCTTATTTTCCATGGCTTCCTGAATATAATCCGGATCTCTAATTGTCAATTTTCTAGTTTGTCTTTATCAATTAATTGAGGTAAAATACAATCACAATAAAATCTTGTTAATTTTGCTTCCATTTCGTCATGCCAGAATTTATCATCTTTTTCTATGATTTCCGTCCGCATAGGCATATTTTCTCCAAGCCACAACCCAAATAGACATTTCGATTTTTATGTAATATGCAGCTGGTCTTGGATCTGATAATACAATAGTACAATACAAAAGTAATCTACAAACAATAGGTAATACTTACAAACTACAAACAATAATATGTCAAATCACGTGGACAGAGAGGAGCGATCCACTACAATCAATCGCAAGTTGCCCGTCCGAAGGCTGGCGGCCGACTGCCGCCCGTCCCCCGCGCAGATCACCGCGCTTTACAAATTTCTACGTGAAATAAATTTTGTATTTAAAAAGATACTAATCAGTGAAACAAAAAATCCTCGTCAGGGACTGTTGTGTAACTGATAATTTATTAAACATAAAATTTTCAGAGCTCTTAGTCAGCAGGTTACGAAGTTAATAGAGTATTTGCGGAAAAATCAATGACCACGGCACATTTTTTTTCTAGAAATCTATTCTTAATCTAACTTTGGAAAAAAGTCCTCGCGAGCAATTAAAGATCAAATACCATCCTATTTTATATATTTTTTTCGGTATTGTGCTTTATGTTGTACCAGACTTTATAGAGGTTGAACATAGTCGAAATTGCCGGGTTACATTAATATAATAATTCAAATTTATCACTGGGAAATATTAGTGCAAAATATGATCGATAATCAGTCTTACAAAGACAACACCAGGTTTATGAAAAAGCCAAGAGGTCAACTAGTTTTAAGTGCAGAAGCCGAGGAATACATAGTCGAAAATCTTAATCATTGTGCTGAGTGGGGATAACTTTTAGATACTTACGACCTGAGGGTATTGGTTAAAGGTTATTTAGATAGATCTGGCATAACTGAGAAAATATTTCGAGACAAGATTTCACAAATCCAGATTTTGTGAAAAGTTTTTACAAAGAAACAAAAAGAAACAAATTTCATTACGAATTAGCCAAAACATAAAAAGATGCCGAGCTTCCGTTTCTCCGCAAATTATAGAAGAATATTTTATTGAATTGGAGAAATCCTTAGAAGGATTGCAAATATGTAACGTTGTTAACTATGACGAAACAAATTTATCGGACGATCCCGGAAGAAGAAAAGTTATAACAAAAAGAGGCGCAAAATACCCGGAGAGAGTCTTAAACCATAGTAAAGCGTCTACATCAATTATGGTGGTAGCTGCTGGTGATGGAACTTCACTACCTTGTTATGTCGTTTACAAAGCTAAAAAATTATACGAATCTTGGGTTCAAAATGGGCCGAAAGGTTGCAGGTATAACTATACTACTTCTGGGTGGTTCGACAGTATCACGTATGAGGACTGGGTCCGTACTGTCGCGTTGCCATATTTCAATAACAAAGATGGAAAAAAAATACTCATCGGAGATAATATTTCATTCCATTTGTCTCTAGTCTTGATTAGAAAGATAAAATTGAGTTACAGTTACAGTTTAAATCAGGTTGAGTTTTAAGTTATTCAGTAATGACCCGCTGGAGAGAGTGAATAAAACACCTAGCTGAATCGTATTCAGCCACTTGAACTCCTTTTAGGAAACGAATCTTCAATGGCGGCCAAAGCTGACACTGACATATGATAGGGTCAGTAAAAAAGAAAATAAAAATAATGTAAATGGATAATTATTTTATTAATTATTTCAAATTGTTTATTGACAAACTTCTTTGTTATGATACTTGTTATGTACCTACATATAACACGCCTTAATTATTAGAGGATGCATTGGGCCACCCAAGAAGGACTTGTACTTGATAGCGATTGCGACATCGCGCACACCTGCGTTTCCAGAGAGTGTTGCGGCAATCATCGCCACCGCGACGCTGTAGCTGCTCCGCCGAGGACGACGAGCACTCTTGGTTCCAACATTGAACCGGGAGGCACGTAGTTTAAGTTAGAAATAATTTATAATTAATTAATAAGTAAATTTCGTTTTTTTTTTGCGCCGTCGTGGGTCGGTTAATATAATTTACTTGTGTGAATATGAATTATCATATTTACGTACACAGAATGCAACAAAATCCCCATAATACTTGTAATGAGCCCATAAAACTGAACAACTTTTCCCAAAGAACATATTTTGTCAAATTCCAATAAAACATTATTTACTATCGCAAATACATAATTGTCATTGTAAATTTATGATAAAAACTATTATAGGGAAAATGAAATACATTTTAGTGATTTTACCTTTCCCTATTTTTTTGCATGCCGTACGCCCGTGTGTTAGCGAGAGGGAATGATAAGCGCCGCCATTTCAGATTCGTTTCTTTAATGAAATGCTCTATACCATATTAGCCCCACTATCGTGTACAATAGACGTAATACATATTTGCATAAAACCATTATTCTTTCGAGGTACCTCCCCGAACACCTGAAAATGATAGTAGATCCAGTCATACAACGAAATGGTTTCTTTGGTCATACAGAGAATATTTTGTTGGCTATGCTGGCTGACGAAAGAAAAAATATAAGAGTTTTGGCACTGCGTAAAATCCTTAAGGCACGTGATTCAGCAGTTAGGGGCGTGAGAGAATTTAAGGTTCCTCAATTAAATTTCAATGCTGTTGACTACATTGACACCGTCATTTGGAATGATGTGGTCGTCACGGAGCCTCCAATTTTAAAAAACATAAGCACAAGCATAATACTCGAGTGCATCGAGACGCCTGAAAAAATTTATCATTTTATAATACCTCTTCTAAAAAAGTACACTTGTCACACCCAAGCTACAGAGAGGTGTGTTAAAATAGTAACAGAAGCCTCTGCTGCAGTGTGTGGTCCAATAAGAAGGGATGGATTCATACGAACCCGCCTTCTATCACGTAAAATTATGCCTGTTTTTGAAACAAAAAAAGATTACACATTGATTTTTTTATTTTTTGCAATTTTTTTTTTGTCGAAACACCAGTTATAATTTTCCATAATTTAGTTCTATGTTTTTATAATTATGATAATACGGATAGTTTCTAAGCTAATAAAAGTAATTTTTATTGAAAATTTACTGTTTTATTAATCTCCATCAAACATCTAAATATTGTCTAAAATGTGTATTTTCTCAAAATATCAGAGGACTTGGGGCAGTATTTCCATAAATATATCAAGAAATTTAAATATACAGTTTTAAATGTAATCATATCAGACAACTTTTGGCAATAGTTCCATTTCGAAATTCCAAAAAAAAAATTACGCTCCACCATTGAGATAATATTACTACGTATGGAGGAGACACCACGAACAAAATCTGTGCGCCATTTTTTTGCTCTTACTAAGTTTTAAAAATTATTATCTAGTTAGGTACTTACCGATGAAAGTTATTCCTTTGCATTTTTCCGTATTATTTGTGCAATATCGTAACACACACGAAGGCATATTTGATGCGTTTCACATTAAAACCATTTAAAAAAACCGCTCAACATACGCCACATGGCGTATGTTGAGTGGAACATAAGTGATGTAGGCGGTGTCGTTTCCATATTAATATTATCTCAATGCGCTCCACCCTAATATGTATTTTATTGAACGGAATATTCCACCGTGCAGCAATAATGTTAAGCTCGTTTGCTATGTTCTCTTCGGTGTGAGATCCTGAAAACGGCTTCATTGCCAAAACGCCATGTTCCCGTTTCAAATCTGGAGATATCCAATGGGCGGTGAAGCTCAGAAAATTTTCATTATGGCAACTTGTACCTCGGTACCGCTTTTTTGTCCGTGTGCGTTAAGCTAGGTTCATATTAAGCTGGGTTCAGATTGTTGTGTCGTGATGTGTTGGTGCGCAATGTGTCGTGACGCGTAGTGTTCATACTGGTGTGGTGTGTCGTGGTGTTGCAATATGGCACAATTTTACATCATTAATAATTTGTGAGTTGTGCGGTGTATACGTGTAAAATGTTTTTCTTGGAATCATCTGATACTGACAGTGATTTTGACGAAGATATACAATTTCTTATCATCGCAACTCTTCTTAAAAAAAAGAAAAAGAAACGGAGATATTGGGTTCATCCTATAAATGAAGTAAGAGGCAGTAAAGGCGCATTTCACACTCTCGTTCAGGACTTAGAAACTGATGACGAAAGGTTCCATCGATATTTCAGATTAACTAAAATTCAGTTCGAGCAAGTACACTCTTTAATTGAAAGGGATATTAAGAAACAACATACGCAATTTCGCTGTCCTATAGGAACAAAAGAAAGACTTGCTGTGTGTTTGAGGTATGTATTTTTCTCTAAAATGACATAATTTTTTTTTATTACGAGACACAAGATTAACTTTAACAATTAAAAATATAAATAATTATTTATTAATCACAGTCACTATAATCAACTGTACTATAATAGGAAGCAAGATTTTCATCAGCCAATGAACTCATTTGTTGTGGTGATGTGTGAGATGACGATGTGGATAGCAAGGTTGTAGATGTTGATGCGATTGGATAGTAAACGGTAGAAGATTGATTGTATGACTGAAGAGGTTGTTCGTATTGTTGATAAGTTGACGACGGTTGGGTTGGGGAAATAGTTTGTTGTGGCGGAATGACTTTGTAGGATGTAATGTTAATCGGAGTTTGCAGGACTTTATCGGTCTGTTGTTTCTCTAAGTACAACTTTCGTCGGGAGACTCTTCTGTGGGTGGTGATTCTGGTGTAGTTGTCACATTTGTTTTTGTGCTCCTACATTCCATATAAGGAAGAAGAAAACTCATGTTCTCTTCATATTTCCAGGGCACTAACGCCGCCGCAGCCTGCCCACTTTTCTTATTCCTTCGTCGCTTCAAAGCGCTGGCGAAAGCATTCCTTAGTTTTGCCCAGTCATCCTTGCTTTTATTTATTGTAACAAATAATAATAATTGTTTATTTCTTTTCAGATTTTTAGCTACTGGAAACACTTTTCGATCATTGGCCTTTAACTATCGAATGGAATTTTCTACTGTGAGAGTTATAGTACACGAAGTGTGTGAAGCCATTTGGAAAAATATGGCACCTATTGTAATGCCTACACCTTCTGAACAAATGTGGAAAGATATTGCAAATAACTTTAAACAATTTTTGGCATTTTCCAAATTGTATTGGAGCATTAGATGGCAAACACGTTAACATAATTTGTCCTATAAACGCAGGTTCTACTTTCTATAACTATGAACAAGAACACTCCATAGTTTTACTTGCATTAGTTGATTCACGATTGACGTAGGTGCGTATGGTCGCAACAGTGACGGTGGCATATATGAGAAATCTTTGTTAATACCAAATAGTGATGACAATAGATCCGGTCCTGATAATAAATAATCATTTAAACAATTACCATTTACCTTACATGCAGCATCGAATACCAAACGAAGTTTTTTCTTATTAGGGTTGTCAACCCCGAAGTGAGACAAATACCATGACCTCGGGGACGGCTGAATGACACCTGTTAATTCTTTTGCATAACAATTATTTAATAAATGATTTACCCTTTCCCTATACCTTACCGCGAAACCCAAATCTTTACTCATTTTCTTCTCAATACCTTTAAATCTCACGAGAGCTCCAGCGTAGGAGTCAGGTAAGTTGGTGATGTCGCTGCGCCATGGAAGGCTCACGTGCCACCGGCCGTCCACCAGCTCAGCTGATTGCTCGAGTAGGGCGACCGCGCGAACCTCGTCCGCGTGCTGACGCGGCTTAGTCATCACACCTAAGGAATCTAAAATAAAAGACCGTCGAACCTAATCATGAATCTCCCTCAGCAGGTATGTATCTTCGCCAGCGCAGCCCGCATCAGCAGCAACAGAAATATGCAAGTTGGTTTCGGCGCTGGATGGTAAGTAGTTCCGGGCCCCATACGGCCCCCTAGGAATAGAAGTTTTCCCATGGACGCACCAGCCTAGAGGGGTAAGTGTAGCAGACGGCTCATTCAAATTTCCTATCTTGTTGTATATCTTCGTCAAAATCACTGTCAGTATCAGATGATTCCAAGAAAAACATTTTACACGTATACACCGCACAACTCACGGGTAAGTGTAGCAGACGGCTCATTCAAATTTCCTATCTTGTTGTATATCTTCGTCAAAATCACTGTCAGTATCAGATGATTCCAAGAAAAACATTTTACACGTATACACCGCACAACTCACAATTTATTTATGATGTAAAATTGTGCCATATTGCAACACACCACGACACACCAGTATGAACACTACGCGTCACGACACATAGCGCCCCAACAGTCTGAACCCAGCTTTAAAGACAATCAGTTTTAAATCGAAATGATAATTAACATTGTTCAATTATTCTTCTGCAAATAAAATATATGAAAAACATTTGTCTATTTTTTCGGATAATCTAAAGTAAAAAAAATGAATAAATCTTTGTATATGAATGACTTTTGACTAAGAAAATACATTTAATAAAAAAAATGTGTGCGTGTACTACTCTACACACGTAAGAAGTGAAACTTCTTTATGACCTTATTTTTCAAAAAATAATTTACTATATGCAACTTTACAGAAATACGTCGAATCACGCGTGGTAGGGATAAGAAAAAGATAGCGCGTAACGGAAAAATGTCACGCGTAACGAAAAAATGTTACACTAAACTAAAAAACTGGAAACTGTTTTTTCCAACCCCGATAAAGAAGTTTCACTTCAAAAACATTTGATAGTGTAATAATTCAATGTATTTTGTTTTAATTAAAAATAAGTAACATAAACTTATAAGCTAGATAAATTAATGATATTTAACAATCTTAGTATTTGTTTAAATCGAACTGCTATAAATGGGTAAAACTCGAGTCTTAAGGATTCAGTTACATAGAAACATATAAATATAAATAAATAATAATAAATAGATCTTTATTTCAGATACCAAAATCCATATTTATATAATTACAATTACAATTTTGAATATTTTAGGAACACTTAACTGTTTCATTTAAAAAAAACTATTAAAATTCACATTCAAACACATGACCAATACCTAAGAATGGGACTGTTCAAGTACTCGGACATCGTATATAGGTCAAGCTATGTTAAAATTCAGAACATTTATTAAAAATAATCATTTTTAAATATAATTCTATAATGTTTAAGTTAAACCAGTAAAAAACAAAATGAACTATACAAAACAACAGCATTAATAATTAGTCTTGAGATTCTCAACTTATTCTGAATCGGAGCTAATACTGACTGACTGCTTGATGGCAAGCTTTCATACCATGTCTCAACTGGTATTATATTTTTTTTGCACAAGTTTATCAAATCCTTTTTTTCGTTTCTGAAATAGGTAGAGGTTGTTGTTTGTTTTCTACAGTAATGAGAATCCTTTCTTGGAAAACTTTCGATGTGTTCTTTTACTTCTTTAACTTGGTCTTCTGGAGTCTTATTTGCAGGTTTTGTTTCGCCTCGAAATTACCCTGGAACGATCCATTTTCATTGATATTTTTGATTCCGTTTCAATCGGACCATTCGGACCATTTGAAATACATAATGTAGTAGTAAAAAAGTTTTTACAAACTTTCATAAGTTTATTGTCCTTGAAAAACCCAAACCCTCTTCTTGAAGATCGTTGTTTCTCTGGCGGTAAGTTCTTAATAGGTAGGTTCTAGCAACTGGTTTAACTAAGTTACGCTTCAACAAGTAATGCCAAATTTAAACTTTAATATAATGCAATAAAGTAGATTTTGGAAAAAATGCTAGTTGTTCGATTTCGCTTCTACGGCCGCGATATGTTCTATAAACTTCTCTTTATATTTTAGTTTTTCTTTAGCCGTTTTCCAAATTGCGTTGGCATTTTTTTGACACAGTTGCGCTGGCAAGTCAGTATGAGAGCCTTTATAGGCCAAGAACTAAGCAGTGAGGGAATCTGAATTTGTTTGCCTTGTCAAGCCATTCTTGTGTAGTACTTGGTAACTATAACAAAAAAAATAGAATAAGTATTTTAATGCTATGTTTTATTGTTTTCTAGATAGAAGAAGGTGCTGATGAAATCCCGGACATGCAGCAGTCAACACAGGGGCAAGAATCAAGTATCTAGAGGTGTCTATCCCAGTTCAAAAACGGCGCAGTACAAAACTGCCTGAACTCGCAGAAACCAATGAAAATAAAATCGGCGCGATCTACCCTTAATGACGTATTAACAGTCAAAAGGAATAGAGGTGGGAAAGTTGAAGAGGACGATTGTGATCTCTATGGTATGCTTCTGGCCAAAGCGCTGAGAGAATTTCGCGACATCGACAGACTAGAACTTAGACATGAAATAGATGGTTTAATAATAAAGAAAAAGCGCTCATTGACTAGGCATCGTTATGTTAGTTCACCATCACAAATTATTATAAGCACTAATCGCCCTTCTACTTCACACAAATTGTATTCTGAACAGCTGATGGATACCAATCCATCATCTGTCCAAAGCAATACTAGTAATTATTCGTTTATCCCAGAATATGCCATACATCGGCCCTGCTCGTCGGCGAACATGTACACTTCACCTTCACATGAATCTCCCCAACGGATACAGAATCAGCAAAACATGTCTCAACATGTTTATTCGGTTGTCCCTTCACCTCCAGACAATCGAAATATGTCTACACAAAATGCTCAACCGCAGGATATTTTATATAGAGCATTTTTGGATGCTAATGTAAACAAAGAGTTTGAGTAATTTAAAATAAACGAATGATAAATCTAATCTATGTTTTACTTACCTTAACAATACTCTTCAATATTTTGGTCAGTGCTTGGCATACTTCAGGAATTATTGGAGATATAATTTGGCTTGAAACTTTAAATGTATAATGCAAGCTTCTATAACTATCCCCAGTAGCAAAAAATCTCAAAGTTATTGCAAGACGGATTTTAACTGGTATAGAATCCCTCCAAGTAGTGTCTTGTTTTGCAACTAATGGGGATATTTTTTCAACTAAATAATTGAAATCGCTTAGCGACATGCGAAGAAAGTTTTCAAATTCCCTGAAGGTTCCGCCAATAGCTCAGAGAGCTGATTATCCATTGAATGTCTGAAATAGATATTTAAAGTAAGAACTTGGCAGTAGGATCACCTATTAAGTTGTATAGGTATATTTACTTTGTTCTATTACGATGAATGCTCAAACACCACCATCTTCTCTTCTTCCATTTTTTTTTCGCAACTTTTCGTTCAACTACATTGATAAAATGATTGTATACGGAAATTAAATTAATGGTAATTGCAGCTATAACCTCCATGTCCATCTTGAATGCTTGCCGCTTGATTAATGATCACCGAGGATCGTGTGGATGCTTGCACGATGATGGTGGCGATTACCTTGCCGATTATAGACGATCAACGAGTGTCGATCATGGCCGATCGTGAAGAGGAGCCATAATGGATAAACTCAAACTACAGGACTGGTATTAAAAATGTTTTAACCATCAGATGGGTATGTTATCCTGTGTGTGTGACATATGTGTAATATTTATTTTCAGACAAGATATTATAAGATGCTTAGAGGCCTCGGACATTGACGTGCGATGAAGATGATCCAGCGTACAATCCAATTGAATCTCATACAAGTAGTGAATCTGAGTCAGAAATGTCTGATGAATCAGATGAACTACATGTACCATCACAGCTGACAATTTCGACTAATTATACTACAAAATCCTAACCGAGATATTCGCGGCCAACCTCGCGTGCGTACATCAAGAGGTCGCAGAGGAAGAGGCAGAAATAATATGTCGACTTCACGGCCATCAACGAGTGGTCTATATGGTACGGGAGCTATTAACGTTTTCAAAAAAGTCATTTTAGTATAGTTGGGTTTTTGATATACTGTTTCTCTTGCTATTTCGGTTAGAGTCCGCGCTGTCTGGCTGGCGGTAGTGGTTGCGTTTATTAGTGCTCACAGGAAAATATCCGTAATTTAAAGTCATTTATTAACGCGTAATTTTTAATCTTTTGCCTTTAGATAGATCCATCAGACATAAATTTGTTATTGCAAGACGTTTTTTTCGTTGTTAAATAGGTGCCATACGCAATTTTTTATTTCACAATCATTAAAATGTCATCGAAATAAGTGAAATTACATCAACATGAGTCCTGATGACAATGGGGCGTAAGACTACCAAGGTATTTTTTACACTGGGCCTTACAAGGACTTTTTTAACTTAGCTAATATTTTTTCTTTTTCGTATTTCAGCTTTCCAAAAAATTAAGTAAAATGAAATATATGTGCCTATCAAGGGTAAAATTATTGAGGATGCCGACCCAGAAAAAAAAATATCTTTTGAAAAATAAACTTTGTAAAGTTAGCTGAAATTTTTGCAAGGCTGTTTGCATAAACAGTTTTTCTTTATAGAATAATCTAATATTATAGAAATTCATTTAAAAAGTGAAACATATTTAAAAACATATTGAAATTAAAATCTATATTATGGTTAATGTGTTTTTATAAACAAGAAAATAATTTTATTTCTAGATTATAATTTATTTCTAGATGGCAAATGAATATAAAATTTTTGAGTTCTTGGAAAAGGATACTGGAACTAGAAAAACTTTAAAACAAGATCGGCTTAAACGGAGGATAGAAACCGATCCTTTTGATTTAGATGATACCTACTGAATTCAGAAGAAGGTATAGATTAACGATGGACCTCGTACGTAATTTGTGTGACGAGTTGGAGCCCCTTATTATAACGCCCAAAAGACTTACTGATTTATCTGTGAAAACGAAAGTAAGTACCTGCCAAGTGCCATACCGAATGTAAATAATATATAGAAAACTAAAATTCCACCCTCACCACCTGGATGTATGGCGGTCTACCACAGTCCGCTTTTCTCAGTATTTTTTACCGAGAACAACGACCTTGTGGAATGATTTACCATCTTCTGTGTTCCCAAATGGATTTGACGGAAACCTTCAAGAAAAGGGCATATTTATATCTCAAAGGCCGGCCTTACACACACATTCGCAAAACACATTCGCGGTGATCCTAACATCGCGAATGCTTATCGGCGGCGGGCATCACTTTCCATCAGGTGACCCGCCTGCTCGTTTGCCCGCTTTAATGGCGGCTCCAGATTAGTGCCGTGAAGCTCCGTGAATAGGCGTGAACCTGAGTTTTCGCGGGGTTCACGGGCGTTCACGCCTGTTCTCCGATCAAAGTCGGTATTTTATCCCACGACAAAGGGTTCGTGCCTCCTTCGCGCGGCGTTCACGTGTCCACATCCACATTCACGACCCTGTGCTAGTTTACTACGGACTACAAAGGTGTACGGACGTTTGCAGTCGATGCGCGCACACTATGGGGTCGCGCGTAAACGTTTGGAATAATGAAACTGAAATGCTCTTTTTAGAGCATTACCACAATGAAAATATACTGTGGGATTAAAAAAATCCGCATTATAAAGAAAAAAACAAGCATCATGATGCCTGGAGGCGAATTAGTACAGAAATGAATATTATAAGAATGAAGAAGAGGCCGCACAGTGCAAATCTGCTCCCAAAGTGCGAGAGCTTTTTGCTATATTAGTAGCAACATGTGGACTGTCAACAATTGTGGGATAAGTTTAAAAATGATATGGCGGATGATATTATACACAGAGTTCAAGAACAAAATCTGACTGATATAATTTACAATGAGGCTTTAACTTTTGTAGAAAATCACGTTATAAATATTACTGGGAAAGATTTGTCAGAATTTGGGATGACCTGTCGCTCTAGAGCAGAGAATAACAGAGGATGTTCCACTTTTAAATTTAGAACAAAAAATAGTTTTTGACACAGTTATACAAAAAATTACTAAATAATACAAAAAATATATAATAAGTACAGAATTAAAAAAGAAAAAAGACTCTTTGATGTCCAGTTACCGTTTCTATCGTGTTTCCTCTACCCCGGACACCAATTCAAGAGGCTTTTTATTCCCGTCAGATTAGCCTGTATAACTTGTGTGTCATGGACTTATCACAGCAAAATAATTCGTGCCTGTATAATTGGGATGAAACAGAATCTGGCAAGGGTGCTGTGTCAATTGGATCTGCATTATACTGCTTTTTGAATACTAAAACAATACCAGCTAATGTGAAATTAATAAGACTTTTTTGTGATGGCTGTGGTGGGCAAAATAAAAACAGCCATGTGTTGCATATGCTACTATTTTGGCTTCAAAATAAGTCCCCCACACATGTTAAGGAAATAAAACTTTACTTCCTAGTACGAGGGCATAGTTTTTTACCAGCTGATCGTTTAATTGGAAGGATTGAGAAAGATGTAAGAAAAATACCAGTGATAATTACGAGGCAAGAATATTTTGAAATATTTTCTAAACATAGCAGAGTATTCGAGCTTGATTAAGACTGGAATCTGTATGATGTAAAAAGTTTGGAAAATCATTATAAAAAAGTGACTGGTATACATACAATCCATGAAAAAAATAATATTCAAGAAGCGCAAATCTTCTCATGGCAGACAACTGAACTGTGTAGTGAAAGCTTTTCCAAATTATAGATTTGAGTCTAATGAACAGTTTATATCACTGCTGAAAAGGGGCAAAAGTCACCCAAGAAAATTAAATCAAATTAAGGAACCACGAGGACTGAGTGCTGCAAAGAAAACTGATGTGACCAACCTATTAATAAAACCACAATAAAACAGATTGGGAGAACTTGTCAGCATTAGAATGGTACAGGGAAATATTAAGCGGCTCCAGAAACAGAGAAGAAAATGAAGAAATTGGTGATGATGAAGCATGTATTTGCACCGAGATGGACACAGAAGAAATTAGAATTTAATTTTTTGTAATAATCATTATTAATATCGGTATTTGTCACATTTTTATAACTTAAATAAATATAAAAATCCAGAACATAAAATGTTATTTTCGGACCCGACTTTTTCAAAACATGATATTTCAAATCAAATGTTATACAAATGTTATATTTATCGGGTCGGATCAGAACATGATATTTCCATTTTTTTAATAAGAATAACTACATAATATGGAAAAAAATAAAAAACATGTAAACTAAGTTTTTCCCATCATTATTTATTAGCACTCGATTTTTTTTAATTTTACAAAGACAAACAAGTTTGTAAAAAATTAGACATTGTAGAATTATCATTTTTTGTTCCGTCACTCCTCAAATGTACTTATTATTAAAATGAATTTTCTAGGTAGCTAATTAGTTATTTTTGTTTGTTTTGCAGGATCAAATCAATCACTCCTATGAACCAGCTTTTATGTACGCTGAGATTTTATGCGACAGGAAGTCAGCTAATAACTTGTGGTGACATGATTGGTGATTGACAGAATCTGACAGGAAAACTAATGGAAGAAGAATTTGAAAAACATGTCACATTCGACAATTTCTTCACTGATACTGCTTTGCTTCAGTATTTACATGAGAATGGATTATTTGCTACTGGAACGGTCAGAAGAAATCGATCCGATTTACCAACTATGAAAAAAATACAAAAAGCTTGAAGTTAGCTAAAGGGAACTTCAAGTGGAGGACCAAAAAGGATGTAGCATTCACAGTGTGGCAAGACACTAAGGAAGTTCTGATATTGTCCACTGCTTTTCATCCTAAAATAAATAATACTCAAGTGACAACTTCATTTCTGAAACAAAAATGCTTTTATACGGTGAATGAATTTCTGACATGTAAGATGAACGAGGACTTGGCTTAGGGAGTATTCAGAGAGAAAGCTTGAAACTTATAAGCGCTTATCGGCGCTTGTCATGTTCATATATTTTCCTGCGCGGGTTGACAGCACTGACAGGAAAATATATGAACATGACAAGCGCCGATAAGCGCTTATAAGTTTCAAGCTTTCTTTCTGAATACGCCCTTAGGCTTAAATATTGTATTGACTTTTGTATCTTTATTTATTATAATAATATTAAAAAAAAAACTAATTTCCGAACCGAATATTCGACAGAAATATTTGTTTGTAAAAATTTATAATAGCTGCTATAATTTTAATATATATAATGTTAATGGGATCTAGTGTTGTGTAATATAAAATTGTTTATTGTAATTTATAATATATTTGCATGCTCAATTAAGAGCCTATGTAATATGTACCTACCTAACATCTTTGTAAATCTACATTCTGCAAATAAAGAAATTTGAATTTGACAAGAACACAGAATGATTTAAGAGTTCGTTAGGAAGTTTGTAAGATGGATTTGTGGGAATAGTATTCTGACGACGATGAGGAGATTATAGAATATATCAACAGACCGAGGGAGTTGTTTGAGACAGCAGACTTATTTGGAATGTATTCGGACGACATACTCTTCATTCTTCAATAATAACTTGTGGTGACATGATTGGTGTACATGAAAGCACAGCTTGTAGAATAGTGCATCGTGTTACTAAAATTACTAAAATTTCCAAGCACAACAGAAGAGCAAAATAAAACAGTGTATGATTTTTATAGAATTGCAAAGTTCCCTAGAGTAATTGGTGCATTAGATTGCACTCATGTGAGAATATTATCTCCAGGTGGTGATAACGCTGAAATATATAGAAATAGGAAAGGATATTTTTCAATAAACACCCAATGTGTAGCTGCTGCAAAGCTTATGTTTTTAGACGTTATGGCAAGGTGGCATGGATCAGCACATGATTCCAACATTTGGGATAACTGTGCATTAAAACGCAATTTTTTGCAAGGCAAATATTATGATAAATTGTTGCTAGGTGACAGTGGCCATGCCCTAACTAGCTTTATGATGACACCTCTGTCAGAAAATAATGTGAATACACGAGGAGAGACACTTTACCAAGAGTCACAAATAAAGACGAGGAATGTGGTTGAGCATTTGGTATATGGAAGAGGAGATTCCATATATTATCCAGGGGCATAAGTATTCATCTTCATAGAGTACCTGGTATAATCATAGCAACAGCTGTTTAAAAAAATAGTTAAAATAGTTTAAAAATAGTTTATTTCCTTTCTAAATTTTACACAATTTGGAGTAGTAGGTAGCTGTACTTCATAATTTAGTTATATTACGAAAAAAAACATACCCCCTGAAGAACAAGTGTTTCCTGTTATTGTGGAAGTTAGGGATGATGATGTTGCACCAGAACGGTATGGAAGAGGAAGTGCTAATTTGCAACGAAGACTATTAATAGAGGGACATTTTGCATCATTGTAAAAAAAAATAAAAACAAAAATATTATAGCTCTGATTGTTTCTTTTTTATTTCTAAATCCTTAAGTAAAAGTTCTTTTTTATACATTTGTTCATCAAATTCCTTTTTTTTTTCATTAAATTATCTAACTCTATTTCATATATTTTTTGTTTATGTTCTATTTGCATTTCCAATGATAGTTTTTGTAGTCTAACCAGCTCCAACTTCTCTTCTGACAATATTTTGAAGCTCTCATTTGCTGTCTTACTTTTCTTAGTTGCTAGTTCTTCAGTAGTATTATTTTCTGGAATAAAGAAAAGTAGTTTAATATAATCCATACTAATATTATAAATGCGAAAGTAACTCTTGTCTGTCTGTCTGTTACTCAATCACGCCTAAACTACTGAACCAATTTGCATGAAATTTGGTATGGAGATATTTTGATACCCGAGAAAGGACATAGGCTACCTTTTATTGTGAAATATGTACCACGGGCGAAGCCGGGGCGGACCACTAGTATTACTATAATAAGCAAATTGTGAATTCGCAAAAAGATATGAAACTGAATGACTTGAAATAATAATTTAGGTACCTTTTTTAAAGAGAGCAGTTGCCTTCCTTTGTCTTAAAATGTCTATCCTGCTTAAATTTTCTCTGACTTGAGATTGTGATAATGGTGTGGTATTAATGCCACTCGTAGAAGGTCCATGGTCATTGTCAGATAAATCTAAAACTAAACATATAATTAAAAAACTGCTATAAATATATATAATTATAAATTATGGTGATAATTAATTACCCGTTTGTCAGCACAGTTCCTTTCTTTTTTTATTACCTCCATCTTACTAAATTTATCTCATATTGCAATGGTGTGCTTGGAGTAGAACAACCATCATTCTCAGTAATAACTAAAAATAAATATATGAATATAATATAGGTATTTAATAAATGTACATTTTGTTACATGATTGGTTTTAAAAGCATCAAAAAGTATTTTTGTGTACTATTTAGTTACCTACCAGTATTACAATCAACCACAAATGTAGTTATGTTTTCAAGACTTTTTAAATAATCTTCTTCAATGGGTGCAATTTGTTGTGCTTCAGGAAGACTCTCTTGAAATGCTTCATGAGCGTGGCATCTCCATCATACATACTATAAAGTCCATCCATTTGTGGCTCTAAACTTTCTCACTGCATTAAGTGGGTTGTCATCATCTGAAGGAGGAGGGCCTCATAATAAGTTTAACTTGTTTACAATTGGACGATAAACTCTTTTGGATGAGAATGTGAATCTCACTTTCCGAAAGAATTAATGTCATGAACTTATGATTTTCATCAGTATTGATAGGCAGCTTACAAAACACCCATAAATGAAAAAACACAACACTACTATGATATTTTATATGTACCTGTTCCCATCACAACCTTTTGATTCATTCTTATACTTGGCTTCTTCTTTTTTCAATTCTACTTGCAAACTGACAAAGCTTTCCTGGCAGACCTCAATAGGCCTATTTATTGTGGAGGCCATTGCTTCACAGTCTTTGCCATTTTCCTCTAAGGCACTTAGAAAAGCCTGTTTTTGATCAGGATCTGTAACATAAATAGACATCTGTGTTATAAATAGCAAATACCAGCGGTACTACGGTTAATAAAAGACACACATATACAAGGGTATGGTAATCTGTGTCCAGAAAAATAAATTCATCATTTTACTAACCTTAACATTTTTGATTCTGAATGCTTTTTTTTTCAATTTGCTTTTAATGTTTCTATAACAACTTAAAAGTTTTGCGGCACTTCTTGAATCACCTTTTGTGTTGGCATTAAAAACATAGCGATTTTGACCCATGCATTTTGCTTTTCAACCTGTTTGATTTGGTAGGTCTTTATGCACTCAATAATATGGGTGCATGGTTCCATCGCTGCAATCAGCAATATCTGTTCTTCTTTTGTAAAATTAGGCCCCCGGGCCCTAGAAGAAACACTTTTGTTTGCCATGGTAATTATCACTGAACTCAAAACTAAAACAATAATATCAATAAAAAATACCACGAGAAATAGCACGAGAACACTTCACAAATCACAACAAACTTTGTGTGACTTGACACTTGACTTCATGTGACAGTTGAAAGCTCGTCGGTCCATTTCACGATTTTTTTTTTAAGAAATGCAACCATTTTGCTCTAAGTCAAGTGTACAACGCACGAAAACGTAAAAAGGAATGCAAGAAACTGCTTTACAGTTTACCGACTCCCTAACTACGATTAGTTAAATTACCATCCAAACGGACATGGCCTTTTTAATTGTATTTAGGCTAAACATATTTAGCAAGATAAACGCATTTAACTAAATTCTGTTTAGACCAAATGTTGCGCAAGCCGCCCTTAGTGTTTATGCAGAAGCAAATTGCTATAGTCGGTGTTATTAAATTGAGTTCATAGTGTTCATACTGTAATGTCCTCAAAAGAGGGAGATTTGTATCATCAGCTTCATTCTTCTTGGCCTATAAAGGCTCTCATACTGACTTGCCAGCGCAAGTGTGTCAAAAAATGCCAACGCCATTTGGAAAACGGCTAAAGAAAAACTAAAAAAAAAATGTTGTGTGGTTTTATGAAACCACGGTAAAAGTGAAACTGTTCGAACGGTTCCGAACACTGCTTTGTGTAGCGCATGTCGCGTGACGGTCGGCTGCCGAGTAGGTATACCTACTCGGCAGCCGCGATACACGCGACATGCGCTACACAGACCAAAAAGTGAAGAGACGATGTAATAAAAGTTTCACTTTAATAAAGAGAAGCTTATAAAACATATAAATTATGTTATACGAGGGTTGAAGGTGAAGGCCACGAAGAAGAACGCAACAATGCTTGCAACAACAATTATTTTACACAGGTAAGTTTACTGCTAAAATGTCTGTCCCAGACCATTGTGAAACTAGAGTACGGCCACAGGCCACAGCGCCTTGCTGCTAGAAGGGCGAATGAGCTTCTCTGCATTGTGCGTCGTCATGAAACATCGTCTGAGGAGGCTGACTGGCTTGACGAAGACGAAGTTGATGCAAGTGGCTTAACAATTCCAGAACCGTCTTCGTCTGCACTCCAGATGCCAGTGATGAAAGAATCTGAGTGGCTAGCAAACCCATGGACAGAGGAGCAGTAATTTCAATCGAATTCTTTTTATAGACCTACTTAGATACTTGGTTAATAGTTGATTATTTTTGAATTTTGTTAAAAATACAATTTTATTTCGAGTAAAATGTTTAATTTCAGTCAGTTCGGTTTCCATTTATAATTGCATTGTCAAAGATTAAAATAAAAATGTTATTTTATTTTAAGAGTTTATTAGTAAAAAAAGCGAAAACAGGAGAATGAAGGATGAAAACAATTGTGTGCAAAGCCAAAAATTTATAAAAAATAAACAAAATACGCAGGTGTTGCGGATTAAAAACCTCTTGTTTTATTACTATTTATTACTGTAAAGACAATTATAACTAGGGATGGCGATCTGAGATCGATTAATCGTAGAATCGACTTTTCGAGCAGAAAATATCGATTTTTTAAATCGATATGAAGTACTGTGTCGATTCACTGAATCGATATAATATCACCCTTGAAAATCGACATTCGATTTTTTCTGTTTTGGTATAAACCATACAATTATTTGCATTTAGTTGAATGTGCCTGAATTATAAGAGTGCTGCCGGTTAAATAGTTAACTACTCATAAACTCGCGAGATGGCTGTATGTTTAGTATCCTTTACTCGCCTCTCTTTAATAAAAAAGTTACGTTTGTAGTCGTATGAAGTATGATCCTGTACTTTACTGGCAAGAACAAAAGAGTTCCATTTATCATCACGTTCACCCAATCGCCATGATGTATATGAGTATCGTTGGATCATCCGTTCCTTGTGAGCGCCTGTTTTCAATTGCTGGAAACAGGAAACATCGCAAGTGATGAGCGTAACCGCTTGGATCCCAAAAGGCTTGACAGACTGTTGTTTTTAAAAAGTTTTGATATTGAGCATTGGGAACTATAGTTCCCAGTTATAATTTTTAACTCTTACCTTATTTTTTACTTTTTTGCAATCAATAAAAACATTCAGTTTAAATAAATACTTATTTTTTTTATAGTTGACCTTATAGTTTGATACGGTAATAAAAATAATTGTTATTTTTGAATTCCCTGATTTTATTGATAAGATATCGTTAATTGCAATATTAATCTTGTTTTTAGTAAAATTGATACAAATTTACATTGTAAATGCAAACTTGAAAAAAAGATCGATTTTTTAAGAATCGATTTTGTAGGCCTCGATTTTTTCGTGAATCGATTCATTAGACTACGATTCGAATCGATTTAAAAATCGATCTTTTTCGTAAAGAATCGCCATCCCTTATTATAACTATACCAGGATAAAATCTGTAACATACTTTTCTGCGACTTTAGTTTAAAAATGGTCACTTGAATGTTACGTAACGTTTAGAGAGTGGGAGGGGGAGTACAGAAAAACGTTATGGTGCGTTACAAGGGGGAGGGGGGGGTCAAAAATCTACAAAAATTGCGGTAATACTTGAACGCTCTCTTATTCACCTGATAATCAGCAACAAAGAATTAAGATGAGATCATAGTGAGTACAAATATTAAGTAACCTTGATATAATGAAGTTTGAAAAACCAGTATCGGGTCTATAAAATGAAATATTATTTAAAGTTGTTTTGAATAGGTATTAAAGGTGACAGTAGAGTAGTTTCCAATTCCCCTATTCATAATTACCCGGTTTGACCCTCAAATAAAACGCAATCAGTTTCAGTGACAAAGAACGACTAATTTATTCAAACACATCACAGACACAATAGACCACAGTAATACATTTTGACATAACTGTCACTAGATGGCGTTACTTGTACCATTTCTATATTTTGATACTTTCAACACTCCCACTCAAAATATATAAAATTACAAACAAAACAAAAGTAATTCATATTTCAACAATACCTAGGTCCTAGAGTATTTAAATGTTTGTAATGTTAAATAGGGCCTAAGCTCTTTGTGAGAAAATCTGCTGGCATATGGCTATTTATTATTTATGTCATATAATATTATATAATAACTAGCGATCTGCCCCGGCTTCGCCCGTGGTACATATTTACGTTTTCTCTACATAAAAACCACCCTCGTACTTCAAGGAATATAATAAAAAAAGAATTATCGAAATCGGTTCAGCCGTTCTCGAGTTATGCGCTTACCAACACATTTTGCGATTCATTTTTATATATAAGAAGAAGATTGTACATCAGAATAAATAATTTATTTATTGTGATGTACATATATTCAATACTTACAATGTTTTCTTTATCATTTCTCTACAATAATGATATCTGACATCTATATGCTTCGTTTTATTATGAAAAACTGGGTTAGATAACAATTTCTGAGCACTCATACTATCATTGAATACAGTAATAGTAATTTCATTTTTTCAATTTTTGGGTAATTTCATTCTGAAAATTCCTTAAGTAAACTGCCTCTTAACATGTTTCTGAGATTGATACATATTCAGCCTCTGTGCTAGATAAACCAATACATTTTGACTGTTGACTGACCGTTTGGTTTGGTTGGTAGTGGCCTTGCCTTCCAAGCCAGAGGTCGTGGGTTCGATTCCCACCCGGGGCAAATATTTGTGTAATGAACATGCTCTGTCTGGGTGTTAATTATCTATATAAGTATTTATTTAAAATTATTTACATATTATGTATGTTTATCAGCCATCTGGTTTCCATAACACAAGCGAAAGCATCGTGCCGTGTGTGAAAATTGTCCTGAAATATTTAGTATAAAATATTTATTTATTTATTATTATATTTGTTTACTACAGCTCCAAGATATTACTGCTCCTGACCAAACAAAACAATACCCAGAATATCCTATCATTGATATCATTACTCCAGTCTGCATCTACATAACCTACAATGTTATTATTGTTGCCTTTACAATATTTTAAGCCTAAATCTTTTGTTTTCTGTCAATATCTTAACACTCTCTTTGCATACTGCCAATGTTCTTCAGTATTACAATTATTAAATTGGCTTAAATAAGGCACATGCTATTTCGGGTCGTGTAAGAACAACTAAATACATTAAGCTCCCAACAAGGATTTTGGCTACAACTACTAGTAGTCTCTTTTTTTTCTTCATTTTAAATTAACCTCCATAGGGGTATTTACTGGCTTACAATCAGTCATACAAAATTTTGACAATAATTTATCTATACATTTCTTCTGATTTAATGAAACAGTACCTTTTTCCTTATTTAAACAAGTCTTTTAAAAACTGGAAATTTTTACTTAACATGGTTTTAAGGTTTTATATTTTTGGTTTAATGACAATCACCAGGCGGGATTCGAACCCGCATCCTTTCGCGCCAAACCGGTGATCGATGGAGATGCCTCCAGCATGCATGATGCAGCCATGAATGTGTGACCAGTTTCCAAGTAGCGTTAAGTAATAGCTTCAAAGTTAACTTTTGTAGAATTTACCAAATATACCAAATAAGAGTACAAAGTCCAATTTTTATTTTGTGCTGCACAGTTATCTAGTGACAAAATTATGTGCTTAAGGTCTCTATTTTGCATAAAAAGGCCCTGAAGCTTATCTGAAGATCTTCTTTTTTTCTTCCAGATAATCCTTCATGCCATAAAGCTGCAAAAGTTAGACCTAATTCATGTATATGTTTGTCGCCAATTGGTACAAAACTTTGGTTAAAAACAATAAGTCGCGGGCAAAACATCACACTTGAACTCTTCGATGCGGGGTAACATTATTATTTTTTCTAGATGTACGGCAAAAATTAGAGTGTCATTTTTCTTCTGTGTTTGATTATCAGCATCATTTTTATATTTTTGACGAGCTAATATATATCTTTCATGGTGTGCTTCGTAGTCTTTACAATCTTTGCAACTTCTATTCCTAATCATTTCTCGGCGAGGGTTATGTATAATAAATTTTTCACATAACTCACACTCTTCTTGCCCTAATTTAGTAAATGAGATATTAAGTTCTTTTACAAGTTTTCTGTAAAATCCATAAGATACTTTCATTTCAAGATCGGTTTCACAGTAATGGACATACATTTATTTTTATTTTATTTTTTATTTTATTTTATTAGTTTCCAAACAGCTTATACAACAATATAACAAACAAATTATTCAAGTACAATTAATAACGTTCTATGTATAAGCCTATTCTATGGATACACAAATGTTTAGAGTGTGAAAAATGTAAAAACAATTAAAAATACTGTTACCACAACAATAAAAAAAAAAATACAATAAAAGATATACTTAGGCTAACAAGATTCGACATAAATCCGTATGCTTCAGGTGCTACGCAGAGCAGTAAGTACTAGGCGACGAAAACTGGCTAGACTATTTGAAAAAATGTCAATAGTGTTATCTTTATTAACTACTAGTGGTCCGCCCCGGCTTCGCCCGTGGTACATATTTCGCAATAAAAGGTAGCCTATGTCCTTTCTCGGGTATCAAAATATCTCCATACCAAATTTCATGCAAATTGGTTCAGTAGTTTAGGCGTGATTGAGTAACAGACAGACAGACAGAGTTACTTTCGCATTTATAATATTAGTATGGATTTCGTTATATAGTCGGCATAACCTATATACTGGGTTATTATAAGAAATATATTAAGCGAGTGGCGGGTATATAGAAGGGTTTAGCGTTCCGAGTGACACGAGCGTTACAATATAAAGAGAATTTACAAAGCATATCGGTGTGAATTAGGTTATTGATAATTTTATACATATAAGTTTAATCAATGAATTTACGTCGCATTTCAAGTGAATCCAAATTGAAATATTTAAGTCGAATGTCATAGGTGGGCAAGGATCTTCTAAGGTGTTCACGATTGCATAGAGAACGTAAAAATCGTTTTTGTGCCGATTCGAGCTTGTCGATATGTGTTTTGTAGAATGGAGACCACACTGAGGAGCCATTATACGTATATTAAGGTCTGAAGGCAAATACTTTTTATTAGGGGCGTGTTCACGTCTATAGTGAGATACTGCGGGATTAAATGAGATTATATGTTCCATGATTTTAACAGAATCTAGTTTTTGAGGATTTATTTATTTATTTATTTATATGATTTTCCAACTAAGGATACAGTCTATACTATTTTACATAGCTTACAATTAAATACAATATGGTCTACTGCACCTTCAATAACAGGAAAATACAACATTATAGTAAGTTAAATTCAATATGTCAATTTACTGAAAATAAAATATAATTTTAAACTAATTTTTTTATATAATAATAATTTTAAATTTTAATATACTTAATAATATTTTGAACGTCAAAGCGCTTAAATATTTTATTCTAATTAAATTCATTATAATTCATTCAAACTTTATACATAAAATACATTTAATAAGAAGATAATAGAAAATATTTTTATCGCTCATTACAGATTTTGAGGATTAACGATTTAAATTTTGTTAATGATTGACCGAAGATGTCTATGTCTCCCGAGATGCTCGTGAGCTTATTATACTCGTGGGAGAGTCTCACTATTCCGGTTGCGTCCACGTCCATCGATCGAGAGGTTGTGGATATAATTCGGGCTAATAATCAAGAGCGTTTCTTACGGACTTACACTTATTTTGGTTATAGCCTAGTGTAGTCAGGAAAAAAGTTTTTCAAACTGAAGTTTTCTCGCCGTTTTCATTTACCAAAAAATATGTTATAGTCTTCGATCGTGTTTAATGTTTACCTTCATTGTCATCGTTTTCTTTGTTTTTAGGTCTAGCTTGTTTTGATGGTATGACATAAAAAAATGTATTTCTGTTCTGTCCATGACATTTTCCAAAAGTTTTCATTCATTTTTTTGCGAATTTCATATGGAAAACGTCCTAAGCACTTTTTTGCAGATGTTTTCACGACAACCAGGTTTTACAAAATATTTGGTGCTTATTTTTTCTTCATTCTTTCGCTCTTTTAAGCTAATGTTATATGTTTTCCGCTTCCTTATACATATTGCATTTTTTCGTTATTTGTTCTTCGTTTGCTTCTGGGTCTGTCGATTCTTCCGGTGATACCTGTCGATTCTTCTGGATCGTTGTGTGCCGAATTATTTTTGAAATACTTTTAGATGTGGAGATTTATTTTAACCTACTTTTACAATATAACAGTACAGTAGTAATGGACGGACATAGACATATTGTTTCAAGATGGACTGTTGCCAACTTAATAAATATTACATTGTCTATTATAGACTAATGCCAAAACCCCCCTTCAATGTAATATTAATTACTCTCAACTAAAAGTTACTCTCTTAAGTTACACATACTAATATTAACAAATTGTAATAATAACAAAGCATTTATAGGCTTAGTCAAGGCATCTGCCAACTGATCCTCAGTCTTAACATATCTAACAACAATCTTACCTTCATTAATTAACTCTCTAACATAATGGTAACGTATATCAATATGTTTTAGTCTTTTAATAAATTCAGTACTGGCTACCTTAATAGCGGACTGATTGTCACACATAATAGTAACAGGACACATATTTACATTAGAAAAAAAATCTTTCAATGTGTTTATTAGCCTGCAGGCTGCACTTTAAGAGCTTGAATGCTTATCCCACAATAAAAAAAATATTCCTAAAATATAACACCTGTTTGCCTAGCTCTGCCCCTGTGGAGCGACTCTTCTCCTTTGGGGGCATGATCATGAGGCCTCATCGAAGGAAGATGAGCGACAGTATGTTTGAGGAATTAGTTTTACTCAAATCTCAACTAAAACATAATGATTAAGTGATTAAGACTTAATGTTTGTTAATACACTTAATGTAGTTAAGTATACCTGACGAAAAAACGACTTACTGTTGAGTTTCTTTCGGCTTTCTTCTCAACAGCGGTCTCCTCTTGGGAAAGCTGGTAGATTCAGACATGTAAAAGTGCCTTTGTGGCCTATTTGCAGAATAAAGTTCATTATTTCATTATTTCATCATTATGATTTATCCATATTTTGTCTAAATTGTTTTTTCGAATAAATAAACTTAAGTTCAATTAAATGTTTTTTCCTTACAAAAGTATTTTATCTTTAAAAAGTATTTTAAAGATAGGTATTTTGTATCTTGTATTTCAAATACCTTTTAAGAAAACTACTTTTATCTGTATCTGAAATACTTTTCTGTAAAGTATCTTACATCTTCTATTTCAGATACTTTGTATGGCTGCAGGCTGCAGCTGCATTTATTCAAACACATCACAGACACAATAGACCACAGTAATACATTTAGACACAACTGTCACTAGATGGCGTTACTTGCACCATTTCTATATTTTGATACTTTCAAGCAGGGATGTTAGGGAGCTCCCTAACCGTAACCGAAACTACCGGATATCCGATATAAAAAAATATCCGTAACCCTAACCGAATCCGAAATAAAAGTTTCGTATAATGTCGGATAGGGGAGGAGCTTAATTGAGACAAGTTATGACTTGTTGTTTTGATCGGCCGGGCGCAGCCGACACACAAGCCGTGCGCATTGTTTGTTTTCTTCTGTAATTAACTAACTTGTGACTTGTGAGCAATTTTATATTAAAAATATATACCATAGCTACTTATCTAGATTCAAGATACAAGCTCAAGTTTTTCACTGAAATTACAAAGGAACAAGTACAGACAGAGATTCTAAGTATCCTTGGGTGTTCAAATACTTCTCATGATGATGGTCCGTATCCGTAACCGTATCCAGTATAATAATCATTCCTATATCCGTGTCCAATCCGTATCCGAAACTTCATATATCCTTAACATCCCTGCTTTCAAGTTGAAAGTTTCAACAGACCCTACCTACATTATGGAAAAAAATATATTTTCTGAAAATTCTCTTGAAGCATAGCTAATATAAATCTACATTTGAATGCACCAGCTACATAATAATGTAATTCTTATCACTTCACTACATAGTATCAATATCAAAGTCGCTTTCTCTATCCCTATTTCCCTATGTCCCTTTGTATGCTTAAATCTTTAAAACTACGCAACGGATTTTGATGCGGTTTTTTAATAGATAGAGTGATTCAAGAGGAAGGTTTTAGTATATAATTTATTAGGTTTTAGACAAAGCGGGCGAAGCAGCGGGCGATCAAATGGCAAATGTTGTTCTGCCTTACTCTTGTCACTAAAGGGTATGAATATGATGTAAGAATAGATATTGTCCGATTCTCAGACTTCCCAGTATGCACACATAATTTCATGAGAATCAGTCTAGCCATTTTAGAGGAGATTAACTTCAAACACTGCGACCGAAGAACTTTATACATTAAGACATTGCTCAGACTTATATTTGAATTCATTTTGAGAAATAAATTTCTTTCCAGATTCAACAATAAATTAGGTATACCCGGAGTACTTGGGTACATTGATTGTACCCAAGCAGCGATCATCAGACCGGTACAACATGAGGAACGTTATTAGTAACTAGCTGCTCCGCGCGGTTTCACCCCCGTGGCTCCACCCCTGTTGGTCGTAGCGTGATGATATATAGCCTATAACCTTCCTCAACAAATGGGCTATCTAACACCGAAAGAATTTTTCAAATCGGACCAGTAGTTCCCGAGATTAGCGCGTTCAAACAAACAAACAAACTCTTCAGCTTTATAATATTAGTATAGATTACTGTAGGAATCATTATCATGCTCTAAGAGGAGGCTCCCTAACATAATTTCTGACACTGAGAGACCGGTTAGACCGCTACGGTGCTAGACGCTAACACAGCCGTAATAAAGTTGAATATCGCGTGCGCTCTTTGAGCGCGATCGAGCTCGAAACCTCGTAAGTCTCAATTCTTATTTCGTTTATAACTAAAGTAATAATTGAGCTAGAGAAAAAATATCTTGGGATTTGATAGTAAATCTTTAAAATTTACAATGGCAACATTTTTTTGTTGGTCTGACAACATTTGAATAGTATGAAGTTAGCAATTTATGTCAATAAGTGAGTTCAAAGTGCAACGGTTGTATGTATGTCTTTTGTGCTCTTATTAACTTCTCTCTAGTTATTATTTAAATTGTGTTTTTGATTGTGAAATAACTTTATTCAACGGTGAAGTGTATCCAGAATAAATTGAAAAGGTAAGTTTTACTGATTAGTTTGATTTTTATTGGTAAATTAGTAAAATAATTGCACCCATAAATATTTATGATTAAGAGGTGAATAGAGACGACTGAGGGGTGAATAGAAACGCCATATGAGGTGAATAGAAACGGCAAAGGGGTAAATAGGAACGAGAAAGGGTTTAATAGAAACGCGAAAGGGGTTTTTAGAAACGCTTTTGATAGGGTTGGCACTTTATGCAGGTTGTTGAGTTTTAACTTTATTACCTAAGTACCTACATTTTTAAAAAGTTGATTTTTTAATATTTAATAATTAATTTTGTGTACGCAGGTATAGTTGCGAGCAATATGCCACGCAACTACAAACCAGACCCTCGGGGTAAGAAATATATAAAATATGACCTCAACTTAATACAACAGGCTGTTAATGAATATTCTGCGAGTAATTGTTCTCTTGATACTATCTCAAAGAAATATAATATACACAGATCTGTTTTATACAGACACTGCACAAGAAATATGAAAAGTCAAGGAGGTCAAACTGTTTTATCCAAAGAAACTGAAGAAGAATTTATTAAATATATAAATATATGTGCTGACTGGGGCTATCCTTTGGAGGCGTATGATTTAAGAGTACTTGTTAAGGTCTATCTTGATAAATTAGGTGTGAATGTAAAGAGATTTAAAAATAATATGCCTGGACCAGATTTTGTCTCCTCTTTTCTGAAAAGGCACAAAGATGCAATTTCTCAGAGATTATCGCAAAATATAAAGCGAAATCGGGCTGCTGTTTCCCCTGAAATAATAAAAAAATACTTTGAAGAATTAGAAATTTCATTATCAGGCGTACCTATGTGCAATATTATAAATTACGACGAGACGAATCTTTCCGATGATCCTGGGCGGAAGAAAATAATTACAAAAAAAGGCGTGAAATATCCAGAGCGGGTGATTAACCACTCGAAGTCTGCCGTTTCTATAATGATTGCGTGCACAGCTGAGGGAGAATTACTGCCTCCTTATGTTGTCTATAAAGCACAACATTTGTATGACACTTGGACCGTTAAGGGGCCAAAAGGGACTCGTTACAATAGATCACAGTCAGGTTGGTTTGATGGAACCATTTTTGAAGACTGGATTAAATCGATAATCATACCCTATTTTCAAGGAGTACCCGGAAAAAAAATATTGATCGGTGATAATTTATCGTCGCACCTTTCATTAGATCTAATTAAACTGTGTCATGAAGAAAACATAAGTTTCGTATTCTTGCCAGCTAATTCTACCCACATGACACAGCCATTGGATGTGGCCTTTTTCAGGCCTATGAAAATAGCTTGGCGAAATATTTTGTATCAATGGAAAAAAGCCGATGGTCGCCAACAAGCATCGGTTCCAAAAGGATGTTTTCCACGTCTACTATCCATGCTTTTAGACGCCCTAAAACACAATGCTAAAGAAAATATTTTATCAGGATTTAAAAAAGCTGGAATAAATCCACTGGACCCTACACAAGTATTGAAAAGATTACCTGAATATGACAGAGTTAGCCATCAAACAGAAACTATCAATGAATCTGTTCTAACAATACTAAAAGAAATGAGATATGGAACCATAAATGTCACTGAACCTAAAAGAAAAAGAAAAATTGAAGTAGAACCTGGAAAGAGCGTTAGTCTTGAAGAAAGTTATGCTGAAACAGAAATCGAGAACCAAGAGAAAAAAAATAAGAAGACAAATAAAGAAAGTAAAGAAAAAGGAAAGGGAATTGGAAAGAAATAAAAAAAAAACACATACAAATGTAATAGATGAAACGAAATCTCTCGCCGCTTACGATCATGAAATTCATTTACCCTCTGAAACAGCCTTATTACCACAGTCTTTGAGTACATGTGAGGCTAATGATTACTTAGATATAGAAAAGGTACCAATTATTTTTGGTGATGATGTTATTATTGATCATTTTGAAACGATTGACAATTTAAATGTCAGTTCTGATGCCATGATTTCAAGTAATGAAATAAAAAGCAATAAAAAAATTGAAATTTTATCTGATATTTCAGTAACAGATCCTAAACAATTTGCAAAAATATTATATGATAGTAAAATGAAAAGAAAACAACAAAAACATCGAAATTATTACAGAAATGACGAGGAAATATTATCCGAATTAATGTCTGATACTGTTTAAAAAAATATTCGTATTAAAAAAAGGGAGTTTGTGATAAGAGCCATTTAAGTATAACATTCCAGAATTATTTATGTTGACATCCTAAAATTTTTAATAAATACTCACTTTGTGTAGATACATAACTGATTATTGCACTGTTTTGTTGATTATTGTCAGAAGATTATTATGTTTCAGACTGTGTTGTAATATAGTTTACATACGCTTAATAATTATTAATTAAGCATAATTGTTTTGTAGTCATTTCTTAGGCTAAAATTATTTTTGAACTGATTATTCTGTTTTGAATAGAATAGAAATAGAATAGAAAACACTTTATTGTACAATGCACACAAAAACAAAATTTACAAAAAAACGATATTTAACTTAAAATAAATGTACAATTTGGCGGCCTTATCGCTTAAAAGCGATTTCTTCCAGGCAACCTTGGGGTATAGGAAAAATAAATCAGTAAAAAGGTAGATAGTGCATAAATACATACATTATACAAGAAACTGTAATTATACATAGATTACATATACTAAAGAATCAAATAATATTATACAAAAACAAATGAGAAATGAGCAGTATAGGAACACAAATATTAGAAGAGAGGAAAATAAATTTACATAAATAGATAACTAAATCAGCAAAGAACATAGACAAACAGCATTAGAGAGATAGATAGTAGTTCTTAACAAGAGTTTTAAAACTATATAAAGATTGGGCTTGCCTGATCGTTGTCGGGAGAGAGTTCCACAATCTTACGGCTTGTACGGTAAAAGAGCAATCGTAGAATTTGGAAGTGTGAACAGGCATACAAAGCGTAAGATTGTCGGAGGAACGGAGATTGAGTTCATGAGAAGACCCCATAAACACAAATCTTTTTTTCAAGTAGGAAGGAGTTCTAGGATCAAAAAGGATGGAGTATAATAAGGAAAGGATATGCATATTCCGGCGAAGACGGATAGGAAGCCATCTGAGCTGTGAGCGGAAATCGGAGATATGGTCGAATTTACGTAAACCAAAGATAAATCTAATTGCAAAATTTTGAAGACGTTCCAATTTGTTAAGGTGCTCCTCAGTAAGGTCTAAATAGCTTGCATCAGCGTAGTCAAGGATAGAAAGAAGCAAAGACTGCGCGAGCAAAATTTTCGTGGGTTTTGGTAAAAAATTGCGCAGTCGTCTTAACATCGAACCAACCCCAAAGATCTTACGGCTTACCTGTTGTACGTGTTCTGTCCACGATAGAGTTTGGTCAAACCATATGCCGAGATTTTTAACCGTTTTGTTGATTATTGTCAGAAGATTATTATGTTTCAGACTGTGTTGTAATATAGTTTACATACGCTTAATAATTATTAATTAAGCTTAATTGTTTTGTAGTCTTATTTCTAAGGCTAAAATTATTTTTGAACTGATTATTCTGTTTTGTTGATTATTGTCAGAAGATTATTATGTTTCAGACTGTGTTGTAATATAGTTTACATACGCTTAATAATTATTAATTAAGCTTAATTGTTTTGTAGTCTTATTTCTAAGGCTAAAATTATTTTTGAACTGATTATTCTGTTTTGTTGATTATTGTCAGAAGATTATTATGTTTCAGACTGTGTTGTAATATAGTTTACATACGCTTAATAATTATTAATTAAGCTTAATTGTTTTGTAGTCTTATTTCTAAGGCTAAAATTATTTTTGAACTGATTATTCTGTTTTGTTCATTATTGTCAGAAGATTATTATGTTTCAGAATTCAGATTGAGTAATGAGTAGGTAATATAATTTTATTACGAATAATTATTAATTAAGCTTATTTTTTTTGGTGATCTCAATTCTAAGGTTAAGTAGGTACCATTATTTTTGAACAGATTTTTTAATATGCATTGTTATTGGTTCGGATTATTTTATTTTTAATATTAATAAAAAGGTTTTCTAATATATTATGTACACTCTTTTATTTCATTATCTCTGTGACGTCACTACCACTATATAAAATATTTTGACAACCCTTATCATTTTTCTCTATTAACCCCATATGTCGTATCTATTGACCCCGTATTCCGGGAAAATAGAAATTGACCAGGTTTTTGTCTTTTTCTCCTAAGTAGATAATAATTTGGCATTAAAATTGTAATTAGCTTGTAAAATAGCAAAGGACTCCCACAATGAAAGCAGCTTTATTACCCGAAACTTACAATGTATATTTTTAAAGTCGGTTTGAAAGTCTAGATTGTTTCTATTTACCCCGTTTTACGGTACTAAAGTTCCATTTTGATTGTATGTGTGACTGCTTCCGAATATTAATGCAAATTCACATAAAATTTAGGGAGCCTCCTCTTAAATGTTCAATTAGTAAGTACAATAAAAAAACATTTATTAATCGAAAAATCTTTATTCAGTCCTTTTCTTTACTTACAAACTAAATAATTTTTCCAGCAGTTTGATAAAATTTAAATAATAGTAATAATATAATCAAGTCATTTTTTACTTATCAACAAATTATTAAAACTTTCATTATTTTTATAATCACAGCCACTTAAAAGTATTTACAGATTAAAAAATACTCCAATACATAATTAAATAACATGTAAAGGTAACAAATCACATAAGCTTTGTTTTTAAAATAAATATTTTTAACAATAAAATGAATAGCATTCAACGGTAGCTGAATATTTTAAAATAAAATAAAAAATAATTTAAATAATATATGTGGGGTGATAAGATGAATGATTAATTTGTTTCTGAACGTGTGTAAGATTAGTTTCTGAACGATGATTAGAATGGAAGAACGATAGACTATGAGAGAATGTGAAGTAGAGAGCGAATGAGGAATGACCTTTCTCTTTCATTGGGATCGTGGGTGAAGCCGGCTGTTTCTCTATTAAAGAATTTTCTAAAAATTAAGATTGTGGTCTGAAAATAAATCTCAAGAAGTTGAAAATGAAAAACAATCTTGGGGGCTCGTCCAATTAAAAGAGAAAGACGATCGGCGGGAAAGTAAGGTTATCTCACCGGGCGAGGCGGCGCGGCGTGGTACAACTTTTCATGCTAATAAGACGACGACGACTAATAAGACGTATTCCAATAAGACGACAACTATAAAAAAGACGCAAAGATGGGATAAAAGGATAAGAGAAACAGCAGCAGTTTTAATATTAAAGAAAAGATTTTAAACAAAATGGCGACATACAGCAGCAACAGAACACACTATTCATGACGGCGGACCTTATACCGAAATTTACCGGACAAGAAACTAATTACACTGTACAAAAGTGGATACAAGATATCGAGGATAATGGATTAACATTTCAATGGGCACCATTACAACTTCTTGTTGCCAGGCGATCACTAAGCGGGACGGCGCTTCTTTGGCTTAAATCGGAGAGACCATTCAAGACATGGCAAAAGCTGGCGGAAGAAATATTAAAGGAATTTCAATCCACGTGGGATACAAAAACGTTACAAGAATAATTAATGAGTGCGAGAACAACTAACAAAACTGGTTTACACGTACTTGTCAACTTAATTTTTAACAAATGCGTGTAAAAACAACCAATTTAGTAAATTTTAACTTGCAACTTTTACTAAATTGACTGTTCACTCAATTGATTTGTATAAGATTATGGATCCACATGACACCTTTGAGTCAGAAAATAGCACCCGTCTATAGAAAATGGTAACCATATAGAAAATATTTTTGTGATACTTTCTGTGTAAATAGGCAATATCTAAGCAAGCAATAATTTGTTTAAATTATTTTGTAGATCAGCATGTCAATTTTCTATCTTGGAGTATAACCACAGAATACATAATAGTAGCTTTATGCTTTAACATTTTATTAATAAAAAGTAATTTGAAACGATAAAACTTTAAATTAAAATGGGACGGTGTTAGCTTCCCCAGTTTAAGGGTGCGTATAAAGCAAAATTACCAATCTTCTATTATTTTTGGTTTTATCTGCGATAAACCACTTTTATCGTGACAAAACCAAACATTTATCTCGAGAAAAAAAGAGCGCCAAAAGTGGTTTATCGCAGATAAAACCAAAACTAAAAGTAATTACACAAAATGCTCTGACAAATATCTTGCAAATGTTTTATTTTAATTGTTTATGAAAAAAAATCAAATAAGTATTACCATGTCAAGTAGAAAACGTAAAAGTGTGAAAATTAGAGCTAACTTGGTGATTTTTTTTTATCGAGTATATTTTAATATTTTATGTTTTTGATTAAACAGAATCGTTGAACATATCATCTAGTTTGATATATATTTTATTTTTAGATTTGGTCTTGAATATTACACGTATCATCTAATAGAAGATTGGTAATTTTGCTTTATACGCACCCTTAAGTCGTGGCAGGTATCAACGACCCATGTCGGCAATGGCAGAAACGTAACTTTTTGTTTTAAATTTCTTTTATGTTATTGTATCACACTAACACAAGTGGTTTTATGGACCAGTTTAAATCTAAGCTATGAGTCTTCATAAAAATCTATTAGCGACTAAACTTTTTTGTCAAGTGTTTATTTTTTAGCGTTGTCAATTTATACAAAGTTATGATATTTTTCGAGGATCGGTATCGAATAGTTACAGTAGTAAATCATTGTTTTTTTGTTTAAACAATATGCATTTGTTCATATTTTGTATGACATTAATCAATTATAATCTATTTTATAGTCTGATGGTCAAATGAATTAAAATAACCATTTTATGGGTCGGTAATACAATTTAGGTATATACTTACATACTTTATTACCGACCCATGTGGGTCGGCAATAGCAACTATAGGAAGCTATTACCGATCGAATATATATTGTTTAGTTTCTCATCTACTTTTATGACATAATAGGTGCCTATTAAAAATGCTTCTTCATGGTTAAAACTAGGGATGTAACGATACATGATTTTGCCGATACGATACCGATACCGATATTTGTAGTAATGTATCGGCGATACCGATACCGATACCGATATCGATGGCTTGGTAGAAAAATAAATAGTGAATTATGCATAAAAAGTTACCAACATTTAACAGAGACAACTGTTAATCGTATTCTTTTAAATAAAAATGCCAAATCAAAAAACAACAAAACCATTTATTTTAGTATTATTATTTTACGAAGTCAGTTAAACTTTAAGTAATACACATACAATCAGTACCTAATAAAAGTTTACTATATTGGTAGAGTTTTTTCAGAAAACAAAGTGCGCACGCGCGGGCGGCCTCCCGCATCGTTCATTGGGCGCGGATTTTTGAATTATTTGATATCAAAAAAATTGGTTGTTTGTAAAGTTGAAAAAAGGTTTACTATCGAGATGTTTACGTGATAACATAATGCAGTGGCAGCGCTCGAGATGAAACGGGAGATCGGTCCGTCTCTCTCTCGTTATACCTGCGATCGCGCTCGTGAGGTTTTGGTGTGACACAAGTTTATGAACATGTCACCCGACTAAAACGATTTTAAAAACGTTATCACGTTAAAAATTAAAAAAATTCAAAATTATTTATTTCTTTCCTTTACATAAACAAATTTGTGATTGGAACACTCCTAGTAAGCAAATAAAATGCTTGTGTCAGGAGGTTCCGCTCTTCCTTAACACTATTACAGAAACAGAAATAAAACAATATGAATGAATACAATGCAAAAAAATAAAAGAAAAGAAAGAATTTAATAAAAAAATATCGGTATCGGTTGATTTATTATCGGCGATACCGATATATCGGCTTGCCGATATATCGGCCGATATATCGGTATCAGCATCGGTATCGTTACATCCCTAGTTAAAACATAAAACATATAATTATATTTTTTTCCAGAAATATGGAGCCACAAAAGCGGCGAAAAGTATACAGTAAAACACAACTCGCCGAAGCAATCAATCAAATAACACAAGGAAATATCCTAGATTATAATTATTTAGTCCATTACTAAGAAGTACCTACTCTTTTGTTTTATTAAAAATAACTATAATAAAAAATACGAATATATTTGCATTTTTATTTCATTTTATTAAGATCGGTAATCATCATCATCACTAGCTTCTATACATTCCATTGCTGGAAAAAGGCCTCCTCTCACATACGATCGGGAATAGCTGCATAAAAATCGTTAATAGCTTCACAGCCGTTTTTATGGGTCGGTAATTCCAACAATCGACTAAGTCACATTGTAAATTATTTTTTACAAGATAATCCTTTATTTGAATGTATTTGATTCAATAAAAACATTTTTTATACATAACACTAGCATATAAAATGAAACTATAATTAATCTTTAGAAGAACCAGTATACTTAAAAAATATGGTTGATTTTAAAATTGCCTTAGAGGGGTCGTTAATACCTGCATTTACCTTATTTTGGATTTGTGATTATCGTTTTTCGTAGAAAATGGTTAGATATTGTGCTGTTTACGGATGTATTTCATCAGAAAAACGCGAATTTTTTTTACGCTAGTCAAAAATGTGCCAACCATAAAGCGTTAACACACACATTGCAGTCTCTACAGTGTGACTGTCAAAACGATAATTTTGTATGGAGTGTCCGGGGTGTGGTATAACGATACAGAACAATCAAATGTAACGTTTAATCTAATGTATAGCAATGACCTTCTCACTCAGGCATTTGATACTTAACCAATTCGTGTAAACGAAAATAATAATGATAGGATGGTAAGATACATACTACTTTTCAATACATGTTAAATAATTACATAATTTCGTTTTAATTTTTATTTACTTTTAAAGGTGAGAGTACTCGCAGCGGGGATTTTTCTCCTGATAGTGATGAATATCGGCCTACTAAATCTTCAAGCTTCTAGTTCCTCTAGAAGATCAAGTTCTGATTCTTCTTCATCTAGCGAAGATTCAGACGTAGAAGCTACTGCACGCCCTGTAAATAGACCTTCTGTAGAATTAGTTTTATTTCTGAAACTGTAAATAGTACAAGTGAGAAGGAAATCCCAAACAATCTTCGAACAGAAACGACTTCGACACAGAAAAAAGGTAAAAAACGAGCTCGTAACCCAAATAAATGGAAGAGAAACATAGCGAAACAACTTAGAGTCTCGGGTAAAGAATATATTTCAGTAAAAAGTGGCAAAATTATGAGAGCTAAAACAATAGGTTCGGCATGTACGGCTTCTTGTAGGCTCTCGTATTCTACAAACTTTAGCGAACAACAGAGATCTGAATTATTCAATGCTTTTTGGGAGATGAAAAACGAGCAACATCAAAAAGAATATTCTGTAATTGCCTTGTCGTCGAGTAACTGCTACAAATCCACGTAAACCAAACACTGCATTTTATTTTGTTAAAGACGGAACAGTACCCCTAGCACGAATCACTATCGAAAAAGTATTCGTATCGTCAACGAAAGCATTTTGTATGGGAACTTGAACAGCGCCTCTGGTGTGCGTATATTGAACTAATTTTCAGAGCACGAACAAAAACATGTAAGTTTCGAATCGTCATCGTATCGAATACGAAACGTAACGAATAAGCCGATTGTATGAAGATAGCTAGCACGAAGGCATAAAATGACGGATAGTATCGTAAGTGTCGACGGCTGGCTTACGAGTTTCACGAATGTTTATTCACTTTAAATTTGACAGTGAGAAAACTTTCGTCGGAGTTTATTTTAAGAATAAAATTATAATTTTAGTGATTGTGGTGATATATTTTGTTAGAAAATGTTTAGATTAACAAGAAGCACCCCACGACGTAGTGCATTTTACTATTATCTTGCAGCGCGATTGATTGTTGAAAGTAGAAATGAACAAAGAGAAACAAGGTGAGTGATTTTTTTAACACTATATTTTAATAAATTAACAACAAGTGTTGACGCCTTGTGTGCAAAATTACACACGCAGGCTCGCGAGTGCTCATCGGCCGATCGCCCCCCCCCCGGCCCCGCGCGCCTGATTCCGCACTCTCAGCTCCGCGGCTCGTGCGAACAGTCGACACACGCATTAATTATTGTAATAATTGTTTGTACTTATAAAGACTTCTGTATGTAAATTGCCGAGCATAATTATAAACCTTGAACTACCATTACGACTTATTATTTCATTATTTCACCGGCGACGAAGCCCTAAAGCCGCAACCAGCCTCTTCATTTTGGGCCTTACGAACCGGATCAAAATCAGCACCTACAGAGGAAGGAATCGCGCACGTGGCAGCCATTTTGCGCCGGTGAAGACATACCTGCGGAGCTGAGAGTCACCAGATTTGGAAGCATCGAACTCGCACCTACTTCAATTGGATATTTGTGAGAACCGGGGAAGTGGCGTTATTGTGAGTTCGTTCCAATTTTTTCCATTAGGAATTTAATATTGAATCTTTCCGATTCATTTCAATTGAAACTCATTAAATATATCTCATTTTGCTTTTTACTTTCGCCTTTAGTGCGGATCTAAAAGCCTTACCAATTATTATCTATTATTTGTTTCGTGCATTGATATATGCGGAAACCTCATTAAATCATTATCTACCAATTACATCGAGATTTAACTGCGGTTAATCTCATTTTTTATCTTTTAAATTTACTATTACATTTGCAGAGAAATCTCAAGGAGAGCTTTACTCAGAAAGAATTTGGCAAATATTAACTTACAAAACCTTAGCGACACAGAATTTAAAAATAGATTTCGTCTAAGTAAGGAAGCATTTTTGTTCTTATGTCGCGAATTGAAAGAAAAATCCAGTCTAAAATCAAGTAAAAGGATCAGCCTGGAACACAAAGTAAGTGTAATAAGTACCTTTCATTATAATGTGTGCATTAACTAATACATACTATGTGAGTATAATACACAGCTACACTACTAACTATTAACATTTTTATTTCTAGGTGCTGTGTGCTTTGTCATTTTATGCTACAGGCTCCTATCAAAGAATTGTAGGAATGGCTAAATATTTAGGCCAAACTACAGTAAGCAAATATGTGAGGGAGGTTACTGATGCTCTTGTTAACCCTTTAATATTAAATAAGTTTGTTAAATAGGCATGACGACAGTATCCATAAATGATCGTATTAGTGTTTTTAAGGGAAAATGTACAATAAATAAATTCAATATAGTGACTTAGAAATCTTAAAACCATTAAGATTAATGAGATTATCAATAAAATAAAACATTGAAATTCTGCAGTTAGCCATTTTGACTAAAACACGCGTGACGTCACGCATACGTAAACAACTCGCGTCAGATGTGTTTTGTTGTTATGAATATGTTGAGAATACGCATTTTTATTTATTTTCTATTGTTTCACGTATGCTTTATCGACTCAGAACAGAAATACAATTGGGAATTCACGAATACGTGGTTCGGGGTTCTCCGCACCAACTTTATACAATCATTTCTTATTATTTCTCGCTTGAAATAATTACTAACACATTTTTGAGCATTATTTTTATGTGGATTCATACTGCAATACTGCACACCACTCATAAACTTTGAAATTCGTTTATATAACACATATTATATAAAGACTTTTTTAATTTTCTTCACAATGCGTACAAATAATTACGTATTTACCAAAGTTTGACGTCACGCCTACGCCATGACACCTGCGAGCTGTTTTGGCACAGATATTAAATATTTTTTGAAAAATGGCTTTAATCTTCGTTAAATTTAAGTATATTACCGAAATATAGGGTTTTTCTTGTATAGTAAACGTATACACACATTATGGAAGAGGATTTCAAAATCTTTCGTCATGCCTATTTCCAACAACACGAGAGCAGCGAAATATTGTAAAAAACAAGTAAGTAATACATAATTATAAGTATGTAGCTCAATAAAACTAATTTAGTGCAGAATTTTAAAGAGCAAAAGCAGCATCAACTGAATAACCACAAAATTATGATAGCTACCTAATACTAGAAAATTTCACTTATAGGCCAGTAGAAATCGACACTAAAAAACCCTAAATTCGCAAAGCACGATGTAGATTTGAATTTTTGGTATGTTGTTTGGATCAGTTAGGGTGATGTAAATCCCAATTTGCAACTTCGAAAAAGTTGTGCTCGCTGCGCACCACGTGATAAACTGCGAAAATTTTGGACTTTTTTCACTTTTTGCTCTAAAAGTCATAAACTATGCGTTTCCGACAAGTATGATTCAGTACATAAATTAAGGTTATTAAATTTGCAACAATTTAAGCCTAACCGCAGCCCTCTAAACCTTATAACGACTAAACTGTGGCCATTCGAAGATGGTTCATTCTTCCCGAAATATTGAAATTTTTAGTTTTGCTCCCGTTTGAAGCAAAATATTGGCAAAAACCGCTCGTTCTATGAGAAGTTCGTATAATAAAGTTGTAGTGCATTTAATTTTCTTTCATAAGAGCATAGAACAAAGTCTGTGAGACAAATAGTTCACTCACAATATCTGAAAAACAAAAAGAAGGTAGAAATAGATTTTTAAAGAATTGAAACTGAGGGCATATAAAATCATAAAAAGGATAATACTTTTTCATTTGCAGGATAGGTAATTAACAAAATTACAAAGATAATTAAATTTGCAACAATTTAAGCCTAACCGCAGCTCTCTAAACCTTATAACAACTAAGCTGTGGCCTTTCAAAGATAGTCAGTTTTTCCCGAAATTTTCAAATTATTAGTTTTGCTCCCGTTTGAACCAAAATATTGGCAAAACCGTTCGTTCTATGAGAAGGTCATAAAATAAAGTTGTAGAAATTTTAATTTTGTTAATTACCTATCCTGCAAATGAAAAAGTATTATCCTTTTTATGATTTTATATGCCCTCAGTTTCAATTCTTTAAAAATCTATTTCTACCTTCTTTTTGTTTTTCAGATATTGTGAGTGAACTATTTGTCTCACAGACTTTGTTCTATGCTCTAATGAAAGAAAATTAAATGCACTACAACTTTATTATACGACTTTCTCATAGAACGAGCGGTTTTTGCCAATATTTTGGTTCAAACGGGAGCAAAACTAAAAATTTGAAATTTTCGGGAATAACTGACTATCTTTGAAAGGCCACAGCTTAGTTGTTATAAGGTTTAGAGAGCTGCGGTTAGGCTTAAATTGTTGCAAATTTAATTAGCTTTGTAATTTTGTTAATTACTTATACTGCAAATGAAAAAGTATTATCCTTTTTATGATTTTATATGCCCTCAGATTCAATTCTTTAAAAATCTATTTCTACCTTCTTTTTGTTTTTCAGATATTGTGAGTGAACTATTTGTCTCACAGACTTTGTTCTATGCTCTAATGAAAGAAAATTAAATGCACTACAACTTTATTATAAGACCTTCTCATAGAACGAGCGGTTTTTGCCAATATTTTGCTTCAAACGGGAGCAAAACTAAAAATTTCAATATTTCGGGAAAAATGAACCATCTTCGAATGGCCACAGTTTAGTCGCTATAAGATTTAGAGAGCTTTAATTAGGCTTAAATTGTTGCAAATTTAATAACCTTAATTTATGTACTGAATGATACTTGTCGGAAACGCATAGTTTATGACTTTTAGAGCAAAAAGTGAAAAAAGTTCAAAATTTTCGCAGTTTATTATTTGCGTATAATCTTTTTTCTACTTTCCCAAATTTTGTAATTTTGTTAATTACCTATCCTGCAAATGAAAAAGTATTATTCTTTTTATGATTTTATATGCTCTCAGTTTCAATTCTTTAAAAATCTATTTCTACCTTCTTTTTGTTTTTCAGATATTGTGTGTGAAATATTTGTCTCACAGACTTTGTTCTATGCTCTTATGAAAGAAAATTAAATGCACTACAACTTTATTATACGAACTTCTCATAGAACGAGCGGTTTTTGCCAATATTTTGCTTCAAACGGGAGCAAAACTAAAAATTTCAATATTTCGGGAAAAATGAACCATCTTCGAATGGCCACAGTTTAGTCGTTATAAGGTTTAGAGAGCTGCGGTTAGGCTTAAATTGTTGCAAATTTAATAACCTTAATTTATGTACTGAATCATACTTGTCGGAAACGCATAGTTTATGACTTTTAGAGCAAAAAGTGAAAAAAGTCCAAAATTTTCGCAGTTTATCACGTGGTGCGCAGCGAGCACAACTTTTTCGAAGTTGCAAATTGGGATTTACATCACCCTAACTGATCCAAACAACATACCAAAAATTCAAATCTACATCGTGCTTTGCGAATTTAATGTTAATTTCCACTGGCCTATTACAATACTACTTTATTTACAGATTTTATACAAAATTTGGCATCCCTGGAGTAATAGGGTGCATTGATGGTTCTCATTTTCACATATTCACTCCAAAAAGAGACATGGAGCATTTATTTTACTGCAGAAAGCATTTCTACTCACTGAATGTGCAAATGGTGAGATATCACTCAACTAATTTATATGTACTAATAAAATTATAAATGTTTATTATGTTATACCAATATAATTTTTTAAATTGTAGATATGTGACAGTGAATGCAGAATTTTAAATATTAATGCCAAGTATGGAGGTGCCACCCATGACGCTTTTATTTGGGAAAACAGTCAAGCCAATAGGTACATCCAAGACTTACACCGGAATAATGAACAAGTGTGGTTTTTATGTAACTATTTTTTTACATGTAGGTTGTTCCAATTATAAATAAAGACATAGATAATTAAGTGATAAGGTTATTGTCTGTTGTAAGATTATATAATTCAATATGCAAAAAATATTTTTTCAGGGGATTCTGGATATCCACAGAGGCCTCGGTTGATGACACCAATCACAGATGCTGCTGAAGGCACTCCACAGGCAAAATATACTACCATCCATGGGAAGGCCAGAGTTGTGATCGAAAATACTTTTGGAAGACTCAAAAATAGGTGGAGATGCCTTAGTAAGGACCGCACATTACATTACACCCCTGAGAGGTGTGCTTCGATCATAATGGCATGTAGCGTTCTACACAACCTAGCATTAGATTTTATGTTGCCTGATCCTGAAGACGATATAATATATTCTTCTGGATTAGGCGTTTCAACATTTTCCTCTCTAGAAGAACCTTTTCGCGAAAGTGGTTCTTCAGATGAATTGATTCGCAGTAGAGCCATAAGAAACATGTTAGTAGATAGGATTAATCGGCTTCATAATGTAAATATAGTTTAATATGTTTGAAACAAATATAATGTTCGTTATTTACAAAATAGAAGTACCTTTAAGATATTACTTTCATAAAATATATAATTTCACCATCTCATTCGCACGACGCCCACTGCTGGACTCAAGTATGAGTATAGATTAAGCAAAATAAATTTAATTCTAACAAATACAAAATGTTTTCTTTTTAAGAAATTGAAGTGAATAGTGTATAGGTATATAGTCTGTTAACAATCCTTAATACAAATAAAATGAAAAATCAGACACTATTCACTTCTTTTCTCTAAATATCTATTTAAAACCTTTAACGCCTCTCTCATAAAATCTAACCACTGAGCTTGCAACTGAAGCTCTACATCACGCTGACGAATCCTCTCTCGTTCTAATTCTTGCGCAATTCGGTCACGCTCCTTTTCATACTCCCTAGCATTCCTCTCACACTCCTTAAATACTTTTAAAACTAAATCTTCAGGCTTCTTCTTTTTTTTCGGCGGTTGCCACTGGGTTTGCACTGGACCTGGTGTTGGTGTAAGTGCTGGTGGCGGAGTAGGAGCAGGAAGAGGTGGAGCGACTGTGGGTTGACTGCTTGTTCCTGGAGTATTCCATTCATCTGGAAAAGTTGAGATTCAACAATCAACGTAAATACTATTCTACTAGCTTTATCAGGAACTTTTTTTTTACTTTAAGTATTTGAAGATCTTATTTTTAAATGTTTTGTTGTTACTTGTAGTTATGACAAACAAAAGAGTTATAAGGTATATAAGTAAGTCCAATCTTCAGGAATTGGTGTATATTCATAAGCAGCATCATCCACAGTCAATTCGTCTACAGTTTCTGTAGCAGGTACACCTGACAAGCTAACATCCTCTCCACCAACAACCTATAAAAATAAAAAAGTATAATTATTATTATTATTTTATTTATTAATAGAACAACAGAGGTCCACTTGTGAGTATAATTTCTTAATTACTATGTTAGTTTACATTTTTTTATACAGTTTACATTTACATTAATTTAAGAAAAACGAAAGCTAGAAGATTCTTATAAACTAATAAATATTGCAATTATTAATTAAAAAGTTACAATAAAGATGTTTTTCTCTGTATAAGTGTTATTTATAAAAACAATGATGACACCAATATTGGACACAGTTCCAGACTCGCCAGAAGCACACTACACGAACTTGCATGTCCGGGCAAGAAACACAATTGAACGGACAATTGGGCTACTGAAAGCACAATTTCGTTGCTTGCTTGTGCATAGAGTGATGCATTATTCACCTGAAGCAGCTGGCTCTATTGTGAATGCTTGTGCTATATTACATAACATTTGCAATAAGCCTAACATTTGTATGGAACAAGTGAGCGACGAAGAATTGCCTCAGGAGGTCCAATTAGATCCTTATGTTGATATGTTGAACGTTCTGCCAGCAACAACCTGGCACTAAAGGAAGGTGTTGCTACCCGGAATGCTCTTGTTCAGAGTTTGTGTGAAGTGCGAGACAGCAGTAATCCACCTAAAAAATAATAAGAAAATATCATATCCCTATAATAAAAAAAAATCATTATACGTGGCTGAAATTCTACAAAGAATGAATCACACTCGTCTTGTCATGCACTGCTCTCCATGCACCGCACGAGGGAGCAGCGCATTGAATTTGCAGAAGCAAACCAAATGATACCAATGCAAAAATTATGCCCCCGACACCGCTCACCCATTGAATTAACTGGAGAGAATGTGGGCTATTTTCGGTGCCAGAAGGACCCCTGCCGTAATGCCCGTGGCAGAATAACACGGGCAAGAAACACGTGGTTCGAGAGAGCAATAATTAACTACTGTACCTAATGTATTGTTTCACCGGCCGGTGGAGTTATGAGAGGGCAATCGAGAAAGACCCAGACATGAGGGGGGGGGGCTACAATATTTGTCGATGGTACAGTTTCCGACTGGTATAATTACTGTCGCGAGACTGTAGCAATAGCATACCAGCTGGAGAAACTAGAGGCAATTGGCAAGGTAGGTGGCCCTGGGAAAAATTGTCCAGATTGATACCTAAGCCTTCGGGTGTTAGGTTATTTTTTTTTTGCCACCCGGAAACAACTTTTGCTTTATAAAGTATGTTTCATTATTTTAGGTCGACGAGTGGAAAGCCATTGGGTGTTGGGCCTCATCGAGGATGGGAGTGAGGACCTGAGACTGGAAGTTTGCCCAGAAAATATAAGGTCAGCGGAAGTACTAGTGCCCCTCATCAAAAAACATGTTCTAGAGGGGGACTACTATACATATAGACTACTGGCAGGCCTACGATTGCTTGGCAGAACATGTGTATATCCATGAAAAAGTGAACCACTCGGATCCCGATAGTCCCTTTGTGGCTCCAGATGGGACTCATACCCAGCGAATTGAGTCCCAATGGCGGGTGGTTAAATGTTGGTTTAAAAAAAACAATTATAGCCAACTGTCCAACTTTGCAGATGTTATAATCGAGTATCAGTGGCGGAGATGGGTCCAAAAAAATAAATTGGACCCATTTTATGAACTAATAAAAGCTATAAATCATGTCTATAAATTTTAATAAATATTTTTTTTAATCTATTAATGTGTTTCATTTCACAGGCATTGAATTGTTTGCCAATGCAAATGCGAAAATTTGTGAGCATGGATGTTTGTTATCTTTCACGTAAAAACTACGGAAACCGATTAAAATGAAATTTCGTATGTTAGAGGGGACTACTATACACACAGACTACTGGCAGGCCTACGATTGCTTGGCAGAACATGGGTATATCCATAAAAAAGTGAACCACTCGTATCCCGATAATCCCTTTGTGGCTCCAGATGGGACTCATACCCAGCGAATTGAGTCCCAATGGCGGTTGGTTAAATGTTGGTTTAAAAAGAACAATTATAGCCAACTGTCCAACTTTGCAGATGTTATAATCGAGTATCAATGTCGGAAATGGGTCCAAAAAAATAAATTGGACCCATTTTATGAACTAATAAAAGCTATAAATCAGGTCTATAAATTTTAATAAATATTTTTTTTTAATCTATTAATGTGTTTCATTTCACAGGCATTGAATTGTTTGCCAATGCAAATGCGAAAATTTGTGAGCATGGATGTTTGTTATCTTTCACGTAAAAACTACGGAAACCGATTAAAATGAAATTTCGTATGTTAGAGGGGACTACTATACACACAGACTACTGGCAGGCCTACGATTGCTTGGCAGAACATGGGTATATCCATAAAAAAGTGAACCACTCGTATCCCGATAATCCCTTTGTGGCTCCAGATGGGACTCATACCCAGCGAATTGAGTCCCAATGGCGGTTGGTTAAATGTTGGTTTAAAAAGAACAATTATAGCCAACTGTCCAACTTTGCAGATGTTATAATCGAGTATCAGTGGCGGAGATGGGTCCAAAAAAATAAATTGGACCCATTTTATGAACTAATAAAAGCTATAAATCATGTCTATAAATTTTAATAAATATATTTTTTTTTAATCTATTAATGTGTTTCATTTCACAGGCATTGAATTGTTTGCCAATGCAAATGCGAAAATTCTTGTTGTGATTGACAGCGCCGCGGCATAATGTACCTAAACGGCGTTTGCATTGACTATGAAGTTATACGGCTTAATACAAGGCAATATTTTTAAAATGACGGCGCTGTTTGTATACGGCGTAATCTTACGAAATGCCTTGGATATGTCCAAGCTATAAAAAGTTTCATAACATGTCACTTTCAAAACCAATTTAAATTGAGGAGGATTATGATGCGAGAGAGTGAGAAAACTATGCAAAAAGACAATTCTGTAAACGCAAAGTGCACATTGTGCTCAACATATTAAAAATATTAACAAAATATTAAGTAAAGGTTCTTACAAAGGTTTAAAAACACTTTTGAGAACAAAGCATTGCATTGATCATAGTTCTGAAAATATCCAAGTAAAGCGTCCGTATTGTGTAATGTGTTTCATTCTCTAAACCATCTACATCAAAAACCGATTCAGCTAATATTAATTGCGAAGAAGAAATACCCAAGAAAAGTCTAAAATAATTGACAGTTATTTTAAAAAAGAAAATTCAATGGAAAAGATGATCTCTAGAACGGTCTGTAAAAATGGTGTGCCTCTCAACTGACGCTGTTGTGCTCCCAACTTACGCTCAATTTCGCGCCTAAATCCTCTTACAAAAGAGGAATCGAAGTTTTTGCTTGACTTAATAGAAGGCAGTACAATTATTACAACAAAAATAACGAACGCCACCAACAACAAAATGAAAAACGAAGAGTGGGTTCGATTGACCGAGCGGTTCAATGTCCAGGCTACGAATTGTCCTAGGACACCTCAGCAGCTGCGCTTGAAATGGAAAAATTTAAAAAAGAATTCACGCAAACGCAGCACTAAAGGGTCCGCGAGACGATCAAGTGCACTAGACAAGTCTACGTGCTTGAAGTGAATATTGATCGTTTACAGGATCGTTTACGGCTGGACCATACTTGACAAAAATTTTGATTGACGGCACTTGAACCGCCTTGCGCTTGATGCGACTTGACGCGACTTAACAAGTTTTATTCATTTGCGGCCGGAACATCGAAGATGGCAGACGACGAACCGACGTTGCGTTGGCGGCAAGCGCCGACGTAATTACCGAGCGTGATTTTGTGTTACTATTAATATCTCTCTACAGAGATTATCCTGCATTGTGGAAAATTAAAAGTAAGGTCGCTTGCTTTATCAAGCATAGTCAAAGCACTTCGAGTATATAAACCTGCATACACCGAAGATTTATTGAAGAAAAAAATTAATGCTTTAAGAACCAACTTCAACAAAGAAAGAAAAAAGATTGAACAAGCACAACGTTGCAGCATACAAGTACAAACTCAAATTCGACGATAACTGGAGTGAAGCCGAAATAATAAAAATAATGAAACAAAAATCTACTATTCAACGAGTAACTAAGGCTATAGAAGATATTAATTTGGTTCCGGTGTATACTTCAATACGAGAAATTTCTGCTAACAAGAAAATTATTAAAAAAAAAAAAGTATTTTTTAAAAGTTCATTTAAAAAATACTTTCATATTCAAAAAAAATACATGTTTAAAAATACTTTTCATGTTGATTAGAAGTGTTTTTGAGTTTTTTTAGTGCCTATTCATAAATGTTTACGTTGATTATTTCAATTATTTAGTTTTATTTTGTCACAAATGCAAAATTTCCTAGTGAACGCTTTATTTTTTATTTGACGTATTTACAGGTACCTTTTTTATTTATATGTCTATAATTTAGGTTTTGTACAATGTACCAAGTACATTGGGACTATAATAGAAACTACACATATTGAACTTACTTTTAAAATCACGACGATTATAATAAGTCCTTTAAACATCCTGCATTCAGCTACGTGAATTGCTCGACGGGTATAAACCAAAGGCCAATTTTCTAGAGATACTAATTTTATCAACCAAAATTCGTTTAATCATCAAAATTCGTTTAACCGTCAAAATTCATTTAATAATCAATATTCGCTTAATCATCAAAATTCTACCAACAATATTTTGTCGTTATTGCAAACACCCCGGCCATACGATTGAGCAATGCCGCAAGAGGCAATTCAATAATAATAGATTCCGGAATCAAAATGTAAGTCAACCTCGTGTGAATTTTGCCTTGAACGAGCCAAATAATATTGAGGACGCCGAATTTCATCAAAGTCAAAACGGGTATGATACGGTCGATTGTATCGATGTTCCTAACAATATGCCGACCTATCCAAAAAAACGTTTAAAAGTCCCGACTTGGTGTCGCACGGGACGTCCCCATCAAAAGGTCGACACCGCGAATCCACAAAATAATAAAGCGCAGTGACAGACTTGACTGAAGAATCGAGAGACGCAGTGACAGACTTGACTGAAGAACCGAGAGACATGCTACCACTACCCACCAACGTTACCGCCAGAATTGTCCATGATCTGGTGAAGCCCTTGTACCTAGGGCACACTTTGGTCATGGACAATTTCTATAACTCGCCTTTACTTGCCCGTTTCCTAAAATCGAAGAAGACAGACTGCTTCGGAACTCTTTGAGTAAATAGAGAGTTTGTCCCCGAAGCCATCAAGAAACTGCAAAAGCACGAGCTTAGGGAGGGCGAGATCGTCAGTAGCTACACTGAAGATTTGGGTGTCGTGTTGTGGCGCGATTCCAACATTGTGTCACTGATATCGACTTATCATGATGGTGTAGTTGGGGGAGCCGAGAAATATGGCCGGTTTAAGTACAAACCTAATGTCGTGCTTCACTAGAAGTGGCATTTGCCGTAGTTGACTTGCTATATTTCTTCCGAAATGAAAAATCTCATCTTCTTTTTCCCGACTTAATGCCTGATCTTTAATTGACTCCAGTGTTTCTATAGTTTTACTGATATGTTGAGGCAGTGTTTTTTTTATTCTTTTTCTGTTTGAAGGCACAACAAATTGAGATCTATCTGATGTACTTGGTGAAGTGATGGCTGGTATATCTGGTGATTCGATGGCTGGAATGTTTGGTGATTCGATGGCTGGAATGTCTGGTGATTCGATGGCTGGAATGTCTGGTGATACGATGGCTGCAATGTCTGGTGAAGGGCATGAATGCTCTTCGCCTTCATTAGAATTTTCCTGTAACAAGAAAATGAAAGCAAATTAATATCATACTATGTTTTACTTTTTTTAGGTTCCAAAGACAGCTGAAGAATGGAATATTATTTCAAGAGGATATAGTAATCGTTGGAACTTTCCTGGTTGTTTTGGTGCTCTATATGGCAAGCACATCAATATACAACAACCAAGTGACAGTGGAAGTGATTTTTTTAATTATAAAGGGTACTTTAGCACTGTACTGTTAGCACTGGTAGATGCTAACTACTGTTTTACATATATTGATGTAGGCAGCCAGGGTAGATTGAATGATGCCTCTATATTTAGTAATTCAATACTTAAAAAGAAATTGGAAGATGGGACCCTGAATTTTCCTTCTGGGGGTGTCATTTTAGGGGATGAAGAATTTCCATTAAAACACTATTTGATGAAGCCATATTCTCGAAGATTACCACTGACAGTTGAAAAGAAAATTTTAAACTACCGCCTTTCTCGGGCCAGAAGGATAGTAGAAAATGCCTTCGGTATAATAACGTCCAAATTCAGAATATATCGGACTCCAATATACTTGGGTCCTGATAAAGTTGACAAAATTGTCAAAGCAACTTGTGCACTTCACAACTGGCTCATGAAGACAGCCTTGCACAATTATGCACCTGTCGGAATTGTAGACACAGATGATCGACCAGGTTCTTGGAGACAGGAACCTTCTTCAAGTAATATTGCAGATCTTGTGCAACAAGGAAGTAATAATACATCTCGGTTGGCAGAACAAAAACGAACTGACTTTACAAACTATTTCACCGGAGAAGGTGCCGTTCCATGGCAAAGAAGCAGAATATTTTAAAAAAACCTACCTAAGTTCCTTCTATGTTCGTGCTTATATTTGAATAATAAAAACTAATTACTAACTAAAATAAAATTATAGTTTATTATAATTTATTAAACTTACCACATTCTGAAAGGTTTTCCTGCTCTTGATAACACCCGACAGAAATCTGTCAGCAATTTCAAACCACGCCAATGAGGGAACATAAATGTCATCAGCGCCAGATCCAGTCCCAGTGGATTTTTTAATTTTGGCTTTTTCTTGCATGTATGTACTACGGATGTTATTAATTTTGCTGTTTACATCTTGGATTGTACATTCCATGTTGAGGTTATGAATGATGCGTTGTATTGCGGCATTTCGTGCGTCTTTATTTTTGCTCTACAAACCTCACCATCTCCCGTTCACTCCACTTTTTCTTGGATGTCGCCATTTTGTTTTCAAAAAATGAATCCGAGTGAACTTGAAAAGTAGAGCAGAGTCCGAGTAAACTCGGACGAGTGCGCTCGGACCGAGTACGCTCGGATTACATGTTTACACGTTACGAGTAGCGTCCGAGTAGTCATCCGAGCTCACTCGGTCCGAGCGTACTCGTAACGTGAAAACCCGCCTTTAGAGTAGAAAATATATACTTCGAACTTACAATTTCATATTTAAAAAAAATGATAATACTTAATTGTACTTTTTTTTGTTAGATTTTCTCGCAATTTAATTTTATTACGACAAATTTATGCGCTCGGCTTCATTTTTACTTACTTATTTTAAAACTAGACTATATTTCCTTTAAAATGAATGCATAATATATGCAAATTATACAGGATATGTCTATTATTTTAAACTAATAAAAATGACTCGGCACGTATCCTAATCCTAATTACCGATGGCGATCTTGTTCCGTCAGTCAAGATGGCCGCTCGCCGCTCGGCCGGGCCTGTGCAGACGCGTATTAAATTCGTCTTAATAAAATATTCCTTAATATTTTATTTGGACATGAATACATAAGTTTTGATAAAAAAAATGCATACCTACTTGCTAATAGTGGTAAGTGGGGATTACCACAATTAGCAAGTATAAATTTATGCGTATCAGTAGAAAATAGGGTTTACCCTTCCAGGAATAAAAGACTTAAAAAGGTATAAAATTAGATTATATTTTTCATATGTATATATTATTAATAAAGAATTGAATTATTAAAAACAAAACGTTTTTTTTTCCTTGTCATAATTTGTTTCCCACAATTATTTATTACAAACACAAATATTCTGATTATTACATAATTTTAAAACAAAAATATTATTAGTGTGGGATGATAAGGTGAGATGAATGATTAATTTATGTGTCTGAACGTGTGTAAGATTAGTTTCTGACCGATGATTAGAATGAAAGAACGATAGACTATGATTGAATCAATGAGTGAATGTGAAGTAAAGAGCGAATGAGGAATGATCTTTCTCTTTCATTGGGATCGTGGGTGAAGACGGCTGTTTCTCTGTAAGATGTTTTCTAAAAATTAAGATTGTGGTCCGAAAATAAATCTCAAGAAGTTCAAAAGTGTTTTTCATTTAGCCCCGATCCTACAATCTTGGGGGCTCGTCCAATTGAAAGAGGAAAATCGAAGATTACGACGGAAAGACGATCGGCGGGAAAGTAAGGTTATCTCACCGGGCGAGGCGGCGCGGCGTGGTACAACTTTTCATGCTAATAAGACGACGACGACTAATAAGACGTATTCCAATAAGACGACAACTACAAAAGACGCAAAGATGGGAAGAAAGGATAAGAGAAACAGCAGCAGTTTTAATATTGAAGACGAAGGAAGAAAAGAATTTAAACAAAATGGCGGCGACACACAGCAGCAACAGAACACACTATTCATGACGGCGGACCTTATACCGAAATTTACCGGACAGGACTCTAATTACCCTGTACAAAAGTGGATTCAAGATATCGAAGATAACGGATTAATATTTCAGTGGACACCATTACAGCAACTTCTTGTTGCCAAGCGATCTCTAAGCGGGACGGCGCTTCTTTGGCTTAAATCGGAACGACCATTTAAGACATGGCAGGAGCTGGCGGAAGAAATATCAAAGGAATTTCCATCTACGTGGGATACAAAAACGGTACATGAATTAATGAGTGCGAGAACAAAACAGGCGAATGAAAGTTGCATTGATTATCTACTCATCATGAAGGAGATGGGTAAGCGCGGCAAATTAGCTGATTACGTGACTATAAAGTACATAGTTGACGGTATTATCGATGATGAATCCAGTAAGATTATGCTATATGGGATTAAAACGTACGCGGAATTAAAAGAAAAGCTGAAAATTTATGAGTTAGTAAAGTCAAAAACAAAGAAAGTTAGTCCCAGTCAAGACCGTCAAGAAAAGCCTACAAGTGTATATTCGAATTCATCTCATGTAAGAAACCCATTACGTTGTTATAATTGTGGCGATCGCGGGCATGCCTCATCAAGCTGTCCTAACAAAGAAAAAGGAGCTAAATGTTTTCGTTGTAACTCATACGGACATATAGCATCAGCATGTGATTTGAAAACAACGGGCGCATCAAGATTTCAAAATAGAAGCATTCATAAACAAGATGGCGTCAGCGCAAGCGGCGGCGATAAGAACGAAATTCAATCGCAACAAATCGGAAGTATGAAAAGAACGATGTTCGGATCTGTCGGCGAATCAAGTTCCGATCTGAAGTTTGTCGGTCAAGATGGCGGCATAAGAATTAATGAACGAATGATTGACTATGATTGCAATGAAGTTTGTATTAATCAGTTGACAGATGACAAGTCTCAACAGGTTATGAAGATTGTAAACAATGACGAAATAACAAAGAAAAGTGAAGAAAAACGTTTGAAAAAAATAATTTTGAATAATATTGAAACCACAGCGCTCATGGACAGTGGTAGCGACGTGAATTTGGTCAACGAGGACGTTTATTTATCGATGTGTACTCCAAAATACGACGACAATGTTGTACTCACCGGTCTCGGCAGTGCAAAAGTTAAAACACTTGGACATTGTATTGTGAAGTTACGAATAGACGGGCGTGATTTCGAACAAGAGACATTTTATATTGTACCTAATAACTGTATGCCTTACTGTGCTATTGTAGGTCGTGCGTTCTTGAGCAATGTTTTTATGGTAATGGATGAAGGAACAGTGTTTGTTTTTCCGAAAGGTGAAAGTTGGATGACGAAAATTAATTGTTTTTTTTCTACTGTTGATCTTGTAGGTACAGTAAGTAATGAAAGTGTGAAAGATGAAGTAGTGAGGTTAGTTGACAGCTACAAGCCACAGCAAACAAAGGAAGCTCCAGTGGAACTGAAAATTACTTTGATGGATGAGACACCTGTTGCACAGCGGCCACGCAGACTGTCACCTAAGGAGCAGCACGAGGTTGACAAGCAGATACAAGAATGGTTAAAAGACGGCATTATAAGGGTAAGTTATTCAGATTTTGCTAGTCCTCTGGTATTGGTAAAAAAGAAAGACGGTTCAATTAGGATTTGTATTGTTAAACAAAAAGATTTTAAAAGATGAATATCCTCTTCCAATAGTAGACGATCTTATAGATAAATTAGCAAGCACTAAAGTATATTTAGCTTTAGATTTAAAAAATGGATATTTTCATTTGATAGAAAGGTGGAAGATTTGTTTATTTTATAAGATTTATTGCTCAACTTATTATCTTGTGATACATGTTAAAGTTGTATGTGTTAACTACACTACTAAGAAGGAAAGGTTATGGGTTAAATAAAACAATAAGGTTTATTGTTTAAAGTCTTTATTTATATTTTGTGTAACAAGGAGTAAGAAAAAGTTTTTCTTTAAGTTTATTTAAACTAAGTTACTATGGAAAAGTTTTCTGTAATGTTTTGTAAGTTTTGATTTGATTTGAAAATGTAATGTTTTCTTAAGGGTTTATTTTGTTATGAGTGTTTAAAGTAGAACGGTACTATTGTTTTTGTTTAAGTTGAAAGTTTTAAAATGAGTGAATGTGAAGTAAAGAGCGAATGAGGAATGATCTTTCTCTTTCATTGGGATCGTGGGTGAGGACGGCTGTTTCTCTGTAAGATGTTTTCTAAAAATTAAGATTGTGGTCCGAAAATAAATCTCAAGAAGTTCAAAAGTGTTTTTCATTTAGCCCCGATCCTACATTAATAGTAACATTTATTACTTGTTTATTACAAACACACATATTCTGAATATTACATAATTTTAAAACAAAAATATTATTAATAGTAACATTTATTACTTGTTTATTACAAACACAAATATTCTGAATCTTACATAATTTTGAAACAAAAATATTATTAATAGTAACATTTATTACTTGTTTATTACAAACACAAATATTCTGAATATTACATAATTTTAAAACAAAAATATTATAATAAGGACATTTATTACTTATTTATTTACAAACACAAATATTTTGAATATAACATAATTTTAAAACAAAAATATATATTATTAATAGTAACATTTATTACAAACACAAATATTCTTAAAAATAATAAATAAACAATAAAAACATAAAAATAATAAATAAAAAAATGGAGTATTTCAGCGAGAAGCATCAGAGTCTGTCACTTCGTCGTTCAAATACTCCCTTTTTTTTGCGGAGTACGGCATACAATCGCCCAATTCGCTTCGGTTGACAGATGGAAATCCGAATTCCGAATTGTAAGAATTGGGCGACAGCGTCACCGTCTCCGCGTCTGCCACACTGTCCACTGGACTGTCAACTGTAAAAAAAGTTTAATGTTACAATTACACTAATATATACAATATGTTAACGGAAATGTATGTAATCCGTCATTGTATAAAATTCCTAGGAAATGTATGTAATTCCTAAAATCGCACGGAAATGTGTGAAATAAATTATTTTATACACATTTCCTAGGAAATCTATACATTTCCTAAATAGCAATCGGAAATGTAAAACATCTAAGATATTGGAAGGTACGCGGGACGAGGGGTGTGTATGTCGCAGTCGGATTTTATAATCCGCCGTATTACAAACGGCCGGCATTTTGTAATATGCCGAAAATTCGTTATCAGAAATTTTTGGTTTGGATAAGGGGGTGGGTTAGGTTAGGTTCGTGTTTTTTAAAACTACACAGAAATAGAATTTTGAAAAAAGACGAATTTCGGCATATAACAAAATGCCGGCCGTTTGTAATACGGCGGATTATACAATCCGACTGCGACATGTACACGGGGACAGCGGGACGAGGGGACTGATTACTTACCAAATGAAAATTTGATTTGATTGAATATAAGTTGATTTAAGAAATGTTAATTAGTAAGATAATATGAACATATTATTATTATTTTACGGTAAGACTGTTACATGTTGATGTTTTACATTTCCGATTGCTATTTAGGAAATGTATAGATTTCCTAGGCAATGTGTATAAAATAATTTATTTCACACATTTCCGTGCGATTTTAGGAATTACATACATTTCCTAGGAATTGTATACAATGACGGATTACATACATTTCCGTTAACATATATATTAATAATTAATAAGATATTTACCATACAGGTCTTCAGCCGGCACCAGTAGTGGCGGCGGCGTGGGCTGCCGTGATGTTGACGGCATAGCTGTAAAACAATAGTTTTATGTTACAATCACACACACATATACAGGGTGTCCCAGAAGTCGACGTCAAGCCGAAATTTTCGGGTTTGACGCATTTGGTGCACTTCTCAACTTGTACACCATGCTCAAATGGTGAACTTAGCAACTGGTGCACTTCTCAAATGGTACACTTCGCAACTGGTGCACTTCGCAATTGGTGCACTTCGCAAAATGTGCACTTTTTATGATGAGTGGAGATTTGGAAAAATTGTTTAAAAATGAAAGAATCTTTTGTTTTGCTTAGGTTATTTTCTTAAAAAATATGATCAACCTTTTAAGTAGGTACACTCTTACTCAAATAATTTTCAATGATCATATAAAAGTCACCCGAAAGTAATAAAAAAAATGTGAGAAAGATTTACCTACTGCAAAATCATTATAATAAAATATAAATAATTTTAATTAAACTCTGCATAAACACTAAAACATTTTTATTTTTTACAAATATAAAAAAGTCCCTCGAAATCATATTCATTATCATTAAATAAGAAAAAAATAATAATATTTTTAGCAAAAAGTTCATAATAAAGATAATATGATATAAACTCGTGTGAATTTTTATATGATCATCGAAAATTGTTTAAGTAAGAGTGTACCTACTTAAAAGGTTAATTGTATTTTTTAAGAAAATAACCTACGCACAACAAAAGATTCTTTCATTTTTAAACAATTTTTCCAAATCTCCACTCATCATAAAAAGTGCACATTTTGCGAAGTGCACTAATTGAGAAGTGCACCAGTTGCGAAGTGTACCATTTGAGAAGTGCACCAGTTGCTAAGTTCACCATTTGAGCATGGTGTACAAGTTGAGAAGTGCACCAAATGCGTCAAACCCAAATTTTCTGAAATGTAATGCCACACCAGTTATCAGAAAAATTGAAAAAAAAATTTAAGTCATGTATTTTTGAAGTTATGGATTTTTTTATTTAATACCAGAAAATGTACACCATGTGACAGTTTTTTCATTCCTGTTGTTACAAATATTTACTTTATGCCAATTTTTTTTCTCTTACGTCATCCCGAATAGTGCTTTATGTAACCTGTGATCCTAAACCCTGTGCCGATCACTCCAACTTGAAGGAAAATGTCATTTTATACCGTACCAAGTTTTCAAAATTAATTTTTCGCACTACTTCAACTGATCGTCCTGAAAAAAAAATGTACTACTCTAGTTTGGCAAGTAGCTTTAAAAGTTAGCGCATTTAATAAGGATTCTAACGTGGTATAACACTTACTCCATTATATCTTAGATCGGCCATAAAAAATTTTTTTGTTAAACAAAGTCTGTTCTTAACAATTTCTTTGAAATTCCAAAAAACTATTCTAGTGTACCCAAAGCGATCCTAATGACCACAGCGTGGTTTAAATAAGATGGAGAGAGACATTCCATAAAGTGTGAGCGAGACAGATAGTGACGCTTATGACATACGGACGCAAATAAGTGAACGAGACAGATAAGCATTACAGCCACTTAGTTCGAGAAACACCATAATGAGGAATATCCAGACAGATGGATAGGGCGGGCTGGTACAATCTCGTGGCCCGCCCGATTTAACCCGATTTAAATCCTCTAGATTTTTTTCCTGGGAAGCAGTAAAGGAAAAAGTCTATTCCAAGTCGATTGAAAATGTAGAAGAGCTTAGACAGAGAAAAGCGGTAGTAATTTGTAAATAATGGAAGCATTGCCCGCCTGCAGATTTCACGATCTTTTTTAAGGAGATGTCGAGCTTGTATTGCAGCTGAAGAACGGAAATTTGAACATATTTTGTAAAAAAAAAGTAATAAATTTAATCATAAAAAAGAAACTGTCTTTATTTTACTCTAGTTCACTTATTTGCGGCATTATGTCATAAGCGTCACTATCTGTCTCGCTCTACACTTTATGGAATGTCTCTCTCCATCTTATTTAAACCACGCTGTGGTCATTAGGATCGCTTTGGGTACACTAGAATAGTTTTTTGGAATTTCAAAGAAATTGTTAAGAACAGACTTTGTTTAACAAAAAAATTTTTTATGGCCGATCTAAGATATAATGGAGTAAGTGTTATACCACGTTAGAATCCTTATTAAATGCGCTAACTTTTAAAGCTACTTGCCAAATTGCAGTAGTACATTTTTTTTCAGGACAATCAGTTGAAGTAGTGCGAAAAATTAATTTTGAAAACTTGGTACGGTATAAATGACATTTTCCTACAAGTTGGAGTGATCGGCACAGGGTTTAGGATCACAGGTTACATAAAGCACTTTTCGGGATGACGTAAGAGAAAAAAAATTGGCAAAAACTAAATATTTGTAACAACAGGAATGAAAAAACTGTCACATGGTGTACATTTTCTGGAATTAAATAAAAAATCCATAACTTCAAAAATACATGACTTAAATTTTTTTTTCAATTTTTCTGATAACTGGTGTGGCATAACCTGTCAGAAAATTTCGGCTTGACGTCGACTTCTGGGACACCCTAAGAACAAAAATTATAATATCATAAAATTTATTTACATGAAAACTTGAAAGACATTATCTTTGACACTAAGTATATTTTTGTATATAAAAAATTACTGAAATACAGTACATATTGAAGTTTTAGTGGCTAAAACCGTATTGTGATTCATCTAAACCACTGAGAATTAAACCACGACGTAATTCTCGACTTAATATTATATAAATTCATCTATCGACATAAATTCATTAGAATTTTCGTTTTGATCAGAAGACACGTTAGAGTTGTCGTTGGCGTCAGCAGGTAGTGTAGAAATGTCATCGTATGGCCCAGCGGATTGTTGAGAAGTTTTATCGTTCAAGCCATCATTTTGTGGAGAATTGTCACCATATGACTCAGGATATTTTTCAGAAGTTTTATCGTTCGAGCCATCAGGTTGTAAGGAAGTTTCACTAGATGACTCAGTATATTGCTCCGAAGTTTTATTGCTCGAGTCGTCAGGTTGTAAAGAAGTTTCATTGTATGGCCCAGCGGATTTTTCAGAAGTTTCATCGTTCGAGCCATTAGGTTGTGAATAAGTTCCGTCTGATGGTCCAATAGATTGTGAATAAGTATCATCGTATTCTCCAGGAAATTGTTGGGGATAGTTATAGTTATTCGTAAAATTCGGGAACACCAACAGAAAAGTATTCATTACATGACCTATTTGATTCATGCTATGAGTTCCGGCATTATACTGCGTTCCAAAGTAATTTTGATCAGAACCAGACTCAGCATTGATCACTCCACTATGTGGAGATAATACTCCATTTTGCACACCTGGCTTCGGCATCCACTTGTTCGGCCCCATTGGGTTCGGTTTTAGCGTCGGCCATCAATGTTGCCTAGGAGAGGATAGTTGTGATCTGTTTGGCCGTCTTGGCCATGAGTAAGGCCTCAAGTGAGACCTTGAGTATCCTCTTCCAACACTTGATGTGGGCCGACTATAACTTTTCCGTGAGCTAGTAAGTTTTGCAGAAGCGACTCCACTGCAGCTATCCAAGCGACCTAGAAATAAAGGAAAAAAAAAACAAATTTAATAAGCACTCATTGTTTGTAGCAAACATATCATTCACAAAATCACATGAACTATGATACTATTTCAAACTCATCATAAAATTACTCCAGATATTGCACTAACTAGTCTATATTATGATGACTTTGTGAAATTAACTTTAAATATATTGACTAATACTCACATAAAGTCCCGATAATAGCAATTGAAACGATAAGTAAAGGGTTATTGATGAGCATGGTGACTCTCGACTCTCCCGGTCTGGACTGTGGATCGCTACTGTATGTGGAAGCTTTTATGTGATTTGTATGACGAGTCGTTATCCTGTTTCGTAAGTTCATTGTAAGTTAGCTCGAAAACGGCATGAGTGCAATTTTAAACGCCCAAGTAAAGAATAAGCGGGAAGTTGCAGGGATGGCCTTCAGGGTTAACCGTTTACCTAATTATTATTTTTTTGACGTGACAACGTCTTATAATTCGATAAAGCCGGCTGCACGCACGAAAAAACATGACTCATGCGGCGTTACCTCGCTCTGACTCATCTGAGGCGTTCCATGTAAGGCTTGAAGTGCGAGCGAGAGCGCGGAACGAGCGACAAAGAAGCACAATCGGACGTTGTCACGTTCAATTATCGTCAGTAAACCGACTTTACAGACAACCAATTTTTTTTATGATTTATATGATTTAACTAGGGTAGATAGGTTAATATGATATCTGTATACAATCAAAAATGGTAATAATATTATTTATAAAAATGCAGAGAGTGACAATAAGTAACTTAGTTTAAGTTTCTTGCTCCATTAAATAATTAAACAGTTTGGTTTTAAAGACTCAATACTGGAAGAACCAATAATATCACGGGGCAGGGTTTGCCAAACTCAAACTCAAACTCAAACATTTATTTATTCAATTAGACTTCTTATAGAAGCACTTTTGAAACGTCATTACATATTTTAAAATTTACCACCGATTCGGAAAGCAGTATCTACGGAGAAGAACCGGCAAGAAACTCCATAGTTGCTCTTTTAAATCATGTCAGTTTTACAATTTTACAAAATACATATGTAACATCATATATTATAATAACATGCCAAAGAACTGTCCTGTGGTTTTTTCGCGACAACCCTCCATGGGTTTTTATCGTCCATATATTCCTGAATACTGTAGTACGCTCTCTGAACTAGTACATTTTTTATATAAGTTTTAAATTTAGAACTACTAAACTCTTTAATATTATGAGCAATTCTATTGTAAAAGCGTATACCTTGACCCATAAATGAATTTTTAACTTTAGCTAATCGGAAAAATGGCATTTCAATTCTATTTCTGTTCCTTGTGCCATAACAGTGTCTATCTCCTACTCTTGTGTGTAAGTCGGCGTTTTTGTGTACATGCAAAATATTATTAAATATATACTGTGATGGTACAGTAAGGATACCAGTATTCTTAAAGAGATCTCTCAGTGAGTCCCGATCACGTAAATTATATATAGAACGAATGGCTCTTTTCTGTAAGATAAATATAGTTTCTATATCTGCTGCCCTGCCCCATAGTAGAATTCCATAGGACATAATACTATGAAAGTAGCTGAAATAAGCCAGAGACGAATAACAGAAATAACAAATGAATTTTCATAATAATTTGATATAGAATGCGGAATTTCAAAGTTAACATTATTTGATTTCTGATACAAGAAACTTGTAGCCAACTAGATGTCAACAGTTACAAATTCGGAACTTGACGGCAAGTTGTTGCTAAGTTGGTGGCAACTATCTGACACCAACTTTGTTAGTCTGAAACTCTGGCTATTAGGGGTATTTGCTTGATCTACTACTCTAGGTGGATAGTATGATTTATGTGAGGAACAATATTTTTTAACCAAATAGGCTATGACCAGTGCGACGAGCAGTATAATGACACTAACAGATCCGACAATAGCTAGGTCAATTGACATCGACTCTGCAATGGGTTCATCTTTCTTCAAAATAGATTGTTCTGTAGGAGTTAGAGTTGATGATAATACAGATTCCTCTGAGTAGAACTCTTCATCAGATGGCGTTGTTGATGACGGCGTTATTACTTCAGAACAGCTATATTCCATGGTAAATGTTACGTACAGCGATGTTTCTTCAGTGTAATTATCTTCCGTGGTAGGCGCTAAAGATGTCGATATGTCGTCGGAAAAGTCTTCTCCCGACGTTAGACTTTTAACAGGTGTTGAAGTTGTCGCCGACGGCGTTGATGGCATTGTTACTTCAGAAAAGGAAAGTTTGTCACTAAAGAAGCTAATTACCTGAAGCTCAGTAGGCTACCGAGTACCGTCTGAATTTTAGTTAGTTCATTTTCAGCGCTAATCGTTCTTATTTCAGATATTCACAATATATGTGCTGTAAGTGCTTACAAAGTTTACGTAAGAATCGACGGAGAGGATATCCGTCACTCAACGAGAGATTGACAGTAACTGTTACTAGTTTCAAGTTTGGTATTACTGGCACAGTGACTAATTTTTGCTTCTAATGATCCCATTTAAATCGCCAGGAAAAAATGTTTGATCTTCGCAGGCATGTCCTATCGTTTTAATAAATGGTAATCAACCTTCTCATGCGGTGTACATGAGATGCACGCAGATTATCATCAATTTATTATGAATCTACGTGAATGTAAAAAAAATAGCGCGTAGATTCACGCAGATAAAAAATGCTTTTTTTTCTTTCGAGTGGAAAGGTTCAGAAAATTAAAAAGAAAGATTGTATTTGAAATTTTTATTGTAAACATTTTATTTTCCATTCCAGTTTTTCGCAGAAAAACGCGAGCTTGTAGTCACATTCTACATTATCCATTCCTCCTTTTTTCAGCAAACTACCACATTCATGCCTGCTAGGGCTATCTGACTGTTGTCCTCCTGTTCAGTCTAGAATCCAATTGACGTATTTTTGAGAGTTGCTATCAATTGTTTCCCAGTGATCTTCTTCATTTAACCTATGAATCCCGATGAAAGGTTAATTATTAAATCTATGTGACTATGTTTAGAACAGGGCTTGAACGCTTCCATAACTTCAGCATTTTCTGGGGAGAAAGAGTAAATTCAGTAAAATTTGTATTTATGAATCACCGTCAAATAAAATGTCACTGCTTTTGATAACGTAAATACATCAGTTTAGTTTCCTAACAGGAAGCTTAGCAATGTTTCACGTTTAAATCCCAGTTTGACTTATCTACTCCTGAATCCTATATACTAAAATTGATGGTAGAATGAAGTTCGCTTAGTATCGAAAACATGGACCCTGATTCCTTATTGGTTAAGATTAAGGCGCGCGAGCAGCGCGCTATTCAAATTTCTAGTATAATACCTTAAAATTAGTGAATACTCACATACTCTTTAAACTCGGAAATTACGACAGCAAGACTTCTACCTTCTGGTTGTTGTGCTTTATAGAGGGGCTGTAATCGCTTTTAATGCTACGTCACCGTCACAAGTCCGCTAGGCGACAAAGTTCATGGTAACTGATAAAGTCTTTCCGGGTTATACTTCTTCTAATTTAATGTGAATAGGTACTATAAAATTCCAAAAATTATGATGGGGGGAATTTTTGTTCTCTTAGAACGAATAAAAAAAGACGGGTTGCACTCCGGGAGTGCCGGCAGAAGTGAAAACTTGATTATTAACGTTGAGCATGTTTGATATCCATCCGTCTTACGCTTTTTCGATCAGGTCACGTGTCCTGACGCGAGTTTAAGATTTTATACCCAACGCCGCTAAAGAAGTTTTCACTTCAAAATAAAAATTTATTGATTGCAAAATTTAATTCGTTGATCTTTGAAACATCTAGATATATTGTGACATTTTTCAGTGAATGCACTTTTATACTGATAAAAAAAATGTTTTTAAGCAAATGCGTTTTAAATATCCCTACACTGAATTGAATTTTGTGACATGCTGCTCTATTAGCTCAGAGATGACTTGTAATAATCAAGTCAGAAATTTTGTTCCTGAAGTAACTGATTTTCAAAAGTCAGTAGACTAAAGTCTAAATTTTCATGATGTTATCTACAGCGATGGTCGTTCTCATTTGACTCAATCGGGACGAATGTATTAATCCAGAGCCGATGTTACTCAGCCGGACATTGCTTAGGATATTTGAGTTTAATGTTCCAGGAACAGTGACTAATTTCCTTTTTTTAATGAACACAAAATGTTGTGGGTGGAGGATATCATTGTGTAGTAAAAGTGACCGGATGGCAAATGTGATAAAGAATAGGTATAAATTAAAGCAGAACTGCGGGTGCTTCATTCAGTTTTGGACAGCAGAACGACGATGTCATCAAAAAAAATAGTGATCTTTTTATGGGTTGTCATGTTGGGCGTTGTATGCAAGTACTAATTAAAATAGTTTTATTCATAAATTCACAAGATGAAAATCAAATTTTCACATCGTTTGTTCATTTTTCTTTCAGGGATCGAGGCAAGGCCAGAAACGGATACGGAAACTCGCGATTTCGAAAGTTCATTATACGAAAAAGTGTATTCAGTAATTAATAAATTTACATCAATGTTGGCGACAACTTCAACACCTGCTAAAAATCTAACGTCGGGAGAAGACTTTTCCGACGACATATCGACATCTTTAGCGCCTACTACGTAAGATTATTACACTGAAGAAACATCGCTGTACGTAACATCTACCATGGAAAAATAGCTTTTCTAAAGTAACAATGCCATCAACGCCGTCGGCGACAAATTCAACACCTGTTAAAAGTCTAACGTCGGGAGAAGACTTTTCCGACGATATATCGACATCTTATCTTTAGCACCTACTACGGAAAAAATTTACACTGAAGAAATACCGCTGTACGTAACATTTACCATGGAATATAGCTGTTCTGAAGTAATAACGCCGTCATCAACGCCGTCATCAACAACGCCATCTGATGAAGAGTTCTACTCAGAGGAATCTGCATTATCATCAACTCTAACTCCTACAGAACAATCTATTTTGAAGAAAGATGAACCCATTGCAGAGTCGATGTCAATTGACCTAGCTATTGTCGGATCGGAGCTATTCAACATCTCAAGAATGGGAAATCCACAGGAAAAGATGCGATCCCTATTGAAACAATTAGGGCATTAGGAGACCGGGGCGTTCATATCTTCCACATCATCTGCAACAAGATATGGCTCACAGGCAAATGGCCCTCTGAATGGGCTCATACAGTTTTCACTCCTCTTCATAAAAAAGGTTCCACTAAGAAGTGTAGCAATTTTTTACTTATAGCTCTAATTACACATGCCAGCAAAATTATGCTACACATCATCAACGAACGACTAAAAGCTTATTTGTCCAGAGAAATTGCGCCTGAACAAGCCGGTTTTGTGAAAGGAAAAGGAACCCGTGAACAAATTCTCATCGTTCGTCAGATCATTGAGAAAGCTCGAGAATTCAACAAGCCTACATATATATGCTTTGTGGATTTCTCCAAAGCGTTTGACTCGGTGCTATGGCCAACGTTGTGGAAAACATTACTGGACATGGGCACACCACAACACCTTGTGCACCTGCTCAGGCAGCTCTACGAAGGGGGCACAGCTTCAGTGCGGACAGATGACCTCCTCTCAGATAGCTTCCATCCAAGTGCGGGCGTCCGACAGGGATGCATAATATCACCTTTACTTTTTAACGTCTACACCGATTGCTTAAAAACATTTTTTTTATCAGTATAAAAGTGCATTCACTGAAAAATGTCACAATATATCTAGATGTTTCAAAGATCAACGAATTAAATTTTGCAATCAATAAATTTTTATTTTGAAGTGAAAACTTCTTTAGCGGCGTTGGGTATAAAATCTTAAACTCGCGTCAGGACACGTGACCTGATCGAAAAAGCGTAAGACGGATGGATATCAAACATGCTCAACGTTAATAATCAAGTTTTCACTTCTGCCGGCACTCCCGGAGTGCAACCCGTCTTTTTTTATTCGTTCTAAGAGAACAAAAATTCCCCCCATCATAATTTTTGGAATTTTATAGTACCTATTCACATTAAATTAGAAGAAGTATAACCCGGAAAGACTTTATCAGTTACCATGAACTTTGTCGCCTAGCGGACTTGTGACGGTGACGTAGCATTAAAAGCGATTACAGCCCCTCTATAAAGCACAACAACCAGAAGGTAGAAGTCTTGCTGTCGTAATTTCCGAGTTTAAAGAGGATGTGAGTATTCACTAATTTTAAGGTATTATACTAGAAATTTGAATAGCGCGCTGCTCGCGCGCCTTAATCTTAACCAATAAGGAATCAGGGTCCATGTTTTCGATACTAAGCGAACTTCATTCTACCATCAATTTTAGTATATAGGATTCAGGAGTAGATAAGTCAAACTGGGATTTAAACGTGAAACATTGCTAAGCTTCCTGTTAGGAAACTAAACTGATGTATTTACGTTATCAAAAGCAGTGACATTTTATTTGACGGTGATTCATAAATACAAATTTTACTGAATTTACTCTTTCTCCCCAGAAAATGCTGAAGTTATGGAAGCGTTCAAGCCCTGTTCTAAACATAGTCACATAGATTTAATAATTAACCTTTCATCGGGATTCATAGGTTAAATGAAGAAGATCACTGGGAAACAATTGATAGCAACTCTCAAAAATACGTCAATTGGATTCTAGACTGAACAGGAGGACAACAGTCAGATAGCCCTAGCAGGCATGAATGTGGTAGTTTGCTGAAAAAAGGAGGAATGGATAATGTAGAATGTGACTACAAGCTCGCGTTTTTCTGCGAAAAACTGGAATGGAAAATAAAATGTTTACAATAAAAATTTCAAATACAATCTTTCTTTTTAATTTTCTGAACCTTTCCACTCGAAAGAAAAAAAAGCATTTTTTATCTGCGTGAATCTACGCGCTATTTTTTTTACATTCACGTAGATTCATAATAAATTGATGATAATCTGCGTGCATCTCATGTACACCGCATGAGAAGGTTGATTACCATTTATTAAAACGATAGGACATGCCTGCGAAGATCAAACATTTTTTCCTGGCGATTTAAATGGGATCATTAGAAGCAAAAATTAGTCACTGTGCCAGTAATACCAAACTTGAAACTAGTAACAGTTACTGTCAATCTCTCGTTGAGTGACGGATATCCTCTCCGTCGATTCTTACGTAAACTTTGTAAGCACTTACAGCACATATATTGTGAATATCTGAAATAAGAACGATTAGCGCTGAAAATGAACTAACTAAAATTCAGACGGTACTCGGTAGCCTACTGAGCTTCAGGTAATTAGCTTCTTTAGTGACAAACTTTCCTTTTCTGAAGTAACAATGCCATCAACGCCGTCGGCGACAACTTCAACACCTGTTAAAAGTCTAACGTCGGGAGAAGACTTTTCCGACGACATATCGACATCTTTAGCGCCTACCACGGAAGATAATTACACTGAAGAAACATCGCTGTACGTAACATTTACCATGGAATATAGCTGTTCTGAAGTAATAACGCCGTCATCAACAACGCCATCTGATGAAGAGTTCTACTCAGAGGAATCTGTATTATCATCAACTCTAACTCCTACAGAACAATCTATTTTGAAGAAAGATGAACCCATTGCAGAGTCGATGTCAATTGACCTAGCTATTGTCGGATCTGTTAGTGTCATTATACTGCTCGTCGCACTGGTCATAGCCTATTTGGTTAAAAAATATTGTTCCTCACATAAATCATACTATCCACCTAGAGTAGTAGATCAAGCAAATACCCCTAATAGCCAGAGTTTCAGACTAACAAAGTTGGTGTCAGATAGTTGCCACCAACTTAGCAACAACTTGCCGTCAAGTTCCGAATTTGTAACTGTTGACATCTAGTTGGCTACAAGTTTCTTGTATCAGAAATCAAATAATGTTAACTTTGAAATTCCGCATTCTATATCAAATTATTATGAAAATTCATTTGTTATTTCTGTTATTCGTCTCTGGCTTATTTCAGCTACTTTCATAGTATTATGTCCTATGGAATTCTACTATGGGGCAGGGCAGCAGATATAGAAACTATATTTATCTTACAGAAAAGAGCCATTCGTTCTATATATAATTTACGTGATCGGGACTCACTGAGAGATCTCTTTAAGAATACTGGTATCCTTACTGTACCATCACAGTATATATTTAATAATATTTTGCATGTACACAAAAACGCCGACTTACACACAAGAGTAGGAGATAGACACTGTTATGGCACAAGGAACAGAAATAGAATTGAAATGCCATTTTTCCGATTAGCTAAAGTTAAAAATTCATTTATGGGTCAAGGTATACGCTTTTACAATAGAATTGCTCATAATATTAAAGAGTTTAGTAGTTCTAAATTTAAAACTTATATAAAAAATGTACTAGTTCAGAGAGCGTACTACAGTATTCAGGAATATATGGACGATAAAAACCCATGGAGGGTTGTCGCGAAAAAACCACAGGACAGTTCTTTGGCATGTTATTATAATATATGATGTTACATATGTATTTTGTAAAATTGTAAAACTGACATGATTTAAAAGAGCAACTATGGAGTTTCTTGCCGGTTCTTCTCCGTAGATACTGCTTTCCGAATCGGTGGTAAATTTTAAAATATGTAATGACGTTTCAAAAGTGCTTCTATAAGAAGTCTAATTGAATAAATAAATGTTTGAGTTTGAGTTTGAGTTTGGCAAACCCTGCCCCGTGATATTATTGGTTCTTCCAGTATTGAGTCTTTAAAACCAAACTGTTTAATTATTTAATGGAGCAAGAAACTTAAACTAAGTTACTTATTGTCACTCTGCATTTTTATAAATAATATTATTACCATTTTTGATTGTATACAGATATCATATTAACCTATCTACCCTAGTTAAATCATATAAATCATAAAAAAAATTGGTTGTCTGTAAAGTCGGTTTACTGACGATAATTGAACGTGACAACGTCCGATTGTGCTTCTTTGTCGCTCGTTCCGCGCTCTCGCTCGCACTTCAAGCCTTACATGGAACGCCTCAGATGAGTCAGAGCGAGGTAACGCCGCATGAGTCATGTTTTTTCGTGCGTGCAGCCGGCTTTATCGAATTATAAGACGTTGTCACGTCAAAAAAATAATAATTAGGTAAACGGTTAACCCTGAAGGCCATCCCTGCAACTTCCCGCTTATTCTTTACTTGGGCGTTTAAAATTGCACTCATGCCGTTTTCGAGCTAACTTACAATGAACTTACGAAACAGGATAACGACTCGTCATACAAATCACATAAAAGCTTCCACATACAGTAGCGATCCACAGTCCAGACCGGGAGAGTCGAGAGTCACCATGCTCATCAATAACCCTTTACTTATCGTTTCAATTGCTATTATCGGGACTTTATGTGAGTATTAGTCAATATATTTAAAGTTAATTTCACAAAGTCATCATATAGACTAGTTAGTGCAATATCTGGAGTAATTTTATGATGAGTTTGAAATATCATAGTTCATGTGATTTTGTGAATGATATGTTTGCTACAAACAATGAGTGCTTATAAAATTTGTTTTTTTTTTTCCTTTATTTCTAGGTCTCTTGGATAGCTGCAGTGGAGTCGCTTCTGCAAAACTTACTAGCTCACGGAGAAGTTATAGTCGGCCCACATCAAGTGTTGGAAGAGGATACTCAAGGTCTCACTTGAGGCCTTACTCATGGCCAAGACGGCCAAACAGATCGCAACTATCCTCTCCTAGGCAACATTGATGGCCGACGCTAAAACCTAGTGGTGTGCGGAATCGATTATCATTAATCGATTAATCGATTATCAAGATGATCGTTTGTAATCGATTATCATTTCGATACAATCGATTGGGAGTAAGCCATTTAAGTTATGGCAACCCTACACAACAAACCTCTGGCAATAGCTTGTCTGCTGGATCCACGTTTTAAAAAACTTGGTTTCGGTACGGACAGTAATGCAACAAATGCCCAACAACGTTGTCTTGAAGAACTAACTTATCTCAGAAACAGCACTCCAGGGATTAGTGAGCTAGTAATTACACAACTACAACAACTTGAGCAAGTAACTGCAAAACCATCGATCTGGGATCATTTTGAGCAGAAGAAATCAAATTTTATTGCAACATCTCTACATCTTTAACTGATTAGACTAGATTACGACAATACTAAGAATTGCCTCTACTTGCAAGGATAAGAGGTCAGTTGACAAATTTAAGGAGGAACAGCCTGCTGCCAAAGCATCTAGATTACATCATTTTTTTAAATGCTAACTGGTCACTGATTGGGAATTGATGTATTTGTTTGATTTTTAATATCTAGTAGTTTAATTTTAAATAAATATGTGATTTAATTCAGTTTTGCTTCATTTTTGTAATCTGGAGGTAAGACAATTTGTAACAATTTTTATTTAGAACAAAATAATCGATTTATAATCGATTATCTTGGTTCGCATAATCGATTAATCGATTAGATAAATAATCGAATCGGCACAGCACTGCTAAAACCGAACCCAATGGGGCCGAACAAGTGGATGCCGAAGCCAGGTGTGCAAAATGGAGTATTATCTCCACATAGTGGAGTGATCAATGCTGAGTCTGGTTCTGATCAAAATTACTTTGGAACGCAGTATAATGCCGGAACTCATAGCATGAATCAAATAGGTCATGTAATGAATACTTTTCTGTTGGTGTTCCCGAATTTTACGAATAACTATAACTATCCCCAACAATTTCCTGGAGAATACGATGATACTTATTCACAATCTATTGGACCATCAGACGGAACTTATTCACAACCTAATGGCTCGAACGATGAAACTTCTGAAAAATCCGCTGGGCCATACAATGAAACTTCTTTACAACCTGACGACTCGAGCAATAAAACTTTGGAGCAATATACTGAGTCATCTAGTGAAACTTCCTTACAACCTGATGGCTCGAACGATAAAACTTCTGAAAAATATCCTGAGTCATATGGTGACAATTCTCCACAAAATGATGGCTTGAACGATAAAACTTCTCAACAATCCGCTGGGCCATACGATGACATTTCTACACTACCTGCTGACGCCAACGACAACTCTAACGTGTCTTCTGATCAAAACGAAAATTCTAATGAATTTATGTCGATAGATGAATTTATATAATATTAAGTCGAGAATTACGTCGTGGTTTAATTCTCAGTGGTTTAGATGAATCACAATACGGTTTTAGCCACTAAAACTTCAATATGTACTGTATTTCAGTAATTTTTTATATACAAAAATATACTTAGTGTCAAAGATAATGTATTTCAAGTTTTCATGTAAATAAATTTTATGATATTATAATTTTTGTTCTTATTATTATTGAAAAAACATTATAATTTAAAGAAGAAAACCACAAATTGTTAAGTTAGAGTACTCAGTACTTTAACACGACAAAAAAATTGGACTTGAACTTGAGATAACAGATTTTGATGAGTTTTATTATTAGATATTTTATGATTATATTAGTTTCTAGAACAAAAGTTCGTTTTATGTAATCGAAAATTGAAATTATGAAACGTCGAAAAAATACTTTTGCTAATATTGCTTTTATAGTCAATAAAGTCTTTCAGACCTCGTCCATAATCTGTTACTTTATCACCATTATACGTACTATTGCCTTAACCATTATTATTAATTGCTACCCTCCGATGAGTTTTTGATACTCAAGAGATTTTATCACTTAAGTTTAGTCTCTCAAAGATATTGCTCCGTAGAATTATATTTAGTACATTGTTCATACCCTATTTCCATTTAGTCTTTTTAAATCTCCAGAGATATGAGCTGAGTGAGAATGTAGTCTCAATCATAGTCCATTGTGCGAATGTGTGAGTGATAGCTTAGGGTTGTCTCTTAGTCCTTTTTTTCTGAAAAGAGTATAATTCTTTCACGTTAAAACAAAGACGCGCAAAAATTTAAATGCAAGTCTTATGGAGTTAATATCTTTTATTTTCATCAGGCTTACTCTCATACATCAACACGTAGCTACAAACTTCTTTTAAAAAAAGGTTAGGTATATCCTGATGAAATAAAGAACTGACATTGCAAACCAATGAGGATGGCAAGATAAAACTAATCTCAGATGGCGCTGCGTACGGTTATTCTTAATGGCGTCAGTTTGACAATCTTGAAGCGTGTAAACAAAGCAAAAAAAACACATTCTGGGGAGACTACTGTCGATTATTCGACAACATGGATGCGAAACTGTATGCTACTTGGAGCGTGCTTGAACTCAAAGCTGAGTTAAAGAGAAGAGGGGCCTCTGTAAAAGGAAGAAAAGCTGATTTAGTGGAAAGGTAGGACTCCTACAGAAAATTCTGTATGTTTGTTTTTGCATATGTCTAGGCCAACTTGGACCTTTGAAATCAATTCTCTTACAATGTTTGAACAATTAATATCATAACTGAGTAACTTATTATTCAATAGTTTGTAAATTTATTATGTTTTTCCTCATTTTTCTATGGTAGCAAAGAATACAGTTGTGTAACTAATCTTAAGTATTTAAGTTACGAATTATTGAGGCTAAAGTAATTCAGGACTATATTTATACATACTAAGGCTATGGCTTATGGCTTTTTAACTTTCAGGGCTATAGAGTGATGTTTAATAGTTTTTTTTTCCAGGTTGGAGCTGTATGACAAAAACTTTAACTTTAATACACCACAACTCTCTCCAAATCCAACGGAACCCTCTATTGTACTTCCACCACTGGAGATGTACCATGACATAAATAGTAACTCTGTGTTATCACCAATTGAAAGACAATTTATTAGATATTATTTTGAAAGGTAAATCTATAATTAATGGTTTTAATTTATTGTGATGATTGTTGCTATTTTACAATAATACTAAAGTTTTCTGTAATTTTGCAGATTCAACAAAAAAACCGATGCGTCAGAGAAATTATATGAAGCCAGATTCCTCTTATTGATAAGATCTGCATTTGTCGGTGGATACTTCTATATAAAAGGATTTGTCCAGAAGACAATGAAAAAACTTTCTTATCAAGTTGACATCAAGATAGATGACCAGGGTGGTATTGAGGAATGTCATTGTGAATGTCCTGCCGGAGCAGGTACTGAAGCACACTGCAAACATGTTGGTGTGGTATTATTTGCTATACTGCATATGCGCAAAGATAAAATAATATTAATAACAGAGTCACAAACGCAGCAACTCCAAACGTTCCACAGACCAAAAAGAATATTTACAGGAACTCCAGTTAAGGCTCAAAATCTTGTGAAACGAAGATACAGCAAAAATGTTATTTTTGAGGCATATCCTATGAATTCTATAGATAAAATAGCCTATAATAACAGAATTCGAAACCTTGTTCTGAATTTGAAGTCTAACATGCCAATGAAACAACTGTATGGACCTGCTAACCCCATTGCGGTTATACAAGATCATGGTTATTTAAAAGATACTTCAGATGTGATGCTTTTGAAAAGCCTAAATTTATTAGAAATTACTGCAGATCAAATAAGAGAAATAGAAAACGAAACAAGAAATCAAAATTCTAACTGTCTTTGGTATGAATATCGTAGTTGTAGGATAACAGCCAGTGTTTTTCATACTGTTTGTAATCTAAGAGCACAATCTTTAGAATCATTTGCAAAACAGTTACTCAAACAAAAAAAAATTTCATCCAGAGCCACAGCGCATGGTCTAATAAATGAACCAAATGCACTGAAGAAATATTCAGAAACATATGGGCTGGTTCCTGTGCAGTGTGGCATGTTTATATCAAAAGATAGGCCCTACCTAAGTGCCTCACCAGATGCCTTACTTGGCGAAGATACTGTTTTAGAAATAAAATGCCCATATGTAAGCAGAAACAGGCTTATTAGTCCTGAAACTGTACCATACATTCAGACTCAAAATGGAGAACTGGTATTAAAAAAAACCTGTCCATATTATTTTCAAGTACAAGGACAAATGTATTGCAGTGGCAGAAAATTCTGCAATTTTATTATATATACTTTTAAAGACATGAAAGTAATTTATATTGAAAAAGATGAGGTATTCCTAAAAGACATGTTACTAAAATTAGATTATTTTTTCAATAATTATGTGAAGGCTGAAATCATAAATAAATATTTATATAAAGATTATTATAATAAAATAAAAATCTTATATGTCTTGGTTAATCCAATTAAGCGCTCTATACGTTGTGAGGCTATTTTCCTGTCATGTAAAAGAGCAAGACCTGGCAATTGAGCTTTCCCACGTAAGAAACTAGGTATATTTATACCAATATTTTTGGATGCAAATAGGTCCTGAACATTAAAGCCTCGGTCTGCCATTATACTATCTCCTTCATCGCACAATTTCAACAGCTTGCTTGTCTCAATCATTTGCCGATCACTAATTGAGCCACCAAAGCCCTCAGAACAATAGGATAACAATCCTCCAGGGGTAGAGCCCACTAAAAACTTTATTGTATTTTTATTTTTATAATTGCTAGAAGTAATTTGCTGTGATTTTAGGTCACTTGGTTTTGTGATGGGTATCTCTGTGCAGTCTATAATCACCCTTGTTGGCATTTTGTTTTCTTTATACTCTGCTGGCATGTAAAAATGAACAAGGTCTCTTTGAGGCCAAATGTCTATCATTGACCATAAGTCATTGACGAAGTTCACCCACGTGATGAAAATGTTTGAAACTTGTGTCTTACTGATACCAAACATTTTCGAAAGTTCAAGATCAGTACTTGCTCTTCGAAGTTTTATCAGCATCATAAGAAACTGATCTTCAGTTGAAACTCCACTTACCCCACTCCACCTGTATTTAAGATGATTTGCCATTGGCAGTAATGTTGATAGAACAAATTGAAATCTTTCATAATTTTCTAAGCCAGTGTAAAACTTTACTGACTCTTCATCGCTTAGTAAAATATCTGCTGAAAAAAGAGACAGCATTGTGGCAGTCTGAGTAGCAACTGATGATTGTTTATTTTGATTAACATTGTCACCACAATCAACAGGTGGATCAAGGGAAGAAATTTCTAACTCTCTTTGATATTCCATTATATATTGTGGATCTTGAGAAGTCGATGGCTGTGGGCCTGTAGATGTTGAAGGCTGTGGGTCACTTGAAGTAGATGGATGTTCACTTGATTGCTGTTGAAAAAGATCCTTTTGAAGGTTCCTTTTTGCATGTCTTTCGTCTCTTGCACAAGCACTGGCTGATATTTTTTTTTTGGTTCCATGAAAAGAGACTCGGTACTGCGTCTTTCTTTAAAAACTTGTGTGCACAAGGCAAACCTAAAAACAAGATGAACAATTATGTTTTTTTTGACATTATGAAATGTTATTAATTTAGGTTTACAGAGGCTATCTTAAATGAAAGAACTAACGTTTATAACTTTAACACTCACCTGTAGTCACACTTAATGATTGATAGTCATTTTCATGAAAATGATCTCGACATAACCTCGTCGTTTTTTTAGGCTCAAAGTTTTTAATCCTTAAGGCAGCTATCCACTTTCTTCTTATAGTAGGATTTATTGGGAATTTATGAATGCCAACGTTTTTACACCCAATTACACAACATTTAGTCATTTTGATGATATTTGTGAAGAAATTCTATATGATGCTATACAATTTGACAGATACTTTGGAACAATCGTATACAGCGCCACTTTGACAGTTGTCTTCCCCATTGAGTGAAGTATTTCGAGTGACGTCTCGAAACAGTCTTGTTGAAATCGTCGTCATCGCAAAACTCGCAATGTACCCCGGACTTGCCATCAACAGAAGAAACATTACAGACACCTGTGCTGGCTTCTCCAAAACCGTGGCAGAGAAAAAAAAAGAGATGTATGACAGACTTTGAGTCACAATTATTGAAAATAATAGAAAAGAAAGACACTTCCACCAAAAACTCTGCGCCGTCTACGGCTCTTAAAGACGATGACTACAGTTTTTTTAATTCCCTGGCACCCATTTTAAACGATTTCGATGATTATAAAAAATTGATATTCCGAACTAGAATACTGGAGCTAGCTATGGAAATTAGAGGGCTAGCTATGAACTCGCCCAGCATCTGTATCAACCGCTATCAACGATTTACCTCATTTATTAGGGAGTGATGTGGACGAGTCTTTAGAAAACTGGCAACACCGTGATTACACTGCATTGTAATTAATTACATAATTACATTTAAAAATTGATTATATAATTTTTTTAATTAAAATTATTCTTTTATATATTTAACCTTTAAATTTAAGTACCTACTTACCTAATTGTTACAGCCAATCTCTCCCGCGAACATATGGGTTTCTTGTATAATATATCGCAACGCATTAAAGATGGCTCTAGTTTCGCATGCAACTCCTCAAATGTCCTTATGGACATCTTGAAATATTTGAAGAATTTCATTTCGTCATCCTGCAAGTCCGAAAACAAGGATACAAATTCTCCTTTAAGAAGTCTTTTCTCAACCAGTGGATGCACATTAAATCTTCTACCATGGCGTCATCTTCTTCTGTTGTTTAATAAATAGGCCGCAATCACCAAATTCAAAGTTTTATCCATGACACTGTACCACTCTCGATCACGATCCGCATCGCACTGAACGACAAATTCATCCGCGACGGACGCAAAACCTAGTCCGCGTCGCACTGAATAGGGCCTTATGGTTCCAAAAGGAACCAGTGTAAATATCCTCATTGCAAAAAACTCACGTCAGTCATGCGTGAGAAATGCAATATATCACTCTGTGATAACCGCAATAATAACTGTTTCAGGGTTTTCCATACAATTTAATTAGGTATATCTTTTTTATGTGCTTACTGCATAATTTTTCAAAAATGATAACAACCTATTTTCAATAATAAATATAGTTTAAATATTTCAATGATTTTTTAAATATTTTTCCCGTATTTTAGACCCCTCATTTCATAATATAATATTTTTTTTACAAAAATATAAAAAAATCATGCATTTAAGGGCAATTTTGTACCTTTAATGCAAAGTTATGAGAGATGTGTACAAACACGTACCCATCCTAAAGTTATGTTCATTTTTCAGTGAGAAAGAAATTAAGACAAGACGATAGCAAGACTGCCAAGAATAATGCCATAGCCAAATATTTCTCAGCTAAAAAACAGTGCTTGGATGCAAAATTAAATAATATTCATTTACAAAATGAAAATTATAAATTAAAAAAACGCCCGACTCTTGTTTGAAATTGAAAAAATTAAAATAGAATGACAGAAAAAGTAGGTAAATAGGCTAAAGGAAGTATGATATTGTACAAATTGTCACTTTCGAACAGATGGCCTCTTTAAACTTAAATCCTAACTATAACTTTTAACTTAATCCGGGCAACGGGCTGAACGTGAAACGGGATCAAAATTGATTTTTAATTTCGGGCGTAAAACTGTCATTATGGTCATTAAAACAAGAATGCTAACTGTCAAATAGAGCGTGCCGGTACCAATTGAGTGAAGTATTTCGAGTGACGTCTCGAAACAGTCTTGTTGTAATTATTGGTTTACATATGTTTTAAAAGCTCCCGGTACCAAATCAGACCTTTGCACGCCCTTCTACGCTCTGCGTTAACTTTTGTAACATCAGGGGCTTACATTCCAACATCAATGCCATCCACTACCATCTTGTGACGGAAAAGCCGGCCTTGCTCTTTTTAACCGAAACGCAGATTTCTTCCCCCTCTAATACAGCCTCTCTACCCAGGCTATAATCTGGAGAGGCCGGCCGGCAAATCGAGTATGTCAAGAAACTTCACTTATTCGATGGAGGTATTCTACCTTCCTTCCTCCACAGTTGTGGGACCCCGACGTGCATTGAACACGCAGCTTTCTGACACTAGTAGCTAAAATCAAAAGGGAACTATATTTTCTATCACCAAAATTTATATTTGTCATTAAGTTGTATCACCTAATAAATAGATCTATCACCATGAAATATTTTTGTTCTAAGATAAACAAAAATTGTTTCCAGGTATGAATTATCAAATTAATGTTAATATATGTGTAAAATAAGAGATCGATAACCAATAATATTATATTGCATTATATGAATATAAACTTTGTTCTTATAATAACAGTTTTGTTACTTTAATAATAGCTCTGTGCTCAGAATGGTAGATCTGTCTCCAAATAAATCGATTATCGATCCCTGACTGCGACTCCTTTTTATTTGATATTTTGTCACCAATGCAGTAGTAACATTCTATTTCGTTCAGATAATAAATTAATAGTATTCGTTACCAATTTAATACATCAATTTATAATTTTAATGAAAAAATGATCAAAGGGGCGGAGACCAATTGGCGCGACAAGCTGATTATTGAGTGGTTATTATTTTTAAGAATAAATATTGATTATTTTAACTTTAATTAAGTGTTTTATCTACTATTCTGCTAGCCATAAGCCAGCTATTTTAAACCAGCGCTGATTGTTCAGTGGTAATTATTTTAAACAATAAATATTGATTATTTTGACTTTGTTTTATTTACTGCTCTGCTAAAAAATGCAGCTTCAGGGCAAAGCACAATATGCATGTTCAATAAAGGAATTCTCAAATTGGATTCAACTTAATGAATTCCTCAAAACACAATTTAGCGAAAGGAAGCATTATTTCGTTTTGTTTTAAAGCCTTATCCTGAGAGTCTCAGAACAGAACGAAGTTGCGGTGTAAGTGAAGAATAATCACATGATTTTAGTCGGCTCTCGATAAAATAATACGTAAATTTAAAAATATGGAAAAATATCGTACAATCCAACGAAATTGATCGAAATTAAGTTCTGGAGGAATGTGTGTCGTCGACTGCGTATGTTTATTTAAAAATAGTATCCATACTCGCTTTTTCGTATATGAATAAATAACCTGCTTATATTTTTCATTACTTTTTCATTACAGTTCATTGAAATGACGAGCTACTCGAAAGAGTCACCAACAAGCTGAGGATAAAGTTCAAGATGAAAATTTGTACGATGCAGCAGAGAGAGTGATAATAGACAAGGTGTACTTCCTAAAAAAAAATAAAAATTATATCGAATCATGCCCCTCAATTTGGTTGTACTCTATCTAATTTAAACATAATAGGAGAAACTAAAGTGGGTTTATATTCCAAATTGAAACTAGCGTGTAATATGTGCAGAGGTGAATTCAAACTGAATACGTCAGATCCACAGCCAACTCAGAACCTAGACATAAACACGGCAGCTGTTTCTGGAATTACTAATGTAGGCATTGGCTTAAAACAATTTCAAGGATTGTATGTAGCCATGAATCTTCCCACAATGACGCAACAGATGTACCGGAAAAAACACACGGAAATTTGTGACCAATGGGAAAAAACAGCGCATGCCGTTATGGATGCAGAACGTGAAAATCTAACTGCGATTGAAGAAGGAACTAAATTAAAATTAAAATAATTTAAATTTGTTATTTTATTCTTCAAATCGATTTCAAATGAATTTATGAATTTTTTGCATTGGTTTCTTTTACACCCCCTTTCCATAGCCCAGTTATATAATTTTTTTACTACCTTGGCCGCCGACTGCTCAGAGCTGTAGGGCTGTTTCTCTATACAAAAAAAAATTGTTCATGCTACCCAAGTATGCACTGGACTATCCTCTAAGAAACTCTCCGCCTTACATAACGCCGGGAGCCTGGAATGGACCTGTGAGGACTTAACACCCTCTACAAAAATAGGATACCAAAACAATAGACAGATTTTTAGTTATGAACAGGAAGCATAGTTGGAAAAAAGTATATTACTTTTGTCTTCAAGTGTCTATTTCGGGTTGTCTCCCAAAGAACTTCGGAATTTCGCATTTCAGCTTGGTATGTCTAACAAATGTAAGGTGTCTAATCTTAGAAAACGAACCAACTAGCTGGCTCAGATTGGTTTACATCATTGTTGAATCGACAACCTTCATTGTACATTGGACCACTTAGATTATTAGATTGGATTTTGTCCCAAATGTGATTGCCGGTCTTATTACATGGTTCCAATAAAAACGAGGCATAATTAAGGTAGCTACGGACCACAGCATTATGCAGGATTATTGCCGCTGGATTAAGAAAATGTGAAATTGTCCGTGAATAAGTTCTAGCCAGACTTCCTCTTGAAGTAGAAAATAATGAAGATGCAACAAAACTGCTGTACATGACAGTTTTTTTTTTAAATTTTTTGAAGGAAATGCGCTTCGGCTCCATGACAGCTATTAAAGAACCCAAAAAGAAGAGAAGAAAGAAGATGTGGTGACAGGAAAAAGTGAAAGTGCTGAAAAAATAGAAAGGCATGAAAATCAGGAACCTGAAAAACATACAAAAAAAGAACAATAAAGCAGACAGCAGAAACTACTTCAAAACTTTTATCTTTAAAAGGAAAGGGCATTGGGAAAAAATCAACACCTAATACGCCGGCCACACACTCGACGAGTGGCATGGGAAGTAACGAGGAAAGTAGGCAGAGACATAGTGTGGCAACGTTACTCGTCATGCCACTCGTCGTGCTCATCGTCCTGCTCACTGCTCCCTATGTTGCCGGTTTTTGCGCTTTGTACTTCCGCCTTCGATCGAGCCGCTCATCTGCTGTGCGCGCGCGGCGGGCATTGAAAACACGTGTATCGCAATCGGATAATTGGCGCAAATTCATCGAGTGCTGCAGCATCTCAAAGGTACGTGGTGCATTGTTTGCTTTGCTTTAGAGATTCCCTAAGGCTTTGGAATTGTTTTAAAGGCTCGAAGACTCAACCATAAAAAAAAACTGATGAAACTACTGAGTGGATTCCGACGTCTACTGTTGTCCTTACTTTGCAAGGGCAAATATTACCTGATAGAGTTTTCTTATATAAATCTTCTTTAATTATTGTGACATACCAACTACCAACTATTCAATGCCGGAAGTGCTGCAGGTTTGGCCATATTAAATCCCAGTGCTGAGCAAAACCTCGTTGCTTCCGCTGTGCGAAGGAACATGATGGCATTGATTGTAATGTTTCTGAGTCTGCCGATGCATGTGTCAGTTGTACAGGTTCTCATTTTGCTACAGACCCAGTTTGTCCTGAACACTCAAGACGACAAAATATTAAACATATTATGTCTGAAGAAAACAAGCTAGTCAAATCCCTTCCTCTTCAATTATGTACTCTCCTCATAATCCGTCCTCTTCCCCTACCTCCTCCTCTTCTATGTGCCTCGTCCTAGAGCTCCTCTTGGAAAAGGTGATAAAAAATGATAAGTCAACTCAAAATAGTAGATAAAGGTAGATATTACTCGAGATCCCCAGTTAGAATCACAAAATGGGTGTGCCTTATCTGGCATCCATCACTACATGTTTTAATCAAGGATGTTAAGGATTCGTAGAACCGAAACTATCGTATATCCGAAATAAAAAATATCCATATCCGTCATTGAGATAATATTACTACGTATGGAGGAGACACCACGAACAAAATCTGTGCGCCATTTTTTTGCTCTAACTAAGTTTTAAAAATTATTATCTAGTTAGGTACTTAACGATGAAAGTTATTCCTTTGCACTTTTCCGTATTATTTGTATTATTTGTGCAATATCGTAACACACACGAAGGCATGTTTGATGCGTTTCACTTTAAAACCATTAAAAAATACCGCTCAACATACGTCACATGACGTATGTTGAGTGGAACATAAGTGATGTAGGCGGTGTCGTCTCCATATTAATATTATCTCAATGATATCCGTAACCAAAACTGAAATATATGTTCCGGATAATTTCATGAGACAAGTTACGACAAGTTGTTTTAATCGGCTGAGTGACACGCGCCGCGCGCGTCTTTTGGATTAATTGTTTACTTCTGATGCACAAGTCATAAACAAGTCAGCAATCAAATTACGAAATTACAAATACTTAATTGGATAAACCGAAAAATAAGTGTTGTGAAAGTTAGTATGTGAATGTGTGTGTCATGTGTATTAATTTATTAAAATTATTAATCAAACAAACGAAATTGATAAATTAGTGGCTGAGATAATTGCGTTACAAAATTTGCCATTTAATTTTGTAGAAGGTGTAATGGTACGTTTACACGCTTGCCAAGCCTTGGCAAGCATCGACAATCGCAAGCATGTAAAAAGGGCGTTTGGCTTGGCTTGCGTGGGCTTGTGCCTGCTTGCTTCCGATCCAGTCGAGTGTCGGTTTTTTTACGCAGATCAAAGGGCGTTTGCGGTAAGCGCTTGCGATGCATTTACATGTTGGTCCGCGTTTAGTAGCCATCGTGATCTCGCGGCGAGTACACGCTTGCTTAATTTTACAAAAAATAAATAAAAAATGAGTTGCTGGTCGAATGAGGAGAGTCTTTCGTTTCTGGAACATTACCAAGTGGAACCATGCATCTGGAATCCGAAAGATGCAAATCATAAAGATAAGAAGAAACAAGCAGATGCATGGATTCGTCTTTCTGAACTTACTGGAAGGCCAGTAAAGGTAATAAAAAATAAAAAAGAGATATTGATGACTACTTTTCGCAAACACTTGAAAAAAAAACGTGAACGTGCGTTCTGGCGCAGGCATGTTCCTACGATACATTTATAATTATTATTTTGATAGTCTGCTTAGCAAGGTGTAACTTATGTTTAAAAGCGTTGGTTTCAAATAAAAGTACGTTAAACCAAATGCAATAGCCGTCACAAATTCGGTGTCCGCCATGCTTGGATGTATATTGCAGACTGACGCATACACAAGCGTATAAACGCCTTTCAAACGCCAAACGAGATTTGTGGAGGCTTGGGACTGTTTGTAGTTTGCCAAGGCTTGGCAAGCGTGTAAACGTACCTTAACGGTTTCAAATATTAATGCAGGCAGTATTACCACGTTAAGAGGTCGGCAGTATTTTACCAATTTACTGTGTACTGACATCTACAATAAATTCATATTTCATGGAAGCAGTAAAACAAAAGATTTCCACTAAATCATTAGCTTTTGTAGAAGACGTTAACCAAACTGTTACAATCAAAACAAAAACACTGTTAACATATAGCCAGTATGTACGCAGTCAAGTTAAATATAAAATTTTTTCAGTAGTACTGAATAATTAGTATTAGTGAATAAGGAAATAAGTTGTAACAGTGTAAATAGGTGAAATAAATGTATGTCGTAGGAATGGTGTTTCTTTGAGCACAAACCCCAATATATACAGTCCACAACAACACTAAATACTCAATCTCAATGTCTACTTCCAACATCCTAAGGGTACGGTTGCCGGCAAATCTATATAAGTCTGTGTATTAATCATTGTGTTGTAAACTAAGTTTTAAATAATAAAATCCTTTTTTAAAAAGAGGTTTATTTCACCTCCCATAACATTTAGAGATGTACATCTCTGGTGCGCCGGGTGCGAGGCAGTACCAATAGCGCTCTTAAAATGATTGCAGACAGATTCGATTGTGCGTACTTGCACCATTGTGAGAAAGTACACACATCTTATATTAATAAAAATAAAATGACTAATTATAAATGGTAAAATATTCAATAATGATAATATTTAAATTAATGTAAATGTAAACTGTATAAAACAATGTAAACTAACATAGTAATTAAGAAATAATACTTACAAGTGGACCTCTGATGTTATATTAATAAATAAATTATATATAATACTCCTATATCTACATACTCTCCTCTAATAACCCACCACCCCAATACTCCAGCTGCAGAGATCGAATATACAGAAATCCACTCGGATTTTATTGAAAAATTAGAGCCTCGACAAGAAAATGTATTGTTGGTTAGAACAGTTCGTAATTCAGAAGGAAATACTACTGCCGTGGAGTACATTACTACTGATTGATTTATTTGAGTTGTAAACGTATTTAATTGTAAATTAAAATAAATAAATGGTTTGATAAATACATTTTTAATTAACTACCCTAACTTTTAAATTAAATTACCTTAATTTTTTGTTCGTGGATATCACGAGAAGTGCGATCTAATCCCAATTTTTTAAAGAGGATTATATGGACCGATGAAGCAACTTTTACGAGAACAGGATATGCAAATCATAGAAACGATCACCTGTGGCTTTCAGCACAAGTTTTCGGTAAATGTATGGGCTGGAATGATAGACGATATCTTAATTGGCCTCTTATTTTGCCCGCTACATTGAATGGTCCAAGATTTTTGGAATTCCTGCAACGTTGGTAAAAAACAATGCGCGAATGGTAGATCAAAAATATGACGTCACAGGCAACACTGTGTAACTTTTTGCAATTTATATCATAGTAGCATTTGTTCTTAAGTGAATATAGGCGTTTATAAAGAAAAACTATCTATTTTAAAACAATTTTTTCATGAAACTCTACAGAGAACAAGAAAACCTATGGAATTGTTTCGATAAAAACTATCGAAATAGAGATATGAGAAAAGAATCTTTGGAAAATATCGCAAAAGAAATGCACCTAGGTAACACCGGAGAGGTAACCAATAAAATAAAAAAATTACGGTCCACCTACAATCAACAATTGAGTAAAAACGAAAAAAGCAAGAAGAGTGGCGCTAGCGCAGACGATGTGTACAAACCATCCATAAAATGGTTTGATATAATGGATTATATAATGAAAACAATTAATTGGTTTAAGTCCTTATATTTCACTGCGTTTTGCCAAATTGTTCTTATTTAAGGCCGGTTGCAGAGCTTCACCGACCATCCAGTGCGTACGTCAGTCGCGCTTGTCATATGTATGGAAATACGCGTGCGTATGGTCGGTCTAGCCAAAGAAAAGAAAACAACATCCAATCTGATGAGTACCTAATTCTTTATTTCACTGATAAATGTTACATTTTTAGTTATTAATCATACGACTTTGCCAGGAGACAGCACCGTCATTACAGAAGTAGTTTTTATATTTTTCTCTCAATTTTTCGGCAACTGCTTTTGATCTGTTATTTGTTCGCGATCGGGCGATACTCGGTAATGCATTTATTTCTCATCTCCACGTTCCAAGGTTGACAGTGAAATTTGTAAGATCTTCATAATCTACACTACCAGGAGTGTAGATGTGTGGTGAAGATTTCCGTAACCAGTTGTGCAGTACGCATGTAGTTCGAATAATTTTTATTGTGGTCTCCTCTTGCAACTGGATAGGTTTTCCCAAAACGCGAAAGCGAGATGCTAAAATACCGAATCCATTTTCTACTATGCGTCTTGCCCTAGACTCTAGGGAAAAAACTTACAATTACAGATTCTCTAGGGCCTAGAGAATCTGTAATTGTAAGTTTTTTCGAGCGTATACGCACTATGCGGGTAGCCGCATTGCGGGTAGCCGTCCGGCTGACCGCAAGCACAATTATGTACGGAATATTCATTTCTATGCGCACTGTGCGGTCTGCGGTAGCCGCATCGCGTAGTGCGTATACGCTCTAAGTCTCATTGGGATAGCGTTTTAATAAGTACGTCCTAAGAGGAAAATTCTTCTGGCAATAATGTGCCATTTTCCAACACTGATACAATGAGGAAGCTTGGAAAACACCACCGTCAGAATTACGCCCATATGATCCTATATCACCGCTCGACGCTTTAATGTCAGCCAACACTACGTGTGGAAGCTGTTAAACTCTTCTGGTTTTCACCCTTATCGCTACCAACCCGTGCAATCACTACACGGCAACGATGGAACCACCCGAATACAGTTTTGTCAATGGTTATTGAGACATTTAAATCGTAAAATCGAACATTTTTGGGCGCTAAATAATCCACACGTAATCACAAATAATTACCATCAAGTCCGCTTTAGTGTCAATGTCTGGGCTGGCATAATTGGCAACATAATTGTTGGCCCTGTCTTTATTGAAGGACGATTATCAGGTGGTAATTATTTAGCAATGTTACGCGGTGTAATTGAGGAATTATTAGAAGATGTGCCACTAGCCTACCTTAGAAATTATTCTTATCAACACGACGGCGCTCCGCCTCATTACTCAAGTGAAGTGCGTGATTTTTTGAATACAAAATACGGCCAAAAGTGGATTGGGCCCGGAGAACCTGTACCACCTGCACCGGACTTGACGCCAATGGACTTTTATTTATGGGGTGAGGTGAAAAGACGTGTTTACGTTGAGGAGGCCCAAAGTGTTGAGGACCTCAAAAATAAAATAATTAGTGCGTTCAATGACGTTAATAGTGAAAACGAGACAAGTAATTTGTTAAAAAGACATTTTAGAAAACGTGCTAGACTGTGTATTGAGAGAAACGGACTCCATTTTGAATACATTTTAAAATACACTTGAAATTATTATGTCGGGTTGATTAGGTAAGTTTGTTTTGAATTATGGTAAATAGCTGATTCCAATTTTTTAAATACGCCATAATAAACACTTCGCATAATTCTTTTTTTTTATTATGACGGTCCTAAGCCCGTTAATGTATGAAGGGAAAATTGGAATCTGCTCTCTTACGTAATTATTATTATTAACACGAGTGGTTATCACTACTTAGAAAGTTAATTGTTACTTATTGATAGTAACAATAAGTAATGTAGTGTGTGTTATTATTCGCAGTAATCGAATATTGTAAATTCATCGATGTTTGTGGCGTGGCGAATGGCGACACTCCTGCGAGAGTCAGTCGCCTGCCACTCGCCTACCTAAGTTAACGTGTAATAAAGTAGTTCAGCATATCCAGTATTTAATTTGAAGACCCCAGCCTCTGTACACTAAACTGGTGACCCCGACGAAGAACTCTCTTCGAAAGTTCGAAAGTTTGTAGTGAAGGGAATCGGCGTAATTAGTGACATTGGCTGTGGGGTAAGTTTTGTTCGAGATCAAATTCCTCGCGGCACGGCGACAGGAAGTTAGCGTGACGCAATCGAAGAGCGCGCGTGGCACGTGGCGACTACAGCGGCAGGCGGCTCATCAGCTCATCGGCTATTAACTCATCGGCTCAATCAAAGAAGAAAAATGAATAAAGCAGCAGCATCAGACACGGAGATCAAGGAAGGGGCGTCAGGCGCGGCGTTGGCATTGATAAGCGAGTCCACCAAGCTACCAGAATTTTGGACAGACTTGCCAAGGTTATGCCAATTAACTTTTTGTTACTATCAGCGCTAAAAACAATACCAAATCTCAATCACGCTTATTATTTGCCCCACAATGAGACTCGCATTCGAATGTGTAAAGTTTTATTCATGCATACTCTTGCAATTTCCGAAAAATTTATTAGAACTGTTCAAAAGAAAAATTACAGCTTCAGAATTCCGTCAAAAGAAAACCGAGGAAAACATGGCAACCACAATAAGGGCCGGTATTTCAGTTGTCACTGATCTTAGGAATAAATATGAGGTGAAGCTTAATTTCATAATAGCGTATTTCAATCCCGACCTAGTCTGAATTTACGCCTCAGTGCTGCCCTAAGCGTCAAAATAATTAAGTGACATATTTCTTGACCTTAAAGTGCGCCTCAAGTAACAACATAATTAATAATTGTGTAAATTTCGATTGGTAGGTAACCAAAAAGAATTACTTTGTAAGTATTTTCACTGTTTATTTTAAGTGGATTTTATAATTAAGCTAAATAGTTGCCTAACCTAAAAATATTTTCAAGCGTATCTTATTCGAAATTTCGTATTATCTTATTAGAAAGAATCGTTGTAAATTTAAGTAATTTAATAAATATATATAATTAGATTTTTAAAACAAAACGTAAGGATTCGTTTTCAGAAAACTTCTGTTTTCAAAACGAAACCTTAATGGATACATGTATCCATGTACATGTATCATATACATAAAAAAAGCCCTAACTACACAAGTAGTGAGTTGGAGGTTCTACAAAAAATATTTATAAAATATTTTAAAATTATTGAAAATAAAAAGAGTGATGCGGTATCCTGGCAAGCAAAACAAGCGCAATGGAATAAGATTGCATTAGAATTTAATTCTCAGAACACCACAAACAGGTATTTATATTGTTATTTTGCATTTCTAATACTAATCATACACTAATAATAAATATATTTATTTTATTTTTAAGCAATGGAGTATTTTTAATCTAGGTGCAGCAAAGTAAAAAAGAAATGGGAAAATATGAAAAAAAAACTGTAAAAGATAAAGTCGCTGGCCATAGGAAACATGCCACGGGTACTGGAGGAGGACCGCCGAATCCAGATCTGAAAATGGAACCCTGGGAGGAAGAATTCTTAATGCACATAAAACTGACAGCTGTAGGCCTTCCACCAGTATTTCATGATGACAATCAAGATCGAACATATCCTTTAAAAGCTTAATTATTTTATTGCAACAATGAATTCAATCTACTGTCATATAATTTATTATGCTTGTTTTTTTTTTGTTTTATATAGAAATACAAGTCAATAGAAGTTGGTGGGTTTGACCCTCTGATTGAGGCTGTTGCTGTTGAACCTTCAGACATAGACACAGACACATTAAAGGTGATTATATTGATATTAGATAAGTGTTACAATAACGTCCTTATACTTTGATAAATAGATTTGCATTGTTTTGCAGGATTTACAGTACAAAGAAGTGACTTTGAAAGACCATCGAGAATCCAGCAATAATTAAAAAGGTAAAAATGATTGTTGCATTAAAAAGGTAAAAATGATGATGAATTCCCGAGGACTTCGGAGTAGAAAAATAATATCATTAGTCGAAAAAAATCTTTCGACTAAGTGTTTTACTACATGTAAGTTGTATATTTTTTATAGGTAGTATTTAGACAAGTCGCGTTACAGAATTTCAATTCGATTGCCGCCATTGTGTCGATATCTAATTATACCTTAAAATATTGAACTCATTACATTTCTGCTGTGAAAATTCTATTTAGAATTTTTCACGTCATATGGTTCGAAACCACTTATCTGAACCTGAAGTGCAATTAGCATTATCACATCCTAAATAAACATAAATTTAGCGATCTACAAAAAAAGGGTAATAATGTAAGTAATTCACAAACTGCATTCAAACCAGTGAAGAAGTGTAGGTTTTCTGAAGAAGTGTAGGTTTTCTGAAAAGGCCGACTATTTACCGTGTTCCAAATGTTTAGGTTTTTATTCAAGGAAACAACTGTGGAGACATGCAAAAAAATGCAATAATACAACTTTTACAAGTCATGCACAAGTTGATGCACAAAATTTTCTTGTACGTTACGTTAAAGTCGACAATAATTTAATGAAAAACGTGTTTCCTCGTATGAAACCAGACAAGATATCATTAGTAGCTAAAAAGATAAATTAATTTGTATGTTTGGAGCTCAATATTTGAGAATACATCGCGAGGATCATTTTGCAACTGTAGTCTCACGTAAGATGAGGGAGTTAGCGAAATTGCTTGTGGAAATAACTAAGCTGAACCCAAATATCAATAGCTTTGAACAAGTATTAAAACCACAATATTATGACACTTTAGCATACGCAACCAAAATAGTAGCCTGATACAATGAAGCAACACAAAAATTTGATGCCCCAACTTACGCCATGAATATTGCTACATACATAAAACAATGTTGTAATATAGTAATATAGCGTTAATAAAAGAAAGAGATAGTAAACCGAAATCTGGCAACGTCGCACTCACAAATGCCGTTCATGCTATGAGGACGCTAGATAGTCGATGCGATAGGTAATTCACGATTAATATATCCAGAACGCTGAGACAAAAGGCACTTACGACAGTAGAATCGAATAGAATAGAATCTTCAATGTAAATTTAATTTCCCTGGCGTTATTGGCTGTATTGACTGTACGCATGAAGCCATAATCAAGCCAAAAATCATCGAGCATAATTATTTTAACAGGAAAGGATACCACTCCTTGAATGTTCAAATGGTATGCTTTGCAACAGCTGAATTAATTTGATTTATACTTATTTTGATATGAAAAATTTATATATTTCTATTCTTAAAAAATTATATCAATAAAACATATTTTTTAGACTAATTGACAACAGTACTAAAATATTAGTAAATAAATTGAGTTAGTTAGGTATATAAATCTAGATGGTTAAATCATTTTCAGATTTGTGACCAAAAATTAAAAATTTTGAATGTAAATTCGAAATATGGTGGAGCTTCACACGATGCCTTCATTTTCTCATCCAGTAAAGTAGAAACCTACATGCGTTACTTAATCAGCATGGGGAACAGTCTTGGTTATTAGGTAAATAACTTAAGTATATAATATTTAAAAAAAAAAAAAATATTTAGGCTCAGACAGCTTGCGTTATGAATTAATCAAATTTTAAGGTGATTCTGGATACGCCCAAAGGCGCTGGCTAATGACGCCAATATTGAATGCTGCACCTGGGTCGAGAGACGAAGTGTACACTACTCGTCATGTGCAAGCACGGAACTGTATTGAGCGTTGCTTCGGTTTACAGAAAGCACGTTGGAGGTGTTTACTCAAACATAGAACCCTGCATTATGAACCTCACATTGTGTCCGCATGTTGTGTCCTGCATAATATTGCAGTACAAGCTCGTTTGCCACAACCTGTTTATATTGTTATTACCTTGAGCACGAAGATTCTGGTGACATGGGACCAGATCAAACCGGTACGGCTCATCCCAGCAACCAAGAAGACCTTATGCAAGGCAGGGTACTACGAGCTTGCTTAGTAAATCGAATGTAGTGTGTGTGAGTGAAGTCCCATTTCCCCTAGTGGGGTATGGGGCAGATGCATTATGCATACATCTGTTTCACTCACATCAATTTTAGGAGGAGATGATACTGAGTTATTCCGAAATACACGTCTGTCAATATGCAAACAATAAGTACTGCAAATTTATTGATAACAAATGTGGTGGCCCGCTGGCCTGGATCAACTCATGATGCTACAATTTACCAAGGCTGTCGTACATAATATATTAAGTTTGAAGCAGGTGAATACAGAGGAAATTATTTGTTAGGAGACAGTGGATATCCATTAAAGGTAAAAATAAAAGAAGGAAGTCTGGTGTCGAAAAGACATTTTGGCTGCATTTGCAGCGGATCCTACCACGAGTTCCAGAGCAGTAGCTCGAAATTTGAACATTTAGGTGTAGCACACCATGCACCAAAATGGCAAATATACATTCGATGGCACGGATGTGCAGGGTTTAGAAGAGCACGAACCCCAAAGAAGGATTCAGTTCTGCCTTTACCTTCTCAAATTGAAGATGGGTGGTTTTTAAAATCAATCTTATGGACGGATGAGCAAATTTAGTAGAGAGGGCGTAACTAATTTCCACAATACCCACGAATGGGCCGACAAGCACAATAATCCACACTGGAAAAAGCAAATCACATTCCAGAGGAAGTTTCAGTCTGTGTGGGCAGAAGTAATTGGCAGGACGTTGATTGGGCCTCACTTCTTATCGGAAAATTTAAATAGCGATAATTATTTATAGTCCATTGAATGAGTCCCTCCAAGGGGGGTCTAGAGTGCGTGAGTTAGTAACGTAAGATGTTTCTTCGGAAACATGTCAAGAGTCCCTAGGTAATAAACATACTAAAACCCCGGGCCACTAGGAGGAGCCCCGGAGTGGGGGGAGGGGGGAAATGGGTCCATTTTTTCATTTTTCGCTTAAATCTCAAAAACGGTACATGTTAGAGAAAAACTTTCAAGCAAAAGTTGAAAGGCCATAAAATTATCTACAAGTTGTACCTGAATCATTTTTTCCTATATCCTACCGTTTCTGAGTTATACGCAGTAAACCATGATTTTGGTTCAAACAATTTCCACATCAATCGATCAAAAAATATTTCTTTCTTCCAAAAAACTCAAATGTGCAACTTGTGACCAGTACTGATAGATTGCTCTTAATTAGTTCTATAATTGGTAAAATAAACACATTCCTCCATGGAAGCCTTTAGGAGGAATCGATTGTCAAAATATTATATTAGGGCAGTTTGAGTTACTGAACTTGATCTTTTTATTTTTTTCTTCCAAAAAAACTCAAAAGTGCAACTTGTGACCGGTACAGATAGATTGCTCATAATTAGGTCTATCATTGCTAAAAATACCAGATTTCACCACGGAGGCGTTTACGGGGAATTGAATTTTATCAGGGTAGTTACGATACATGAACTTTTTATTTTTTTTCTTGCAAAAAACTCAAAAGTGCAACTTGTGACCGGTACAAATAGATTGCTCATAATTAGGTCTATCATTGATAAAAATACCAGATTCCACCATGGAAGCGTTTACGGGGAATTGAATTTTATTAGGGTAGTTAGTTAAAAAGTTCATGTATCGTAACTACCATAATAAAATTCAATACCTCCTAAACGCCTCCATGGTGGAATCTGGTTTTTTTATCAATGATAGACCTAATTATGAGCAATCTATCGGTACTGGTCACAAGTTGCACTTTTGAGTTTTTTTGGAAGAAAAAAAAATAAAAAGTTCAAGTATCGTATCTACCCTAATAAAATTCAATTCCCCGTAAACGCCTCCGTGGTGGAATCTAGTATTTTTATCAATGATAGACCTTATTATGAGCAATCTATCTGTACCGGTCACAAGTTGCACTTTTGAGTTTTTTGGAAGAAAAAAAATAAAAAGTTCAAGTTCAGTAACTCAAACTACCCTAATATAATATTTTGACAATCGATTCCTCCTAAAGGCTTCCATGGAGGAATATGTTTATTTTACCAATTATAGACCTAATTAAGAGCAATCTATCAGTACCGGTCACAAGTTGCACTTTTGAGTTTTTTGGAAGAAAAAAATAAAAAGATAAAGTTCAGTAACTCAAACTACCCTAATATAGTATTTTGACAATCGATTCCTCCTAAAGGCTTCGATGGAGGAATGTGTTTATTTTACCAATTATAGACCTAATTAAGAGCAATCTATCAGTATCGGTCACAAGTTGCACTTTTGAGTTTTTTTGGAGAAAAAAAATAAAAAGTTCAAGTATCGTAACTACCCTAATAAAATTCAATTCCCCGTAAACGCCTCCGTGGTGGAATCTGGTATTTTTATCAATGATAGACCCAATTATGAGCAATCTATCTGTACTGGTCACAAGTTGCACTTTTGAGTTTTTTGGAAGAAAAAAATAAAAAGATCAAGTTCAGTAACTCAAACTACCATAATATAATATTTTGACAATCGATTCCTCCTAAAGGCTTCCATGGAGGAATGTGTTTATTTTACCAATTATAGACCTAATTAAGAGCAATCTATCAGTACCGGTCACAAGTTGCACATTTTAGTTTTTTGGAAGAAAGAAATATTTTTTGATCGATTGATGTGGAAATTGTTTGAGCCAAAATCATGTTTTACTGCGTATAACTCAGAAACGGTAGGATATAGGAAAAAATGATTCAGGTACAACTTGTAGATAATTTTATGGCCTTTCAACTTTCCCTTGAAAGTTTTTCTCTAACATGTACCGTTTTTGAGATTTAAGCGAAAAATGAAAAAATGGACTCATTTCCCCCCTCCCCCCACTCCGGGGCTCCTCCTAGTGGCCCGGGGTTTTAGTATGTTTATTACCTAGGGACTCTTGACATGTTTCCGAAGAAACATCTTACGTTACTAACTCACGCACTCTAGAACATTTTATTCAATGGACTATTACATTTTCTTCAAAATGATTTACCGAGGCTGGTAGAGGAATCTGGTGCCCCGATATTTGAAACAGATCACGAAATCATTTTTCAGCAAGATGGCTGTCCAGCTCACTGGACGTTAAATGTAAGGGAACATTTAAATAACAACTTTCCCGATAGCTGGATCGCCAGGGATGGACCAATCCCTTGGCCCGCTCGGTCACCAGATTTGACCCCTTTAGACTTTTTCGTGTGGGCTCGAGCCAAGGAACTGGTGTACACTGAAGTTGAAATAAACACAAGAGAAGACTTAAAAAAGAGAATTAATTCAGCATTTGAAACAATGAAGTAGCAAATGATGTTGAAAGTAACAACAACAGAAGTGAGAAAACGGGCCCGCGCTTGTATAAGAAATAATAACGATTATTATTAAAACCGGTATCCATATCGACACATAAATCTAATTCTGTTGTTTTAGGGGAAACTGCAACTGTTAGCATTAGTAACCATACCCAAGAAGATGAGCTTACAAACGATGATGATGTTATAATACCAAAGAAACCACCTCAATGTAACCGTGTTATCCGAGGTAAGGACGACTGTTTTTCTGTGAATGTTTTATTTTAAATTTTTCCAGACATTTTTTGACAGCTTTTTAAACAATAGTACAATGTTTGAAATTGAAAAGTTTATTCTTGAAGTGAGAGAGACCTGCCCTTTACGATGTTCAGTTGGCCGAGTATCGAAACAGAAATAAAAGCAAAGTATTGGTATGATGTGGGAAGTGCTATGTTCACAGAGTGGGATGACCTAACCTCTAAAGAAAAAAAAGTGAAACACGTACAATATTATTTACTTAGGTAATTTTTGTTGCTATAATTGTTAGTTTTTATTGTCTATGGTAGGTATAACAAAATAATATACATTCATCGGTACAAAACCGTTGTTTCAACAATAATTATAGGAAAGATAATTTTCATTAAACGTGATTAATGACCATATAGTCATTTTGCCAAGGAACCGCGCCCACTGTGTTAAAATAATCTTTAAATAAGTTTCGAATTTGCATCCCCGAATTCCTTGTCCTTTGAATTACGGGTGTCATATTTTGTTGATTATAAATGTCTTCATTTTCCCCGTCAGTGACATTTAATGCTCGACGCTTTATAAAGTTGTGCAAAACGCAAGCTGCTTTTTTTACAAGAATTGAACTGCCCGGTTGAAGATTTCTTGTATTATGAAATATGCGAAATTTTGAGGTGATTTGTCCAAAGACTTCTTGTGACATCTTTTTGCATTACCAATGTGCAAATTTGTCAGAGAGTGAATTTTAGAAGGTATTACCTATGAACAAATGTAAGTGAAATTGTATGTTGTGTAAATCAAGAAAACAAGGATTGTTTACTGGACCGTCTTCCCCTAAAGACAGTGTTGCACCGACTCAGTCTCTCAATAATATAATGAAACATTCCACGTAACGTCTCGCACGAGACAGTCTGTAGTTAAAAATCTTTTTGTCCGTAGGAAGACATCGACCTGGATACGGTCGCATTAAATTTCGATGAATACCGAAGGCCTCATCAGCTACAATCACATATGACATTTTGGGTCCACCAAATACCATTTCTTCTTTTTCCGGCAAATCAAGTGCTTCTTTATTTAGCTTCTGGCCTAGAATTGAAGATTGTAAAATGGTAGAATCATTTTCACGGCGCAAGCGAGAAGAACCCGCAGCATAAACATTATTTTCTAGACTGGGGTGAATCTTTCTCATATGTTTTTGTAATTCTAGTGTATCCATGATATTACTGTTATTAGCAGATTATATTATTAGTGATTTGTAAATATTAAATCGCATTCTTTGTGGGAGTCACAAAACAGGTTATTGAAGTGGCACCAAAAATAAAAAGGAAGAAGGTGCTATCGTCGACTGTGGCACGAGCCGCTAGAGATGGCGTATCATGCATCTCTACAAATTCTGACGACGGTGATCAAGCGACGCATCTCATAAAAATTGAAATGTATGATATGAAGAAACTATCCAAGATTCCAACTAGTGATCACTGGAAGCACGCTACCACGAGGATTAAATATTACGTAAAGAATAATAAGGATAGCATCTACGACAACACACGGCGTCATTCTCGATTGAACGCTGCGGTGTGCGGGTATGCGTCACGGCATATATGAATGCGACAATATGAATTTTTTCGAAGACAATTTAATAGAATTAGTTCGCAGCTATCCTTCTTTATATAAAAATAAAGACAAAAAACATAAAAGTTTGATAATTACAGCAAAATTGTTCATGTTCACGTCTACCTTCGTAACTGCCGCAAAATCAACTGACCACCTCTCCGCAGGGAAGGTAAATGCTGCGTCGTGACGCTGCGTTGGGGCGCATACCTCAGCGTTGTGCGTCATGATCACCAGACCAAAGCTTTAGGGCGATAATGAGCGTTCCCGCCACGAGCATACCAAGCGAGCGAGTTTTTTCAGTCGCAGGATTAACCATTACGGCTAAAAGGTCACAGTTAAGTCCTACTTCAGTCGACAGAATAATATATTTTATACATGACAATTATGACATGTGCAAGAAACAACTTAGCCACATATCCCTTTTTAACACGTATGTGAAAAGAGGTTCCAGCCATGATGGCAAGTCAAAGTACTTCACAAAATGATGCGAATAATCCACCACCCCAGCAAAAGGCGAAGAAACCATTTCCGAGACCACGACCGCAATTCAAGAATCAAGAGTTTCCAAATCCGATTAAACAGTCAAATACATCCACTCCAAACAAGTACAAAAGGTAAAATAATTTGCATATTATTAATTGTACTTGTCATTTATATTTTGCTCGTACTTTCCTATTTTATAATTCCTTTTTTTCTTTCTGATTTTGATTGTCGCCATAATATTTTTGTTATTAATATAATTTAGATTTTATACGATGTTTGATCTCAAATAAACGTGCCATATTGATGTTGATTATATAAAAATAAATAAGAAATTTAATGGAGATTTAGGCGTATTTTACTCATTTTCTCCATTCACGCGATTACGCCGATGACGCCGCCGCCGCCGGCAAATTAGATGCTAGACGCCGCCGCCGGTCAAATGAGCATCGGCGCACATGTCTACTATGTACTCATTAGATTTTACCTGACTTTTGGGAGTCTTTGTGGGAGTCACAAAACAGGTTATTGAAGTGGCACCAAAAATAAAAAGGAAGAAGCTGCTATCGTCTACTATGGCACTAGCCGCTAGAGATGGCGTATCATACATCTTTACAAATTCTGACGACGGCGATCAAGCGACGCATCTCATAAAAATTGAAATGTATGATATGAAGAAACTATCCAAGATTCCAACTAGTGATCACTGGAAGCGCGCTACCACGAGGATTAAATATTACGTAAAGAATAATAAGGATAGCATCTACGACAACACAAACGCCCTCGTATACAATATTACAAAGACAATAGCAGAAAGTGAAAAAGTTAAAAAATACTTTTTTAACAATGATCATTAGTGAATGTGATTCTGTTTACTTAAATTACTTCTATGTACTCATTAGATTTTACCTACATTGTTTGAAATTGGGTATCAGTTGCTCTACCAACACTTAACTGTTACTTACTGTACTACATACTTTCTTCTTTATGATAAAGATGGAAAACTTCAGTGAAATGTGCACCAGTGCTTTCTTTTCCGCATCCATTGAAGAGAATATAGAACAATCCAACAGCAAATTCAATCAGGAGCTGTCTAAAGTTTGTGATGAAATGGAGAAGCGTGAACTATTCGATTCATCGTATGATGATGAGTTGCATAATCAATGTTTGATGGTTGAAACAACGTTGATGTAAGTATTTGAAGTACAAACTCAAAAGAAATATTGTCTAATAATTTTCATTTTTGTTACAGTCAACCAGAAGTTGGAACAGGTATCAATCGAGGTATCACTACTTGTTCGGAATAGATAAAATAATTAAATGGTCACACTGATAGCGGAAACGCGATGTATTCAATTGGCGACGAATCGGGGTTCGCATTAATTATTGTAGCATTCTATCGGGGTCCGCCAATCGCGCCGCTAGCGTGAAGTCGTGTTTTTAGTGTTATTACCGGTCGCCTCGGAAGTTATTTACGCGCGCATCGGAGCGTGTCGTCGATTGTTTTACGTGCTGAACACGTAGTAAATTAGTAAAAGCGGCCCGCGGAATTGTTAATTGTACTTTTTATTGATATTAGTAATCACGCGCTGACCGCGAGTTATTATTGTGAAGTGAAGGACGACGGCAATGGCGGCTGTACTGTGGTGACGTACACACATCGTAAATTGTCTCTTTTGCATTATCTTTTATTATCTATTATTCCCGTAAATATAGTTTTTCCTCCCCGAGGGGCCCCTATTGTTTTTATAACATTTGACTGACCGACACACCACATATTATGTGCAGTTTATGTTCTACGCAACGTGGTAATCTCAGGTATGTACCTAGGTTTGATTTAACTATTGTTGTATTATGGTAGCAGAGCAAAATAAATAACAAACATAATTCGTTGGTATACGGAGCGTGGTTGATCGCCGACCACTAGGTTTTTTTTGGGTAAAACGTAACACTACTAATGAAAATAAGGTTCATCAATTGAAACCAATGACGTGGACAACAATAAGGTGAAATGTGATACATGCCATGTTTATATTAATAAAAGGTATCTAAACAACAATTTAAAAAGCAATATACATAAAAATAATCTTTTAAAATCACATAATTCATTAACAAATGTTACAGTTGTTGAAACCGCTTTTGGCAATCGAATTTTAACATATAGAATTAATAGTAAAACATTTCAATCGGAACAGTATTTTGAAACACCGGAATCGTTTTTAAATTCATTAAAAATCGATATCTTATTTTTGATAAATGAATGTATTCAACAACATACAATTTTTTAAATTAACTTCATATTGCATACTGATTTCAAACAACAAACTAAAGATATTAAAAATACGTTTGATTTTCAAACGTTTAATTACATAATTTGTCAGGAAGATGACTTAAATATTTTTTATTCGTCACTGGACTTAAAAAGTTATCTACTGCGAGTACAAATATTGGCAAAAAAATTTTCACGTGCTTGAAAAAAAGATATAGCAAACTTCATTACTTAAGTATCTGCAATGTCCAGATGTATATTTCACCTCTGCGCAAGACGATGAATTCCCGAGACCAGGTAGCAATGAAATGCTACAAATGATTGTCAAACTTTTAACGCGCACTGGTTGTGATCCGCCAGGAGAACAAATCGAAGAAGAGCAAGCATGTCAGTCACTTGACAATGAAATGCAACCTGAAGTTGCATTAAGTAAGAAAATATCGAGTTGTAAAATGTTGATGACAAATTTTGAAAATATTTTTTAGTAGCTGTACATATCGATACGAATGGCATCGGTCAATATTTTGATTCATATGGACGAACACCTGAACGATATCATCTCCAGTTCTTGAAAAGGAATAGTAAGAGATGGGACTGGAATGTTGATATGATTCAGAATGATTGGACTTCAGTTTGTGGTGAGTATTGCTTAATGTATTTGCTTTATAAGTTTCAGGGATATTCAATGCATAGTTTTACGAGCATATTTACAGGGAACACACTGTACAACGATATTTGAGTGGATGAGATGATTCGCTCCTATTATATAAGTAGACAAGGCTACAATTCAAATGTTCATCATTAATTATTTTTGTATAGCAAAATGGACAAATGGTCGCCAAATCTAAAACTCTCTTTAGCAAGAAATCAGGGACACCCCGAAGTTCGGTTTGGTTAATAGAAAGGTTATTTGGTGACCATTTTCCATAAGCACACAAACCAGTAGATAATAAGCAACAACATTTTGGAAATAAAAATGGCAGTAAAATGAAGGACTGTGTTTTATTGATGATTCAGAATAGCGAGGTAGGTCGTAACAAAGAAGTTTAATACAAAAGCATTGATAAGCGAGGTGCACAGGCTTTCTTAGTTAGGGAGAACCCGGAGATACTGCGCGCCTTTTAAGCACGCAGTACCGCCGGGGCTCAAAACGTTGCCGCGCCCGTTGCGCAACCGCAGAGGGACTCTCCTGAGTCCCCACCGCTGTCCCCAGTGTCAGTCGAAGCGGGGTTCGAAGCCCCGACCGGAATGGAGTGCGAGAGCGCTCCTCATTCATCAGCAGCTTCGGAGGCGGAGTCCTCAGATTCGTCCGACGGTTTCGAAACCGTCAAATATAAAAAGAAACGCAAGTTAAAAGACTCTGCGCCGCCCGCTAAAAGGAACGCGACCGTTCGTGATTCCTCGCGCGCCGAGCCTAGCCGTGCGCCCCCGCCCCTCAGGCATCCGAAGACCCGACCGCGGGCAACGCCGCGACGCGTAAACCGCCTTCCCCTCCCCCCGTTTACGTGAGGGATAAGTCAGCCTGGCTGAAAATCTCAGCCTATTTAGATAGTGAAGAAATCCCCTTCAAAGCTCGCCCAACTAAGGACAATATTCGTGTCCAATTACAAACTTCAATTCCAATTACAACTTTTGATGTATTTGTTGGGCTCTTGGAGTTTTATACAGATTATATTATTACCAATTTTAAATGTGATAAATCGATCTAAAATCTAAAAGATCTGTATAAAACGGAACGTCACGCCTGCCTGTTTTTGACAGATGACATGCCCGCCAAAACGCCTTCTACTGACGCAGGACGCTCTTTTTTCGTTGTATTGGTACCGATTTCTGTTCATAACTTTTATATAAACTTTCTGATCATTTTGTTAAATTATATTGATTGATTTACATAGATATTACACCTATTTTGTTAAATAGAAATGGACTCTGAAGTGGTAAGTGACTTTTACGCATCCGTACCATTAATAATTTTGTTTCTTCGTGGTGACGCCAAATATGTTCGAACGCATTTTTTGTAAGAATATCTGTTTATTTTAGGTTCGAGGCAAACCTCTGACGAAGGATGAGACAAAATTATTGCTGGGCTTAATTGAGAGCAGCCCAATAATTTTGTCTAAAACAAAAAACGCCGCCAGCAACAAGATGAAAAATGAGGAGTGGGTCAGCCTGACACACAAATTTAATGCCACTGCCTATGTTTGTCGTCGATCACCCCAGCAGCTACATTTAAAGTGGGTAATTTTAAAGAAACTTGCTCGTAAACGCAGCACAAAAATTAGGATGAATCGCATCCAAGTAAGTGTTACAGAAAATTTTTTCATCTTTGTTTGAAATTATAGGTAGGTACTTATTACGTATAATGTTAAGTAATTTAGTACATAGTAAGTACATCAGTTTATTATTTTCACAGACTGGCGGTGGCATTCCAGAGTACATTCTCCGGATGACATTCTGGACAGAGTGGCCGATTTACTGGGGAGAACTGCAAGCGGCTTTGTTGTGCCATTTGGTGGTGACAACGAGGAAGCAGTTTTTGTTTGTGCTGGTGATGGTGATGGTGGTGGTGGTGGTGATGGTGATGATACTGGCGATGGGGCTGGGCAGGCTAGGGTGCTGCCGGTAGAATCAATACCAGTGTTGGTAGACACAGGTATTGGTACTACCATGCCAGTAACAGTATATGATGCAAATACTTCATTTCCATTATCTATTATAGTTAATGGTAGTAGTACTCTTATATCAGAAAAAACTATAGATAATGCCACTTACCATGAAGCTGGGGACAGTAAACTACACACACCCAAGAGGACATTGAGTTCGCCTAAAATAGGTAAATATATTACCATTCATTAATAATTATGATTCATTAATAAATATTGTGGAGGAAGAGGTCAAAGGGGAAGGGGGGGCAAAAGGCTCTATGACCACTGAACTTTTCGTGAATTTTATCAACCACTTGGCAAAATATAAATCTCCAGGCAACTGCCTTCTTATTTTTGACGGAGCTTCATCACATTTAGATTGCGACATTGTTGATGCAGCGGAAAAACAGGACATAGTAATCAGCTTATATTTACTTTGATCAATTACAATTTTAAAGCCAACCTTAGAAATTAATGAGACCAGTGCAAGTTTATCAGAAACGACGCCGGAAGGAAACCATAATCAAACAAATGAGTTGACTGATACTCCTGAAAATACTCGCAAAAAAGAAAGAAAAATACTGACAGCGAAGACTGCACTTCACGACAAGTGGATAAGCTTACAGCAGTGTTAGAGCAGAGCATTAAAGCTCGACAAGGAGATAGTATTCAAGATTATGATAAAATGTTTATGTTATCTTTGAATTGATTCAAGTAATCTTATATATAAAAATGAATCGCAAAATGTGTTGGTAAGCGCATAACTCGAGAACGGCTGAACCGATTTCGATAATTCTTTTTTTATTATATTCCTTGAAGTAAGAGGTTGGTTTTTATGTAGAGAAAACGTAAATATGTACCACAGGCGAAGCCGGGGCGGACCGCTAGTAGATAAATATAAATGCAATCCTCAATTTACTGGCTATGGATTTCCATATACTTCTTTTGAACATTGTCAAGGTCATACAGGTCATACATATTACACCCGGCCAAGAACGGAAAATTACTCTCAACCAAATCCATCTATCTACATTGGAATATTCCCGAAGTATATATGAAATGTTTCAAGACAATAGTAAAATCCTTCAAAATGACGATATGGCATTCTATAATTCCCTTTTGCCAATTACAAATACATTTACCATCTCTCAAAAATGGCTTTTCGTTCTGAAGTTCTAAAAATAGCTAACATGATCCATAATGGCATCACAAGCTTTAGTCGTCCCCTGTCTTCCAGTACGACATTCATAGTAACATCGCCAGAGTATTCACAACATGCAACACAAGAATCAGAACAGTCGCTCTCAAATTATTATGTTGTTATGGCAATATGGCATTTATTTGCAATGCTTCTTTGATGTTCCAAAATGTTGTTGCTCGTTGGCCTGGCTCATGATGCAACTATATAAATAATAAATCAAAAAACTCAAACTCAAACATTTATTTATTCAATTAGACTTCTTCCAGAAGCACTTTTGAATCGTCATTACATTCTTTAAATTTACCACCGATTCGGAAAGCAGTATCTATGGAGAAGAACCGGCAAGAAACTCCATAGTTGCTCTTTTAAAGTCATGTCCATATACAATATAATTTTACATTACATGTTACTTACATCTAACTACATAATATTATATATTATCATAATAATTATGCCAAAGAACTGTCCTGTTATTCTTACGCGACAACCCTCCATGGATTTTCATCTTCCATATATTCCTTAATGCTGTAGTAGGCTCTCTGAACTAATACATTTTTTAAATAAGTTTTAAATTTAACACTACTAAACTCTTTAATACTATGAGGAATTCTATTGTAAAAACGTATACCTTGGCCCATAAATGAATTTTTAACTTTAGCTAACCTATAAAATGGCATTTCAATTTTATTTCTATTCCTTGTGCCATAACAGTGTCTATCTCCTACTTTTGTGTGTAAGTCCGCGTTTTTGTGTACATGTAAAACATTATTAAATATATACTGTGATGGTACAGTGAGGATACCAATATTCTTAAAGAGATCTCTTAGTGAGTCCCGAGCACGTAAATTATATATAGAGCGTATGGCTCTTTTCTGTAATATAAATATAGTTTCTATATCTGCAGCCCTGCCCCATAGTAGAATTCCATAGGACATAATGCTATGAAAGTAACTAAAATAAACCAATCTAGCCGTATCTTCATCGGTGAGATGCCTTATTCTTCGAACTGCATATGCAGCTGAGCTGAGCTTAGCAGCGGTGGTGGCAACATGGGTCCCCCATTGTAGCTTCTCATCTAGTGTCAAACCAAGAAAAACAGTAGACTCGACAGGGTATAATACCTCCCCGTTTAAAATGATATCCCTTTTGACCTTTTTTACATTTGGAAGGATAAACTCTACACAATTTGTTTTTTTTGCATTCAATAATAAATTATTAGCATTAAACCAATTAGATATGCGTAAAAGAGCAGAGTTTACTTCGTCAACATTTGTGTCATATCTATCCACATTAAATATTAATGAGGTATCATCTGCAAACAGTACTATTTCACACATATCCTGCAAATAATAAGGTAGGTCATTAATATACACTAAGAACAAAAACGGTCCTAAGATAGATCCCTGCGGAACACCAATGTTAATCGGCGCACCGCAAGATTTCTCTCCATTAACAACAACGGTCTGTACCCTGTTCTGAAGATATGAAGCTATGAGGTCCTGAGATAAACCTTTGATACCATAAAAATTTAGTTTCCGTAATAGAGTGGAATGTTCTACACAGTCGAAAGCCTTAGAAAGGTCGCAGAATATCCCCAAAGCATTCTTTGAATTTTCCCATGCTTTATATATATGTGACAAAAGAGCTATTCCAGCATCAGTGGTAGAGCGCCCCCTTGTAAAACCAAACTGTTTGGCGTGCAGTAAACCATTTGAAACAAAATGACTACATAATTGGTTTAAAATCAATTTCTCGAAGACTTTGCTCAAAGTTGGTAAAATAGAAATAGGCCTATAGTTATTACAGTCTTCTTGGTCACCGCTTTTGAATAAAGGAATAACTTTACTAAACTTTAATAAATCAGGGAATATACCACAGTCACAACATTGATTAAATATAAACGCTAAATGGTTGGCAATGTTTTCTATAATATTATTTACTAAATTCACAGACATTCCCCAGAGATCACATGTTTTTTTTAAGTTTAATGTTTTAAAAGTTTTAACAATTTCATCTGCAGTCACATGTCGCAATTCAAATAATACATTACACTCCGCAACATGGTCCCTCAAATAGGACTCCGCAAGCACTGATGATGAATTTAATTTTTTAGTAATACTAACAGGGACACTACTAAAGAAATCTTCAAAAGCAAGCGCAACATCAGCACTTTTGTCAATTACCCTGCCAGCATTTACAAGTTTTATGGTACTATTTGTCCGGCTTTTGCCCATTTCACCATTAATAATTGTCCAAACAGTTTTAACTTTGTTATCAGAGTTGCGTATTTTATCTCTGACATATAGACACTTGGCAGTGAAACAAACTTTTTTAAAAGTTTTTGAATAATTTCTAACATAATTATGGAATGACAAGTCTTTGTTATATTGCTTCATGCCATATAACTCATATAGAATGTTAACTGAGTAAGAATTACATTGCTGACAACGGCAGTTAAACGAGATAGGAATTTGATAAACCAGAATATTGTGGAAATATGAAAGAGGGCAGGAAACGGCGCCATGTTTACGAACGAACTGGCTCGTGTAAAACAGTATAGAACGAAATTAAAGAATTGTAAATGTTATATTTTGTGTATGATTAGCTGTAGCCCTGTAGGATACCTTTATAGCGCGCAATAATTTTACTGCGCAGTCTAACTTTAATTACACCTCATTAGGTTGTCGCGCCTCTCTGGCGCTTAGCAAGGAAACAACAACAAGTTCTAACAAAGAAAGACGTATTGTTATTGCGTCGCGCACCAGACAGCCGTTAGGTCGTTAGGCCGCGGCGGTCTGCATGTATAAAACTCTGCCGCCGCCGTTGATCATGGCCAGACAGTCTTAATCATGTTTGCTTATTAATATTATTTTGTCTTTAATTTGTATCATAATAATATTTTAGTGTTCCCTATTGTTTTGTTCCCTTTGTGTTTGTTTGCTTTGTTTTATTTTATTAGTTTAATATTATACTCTCACTGTAAGCTGTAAATATTTGTGCAAATATAATTTTGTGTGTTTTAAAATTAAAGTCGTTTACCAAACTGAGTTTATAATTTAATTTATTTTCTTTTAATACGCGGCCACACGCTATACCTTGTACGAATAAATAAATAAAGGGTATATATTTTTATGGACTATTTAGTGACCTTAATTGATATTCATATAATGGACTACCCCTGGTCCGGCTTTATAATAGACCAATTTAACATATAATGAAGTGCCACAATTGCTAGTGGCTAACTAGTTTTAGTAGTTATTAAAACTATGGACAGGAGATGCAAATAAAAGAATATCAATATTATTTAACATTCCAGGAAGAAAGATGGAAGGTTGTATAAATAAAGCCAGAGAATTACTGTATCATTATTTTGTACCGCATCATGTCGTTATAAATCATATAAATAGGCAAGAAATAATTCATAGAAACTTAATAATAACAAAAGGGCTTGTTAAAGAAGATTGTGTACACCCATTGTAATTGTAGATGGCACATATTGTTATGTTCAAAAAAGCTCTAATTATTTATCAAAAATATATAGTCTTCACAAATATGAAAACTTAGTAAAGCCACTTTTAATAGACTGTACCTACTGATGGTAACATTAGTGAAGTACAGGGCCGTTATGCACCAACTTCTTCAGACGCTCAAATTATGCAGCATGAGTTTTGTAATGTAAATGGCTGTGCCAGTACAGCAGTACTTTTAAGCTGGTGATGCATTCATACTCTATAGAGGCTTCAGAGATGCAAATAAAAGTCGAGCAGTCATCATAGTAGTCGGTCGGTTGTAGTGTTGTTAATGGGAGATTTAAAAGAGACTCGGTGCATAAGACAGCCGTCACTAAAACAGAGAAGATACATCAGCAGAGAAGACGACGAGAGACTCATAAATATAGCGGAACTTGCCGCAAGATCCGGTTAACTACTGTATGACCGGATCATCAAGATACGGCTCTGAGCTACCGCAATATTAGGTCACACCAACAGTGATTCTGGTTCAAAGCCAACGAATCCGCAGCTTGAAAGGACGAGCCGTAGAAAGTCTTAGTCTAAATATACGGCGGAAAACTGGAGGAAATCTTATAAACATTAAGTAGGGTCCACACGGCAGCGACTTTAATCGATAGCGACTCGCTGGCGATGTCAGACGTGAATATTAGCAGCGATTTATAGTAGCTTTCAATGTGGCGATCGAATCGCTGTAAATCTGAAAAGTCGACAGTCACCAAACAGTCGCCAGCCACATCGTTGCTGTGTGGTCGTTTATTGTGTACACAGGTAAACAATCCTCAGCAGAATTAGTACAGGAACACGGTGTGCTTAAAACAAGTTGTTAAAAAACTTATGGCACCTTTGCTTAGTAAAGGATATCGATTACGTGTACGCCGTGTGTGAGCGATTTTAAAATGGCGGACCTACGTTAATATTCTCGGGCTTTTGTAACTGAATTAATTTATAGAATTATACCGGGAATTACCTTCATTATGGATGGTTAAGAGTAAAGATTATTCAAACAGAGATTTAAAGTCACAAAGCTGTGAGATATTAGTGGAAAAATTTAAGGCGGCGGAGCCAAACGCTGATCGAGATTTGGTGATAAAAAAAATTAACAAGTAAATTATTAAAAAAACAAAATACCCGACTGCACACTAAAAAAAGAGTGATTGAAATGAATCTAATGATACCGCATACATATTTTTTTAAAGGGAAATTTAGAAAAAATATTATTATGTCTTTATCCCGTGGGACTTTTAGGATAAAATGTATCCTATGACACTCCCGTAATCAAGACAAATCTAACGATACCTCATACATCAAAATCCATCAAGCCGTTTAGGCTACAGGTGGTCACAAAGGAAAAGACATACATACATACTTACATACACTCGAAAAACATTACCCTCCTTCTTTGGCAGTCGGGTAAAAATATGAGGGATGTTTGGTGAAGACAACACGAAAAGATTATAAATAGCTTGAAATATCTTTTAAATATGAATATTCCGGAATGGCTGTGAAAGATATTCCTACTCCATCATTATGGTATTATGATTTACTTAACTTATCAAAGAGAGACACATGCGTACGGACGTATACCCTTTCTTTTGAACGTGAACGTTTATTTAGTTTTACTTGTATAATAGGAAACTGAAGAACTTGAAAGATATCTGATTTCAACATAAATGGATTGAGTCACAGCCCCTACGTAATTGTAGTGGGTGTCGAGACAAACGTATACGACACATCATCATCGTAACTCTGTTGACGCTCATTATCATCAAGAGGAAATAATTACGTTTCATCTCTTGACACCTCTTATCCCCAATACTATAATGATAAAAAAGATAGAGTGAAGGGTGTTCTGGGCAGATTTCACAATAGTGGCAGAAACCATCCCACAGAAAAAAGAGGCGGTGATCATAGAAGCCAAAGTTATGAAGCAAAGAAATTGTCTGTTCAATGGTTTATCGAAAAATTTAAAGGACAAGAAAGTCATTATTGTCGATCCAAAACACAGAGATTGTACCTACCATCCGGCCTTAACATACGCAAAATGTGGCATATGTACAATAATGAGCGTGAAAGTGATCTGAAAGTAAAGCTAGGATTTCTTCGCAAAATATTGAACTCGTACTACAATATTGGTTTGGAAAATCCAAGAACTGATGTTTCATCTCCTTACAAGAGGTAATAAAAAATGAAACCGATCCCGCAAAAAAACTGGAAGCGATGACTCAAAAAAGAATCCATAGATTAAAATATAAAGCATTTTATGCGATTTTGCAAGAGGAGGACAAGTCAATCAAAACTATAACCTTTGAGCTAGCGCGCACGAGCAACTTTGTCTCCGCAACTATTTTGTCTCTCCCATCAATTTGTATGGGGAGTTGCGTCGCTACGTGCGCCCACTTTCATACTAGCCCATAGGTGGGAGAGACAAAATAGTTGCGGAGACAAAATAGTTGCGGAGACAAAGTTGCTCGTGCGCGCTAGCTCTTTGATTGTCAGAAGAATCAGGCATTACCCAAGGTTCCAGACCAGAGGCGGCTCGTGACTTAATTTTATGGGTGTTCACTTGAAATAAAACACTGAAAATACATGATGTAAAGCTGTAGGTACAATTTATTAAAAAAAAGGGTGTGTACTTATGTACACGCGTTAGAAGTTTATACTTCTTTGGCGTATGGAAAAAAAATACTAGATTAAACAACTTGAACATAGTTATCAATTTTCATACCACCTAGAACTAACTTCATGCTGTTAAATTTAGGTGTCGGTGTGTTCAAATTATCTTTTATTTAAAGATGTAACGAAAACACTCTTAATATTGCCAGATGACAATAATAATTCGTATCAACTTTTTTATTGTCTAAGGCACACGTTACACTAATGAGCGGTTTTTTTCAAATTCTTGAAGTTTTATGAAAAACGTATAAGCGGGTTTTGAAACTAGACGCCTCATTATTTATTTATTTAAAGTGAATGAAGACAGTTTAATTAATATCCCCGTATCACGGTTGGCGAAATGCAGTTGATTTCCTTAGCTTCTTATCAAATAAAACAAGCGAGATCCTATTATGATGAGCTCATAAGGAACGATGGCAAATAAATCAAGAAGTGTGCCGTGAATCTAGAAAAATAATAAAAAGGTTGATTTAAAAAACTTCACAATCTTTAGGTATGTGAACAACTCATTCTAGAGCGAGATGACAGTAAAATAGAGATACAGGAAATAATTTAAAAGAATTCTCTTCTGAAGGCCGAGTTACCTAAACTGCACATTAAAAACATAAACAGCGAAAACAAGTGCAAAGCCCTACAAGACGTTGTTTAAATATGGATCGCTTCGAGTCTCTGATCAATAATTATGTATGTGTATTATCTGATGATAATATGTATCATATTATCATCAACTGAAACCTTCGCACCTCCAACTAGTGATGGTGAGTGTTTAAATTGGTCGGACCAAACATCCCACATAAAAGATATAGCTTTTATAGGAAACCCAATGGGGTTAAATGTACAACTAGAAGCAATTGAACCTATCAACTTTTTTAATTTAATTATAACAGATAATGTAATTCATTCAGGACATCATTGATAAAACCAATCGTAATTCAAGCAATATCCTTGCAAAAAGTTTACTAAAGTTTACTAATACTAAAACAACTAGTACCTATATGCCGGCGCAGGAGACCCAACTGTAGGTGGCGTGAATCATTTCTCAAAAGTACTTTTATCATATGAAATCAAAAGACTCGTTCAACGATGCTGCATTCCTCGGGGAACAGACATTCATAAATCTTTTTATTAAATACAATACTGCCATACCCTCAAGCGCTGCAGTCGAACGTCTGTTTTCCATGGGTAAAATGTTAACACCAAAACGAGCCTCGCTTTCAGACGAGAACTTCAACTCAAATGTTAATGTTCATGAAGGGGAATATGCAGCTTATGCCCGACGATTAAATTACACATATGAATTATACAAGTATTTTGTTTTATTCCTAACCTGTTAACTTCCAGAACCTAAACCAACAAGTTGTATAAGTTCACTAACGCAACGATATAAAAATGCAATTTTACACATCTGATAATAAAGAAACTAAACCAAATCAAAGATCAAAGCGTGCCAAATCGCTTTTCCTTGAATCACAATATCGTAATACTAAAATATTAACTAGACCTCTTGTTGATTCATTAGATGACGATGATGATGATACGTCGATTCAAAATCATGAAAACACATCTACATGTAAAGACAGAGATGACTTATGTGTGATTTCAACGTCATCAGCCAGACCGTATCAACATGATGTTAAGTCTCTTCAAAGTGAAGAATCTTCAAATTTGAACTAAAATGTACTAATACATCCCAATTCCCAACCTTCTACTAGTAAACTTTCATCACCAGCAAAACGCAAAACCATGCACTCCCACTATAAGTTTTTATTAATATCGGCGATCATATAACTACATTACTACACAGACAAAAACAACAATAACCAAAAGTCCCGAAAGCCCTAGAGATATCATAAGCATAAGCCAGCCTACGGTTTGTAGGGTTATAGCCCAAGTATCTTTGGCAATAACTAAACAGTTACCCAGATACATACACTTCCCGAATACAGAACAACAACAAGATCAAAAAAAAAACAATGCTAACGAGGCAGAAGTCTTATCCGTCATGGATTGAACAATGTTATAGTGGCAATTGATTGCACCCATATTAAAATTAATAGACCAAGAAATGTGGAAGACTCGGAGACCTATAGTAATAGGAAAGGTATCTTTTCTATCAATACTCAAGTAATAACATGGCCAAATATGAAGATTTTTTTATATTGTAGCATGGTGGCCAGAGAGCTCCCATGACAGTAGAATTTTCAGAACTTCCCGTGCCTTCAGATAATTTTCTAGAGATGAGATTAATGAAATTATTGTTGGTGACGGTGGAATCCCTTCCTTGACATTTTTGTTAAGAGCGGTGACAGACTAGCGTTTTATACGCGCGTATGAGTAATGAGCTCGTTTTAGGAAGCGCATGTAGGCGCGTATAGGCATGCCTTTTGTCACACGCTCTTACCTATGTAGCGACGACAAGCCAATTCACGAGTTATCGAATTTCAAGTGTAGTACTAAGAACAAGACCCGACACCTACAAGTGTCGAGAAAAACATTCGAATCCCCCTGACGTGAACGTACAACCAAGAACTTTTCGATATTTAATGCAGATTTGATGAAAATTTGATAAGATCTAAACATTAGACAGCTACAGTAGACAGTAAACATTTAAACAACTTTGGACCTCAGAAACTAAAAATAACAGCAATCAAACACTAACAAAAATAACTGTTTACAGGAACAACCACAGGGAACAACCACGAACCACATTTTTCTTTCAATTCAATCGTGATTCATCTGCAAAATTCGTTATTCGATTGTCAACCACGTCCATAGGGCACAGAATGTTCAACCAAAGACAATTAATAATTTTCGTTTGCACAGAGTATAAACTAGGTATCATGTGATTTAATACTCATAAAAATACCAACAAAAAATATATACTCGCACTTAATATGCATAAAAACCATTTATGATTTTGACGACAACGTTCCAAATATATCAAATAATGGTTAGAACTTTTATATATTAAATATTCATATGCTAAGTTTATATGTATTCTGATCAATGATCATATAACTATAAACAGTAAAATCTAATCTATCTATAGCTAAAGAAGATTTTAGCGGAAAATTTAACTGGTACTACATACTGAATACTCTTACTTTGTCAACATAACTACTTTATAGCTAGATCTAGCAATTTTTTGATGTCAGGCAGCTACAATTTTTCGAAACTGGTAGCTAAACTTTTTAGCTACTTTTCCTGGCAACTTTTTGTTGTTGGCCAGAGCGATGAAAAAAAAAAGATGCCGCCCGGGAATTCCCGAAAAATAGACCAGAAGCAATAATCTTCTACAAGAGTGAGCGAGATAACCTATCATGCGACTTGCTTACTCACTAAGGGGATTCCCCTTTTACTACTTTCGTTGAGTTTCGTGGGTCTTTGCTTTAATTTCATTTTATTATTTTCATTCAAAGCTTAAATCTTCAAATCTACGCAACTAATTTTGACCCGGAATCTGTTTGCTTTGATCTTTGAAATTAAGCAACAGATTTTGACGAGGCTTTTGTTAAGAATGGTTCTTGAGGAAGGTTTTATTTAGTATATATTATTCATCGAGATAGTATGTACTTCGTACTATGTAATATTAGTAGTACATACTATCTCGATGATATTATTATGTTTTCTGCAAAGCGGATGAACCCGCGTGCGGAAATTCATATATTATGCCTCTCTTTGGTTGACATTAATATAATCATAGTTTATCCTACTAATATTATAAATGCAACGTTTGTGAGGATGAATATACATTCATTGTAGGATAACAATTAGAGACACACACACATAGAGGATAACTTGGATAAACACATAGTACTTGGCCAGTTGGTAGTGGCCCTGCCTGCCAAGCCAGAGGTCGTGGGTTCGATTCCCACCCGAGGCAAATATTTGTGTGATGAACATAGATGTTTGTGCTGTGTCTGGGTGTTACATAAAAATGTTAAAATTACGTATGTTTATCAGCCATCTGGTTTCCATTAAACACAAGCGAAAGCTTAGTATGGGATCAGATCGTGCCGTGTGTGAAAATTGTCCCGAAATATTTATTTATTTATTTACTTATAGGTTCTATCCCGGAAATCACACGAGAACAGGAACTATGTGGGGTTTTCTTTGAAAACGCTGGCAAAGTCGCGGGCGTTAAGTTAGTTTTAAATAAATATTAAACTTTCTACAGCTCTGCATCAATACAATAAAACAAACCAATACTTCTAATATTTATTAACTGTCAACTTTGGTTACACGGTAAACAATGGTGAAACAAAAAATGAAAAAAAAAAATAAATAAAAATATTTTTTTATTTAAATGAAAAATAAATTACACGATTTCATACTCATGGATCACAATAATACATAATATATAGTGGTGTAGACGCCATGCGGCTCAATACTCGACTCCTAACCATTAACTACAAATTACTATTTGACATAATTAAAATGGCGTGTGACATTTAAAAATTTCTATACATCTGTACTCTGCCGTATTGAAAACACGAAATGAGTCACCAACAAAAATTGGCAGTGGAATTTGAACGCCATACATAAAAAGGTCAAATAAATATCGCCTAAGGTGTTTTTAAGTGTTTATTTTGATTTCGCGGCTTCCTCGGCTTCGAGCCTTTTGCGCATAGACTCTGGCATCTCGGCCGGAGGTGGTCTGGGCATCCTGAGCCATACCTGTGCAAAAATTAAAAAAAGTTAAAACACGACAAAATGGCGGCAAATGTGACACGTGTGACATTTGACAACTCATAAATTTTCGTGTCCACATTTTACATCGGTAGGAACAATTGGTTATTTTGATTAATCATAGTCTATACGTCTGTCTATTGCTTATATAGAATTCAAATTTTGATTGAGATGCAGATTTAAAACAAAAAATCAACGGTCTTACTAATAAAATGTTACCCATTCGCTATGCAATGGATTAGTTGTTGCAATAACCTGTCTTGTTTTTATGATTGACGTTTCATGTGAGCAAGAGCAGGACACAGCTACGGTAGAAAATGGTAGAAATTTATCCATTGTTTAATTTTTTATTAGTAAGGCCGGCCAGGCTATATATCATCACGCTAAGACCAACAGGAGCTAAGCACTGTGCGTAAATCCGCAGGGCAGCTAGTGCTCAAAAAATATTTTTTTATTATTATTAATGCCTCAGCCCCTGGAATCACAGACACATTAGAAAATCTATTGTGTCGTAGACCGATCGGGCCGCTCGGTGGTCAAGGGGTTAATTGACTGTCTGACCGAAATTAGGGATATTTAACAGTGAAATTTTGTTGTTAGTTTTAAGTAATCTTTAAATTTTATGTTTATGTATGTCTATTTTTTTGCGAAAATAATGGCTTTATTAATTTATATATTATTAGTAATAATTACCTTGACCGCATCATAGATGAACCACTGCAGAGCAGTCAGTGTACCGATCATCACAATCCTGGGGCCGAGACCCTTCCACACTCCGGCCATGCCCAGCTTGCCGATGATCGAGCCAACTGTGGCCGTCTTGTCCTGAAATTATTTAATATTATATTAGAAGGAGTTGTATGTATATGGGTATTATATTTATACTTTTTAATATATCTTCACTACAAAGTAACAAAGATTTTCCACAGGACAGTTCTTTGGAATATTATGATATATTATGTAGTTAGATATAAGTTACATATTATGTAATATTGACATGATTTTAAAAGAGCAACTATGGAGTTTCTTGCCGATTTTTCTCCATAGATAGTGCTTTCCGAATCGGTGGTAAATGTTAAAAATACTATGTAATGACGTTTCGAAAGTGCTACTAAATAGTATTCTAATTGAATAAATGAATGTTTGAGTTGAGTTGAGTTAGATCCATCCCTATGCTTATATCTTCAAAACTACGCAACAGATTTTGAAACAAACGCCTAAAGAATTTTCACTTTAAAATACCCATTCAAATCAAAATCCGTTGCATAGTTTTAGGGAAAGGGACAGCTACTATGTTTTTTATTTTATACAATGTCGTGAAAGTGAAGTATATATGTATTTAAAATTATATATTATGTATGTTTATCAGCCATTTGCTTTCCATAACACAAGCGAAACGCTGAAATATATATTTATTTTGGCTCCTGAGACACAGTATTAAACAAGTTCGAAAGCCGAATGATTCATTATTTTCACCTGTATTATTGTGACAATAAAGATTTTTAAGCTATTGCATAGCTTCTATCGCGGGCCTTGAGCGCGGGGACCGAATCGAGAAATTCCGTAACGAAAAAACCTCACGCTCCCCACTCCGACGGGCACGGAGGTGTGGCTTGAAGGCATAGCATGCAATAGCTTTACCGCGGCAGTCCTCGAGTGCCACACGTCTTTTTTTAATAATTAATTATTAAAAAAAGACGTGTGGCACTCGATTTTTTTAATTATTTATTTATCTCTCACCTGGTTAAGCTTAGATACGACAGTGTCCGCTGGGTGTGAGACGATAGCGCAGAACACACCAGCAATGTAACCCGCTGCGAAGGTCACAACCAGTTGTTCACCCTTACTGCATTGGTCGCGGGGCTTTGGCACTACATACTGCGGAAATATGGTAAAATTATCTACAGTAGAACTCCAATTATCCGAATTAATGGGGACCGGGACCCATTCGGATAATCAAATATTCGGATAATTAGATTTAAAAAAAAATTGCCATTGGAGTGAATAAAAGCTACGTTTTGAGTAAATAGTGCAATAGCACTATTTTTTTATTGAATTAAATGAAAGAAACATGAAATTTTCACATGTTTTAAATATTTTCGCAACCATTTTTCTTATTTCCTCTAGCGACAACGCATCTTTATCATCATCATCCTCTCCATATTCTTGTTAGGGGAAGAATAATAGCGCACTTAGACTTTTTTGGACAATTTTTTGTGATTCGGATAATCGGCGATTCGGATAGTCGGAGTTCGGATAATTGGAGTTCTACTGTATACTAATATTATAAAGCTGAAGAGTTTGTTTGTTTGTTGGTCCGATTTAAAAAATTCTTTCGGTGTTAGATAGCCCATTTATCGAGGAAGGCTATAGGCTATATTTCATCACGCTACGACCAACAGGAGAGGAGCTACGGGGGTGAAACCGCGCGGAGCGGCTAGTCAATTTATATAATGCATCTATGCGAAAATTATTAACTATAATTTTGTATCGTGGCTTGGGCACTACGTACTGTGGAAAACGATAAAAAATTAATTTTTAAAAAACATGGGCCATATTATGACCTCATATTCCCAGTCAGTTTACGCCGTGAACTGAACTGACTGGCAAATTCATATAGATTTTTTTTCATTAGTAGTAGATAATGTATATGTGTCGACCATTTTTGTTTGTTTTTAGAAAGCGATTCGCTTCTGGTATTCGCCGGCGCTACCGCGGCACTAACTTAAATGACTATAAACAAGTTCTTAAAATATTCTGAATTTTTTAATGTTTTATGGACTCTCTAAGATATTTTATACGATCTAGCCAAATGTCGATGACCAAATCGTGAAACGTTGACGATTTAACGATCTGATCAAACTATGTTGGCCATTTCATGAAATGAGCAAATCTACGATATGGCCACGACATATACACATTTAGGTGTAAGATACCTATTGTGAAGTATAAACATAGATAATAAATAGTTTTCATTTCATATATTATCTGTTGTCACTTTGATTCTTTGACACTTGTACGATTGCGCCATTATTATTCATTGTTGTTCGTTGTTCAATAAAACCGCTCATCATATTTTCTCGGACCTTTTATTTAACAATCACTACGTTGCATGGTGTCAGAAGCGGTTGTAAAGTATGTAATAAGAAAATATATGAGAAAGCTGTGAAATGACGACATCCGACGCAGTGGCTGGAATAAAGCCGCCAGCTAACCTACAATTAATTGACGCCGACAAGTCAACGTGTTGGACAAGGTGGGTGCAACAATTTGACTGGTATGCCACAGCAATACAATTAGACAAAAAACCAGCCGCAATCCAGGCAGCAACTTTTATGGCGGTCATAGGCCCAGACGCCATCGAAATATTTAACAGTTTTAACCTTGTCGACGCGGAAAAAAATGATATTGAAATCATTAAAAATAAATTCAAAGAATATTTCGCGCCGAAAAAGAACATATCTTTTGAACGATATGTATTCTTTAAGATCGAACAAAACGAGGACGAAGTATTTAATGAATTTTTAATCAAAATAAAAACTCAAGCAAGTAAATGCGAATTTAACAACTTACTGGATGAAATGATAAAGGATAAAATCGTTTTTGGAATTAGATCAAATCAGGTTAGAGAAAAATTACTAACGGAAGAAAATTTGGACTTGACAAAAGCAATAACGATCTGCAAAACTAGTGAACAAGCATCTAAACAATTAGATGAATTTGATAGTAAAAATAAAGTTTTTGCTGTGAAAAATAAAAGATCTAACGAAAACAAGACTTTTGACTGCCGAAGATGTGGTACTAACCATAAAAGTAGAGAGTGCCCAGCTTTTAACAAATCTTGTACCAAATGTTCCAAACAGGGTCATTTTGCTAATATGTGTCGCACAAAAATGAAACATAATAATTACAAACAGAAAAATAGAGTAAACGCAGTAGAAGAAAGCTCTCAATCCGAAGATGAAGTGTACATATCCGCTATAAGGTCTGGAGAAAAGAAAAACTGGACAGAAAAATTACAAGTTGGCAATTTAAGGATTACAGTCAAACTAGACACAGGAGCAGAGTGCAATGTGTTACCAAGACACTTGATGAACAAAACAAAGGCAATTTTGAAACCAAGCCGAACAAAAAATTTAATAAGCTACACAGAAGACAAGATGGCAGTTCTAGGTGAAACAGAGCTACTATGTAAATTAAAGAATGAAGAAACAAAAATAATATTCAAAGTAGTTGAAGAAAAAGTTTCTCCAATCCTAGGACTTGAGACCTGTGAAAAATTAGGACTTGTCGCAAGAGTCAAAACATTGAAGGTGAGCCAATATACTGATAATATATTTGAAGGATTAGGCTGTTATAAAGATTATGTGTATGATATTGACCTAATTGAGAACCCAAAGCTTGAGATTAAACCGTCAAGAAGAGTACCCCATGCTATAAGAGCCGAAGTTAAGCAAGAACTTGACAGGATGGTAAAGTTAGATGTCATAAAACCAGAAACGGAGCCAACTCCTGCTGTGAGTCCTATGGTAGTTGTCAGACAAAAGGACAAAATAAGAATCTGTATAGATCCATCAGATGTCAATAAAAATATCCTCAGACGTCACTTTCCACTCACAACTATAGAAGAAATTTCAGCTGATATTCAAGGTTCTAAATTCTTTGCATTATTAGACTGCACAAAGGGGTTCTGGCAAATTAGACTATCAGAAAGAACACAGAAAATATTAACATTCGCTACCCCATGGGGAAGATATTCTTTCAAGAGACTTCCATTTGGAGTTTCATCAGCACCAGAAATATTCCAAGAAATATTAACAAATCTACTCAGTAATATAAAAAATGTGAGAGTATCGATCGATGATATTTTTATACATGCAAAAACTAAAGAAGAACTACGCAAAACTGTTGACAAAGTCATTGAAATATTAAAGAAATCTGGCTTCAAACTTAACAAAGACAAGTGCATCTTTGAAGCAACCAAGATAAAATTTCTGGGACACATTATTTCAGCTAAAGGTTTAGAAGCAGACCCAGGCAAAGTAGAAGCTATTCAGGCAATGTAAAAACCTACAAATAAAACCGAGTTACAGAGACTGTTAGGAATGATTACATATCTCAATAAATTTATCCCTAACATGTCGGATTTGACAAATCCACTTAGAGACCTGTTACACAAGAATACAAGCTTTACATGGGAAATTCATCATGAAAAAGCTCTTGATAAAATAAAACAAGTGCTTCAAAATCCCCCAGTATTGAGACTATATGATGTCAACAAACCTGTAACATTGTCTGTAGATGCAAGCTCAAAAAATCTCGGAGCTGCACTTCTCCAAGAAGGACAACCAGTAGCCTATGGAGCAAGAGCATTGACCAAATCTGAACAGAATTATCCACAGATAGAAAAAGAAGCGCTCGCCATACTGTTTGGATGTAAGAAATTTCATGAATATGTTTATGGTAAACAACTGACAGTAGAATCCGACCATAAACCACTAGAGACAATATTTAAGAAAAACATACAATCAGCCCCCGCAAGACTTCAACGAATAATGTTTAACTTAGCACCATACTCACCCAAGGTATTATTCAAAAAGGGAACTGAAATTCCATTAGCAGACTTCCTTAGTCGAGACTGTGATGCGTCTAACTTGAGATATGATCCAGAAGAAAACTTAAAAATCGCAGTTATACTACCTATGTCTCTAGATGCTAAAGAAGAATTAATTAAGGCTACTAAAGAAGATCAACATTTACAGTTACTAATGAAGACTATAAAGCAAGGATTTCCTGAAACCATGAAAGAACTACCTACAGAACTACAACACTATTTTAACTTTAAAGAAGAATTGAGCTATCTGAAAGGAATTATATTCAAAGGTGATAAGATTGTTGTTCCGGCATCACAAATCCCTAAAATGTTAAAAAATATTCATCAAGGACATCTTGGTATACACAGCTGTTTGAGAAGAGCTCGACAATTTCTTTATTGGAAAGGACAATATAATGATATCATAAAGCTAGTTAAAGGGTGCACCGTCTGCGAACAAACACAAAGAGATAACATTAAAGACACAGTCTTAGTTAAAAAGCTTCCTACACTTCCATGGCAAATAATTGCTTCAGATTTATTTGAATTAAAAGGAAAAACTTACCTTGTTATATGTGACAGCTACTCTGGATATATTGATTTTCAAGAGCTAAAAAGCCAGTCGTCATATGAAGTGATTGAACAACTTAAAAGATGGTTTTCTACCCATGGTATACCAGAAGAGTTACAAACTGACAATGGAACACAATATATGTCTAGAGAATTTAAGACCTTTCAAAAAGAATGGAGATTTAACCATGTCACATCTAGTCCACATCACCATCAAGGTAATGGACTTGCTGAAAGAGCAGTTCAAACAGCAAAAAACATACTAAAAAAATGCAGCATTGACAAGTCAGACGTGCAGCTTGCGTTACTGAACTGGAGAAATACACCTAGAAATGACCTATTAGGCTCACCTAACCAACGACTTTTCAGCAGAATTACAAGATCACCAATACCTGTAAGTGACAAATATTTAAAACCAAAAATCATACAAGGAGTCACAACTGAACTACAGACATTAAGAGAGAAACAGGCCAATTACAGTAATAAACATACTACAAGACCAGTAAATTTGGAAATTAATGATAAAATCAGACACAAGGTAGCTCACCAACACTGGGAAGGGGCGAGAGTAATAGAGAAGCCCAAAAATCTACCAAGATCTGTTATTATACAAACAGATAAAGGACAAATTTTACGAAGAAACTTAAGTCATTTGCACAAGACACAAGCTGATATTCCCAGCAACAGAATAGCTGTACCTGAAACTAAATACACAGAAGAACCAGTAGTACAACAGATGCCAGCTCAAACTCAATCACCGGGTGTTCCTGCAACAACCCCAACAACTACACATCCATCAGAGATGCGAGAGATGCTTAGCTCTAATAATACACAGAGTTCTAATATGGTGACACAACCAGCGACTGCACCACAAGTCTCAAGATATGGTAGACCTATAAAACCTATTAATAAACTCAATCTCTAATATTGTTAAAAAACAATAAGTACTGTAGTACTATTTCATGTATCTTAATCATTAACATTAAGTATCAGTTAATTATAACTTGTTTACTATAATTTTATAAGAACTTGTTCAGTAATCATTTACATTAACATTGTTAATTAGAACTGAATGCTTTGCCATGTATCTTGTTATATAATCATATGATAGATATAATTTTTTAATTACTGGATATGTAAAAATAAAGAAATTTAATACTTTAAATAAAAATGTTCATTCATAGTGTATACATATATTTAAAAAAAAAAAAAAAAAAAAAAAAAGTTTGGTTTGTTATGGTTGTTTAGTTTGTTTACAAAGAAAGGGAGATGTGAAGTATAAACATAGATAATAAATAGTTTTCATTTCATATATTATCTGTTGTCACTTTGATTCTTTGACACTTGTACGATTGCGCCATTATTATTCATTGTTGTTCGTTGTTCAATAAAACCGCTCATCATATTTTCTCGGACCTTTTATTTAACAATCACTACGTTGCACCTATAGAATAATAAAATTTACTTTTGTAAGTTACAAATGTTAACTTTTAAAATTTAAAATGAGACAAATTTTATTAATCAGTGTTTTTTTTTTATTTTTTTTTTACCTTATACAACAGTTCGAGGGTCTTCTCGAAGCAGGCGAACTTCATCATGGTGTATGGGATCTGTCTGCCCCATAAGGGCACCAGGCCCTTGTAGAATGTCCCGTAGCCCTCGTTCTGGACCATCTTGGGCCACGCCTCGCGTAATGTCGACGCGAAACCGGGCATCGTTTGGATTCGCACCTGTTTTTATATAGATATGTATTATTTTTATATATAAATTATATAAATATATATTATTTTTAAATATCCTACTAATATTATATTTCTGTTTCTGTAATAGTTTTAAGGAAGAGCGGAACCTCCTGACACAAGCATTTTATTTGCTTACTAGGAGTGTTCCAATCACAAATTTGTTTAAGACCTAATGTAAAGGAAAGAAATAAATAATTTTGAAATTTGAATTATAAATGCAAGTTTATCAGGATGGATGTTTGTTACTCTTTCACGCAAATACTACTGAACTGATTACAATGAAATTTGGTACGTATCCAAAAAACCCCAAAGGAACGGACACTATGCAGGTTTTTCTAGAACGCAGACGGCAGCGTTTTCAAAGAAAAATCTAGTTCTAATCATCTAAAAAAAGTAATCTAGTAAAGCTGAAGAGTTTGTTTGTTTGTTTGAACACGCTAATCTCGGCAACTACTGGACCGATTTGAAAAATTCTTTCGGTGTTAGATAGCCCATTTATCGAGGAAGGCTATAGCCTTATCATCTCGCTGAGACCAACAGGAGCAGAACTGCGGGTAAAACCGCGGAGCACAGCTAGTAAATACCTTAGCGGCCTCCAATGGCGATAGGGCGATGTCAGCAAAGAACTCGGCAGACGCAGAGGCAGCCAAGTAAACACCAGTTCTGTATGTGTATGCTGTTTCCTCGTCTAACATGCCTGAGTAGGCCACTTTGAACACTTCGTAAAGTCCGAATTTGCAGAGACCCTGTATGATAGATACATAATAATAAATATAACAAAAAAAGTGACTTTTAAGGGAGTTTTGTAAAGGTTTTCTCATAAAAGTGTGTCGTCACAGACTTTCGGTAGGAACAATTGGTTGATTTTTGTTTAATCATTGAGTAAAAATAAACTTGTAGTGACCCTGTATGATAAATAAATAGTAATTATTATAAATAAATGGTTTTTTTGGGGAGGATATGGACGTTTTTTCATAGATTTGAGTCGTCACTGACTTAAATACAAAAGATATGCTTAAAAAATAAAATGGCCTGATTTTTTTTTAATCAGTCAATTCATATAAAACGAGAAAAACAGATTTTTGTGAACTGACACCTGATTTTAAAAGTTGCGACCTTTTGCGACAATCTAAGTGAGTATTAGGATGCCAAAATACAAGATTTTACGTGGTAATCTATAACAGGGTATCTCGAATTTCCCAGATTTGCACCTAATTGGGCCTAAAATGACTGCACAGCACATTTCCTAGTACATATCTATACTAATATTATAAAGCTGAAGAGTTTGTTTGTTTGAACGCGCTAATCTCGGGAACTACTGGTCCGATTGGAAAAATTCTTTCGGTGTTAAATAGCTCATTTATCGAGGAAGGTTATAGGCTATATATCATCACGCTACGACCAACAGGCGTGGAGCCACGGGGGTGAAACCGCGCGGAGCAGCTAGTAAGTAATAAGTATAAATATATGTTTTTACCTGCAGCGAGTAACCAATGAATGTAGGCGCCCACCCCTTAGCCAGACCACGCATACCCTCCTCCCGTACAGACACTTTGAAACCGTTGACCACATTCTTGTACTTGTCGGGGTCCACTTGGAGACGGCACTTGACCAGATCGAGGGGCACCACCGCTGTGTGGGTTATACCTGAAATTTGGGGGAATATTTAGTATATTTCGTTTTATATACTGCTTTAATAAATGTTTCTTTCTTTCTTTCTTTCCATCGATTCAAATGTGCTTCTAAAAAGTGAAGTCCCGTGTCCCCAAGTGGAGTAAGGCCTAAGGGGCAGATGCATTATACATCTGTTTCACTGATCGATTTTCTTTTAAGGGACAAGTAGGTTATCAGCCTTCTATGCCCAGCCAGACTGAGACATTTTTTTTCGTCCCTACCGGGAATCGAACCTAAGACCTCTCAGTTTTACGCTCACGAGTCACGTGTCAACTACTGTACCAAGGAGGCGGTCTGTGTGCTTCTAGACGAAGTCTAATTGAATAAGAATTGAATAAATAAATGTTTGAGTTTATAGCATTTAAACGTCGGTAAAATAATGACTAAATCGCGTTTAAAACCCGTTAAAATCTTATTTCTAAACGATATATATAGCCAAGCGATACGTGGATGGAATACACGTCATACACGTACGACATGACGACTTATTTTGATACACTCATTTCTTAGTGACATCTTTTGGCATATTTATTATCAAATACACGTGTAAGTGATTTAGATTTCATTGTTATAAACTATATTTAGAAGTGTAATTAGTAGTAAAAAAAAGTGAATATAATATACTGCTAACTACTTTCCACCCGCGGTGAAAACCCGCGTCGTCAAAGAAAAATCGTCCGTCCCCGTGGGATTTCCGGGATAGAACCTATCCTAGTCCTTTCTCATGTTTCAAGCTATCTCGGTAAGAAATTTCATCCAAATCGATTCAGCGGTTAAAGCGTGAAGAAGAGAGAGTAATAGCTCAACGGCAAAAAGGTACTGACATGATATTTTAAAAGAGCCACTATGGAGTTTCTTGCCGGTTCTTCTCCCTATGGAGAGTATCTATATACTGCTTTGCTAATCGGTGGTAAATGTTAAAATATGTAATGACGATTCAAAAGTGCTTCTAGAAGAAGTCTAATTGCATAAATGTTTGAGTTGAAGTTTAAAGTTTATTCCATAAGAAATACAGAAAATTCGGAACAGAAATTTTATGTAAAAAATTCTATTTTTACGTATAAATAAATATAAACATTTAGGTAAAGGAATAAATACGAAAATCTGTAGATTATTACGTTACGCTTTGAACTTGAATATTACTATATCAAGGTCGTCAGTTTATCTAATCTATCAATTGCGTAATCATAAAGCATACTGTAACACATTTTAGTACATTGGCTTTTCATATAATTCGTCTATAAACTAATAAATAAAACTGAAGTGTTTGTTTGAACGCGCTAATCTCAGGAATAACGGGTCCGATTTGAAAAATTATTTCACTTTTAAATGAATAGATAGTCCATTTATCGAAAAGGTCAAAATGTTTTGCCCAAAAACAGCAAACAGCTGATCCGATCTGTATAAAATTAGGTACAGAGATAGAGATAGATTATTGTCTGGACTAGCTGTGCCCCGCGGATTTGTCCGCAGTGCTACGCTCCTGTCGGTCTTAGCGTGATGATAGCCTAAAGACTTCCTCGATAAATGGGCTATCTAACATCGAAATAATTTTTCAAATTATACCAGTAGTTCCTGAGATTAGTGAGTTCAAACAAACAAACTCTTGAATATAGGCTACCTTTTCCGGGTTATACGAGAGACGCTGCGTGACACAGCTAGTTAAGTTCTAAAATATACTTGCATAATAACAATAAGAATGTAAAACATTATTATTTACTTTTCTACAATAATTAGCCCAGTTTCAAATGCGTGTTACTAAGGCTTGGCGAGACGCCATTTTCATCCACATCACCTTGACTACATTGCGTAATAATATTATTATACAATAATAATATTCGAAAAAGTGTGACCATACAATTTTTTTTTTCAGTCATTTTAACAAATTTCCGAGTACGGATTCGAACCTGCATCCTCACCGGTCTCAAAGGCTTCTTTAGGCGCGTGAGACTTGAGAATAAAACTTCAAGGCTGCGCACAATATTAATAAGACTAATATTATAAAGCTGAGTTTGTTTGTTTGAACGCGCGAATCTCGGGAATTAGTACTGGTCCGATTTGAAAAATTCTTTCGGTGTTAGATAGCCCATTTATCGAGGAGGCTATAGGCTACATATCATCACGCTAAGACCAACAAGAGCGGAGCAATGCGGGTGAAACCGCGGGGAACAGCTAATATATAAATAAGCACTTACCGCAAGAAAGGATACCGCCCAAGCCGCACAGCGCGAAGTATTTGGTCGATCCGAACTCGCACGAGTCCCCCTGAGCTACGGAGGCGGCCATACCTCCCTTGAATTGGGAAAAATAAATAAAAATAGTAAAAAAAAATTACAGGGATCTTTGATATGTATATTAACATATCATTTCATATAGGATTATGCACAAAAAATTTTAGATTTTTATAAAAAAAAGTCGTGTAGTTGCACCACGTTAATAAAAAATTAAAATGAAAGAGCGTTATATAATATTCATGCTATTTGTTTCGTTGGATTTGTCTCCGCTTAGATTAGTAAAATCGAGAAGATAAAGTTTTTAATAAAGAATCAATTACAGGCGCAGAAACAGGGTGAGAAACTATAAAAATATAATGTTTGCAGTCTTCTGCCATCTACCAAACTCATAGGAATGCTGTTCTATGAACACTGTATAAAAAATAACAATTTTAAAATTGCCGCCTAAATATTTTTTTAAATGTTTAATCTGTAACTCATTGACGATTTTATCAAGGTTAATTAAAATTTTCCACATAGTGAAAATAGTAAATGGCCTCGAGGCAAAGTTTTTCTTCAAATTTGAAATTGAGACTGACTAATATTTAACGAAATAATAATAACTTTTATAAACGTTGGAATGATTGAGTATTAGAAAAACAGTCCACAATTAAATTTAGGTGGTCTCCTTATATTCAATATCCTTATTTTGCTGGTTGATAACTTTGTACATCCTATGTCCTACTAATATTATAAATACGAAAGTTGAAAGGATGGATGTATGAGTATGTATGTTTGTTACTCTTTCACGCAAATACAACTGAACCCATTACATTAAAACTTAGCACAAATATAGAGGGTAACTTGGATTAACACATAGGATAGGTTTTATCCCAGAAATCCCATGGAAACGGGAACTATGTGGGTTTTCTTTGAAAATGCGGGCGAAAAGCTAGTTGTACATAATATATAAACAGCTAATCCTAATCCAAGTGACAAATACAACAAACCATAAATTAAAATCCGCTCATGTGTTCTATAGTAAAAGTTCTATAGTATGCAACACGACTTTCAAAAATATAAAATTATATATAAAAAGCCCTCAGATCTCATAATCTATTGGTCACAGGGTACCACCACCAGTTCGCAGACACGCTGCTGTCGCCAGCAGTGGTGGTCACACACCTTCTGCCAACCGGCCACACCCTCAAGCATGAGTTCTCATCATCGGGCTATGGTTTCTTTATGTTTTTTAATATGGTGTTTTAAAAGTAATCTCTATTTTATATATTTAAAATCATGTTATACCCACAAACACACACACGCGCACACACACACACACTCACTCACACACATACATCTGCACACATATTATATTTGTAAACTTTAGTTAAGGAAGAGCGGGTCCTCCTGACACATGTTTTTGTACTAAGAGGACTCATCCATTTTCTGTCTTTGAAAATTGTGTGTATGAAATAAATATATTTTTCATTTATCATTTTTTTTTTTCATGTTATCCCTGTTTATTTAGAAAAATCAAAGATATGATAATTTACAGACGTTTCTACAAAAAATTGCCAATCATGTGAATAAAGTAATATTTGAGGCATCTAAATAATAAAAATAAATAGGTTCTTTTAAGGCTAAATATCTTTTATGATTTATTATTAAAATTTACCAAAGTTATTAGTTTCTAATGATTATTAATTATTATGTATAAGTTATAACTAAGTATTTAAAGTCCTTAGTATTTCAAAATATAAAATTCAAAAGTTACCTACCTATATTAATATTTTATACTTGGGCCATATTATGACCTCTTATTTCCAGACAGTTTACGCCGTGAATTGAACTGACTGGCAAATTCATATTATGATCGCAATAACCAGCCATGGTTGATAACCGTTCATATTGCCAATCAGTTTGATTCACGGCGTAAACTGTCTGGAAATAAGAGGTCATAATACGACCCCAGGTATAAAATATTAATATAGGTATAGTTATTCGGATTTTTAATTAGACAAAGTAAACTGACGTTTACTGTGTAGTCTGTCTCTGTGTAGTCTGGAGGAATGAAAATAAAATGTAAATTGAGTTACACGGTGAAAATAAAAAACATATTTCAGTTACCTGTTCCATAGGTGCGGCGATGGCTGGTTCGCAGTTGGCCGGTGAGAGTGGGCCGCGGAACGGCGAATTCCGCGCCGTTTCCATTAAGGATGAGAACATTGTTACTGAAAATAACAGAAAATGTAGCTTATAGTATGCTTTTCTACTAATTAAGTGTCCTTAATACAAAATGCACTTGTATGGAAGTTCTGGAAAACCTACATCTAAATGGGTCCTCTCCACAGTCGAGAGTGTTGGCCCAACAAGTGATCGTCGATGTTTGCGCCATTACGGTGATTATTATGAATAACGTTTACCATGACAGCCGATCATAGACATTTAGGACCTCTTATCGACTATTGTGATGCCTCTACTCGCCCAACCCTCCCCAATTATTATTATTCCATGTCAAAATTGTTGACAACTAATAATTTTCACCTGTATGCCATCATATTTTGAAACGTTTGCCTTGACCGAATTAGATAAAAAAAGTGTTACAAGCCCTCAGATCTCATAATCTATTGGTCACAGGGTACCACCACCAGTTCGCAGACACGCTGCTGTCGCCAACAGTGGTGGTCACACACCTTCTGCTAACCGGCCACACCCTCAAGCATGAGTTCTCATCATCGGGCATTTTATATCTATGTAACATCTTATTTATTTAACGCTTTTGTCTCTTATAATATCTATACTAATATTAAAAAGCTGATGAGACCTGTCTAGTCAAAATTAAAAATCAAGCCTAAATAGTACAAAGAAATAATTGGTAACTCAACCAAGTTTGTATGAAAATATTTTGAAAAGTAAATATTCATTTAAAATGACTTGCAAATTTTTTATCTGAGAAAGGTAATGGCTTCTTATTTTATTTAAACTTTGAAAATAAATATGTATTTAAATATTGCAATGTTATTAAAAATTATATTACTTAAACAAAAAAAAACTTTATTATAAGTATGTTATACGTCTTATTAAATAATGTAAGTAATCAATTCAGTTCACTCAAAATATAATTTATCTTTATGATATAAGTAAGCCTTTAGATAGTGGTGCATTGCAGTATTATTGACACATATTTGATTGATGTAAATTTAATAAAAAAATTAGTTTTCTATGGCTTAGTTACTGGAAAATGCATCCTAATCCTATCCATTTTCAATATCTAATTAACAATAAACATAATTATTGTATAATATGCTTAAGTGCTTAATTAAATTAAGATAAACCAATTTATCAACGAATGATTTGATTTGCAGCAATTTCCAAAATTGTTCTAGAAAGAATTTAAAATTTCAAAAAGCAGTGTTCAAAAAAAGAATCCTCTGTCAAAGTTGTAAAAGTGACATGAGAAATCCGAAAAAACAGTTTAAAAAGAATTCGGTCATAGCTTCGGCTTTCGGACCAACAATTTAAACTGAAATTGTAGTTAATGAATGTACTTTCAAATTGAAACTGGCTAATTCTGATCAATACTGAACGGCACTGGGTGGTTCTCGGTAACATCGTAAACTTTACATTATGTCACAATTTGGATATTACCAAAAGGCGAATTATATTAAGTAGAACATACTGCATTATCCAGAATACGCTTTTTTAAATATTATTTAATAATTAGTACAAGGTCACGTGCAAACATAATTCCATCAGGTTACGTAAGGTAAATTATAAACGAATTTTCAATAATTTTATGACATAGCAATGATAAATGTGTAACACTAGCGGGTGTACGAGTTCTTAGCCTGTATATAAATAATAATATTAAAAAAAAATAACTTACATATCTTATATCCTGTGGAAACTATGGGACACACACCTCACCGCGCTTGCAGCACAGTGACAAAAGGAAACGACGGCGACGCTGACAGCGCCATATCGGAAGTTACATAATCACGTGGAAACTATTGACAAGCGGCGCACGCTGCACAGATTAGATAAAATAATGTTACCGTATTATAAATTTTAATAAAAGCATGCTATGGTCGTTTGAAATTTTTTTTGCCGGCCGGCCAAGAAGCTTATATTATCTAATACACTGGAGATTTCAGTATGTAACTTCTAACAAGAAAATATGACCTTGAATGACGCCTGTATGTTTTTTTATCCCTTTCACACTTAGCTTGGCAAGTTAGGTGTGAAAGGGATATAATATAAGCTTCTTGCGGCTGGCGCTTACGAATTAAAAATTATAAAGCCGCGGCCTCACATTGGATTCAACTTTGCGTCCAATATTGGCTATAATTTGAAATGATCAAACTACTGCACTATACATTGGCTTCAATGTCAACTTTGTAACCAATCAATGGAAACAGACTAGCTCATTGGGCCAGTCCCAACTGTGGTAGCAGATGCAGAGAAGCGAAGACGATGGACGATAATTTATTTGCACTAGCGGCTTACGCGTACGGACTAGGTACATAATATGCTTATTACCTGCATCAGACAAGTAATCAACGAAAGAAAAGGCGATGGTGGATGATAAAAATGCACACTTCAGGCGACTGACAGAGACGATATGTGTGGCGCGAGCGCGGCGTTGTGTCCAAGATGCCCCCGCGCACTCCCCTTTCATTCCCCTCTCCTTTGAACGTGTATCGAAAACCGACACGGAGCGCGTTAGTATTGGGCATTGGACAGTGATTGGACGCAATGTCTACATTGTGTCAAAGTACTGATTGGTGCATTGGTGCATTGGGCGCAAAACGTTACGTTGGTGCAAATATCTCCAATGTGTGGCCGCGGCATAAGATGTTTAATATACGTTAAATGTAATTAGTATGTTGCAAAGTTGTATAACATGTACTGGATATTTAGAAATTTTCTTTCCGGATCACGTCAAATAATTTTGTATATTATGCAAATATTTTTCAATACATAAGTATTACCATTTCTTTTTATTAGTTATTACCATCTAGGTATTGTTAATTGTTTTAATATGATAGCATAAGGGTGCTTTTCCACCAGAGATGTGCTATGCAGCTATGCTATGCGCCTATGAAACTATATGTGACTGTTTCCACCAATAGTATGGCGCTGGCGGTGCGAGTGAGACGTGCACAGTGCAATGAAGATGCGCCGCTGCAAAGTAGCTGTGTGAGGAAGATGCGAAGCTCGATTTATGCATCAATAGTAGGCGATCTGAACGTAGCACGCATCCATAGCACCCATCCATAGCACGCATCCTTCGATACAAAAACATGTCTCAGCTGAGACCGTTTCCACCAGTGCTACGCTATGTGCATGAATGAATGGCACATCTGTGGTGAAAAGGCACCCTAAAAGTTTTATCAATAATATTACGACTCACCCAAAAGTATGTGCTAAAGTTATTATTCACCCATCGGGACCTTGCTCGACTCCATCTTGCCCAGCCACCCAATCATACCAATCTCAATAGAAAATCTCTCTGGCTAGATTTACGGACATCCATACAGGCTGTAATGTTATTTATAATTTATTATTGTTGTATGATAAAAATGATAATACAAGCGTTCTCAAAGGATTTTCGGTTTCACTAATAAGTACCTAGGTAGTTTGTTATTTATCTAAACAATTATTTCATCTGAATTTCTTAAGCAATATAAGGGCACCCGTACACGGACCGCTTCAAGCAGTTGAAACCGACGGCTTGAAGCCGCGCCCGCGCGATGAACTATAGAAATTCATTCACTGCTCAAGCAGTCGCGGCCGCTTCAATCCGTCAACTGCGCGGTTGATAGCGACAACTCGAGCAGTTAACGACCGACCGCTCGAGCAGTCCATGAACGTCGCCGGCCGTTAACTGCTCGAGCTGCCCGTGTACAGCCGCTCTTATATAATATTTCATAAAGAATTTTTGACATCTAAGGTAATATTATACCTACCCTCAATAGGAGGCCCGCCGCCCGGGTCTTTGCGTGGGAACATTATTGGCTGATAAGAAGTTAAACATAATTGATGCACCATAATATTAATTTATATTCTTTTAAACAACTTTTCTTCAGCAATCCTTTCGCGTGTCACCCTAGTGTCACCATATTTGACTTTCGTCTTGTTTTTTTTTTATTATTTTTAACAATTCTTCTTGATTATGAACATAAACAAATTAGGCTAAACAAATGAGGACATACGTCATACTTAATTAATTTTATTTATTAATTATTAGAAATATTCTTTCTTTTTACGTTGATGTGGGAAGGTATTATTTTCTAATCATTATAAATTAATATTTTTACATTGCATATTTAGGTAAATATTTATCGTCTTTTTGCACGTTTAGGTCACGGATTAAGTTCTATCAATTTGTCATCAATCAATGTTGTCATAATCGATTGATAAATAATCAAAACATACTGGTAGAAATATACTAAAATTTACAAAATGAAATTTAAAAGGTATATATCATAAATTCCAGTAATTATCAGATATGAATTTACTAGGCTTTAGCAGCTTCAACTTCACGTTCTACTGAACATTCCATAAAAACCGCTAATTATTTTCAGTTAAAACTATGGTACCTTCAGGTACCTACATGCAGATAATTCGATCCTCATGCCACCACGCTGTCATAGAAAGAAATGCGGCAGAAAATACCCCCATGCATTTGTATCTTCACCACGACCATGTGTTGACAGCCTGCACCTACCTCTAGACTTTTATCTGCCCCATCACATGTTCTACCCACCACCGTATTATCACGCACCCTTCATAAGGCACGAATACATCTGCGAATGTCCCGAAAGCCCCACAGTAAGCGGTCACAGTTCCATAGATTACATGGCAGCTAATCATAATAGACCTGCTGATAAACACAAAATATGCCCGGGAAATTGCACGCCACCTGAAGTAACTGATCCTCAACATGATCAATTAGTTCACAACGATAATAGAGCACAGAGACACGCACAAGTACCGTATACACCGTCAACATATAATGAACAACCACCGCAGTATCCTAATAACCCAGAGACCTCTGTAAGAAATGATCGCCAGAGATACGTAGAAAAAACTGATCAGCAGCATATAAACTTCGAAGAAGAAGAGTCTGTCTCATACCCTCATGGTACATACCAACAGATGACAAGAGCGCAAGAAAGAACTGGCTATAGAGAGCAAATTGACGCATATCCTAGAAGAGAAAAAGAAGTACCTATAGGAGAGCGGAATGCTACATACACAACATTGGAATCTGATCCAGGAACGCATAATCCACAACGTCCATTGACCAAAAATCCTGATACAAACACATTTCATCAATCAGTTAATCCTTCTTCCCAACAGATAGATTCACCTGGACACCATAATTTTCAAGGACCGCCTCCTCAATATACAGATACATTAGATGTTTCACTACCCCATTATTCCCTTCCACCTAGTTCCTGCTGTAAAAACCAACGATTCTCGGATTCACAAAGAACAATCAATTCTGAACGGACACCAAGCCCGCAAAATAATTCTGGGTTTAGACGTTACCAAGATTCCACTCCTGACCCCATAAGAAGATTTCAAGATGTAAGTTGAATTGATAATCTTAATAAAGATTTGACACGTGAATTGATTCAATAAATTTCCTTTACGTGACGCTAACCTATACGTGCCTAAACTTAGTGGCATTTTGTACTTCATATTATGCGTCTTTTTTATTTTGCTATGTCGTTGGTAACGTGGCTATAACCAGACTCTTGTTCTTGATCATGTTGATGAATCGATAAATATTTAATCAGTATCAGAATATCTGATGTTATTTGTAGTATCCATTATCTCATGGTTTCTATAGCAGCCTAGTTTGCAAGAAAACTGCGGTTTTATACAAGGCATTGTCCAAATATGAATAATTAAGTTATTCTTTAAATTTCAGAGTACCATAGCACCTAGATACCCAATGGCATCTGATTCCAATCCACCTCCATGCTGCGCAAAGGCTCTCAACCAAAGAAAGGACAATAAACCACCTCTGTCCAAAGGTATGAGTGGAGCTCATAGACCAGGCTTCGTATTCAATGAAAATACAGAGAACACACCTGATTTATCTGCTAAAGGGTGTATGTCGAACGGGTCGGGTTGCACGCACGGCATAACCAGCATAATGCCAAATGCCACACAGATACAAGAAAAGTTACCACAGCTAGAGGAAAAAACGTCTACATGTTCTTGCAAGGAGAGTAAAAAGATTCAAAAAGGAGGACCAAAAAGTAAAGAAAAGAAAGAGGCTGGTACTGACGTAAGTCACTCAGCTTCGAATTTGAGAAACAAGAGATTTTGTTCATGTAGATATCCACCTGCGTTCGAACAGTTTAGTTGTTCTGGGAATATTACGGGATCATGCATGTGTAATGAACAAAATTTTCAATAAGTAGATTTAAATTTGTAAATTAGTTTTCGAGTGGCTAAATTTTAATTATAAATTAAAACAGTTTCAAACATAATAGTATAGTGCATCTGTGTCAACTTGAATTGGTGGGAAATAGAAAAAAAACTTTTTTGCAAAGAAAAAGTCAAAATATAAGCTATGCAGCTCTATAAAACTCATGATTCTGAATATTTGTGTCTTAATCTTGGTTTTAATAATAACGAAAAATAAAACATCCATTTGTATGTCATAACATGTTTTAATAAAATAATGCACCACAATTCCTAGATATTGTTTTTCTTACAAAAAAGACGGTTCATTTAATTTCTGATAAGTATAGGTTTTATTTTTTTCCACATTTCAAAGTTTTTTGTTGCGTTTTAAACACAGTTTTAAGCTTTATATTTTTCCCGGGCTTCGTTTGATGTTCTACAACATCTGTAGGGTAGGAAATTAATTATAAAATGGTGCAATTCTATAATATTTAAATATTTTAAATGACTGACTACAAAAAAGTCTCCAGCATCAAAAATCTAGAAGTTACTATTTTAAAAGTTATACTTACCTACAAAAAAGGCAATAAATTTGTTTGATAAATAATTTTATATTTAACTAACTATGTACCTACTAAGTATAAAATGTAACGGATTTTTTTTTTCAGTTTGCCCGTGCCCCGTTGCCGCCTTTTTTATTCGAGTTATAGAGTATGTACTGGGTCGTGATACGACAACGAACAAATTTAACTAGCATTCAAATCTAAGAATTTTTATAGGTTCGGAAAAATAGTAGATATTTTATTTATTTATTATTTTCGGAAAATATAAAAGTTGATAACCTTTTTCAGACCACGTCAACTTTTTGGAAGGTTTATCTGAGGGTTTGTCATCACTCTTTTTATAGTCTTGATCTGAAAAATGAAAATGAAAAATTCTGATTTATAAAGCATTTGATTGCTTTAAACTTTAAAGTCTTAAAGCAAGTATAGTCATACTAATATTATAAAGCTCAATAGTTTGTTTGAACGCGCTAATCTCAGGAACTACTGGTCCGATTTGAAAAATTCTTTCGGTGTAAGATAGCCCATTTATCCAGGAAGGCTATAGGCTTTATATCATCACGCTAAGACTAGCAGGAGCGGAGCAATGTGGGTGAAACCGCGGAGCACAGCTAGTACAAAATCTAAGTAATACCTAACCATGTAACTTCTCCAACTGTGACCTCAGAGGCTGTATAAATACTCGTATAGGATGATTATCATTCGCAAAACCATGTTTCGTCATGTCAACTGAAGCTGTTTCCTTGTAACATATCTTCTGGAGGAATTTCTTGGTTTGAGCGGACATAGTACTATTATGAGCATGGCCTTGCTTGCGTTTTGTAGCCATATTTAATTTAAGCACTTTTCTTATTAACTTTTCATTATTAATTTATACAGAACAAAATATTTTGTATAGAAGAGGTGCATGTTGTGACAGTATAATCAATTTTGAAGTTTTTGGTCATGTTCTACGAGTTTATAGTTTGATAGAATTTTTATAGAGGTAAAGAGGAATGTTATAGATTCTTTTATTAGGACCGGGACATTGTGGCTTCGTTTTTTTGTGGTGTTTTTAGAATTCACGTTACATTAAGCCCGGCCGTACACGGAACTGCGGAGCGACGTACGCGGTCGGTCGTTGACTGCTCGAGCTGTCGCTACAAACCGCAGAATTGACGTCTTGAAGCGGTCGCGACTGCTCAAGCAGTCCGTGTACGGCAGTGTATGTCTATAGTTTACCGCGCGGTCGCGGCTTCAATCCGTCGGTCTCAACTGCTTGAAGCGGTCCGTGTACGGCCGCCCTATTTCTTTAAATCAGGGGGGTTACCATGATGTCATATAACAGCAATAATTTACTAATGTTTCTAAAGATTGGAGAACATATTTGACTGACCGGTTTGTTGGTTGGTAGTGACCCTGCCTTCCAAGCCACTGATTGTGGGTTCGATTCCCACCCGGGGCAAATATTTGTGTGATGAACATAGATGTTTGCTCTGTGTCTGAGTGTTAATTATCTATGTAAATATTTATTTAAAACTAGCTTTCCGCCCGCGGCTTCGCCTGCGTTTTCAAAGAAAAACCCGTTCCCGTAGGATTTCCGGGATAAAACCTATCCTATGTCCTTTCTCGGGTATCAAAATATCTCTATACCAAATTTCATGCAAATTGGTTCAGTAGTTAAGGCATGATTGAGTAACAGACAGACAGACAGTTACTTTCGCATTTATAATATGTATAAGTATGGATTATATATTATTATGTATGTTTATCAGCCATCTGGTTTCCATAACACAAGCAAAAGCTTAGCATGGGATCAGATCGTGCTGTGTGTGAAAAATTGTCCCCAAATATTTATTGCACGCCTCATAAGCGAAGCGTTGAGGTGGGTACTACTGTCACTTCGCGCAAAACATCTGATTTTTCAAACTTAAAATGTCTTTATGTATCATACATTGCACTTGTAAGATAATACATACACACACATATTAAGAAAAAACACTATTTTTAACGTTCATGATATTTTTGATGTCATTTTTGTTATTTAAACTAGTTAAAAAACAGTTTAAAAAAGTTCTGTCTTGGACGTCCGTGTGTCTGTATGTGCGGATCCTTTTTCTTGTTAACACGATAGCGACCGAAATACTTTACTAATCGAGTCTTTTTTTTTCTCTTACGCTTGAGTATGCTCAGGAATAGAACCCTTTCATTTTTCAGGGTCTGATTCGATGTGGTTTAATTGTTATTAAATAAACAAAAATAATAATTAATAAATATTTATTAAAAAAAAATTATGAGGCGTGCGCTTTTGGATTTTCCAAATTATTTATTATTACATGTACCTTAGTAACATGTAACCTAGAATAAAAATGACTCAGTAAATGAATGTTGTTTTTGGGTCAGTTAAAAATAAAAAACACCTTTACGAATATCTATACCATTTATTAATTATAATCTTAATTCACTAAAATAACACTTGTCACATAAAAACTAAACAAATACAAAAATTTTAAAATGCGCGGCCGAGGTTTCTTTAAAAAAAGTACGCATTATTCCTCAATCATCACTATGCTTTTGTTTTTTTTTATAAATGGTTAGATTTAGATGTCTTATTCAGCAGCCGTATTATGACCTCGTATTTCCAGACAGTTTACGCCGTGAATTGAACTGACTGGCAAATTCATATTATGTTCGCAATAACCAGCCATGGTTAATTATGGTATTATATGAATTTGCCAGTCAGTACAATTCACCGCGTAAACTGGCTGGGAATAAGGACATATATGACATGTTAGATAAAATTGTTAGAAATACATGGGTCATTTATTAAATAAAGATTATATTTCAAATGTATTTTCTACTTGCTTTCTCTTCAATATTTTTAGTCGCTAAGAGTTTTTTTTATAATATCGTATGTACTCACTTAATTTTATAATTAGTTAGTCTTATAAAAGTAAAATTTGATGTTATCTAGTTCAACAAAACAGTGTGAAGGCATAACATACATCTTTTTTACCTGCCAAAGTAAAAATTTTGTGAAAAAAAAACATCAGAACCCAACCACCTATAAACTAATAACTTTTAACAATAGGATAAACGCACATATATCCAATGTAACTTTAAATTAAACTATTACATTGAAACCGTACTTGGCCCACCAAAAACCTGTGTATTGAGACTCAGTCCATAAAAAATATCTCATACAAAATAATGTGGTTTTTTCGCAATAATTCCATATTCTTGTAACGCTGGCACTAAGTCCTCCATTGTCATGATATATTTCTTTTCTTTCGGCCCCTTTTGGTTTTTCGAACTCTGTGCTAGCTGGCTTGAAGTACGCATTTTGCAATGCTGTAACGCGTCATTCGCTATATCTGATAAGAACTTCTGGGAGGCTAACGCAATGAGACGGATCAATCTGTAATTTTAGTTGTTTTTGATTAGCAATTGATAATTCTTTTATGTTGTTATTGTTGTGGGTTAGAAAGAAATGTTTGTTTCATTAATACTTATATCATTTTACTATAATTTTATGTGTAAAATAATCTGACATATATTTTTACACAAAAAATTATGATTAAATATTTTTAGTGTTGTAACTACGATAATCTAAAAAAATAACACTATTATTAATTTTGATTTTTGTTCATCTACATATAGCATAATCATTTATAAGAAAGATATTAATAGTTTCTTCATAACAGATTATCATCTTCTCTTTACTATATTTAAAGTACTACCTATGTATTTTGAGAGTTTTTAAAGTATCAAAAGGATGAGGAAGTAGATAAAACCTATTTTCATTCAAATTTAGTATCGTCCTTGATCTTGTCGTATTGTAAAGAACAGAATAATACATTTCCTATACTCAAAAAGTGAACAGTTCATTGTCGTAAACTTGCTTATGTAAATGTACAAAAATACCAAGAAAATATTATAAATAACTTCACATTATTAAACGTATGACTAACCTGGGATCCTGAGATTCGAAGCCAGACATATTCAGGTAATAAGCGACAACTGAATCAGGTATGGATGGAGTATAATTATCTAGTTGTAACAAGAAGTCACTCAAAGCATGCCCGACGCCGTTGTCTTCCTCCATACCGACGGACGGGGAGTTCATACGACTCATCTGCATGCTAATGAAAATTATTTATATTCTAACTATTATTAAAAACATAAACAAAACGTAATTTATAAATAAAAAGCTCACCCTTGCGATCACAGTTGATGAAAGTAGGTAATAAACTAAAGAGTTTTATTGATGTCAAATGACGTTTGGTGCCATCATAGACAATGTTCAGATGTTTTTCATTTTTGTACTTTATTGAAACAAAATGCAATCTAATAATGAAAATTAGGAAAGGGAATTAAGTACTTAATATCAGCCTTTGAATGTGTAACCAATTGATTAAATAATGTTATTAAAATTATAATTATAAATATATATTTTTTGAATACGCTACGCGTATAAAAGTGCAAAATTAACTCATATTTTAATACACCGTACTACGATTTTTAACATAAGTACATATACTTTTTATTATTATTTTTAAGAGTAAAATAAAAATATTTACGACTTTCAAATAAAAGTTTAGAAGTTATGACTGAGCAATTTTCATTTAACAATATTTTCTCACATGATAACACTTCGGAATAACGTTCCATTATTTCATAACCACATTTTGATTAGTTACAAAATTAAAAATTCATTCCTATATTACTTTTATGACATAAATATTACTCAACTTAATATTATTTTAGCTCTTGTATAAAATATAAAATGTAATTGAATACATTTTTAGTCAGATAACCACGAAAAATTAATTACATTCAAACACGCTTAGTGCGAAACGAAACGCAGAATACATCAGTAATACCATGTGTTGTGTAAGGTCCCAAAAGTGTGGAAAGTTGGCCAAATTGTGACTATTTATGATAAATTTATCTACTAAAAAGGAAATATGCTAAAATTATTAAAATTTATGAATCTATCTTGTATTATATAATTTATTATGAAAGCTGTTATTTCTATGGTCATGTTCATATCTAGAAGGTCACGCCTGAGGAATGTCAATAACTAAGTACGATAAACTATCTTTAAATGAGTAAGAGATGCTTAAAAGTAAAACCATTTCTTATTAGGAGTAAAAACTAGCACAATTGACCGCAAACTATTAACGTGTTTAAAGTTAGCAATAATGTTGCCCACGTGAATAAACGGTGGGGAGAATAAAGAAAACGTTCAACAACATTGACCTCGTGGTATCTGCCGTCAGGTTGGCAACCCTACCCCTTCCTTCCTTCTTTTGCGCCGCTCCTCTAGGCAGAACTGCGAGAGAACGTGATCGATCGAATTTCAAAAAAGGCACACACCTACCCCTGTGCTCCCCGAGATCACGAAATTGCTCTATATCTCCTGATTAAAACATCGGGAGTTAGTGATTCGTGATTTTTCAATATAGTGTGTGTTTGAGATTTCACCTAAACGCCCTCGCGGCGATTACCTAACGAAGAACCCACCTAATTGAAAAAAATGTCAGGAAAGGGATTAGCAGATCCGGTCGCGTTCGCGAAGGACTTCATCGCCGGTGGTGTGTCCGCCGCCGTCTCCAAGACCGCGGTAGCGCCCATCGAACGTGTAAAACTGCTCCTGCAGGTGCAGCACGTCAGCAAGCAGATCTCCGCGGACCAGCGCTACAAGGGTATCGTCGACGCCTTCATCCGCATTCCCAAGGAACAAGGTTTCCTATCGTTCTGGCGCGGTAACTTCGCCAACGTCATCAGGTATTTCCCCACACAAGCGCTCAACTTCGCGTTCAAGGACAAGTACAAGCAGGTGTTCCTCGGTGGAGTCGACAAGAACACGCAGTTCTGGCGCTACTTCGCCGGTAACCTCGCCTCCGGTGGTGCCGCCGGTGCGACTTCTCTCTGCTTCGTGTACCCGCTCGACTTCGCCCGTACCCGTCTCGCCGCCGACGTCGGAAAGGGCGATGGCCAACGTGAATTCAGCGGTCTCGGAAACTGCATCTCGAAAATCTTCAAATCCGATGGCCTTACGGGTCTGTACAGAGGATTCGGTGTGTCCGTACAAGGTATCATCATCTACCGTGCGGCGTACTTCGGTTTCTACGACACCGCCCGCGGCATGTTGCCCGACCCCAAGAACACCCCCATCGTCATCAGCTGGGCCATCGCTCAAACCGTCACGACAGTCGCTGGAATCATCTCATATCCGTTCGACACGGTCCGTAGGCGCATGATGATGCAGTCTGGCCGCGCCAAGGCTGATGTGCTCTACAAGAACACCATTCACTGCTGGGCTACCATCGCCAAGACTGAGGGAGGCTCTGCGTTCTTCAAAGGTGCCTTCTCCAACGTACTCAGAGGCACTGGTGGTGCTTTCGTACTTGTCTTATACGATGAGATCAAGAAACTCCTTTAAATGTAAGAATTGTTACCATCATTTCAAATGGTGATTTAAAATCGCTACAATAGCCACTCCTTTGAAATCATGTATTATTAGATCAATAATGCATCCTAGTAACTTATTTTTAGTTAAATAAAGTGTTATTCGATGATTCCAGTTTGTAATTGTTTCATTGAAAAATTTCATGTTATATAACATCTGATATTCTAACAATGTTCAATCATTAGGAAATCAACTTAAAAATCAATGTAATGCAGACAATTGAATATCATTCTGCATTCCAAATTTAGAATCTTATTTTTCTTTTTCGTGCATTGTTATGTGCCAGTGATGTTATGTAACATTTTTTGTCATTTGTTAGGCCAAGGTTTCAAAGTACAGATTAAAAAAAGCATCTCATTGATCTAGCATTGATGTTATGCAATTAAATGTTTCAGGCAGCATAACCTATCTTATTATGTAACCTGTGTAGTGAATTTGCAAACATTCTGCTGTATAAAATTGTGATTATACTGTTATGTAACAGGCTTGTATGTTTCTGTGAGTGTAATGGTGGCCCACATTGCAATCATTTGGTAGGAATCAATGTATGTTAGTAGGTGTGGACCAGAAACATCTTTCAACTGCTCGGGTGTGAGTTTTTTAAAGAAAATTCATGCAAGACGAGTAAATAAAATGATAGTAATTAATAAATTGTTTTTTTATTGCTGTTACACTTATAGTTTTTCCTTACAATTTTTTATACATTTCAATAGAAACATTTTTTTAAATACAATTTTTTTGTCAATTTGAACAGTAGAACAGATATGTAAGAGTAAATATAAATTTTTTTCTTAGACTAAAATTAAATTATTCACACTACACATAGGTTTCTTAAAAAATGGTACTTGATAATTCCTAATACAAGAATGAAAAATAAATTTAATTGGCTGCCTGAACTTTATTCATTAGAAATTATAAGAAAAGAGCTAATTACATAGGTATGACATTAACTTAATTGGAGTAAATAATAATTTAATTGATTATTACATAACTACATTTAGACCAAATTTTAATGGCCAATTACTAGACTATTAAAAAGCCATTACATACATAACCTAAATGGCATAAAATTTTAAGAAATAATGCATTCTTTATTAGGTACCCCATAGAAATAAAAGCAAGAATGCATTTTTAATTTTGTTGTTCAAAATTTTATTATGACCATGCTGGGTACAACACCAAATCGAATCAAAATGGTCGCCCGGTGGAGCATGCGCCTGTCAGATGTTAATGACTTCGAAATTGTGACGTCACCATGACGTAGGTTGCTAGGCAACACCGTCTGGACTGCAGTATGACGTCATTCGTTACGTAAGTTTGAACTTTAGGTAGGTAAGTACACGGTTGAGACCTGAATGAATAGTTATTGCATTTTCTCATTGATTGTGTTCTTATTGTGTTAGTCTCCTACAATAATTACATTAGATCATTATTAGACCTACCTATAACATCGTTAAATGAGATAATTATTATGCTGTTAACCTTACCTTACCCTATATTTCTATCACAGATTATGTAATAAGCAGAGTAAACTTAGCCGTTTTTTCCATTTTTACTTTATAAAATAGAAACTGTTCTGATAGACTATACTTACGTTACTGTTTTAGATATCTAATAATATTATAAATCTGAAAAAGAATAAGAAATTCACTACCTAGTTACCTAGTTAGATTAGTGGTAGGTTCATACTTTTTTCAGAATTATGTACCTACTACCTAGTTAGTTTTTTTTTTGACAAAAAATTACGTTAAAAGGTTTCTGAAGTAGGTACGTATACGTTAAATCTTAATTATGTCACATGGTCCATATATGTATGTTATTATCTTATCTTATCGTGACCTTGACGTATTTGTGTAGCCATTAGCCCATAGTCGCGAGTGACAATCGAACAATAATGTCTTGGCATAACCTGGGATAATTTTTATGAAAAAACGACTAAAAGCCGTCTTCAAATAATCAGAACTAGGAAAACTAAGAAAAATAATTATAACTAAATGGGTTATGATGGGATAACATTGAAGTTAGGCACCGCAGCATTCACCGGAAATAATACAGTCGAATTGAGATCCACATTTTTTTTTAAAGTCGATTAATAATGCTGTTAGTTATTCAAAAAGATCCCAATGATTCGCATGTTTAGATACCCAAAAGATTCGGTGAATCGTATTGCACGCCTCATAAGCGAAGCGTTGAGGTGGGTACTACTGTCGCTTCGCGCAAAACATCTGATTTTTCAAACTTAAAATGTCTTTATGTATCATACATTGCACTTGTAAGATAATACATACACACACATATTAAGAAAAAACACTATTTTTAACGTTCATGATATTTTTGATGTCATTTTTGTTATTTAAACTAGTTAAAAAACAGTTTAAAAAAGTTCTGTCTTGGACGTCCGTGTGTCTGTATGTGCGGATCCTTTTTCTTGTTAACACGATAGCGACCGAAATACTTTACTAATCGAGTCTTTTTTTTTCTCTTACGCTTGAGTATGCTCAGGAATAGAACCCTTTCATTTTTCAGGGTCTGATTCGATGTGGTTTAATTGTTATTAAATAAACAAAAATAATAATTAATAAATATTTATTAAAAAAAAATTATGAGGCGTGCACTTTTGGATTTTCCAAATTATTTTTAACATTATAGTAAAATTAGCTTTTCGCTCGTGTAGGCCAAGTAAATTCCCCATGTGGGCAAAGTAATGAAATGTTTCAGCGGTAAAAAGTATCCTGTACAATTATTAAATAGGTACCTAGTACCTACCTACTTATAATTTCTAGCCTCCTAATTTATTTCTTGAGACGAGAAAAAAGACAAATGTTCTATCAAAGATTAACTAGACAAATATTGATTTAAATAAAAAATACCTTTACATAATTCAATTATCTTTAAAAAATATCTGTTTCTGTTAGTATAACTTTATACTATGGTTATACTTACTGTAAAAATACATACCACAATCATGTACATAAGTACAAATTTAAAGGTTATATCCAATAAATAAATTAAATAACTTCGAATAAAATCAATTTTAAAACGTTAAAATTATTACATAACTAACAATAGATATATTAATAATCAATTGACATCAATTGAAACCAGTGGCCGAGAGATAATACCTACTATTGATAACGTTATTAACGCAATAACTATGACTTATGATTAAGTATATTAATAAACATAGGGTATCATTTAAGCTATCACCAATTTAATTAGTTTTGTGTTTCTTAAATAATAGGGTTTGTCCTCAAAATAGTAGATCTGTCACCAAAATGTTGTCACCAAACAATGCAAAATCAGTTCCACAATAAATCACCTAAAATCCTGAGATATAAGGTCTTGTAACAAATAAATGTTTTTGTATGTATTATAATAGGTGTGTCCTAATAAGTATTTAAGCAAACTAATTTAAAGAGATCACCAATAAATCATATTATGTTACTAGAAAATTGCATTAAGTTCAAATAAAAAATAAGGGGTTGTCATCATCGTTTCAACCAAAAGATTCTGCTACTTAACTAGACTCCCAAGGTTCTAAATTTCCACTGGTAGTATAAATTATATTTAAATAAAAATTTTAGCAGAGTAGTAAATAAAACAATTAAAGTCAAAATAATCAATATTTATTGTTTAAAATAATTACCACTGAACAATCAGCGCTGGTTTAAAATAGCTGGCTTATGGCTAGCAGAATAGTAGATAAAACACTTAATTAAAGTTAAAATAATCAATATTTATTCTTAAAAATAATAACCACTGAATTATCAGCTCTGGTTTAATAGCTGGCTTATGGCTTATAATTGTAGATAAAACACTTAATTAAAGTTAAAATAATCAATTTTTAAAGCGCGCCAATTTGTCTCCGCCCCTTTGATCATTTTTTCATTAAAATTATAAATTGATGTATTAAATTGGTAACGAATACTATTAATTTAATATCTGGACGAAATAAAATGTTACTACTGTATTGGTGACAAAATATCAAATAAAAAGGAGTCGGAGTCAGGGATCGATAATCGATTTATTTGGTGACAGATCTACCATTCTGAGCACAGACCTATTATTTAAGTAACAAAACTGTTATTATAAAAACGAAGTTTATATTCATGTAATGCAATATAATTTTATTGGTTATCGATCTCTTATTTTACACATATATTAACATTAATTTGATAATTCATACCTGGGAACAATTTTTGTTTATCTGAGAACGAAAATATTTCGTGGTGATAGATCTATTTATTAGGTAATACAACTTGATGACAAATATAAATTTTGGTGATAGAAAATATAGTTCCCATAAACATATAGAAGACAATACAATAGACTAAAACAGGATAAATTATTTATCTGTCCTTCTGGATTTTCACTAAATCGACTTCAAAACTTAGCTTCAAAACAAAAGAGGAGCCTCCCAATTTGACCTTTTTTTGAGTATGTTACCTCTTGGCTCTAAACTTTCGACAAGGTAGGTAATCCGTTTTTGATGATTATCTTTTTAGAATATGTACATTAATTTTCTAGATTTTATTTGAAACTAGTACCATTGCAGTTGACCGCCTCCTTGGTACAGTGGTTGACGCGTGAGCGTAGCATCTGGGTTCGATTCCCGGTGGAGACGAAGAAAAAAAAAATGTCTCGGTCCGACAGGACACAAAAGGCCGATCACCTACTTGTCCCTTAAGAAAATCGATCAGTGAAACAGATGTATAATGCATCTGCCCCTTACCCCACTAGGGGACATGGGACTAGACAAGAATCAAATGAACAAATTGCTTAGTGATCCGTAATCGTACTCGGGTCAGATAGCTAGCTAGAACCTCCGAGAACTGGTAATAACTGCATGTTTTGGATCGAAACTCGACGCGTTTGGTCACTGTCTGAGCGTTGTTTGAAATACTAGCTGTGCTCCGCGGTTTCACCGCATTGCTCCGTTCCTGTTGGTCTTAGCGTGATGATAAGTATATAGCGTATAGCCTTTCTCGATAAATGGGCTATCTAACACCGAAAGAATTTCTCAAATCGGACCAGTACCTAGCTGAGATTAGCGCGTTCAAACAAACAAACTCTTCAGATTTATAATATTAGTATAGATAGATGAATATCGTACCCGCGGACGAATCATAGCTTATTCTGGTATATCAATCATTAATTGCCAAACTAATTAACTAATTAAAACAGTTTAGCCAATTATATTATACTGTATTACGCCAGTGGCTTCGCCCGCGTTGTCTAATCTGATAAATTGTAAGTAAAACCTTTCACGAGAATCACTCTTAAAACAAAACCGCATCATATTTAACTAAGTTCGATCTGCTAATTAATTTTTTTGAATTCTTAGACAACAAATATGTTGATATTGATTTAATTAATATAAATCGCCGGTTGTTTTTGTACCTAGGTTTACATAAATAAAAAATGTAAGATATACCTAAAGTGAAGTCCTGTGTCCCCAAGTGGGGTAAGGGGCGGATGTATTATACATCTATTTCACTGATCGATTTTCTTTAGGGTCAAAAAAAAAAGTCAAGTAGGTGATCAGCCTTCTGTGTCCTGCCAGACCGAGACATTTTTTTTTCTTCGTCTCCACCGGGAATCGACCCCGCGGCGTTACGCTCACGCATCAACCACTATACCAAGGAGGCGGTCGTATTCACACCTAGAAGCCAGAAGGTAGCATATTCTCTAGTCGGAAGCCTAAAAGTTAATTTTCACTGTATTCTTGTGGCTTCATTATCTAGGTATAGGATTATGTTGTGAAATATCTAGCTTCAATGAAAATATCCGGCCATTTTTTCGCATTCTTAATGTATCATGAAGATATGGAAGACGAAAATTTTGTCGAATAGTGAAAAAAACGTGAACGGTCCCACTTTATAAATTACTAGCGGTCCGCCCCGGTTTCGCCCGTTTACATATTTCGCAATAAAAGGTAGCCTATGTTCTTTCTCAGGGTCTAAAGATTATCTGTGCCAAATTTCATCAAAATCGGTCCAGTAGTTTATGCGTGAAAACCCATTTCGACCATCATCGACCACCATCGACCACACAGGTTGTGTGGTCGATGGTGGAAACCATACATACATACATACAAACCTTTCCCCTTTATAATATTATACATATAGTATAGATAAGCCTATTCAAAATAAACAAACAAAAATATATTTCTTGTTTATAATAATAGTGCAGACTAGCTTACTGCCCGCGGCTTCGCCCGCTTAGCCAAAAAAATAGTTCCATCTTTGTATCAAATTTCATCCAAATACGTTGAGGCTTGAAGGAGAGACAAGCACACAGTTGAACTTTCGCATCTATAAGGTACCTATTTTTAAAGTGAAACTTTTATTACATCGTCTCAAACTTTTTGGTCTGTGTAGCGCATGTCGCGAGTATCGCGGCTGCCGAGTAGGTATACCTACTCGGCAGCCGACCGACACGCGACATGCGCTACACAAAGCAGTGTTCGGAACCGTTCGAACAGTTTCACTTTTACCGTGGTTTCATAAAACCACACAACATTTTTTTTTGGTATTATAACTATTGAAATGAAATGAAATGAAATGAAATGAAATGAAATGAATTGATTTATTTTGCAAGAAATGTGGAAGATTTACAGATGTTACATAATTCATTGTTCAGCACAAATCGTATATTATAAGTAAAAAGGTGTAGATAGGTTATTATAACGCTCTGGAAGTGACACGAAATGTGGCTAATTAGCCACATTTACTTCAAATATGTCTCTTTTTCGCTCACGATTGTTCAATCACGCTATGTACGTGTATGCGTAGTGTGCCGTTTTTGAAAATCCTTAGTATAAAAGGTAAAATTTTGACAATCGAGCCATCTCACTATAAAAGGTACCTACACACACTTACTGCAGGATCTCTGTAAAACAGGTTTTGGTTGCAAAACTCTTACCTGGCGTAGTCAGTGAAGCAGATGTAGGTAAATCGCATCTGTTCTTTTCAAACCTTTTTATGTACCTATGAAATAACGGCGGTGACCTATTCCTTGGGTGTTAACTGTAAAAATGAATTAAAATAGCATTTTGAATTTGATATATTATTTATAGCATGATTATGTATAGAAATTAAAGATTTTAAAGGATTTTAAACGTGTGCGGGGAGACACCTCGTGACCACGCTGCGCTCGCTGCAGTGTGCGAAATCGGGATAATGAAATAATGAGTAAATCGCGTTTAAAATCCGTTAAAATCTTTAATTTCTGAATGAATAATACTCGCGTATAATCAAATACAAGAAAATCCTTATGTATAATTATAACAAATAGGTACCTACTTATACAGATGAACTCTTTAGTTGGAAATTACATCATTTACGTAGTAAAATATTTTATGAATCACCCAGCTTTCCGCCCGCGGTTTCGCCCACTTTTTCAAAGAAAATCCCGCACAGTTCCCGTTCCCGTGGGATTTCCGGGACCTATCCTATGTGTTAATCCAATTACCCTCTATATGTGTGCTAAATTTCATTGTATTCGGTCCTGTAGTTTATGCGTGAAAACCATACATACATACATAATTACAAACCTTTCCTCTTTATAATATTAGTATAGATAGTATAGATATAGACTAGTATAGATACCTTCTTATACTGATAAACTCTTTAGTTGGAAACTAGAGGTCCGCCCCGGCTTCGCCCGTGGTACATATTTCGCAATAAAAGGTATCAAAATATCCATTCTCGGGTATCAAAATATCTCCATACCAAATTTCATGCAAATTGGTTCAGTAGTTTAGGCGTGATTGAGTAACAGACAGACAGACAGAGTTACTTTCGCATTTATAATATTAGTATGGATTCCATCATGTTAGAATATTTTATGAATCATGAATTGTTTTTGCTGCACATGCGAAATAATTGCTCTCATAGGCTTTTAAATAATAATGTACGTAATAATACTGACCTAGGTTTTAGAACTGTGGTTTTAGTCAGAATACCTAAAACATTTTTTAATATCGCTAATAATAATAATATGTGAATATGTTGCCCCCTTGTCGCACTATTGCAGCGACTTATTTCGGGGGCCCATACAGTGAGAGGGCGAGTCACCACCTGCCAACATATTTTTACTTTCTTTTAGTAGAAAGGCAGGTGCCATAGTTTCCAATAGTCCCCAAATACCGGCCCATTTAAACTCCCACTCCATAGTCCAGTTTATTTTGTTTTTCCATATCTCGAAATAAATTTTCCTACATCGGCCGCAGACTGCCTAGGACTGTATCTCTATAGTGCAGTCATGGGCAGGCTGCGGCTGGTGTCCCACAACACAGTAAAGTTCTCTAAAGGGCCTCTGCGTGTTGGATCCGTGTCCCCACGTAAGTCTTCCAAAGGACCGGGTACCTTCCTTATGATGGTACCCGAGTATTATGGAATGAGATAATATGTGAAATATATTTTTTAGCATGTCGTCGTAAGTCCAATAATATTTTCTTTTTATTATTTACTAGCTTCCGCCCGCGGCTTCGCCCGCGTGGTTTTTTGATAAAAGTTAGCCTATGTTCTTTCTCAGGGTCTAAAGATTGTCTGTGCCAAATTTCATCAAAATCGGTTGAGAGGTTTAAGGCCTGAATCGGGTAGAATTCCCTTTTAATACCGAAAATTAACTCTAGTTATAACCGTTTTTAGGGTTCCGTAGCCAAAATGGCAAAAACGGAACCCTTATAGTTTCGTCATGTCCGTCTGTCCGTCTGTCCGTCTGTCCGTCTGTCACAGCCGATTTACTCGGAAACTATAAGTACTACAGTGATGAAATTTGATGGGAATATGTGTTGTATGAACCGCTACAAAAATATGACACTAAATAGTAAAAAAAAGAATTGGGGGTGGGGCCCCCCATACATGTAACTGAGGGATGAAATTTTTTTTTTCGATGTACATACCCGTGTGGGGTATCAATGGAAAGGTCTTTTAAAATGATATAAAGTTTTCTAAAAAACATTTTTCTTAAAGTGAACGGTTTTTGAGATATCAGCTCTCAAAGTCGTAAAAAGTATGTCCCCCCCCCTCTATTTTTATAACTACGGGGTATAAAATTCTAAAAAAAATAGAGGTGATGCATGCTAATTAACTCTTTCAACGATTTTTGGTTTGATCAAAGTATCTCTTATAGTTTTTGAGATAGGTTGATTTAACTGTAATTTATTATATTTGCTGCTACGGAACCCTTTGTGCGCGAGCCCGACTCGCACTTGGCCGGTTTTATTCATCTTCGATTCTTAATGTACAATTGTACATATCTAAAAAAAATGTATATTAAAGTTTCGAATATGATAAAGGGCATGGATGTTGTTTTTAATTTGTTTATTTTATAATCAGGTTTTTTGGAAAAAAATAATGAACTGAGGTCGATTTCTGGACTTTAAACCAAAACGCTAAGTCAATATAACGTCAATTATTGTAGTGGTTTTACGATCTAAGGTTTTTACAGTGCAGTGTGTTTATGAAATTGAAACACAGGGAATGGTTGTTTTAATTTTTGATTCCATATCCATTATCCAAATTATCTTTTTAATAATTTTTATACGTACTTTTACTACGGTAGATTCGCGCCGGTCCCCCGATCCCGCCTTGTAAATCACCTAGCAAGGTCGCTAGTTGTCGCTAGCCCCTATTAAGGCCTTAAGTGGGAAAGCGTAACAGACAGACAGACAGAGTTACTTTCGCATTTATAATATTAGTAGGGAAGTAGGGATTGCTATATCATTTAGATTTTAGAATCAGATATTAAAAATCAGTCACAATAGAAACGGAATAAATTCTATCCTAAATGTTTGAATAAATTTTAATTAAGGTAATCAAACTACGTACTTGTGACCAAATATAAGTGGCATCCTTAAGATACAAGGATACTAAATTAGTGGTGTAGGTACTTCATAATATTATTATTATTTATGATAATAAAATTATAGTTAAGTTATTTGAAAAGTTAGTCATTCTTATTCAGTAAATACCTAACAAATAAATAAATTCTTTCTTTCTTTATTTGACAACAAATAACTGCGTTAAAAACAACCGACTTCAAACTTGCACTTGCAACATTTACAAATACAGACAAAAATGCTCATAAAATAAAAACTACTGGGCCTATCCGAATAAAATTTTTATGGGACCAATTCGACACCATCCCGCATCGAACAAAAAAAGAATCACGTAAATCGGTTCAGAAAACACGGAGTAATCGGTGTACATACATAAAAAAAAAAAAAAACATACCGACCGAATTGATAACCTCCTCCTTTTTTTTGAAGTCGGTTAAAAATATACATGTACATGCAATTATAGGATAACTTACATATAAGTAAAACATAAACCGTAGCTGTAGGTACAATTAATTGCAATATTTGAACAATGTCTCCTATGCTAGGAAATGATATGACTGTGCCCTGACTGTGAGTTAAAGCCCTTTGATTGTAGTGTCTTAATTCTTGCCGGCACTTCTCTGTAGAAACTGCTTTCCTAATTAATGGTAAACCTATGTTTAACAGCTACTAGTTATGGTTTCACTAAAAAGAGTGTCTGAAATAAAAAACAGTAACAAAAACAATACTCTTTCCATGTCTAAATAATATATGAGACTCTAAATAATACATGACAAATATCGATTCACTACTTATTCACTAGCTTTCCTCGCGCCGCGGCTTCGCCCGCGATTTCAAATGCTGAAATAGTAATTAAATACTTATGTAGTTTTCTTTCCTTTTCAATAAGGTGAGTACTAATCCACATACTTAGTAGTAATTCTATTCTTAAAATAAGAAGAGGAAAACTGAGTTATAATATAGTTATGTATAGAACGGGTCATGACCTTACAACAAAGCCTCATCGATTGCTCAGTATTGCCAACTGTCTGCCGCATGCTTGCGTAACCGGAAGAGTATGTTTGGCGGTAAAAATACAATTCGGATACTCTTGGCAGATGAAATGCATGAAATAATAAAAAACCCTTTTTAACCGACGTTGCCAAAAAGAAGGTTCTCATGTTCTGAATGTGCTTTTTTTTGTTTTTGTTCACTATAAAGCTCGCTATCGATAATTCCGTGGATTTTCAACTGATTGACTCGTTTTAATTTTGTGTTTTTTAACATTTTTTTTGTAATTTGGACCGTTTAAGTAAAATATAGGTATCGAAAATTCTGACTTCTCCTTTTATGAAAATGAATAATATATTATAATGATTTCTATATTAGGTAAACGTTAAAATTAACGTAAAATTTATAATTATAACGTTTGTTTTATTTTTATACTTCTACTAGCAATGCCCTGCGGTTTTACCCGCATAGCGATAGCGATATCGTGACAGTGAAAAGTCGGACTATAGGTTTAATTTTTATGAGCACGTGTGTCCGTAGCTTAAATCACATGAAAATCACCTTTACCCCGTCCCGCACTACGGTCTACGGCCTGCTCATTGTATTGAAATTTGAACAGTATACATACTATTTTCTGTAGATCGACACTTTTAAAAATTCGTTATATCTTTTGAATGGAATATCCAATTTTTTTCATTTAAAAAGTATTTTGCTGGTATTGAAACAGTCTATACTAAAACATCATTTAATGGGATAAGGATTAATATAATATGTGTATGGATAACATGGTTTGATTACTGTCGGCACTTCTATTTACTTTGAAAACGTAAAAAAGTTGTTGTAGTAACATAACTACTGAAGATGGACATATGGTATCGCGGACTATCTTGTAGATATTGATCCATTCTATAATACCGTAGAACATTTTTTTGTTCTATCTTCAATAGATTCCGCATCGCACGCGATGACAGAAGTTTTATTGAGGAATTTTTTACACCTTGGGTTACATTCACGTTACATTATTGCATTTTTGGTAAGGATCTCTATTTTTTTTTCAAAATGCAATATACCCTATGTTGCTCAGTGAAGATGTAGCTGTCTAATGGTGAAAGAATTTTTGAAATCGGTCCAGTAGTTTATGCGTGAAAACCATACATATCTACATACGTATACATACATAATTACAAACCTTTCCTCTTTATAATATTACTAGCGGTCCGCCCCGGCTTCGCCCGTGGTACATAATTACGTTTTCTCTACATAAGAACCATCCTCGTACTTCAAGGAATATAATAAAAAAAGAATTATCGAAATCGGTTCAGCCGTTCTCGAGTTATGCGCTTACCAACACATTTTGCGACTCATTTTTATATATAAAGAAGAAGAAGAAGATTATAGAAGTATAGATAGCAGGCAAAAATTAAGCAATACACCTACCAAAACATTTTTTTTAATGAAATCACACTTTGTTTTTTTTTATTTTGATTATCGATTGATTAATGCATAAAATTTTATTTTTAAATTGATTATTCCTTTTCGCTTTGAACCATGTATTAAATTCTGTGATTAAATTCATGACACAGATAGCACAGAACTTTGAAATTAAAAAATTGAATAAACAGTGAATGACGATGGATGATCTTCACTTTGACGATGGTGCCGAGTGCCGACCTGCCGACCTGCGGGTCTATGGGCGGCGGCGCGCGGCCGGCGGCGGCGACTCGCTCTGCTCTCTCTGGTCGCGTTCGCGTTCAACCCCGTCTGTTGGCGCGCCAAGCAGCCGCTCCTTCATCTCGTGGATGTAAGGGCAACGCTGCATCGCGATGAAGAACTCGCGGACGCGCACCTGGATATACATTTAAGAACACTTTTTAAAAATCATCTCAGAGAAAAATGCTATGTCGAGTATCAAGTAGCTTCGGTCAGTGAAAATAGATGTCGCTACTACACGCTATTGAGAAGAATTGAATCGCGCTAGCAAAGTTTTTTGTTGTATAATGATATAATTTTCTCCAATATCTAAAATAATATATTATGTATGAGCCAATCCTAATGTTTTATGAATTTTTGGAAAATCTGACATTTAGTCAGATTTTATATTATACTATAATTTTATTTATTTATCTACCTACACAGTACACGTTTCTATTAGTATGTATATTGTATGTAATATAATATTTACTTAATAATGTATTATGAAGTGTATTTATTTGTCTATTTGTATTCGTTTGTAGTTTTCATTTAACTGCATACGATTTTCTCATAATAATTTATTTTCATATTAGCTTTCCGCCCGCGGCTTCGCCCGCGTTTTCAAAGAAAAACCCGTTCCCGTAGGATTTCCGGGATAAAACCTATCCTATGTCCTTTCTCGGGTATCAAAATATCTCTATACCGAATTTCATGCAAATTGGTTCAGTAGTTAAGGCGTGATTGAGTAACAGACAGACAGACAGAGTTACTTTCGCATTTATAGATAATATTAGTAGGTAAGTATGGATTCACTAGCATAAATGGGTTAAAATTTGGTAAATTTTTAGCTATTTGTTAAGATATTTTGGCAAATGTACAAAAATAACTTAGATTCGCAACGATATAGGTAATCATATACTTAACTCTGGCGGGACTACCGCTTGATATCTTTCTTATATATAAAAATGAATCGCAAAATGTGTTGGTAAGCGCATTACTCGAGAACGGCTGAACCGATTTCGATAATTCTTTTTTTAATATATTCCTTGAAGTACGAGGATGGTTTTTATGTAGAGAAAACGTAAATATGTACCACGGGCGAAGCCGGGGCGGACCGCTAGTACACTTATATAAACTACGTCGCTGCTTATTACGTGAAAGGAATGGTCCCCTGAGACTTTACTTAACGTGGCGTAGTTGAATCTATAAAACTAAAAGATAGGATTTAGATTAGGATTTGATTTAGCCCCATTTTGTGACGTCATAGCTGTTCATTCAAACTAATTAAGTGTAATCTGATTAATTATGTTAATATGTATATGTGGGACTAGCTTTCCGCTCGCGACTTCGCCCGCTTTGTCTAAAACCTAATAAATTATATACCTACTAAAACTTTCCTCTTGAATCACTCTATCTATTAAAAAAACCGCATCAAAATCCGATGCGCAACATACGGACAGAGAAAGCGACTTTGTTTTATACTATGTAGTGATATTCAATGTACAGTTTTGACTTTCCTACGATTTTATTATACCTAATATAAAAGTACATAATATTATAATAATACTAGCGGTCCGCCCCGGCTTCGCCCGTGGTACATATGAAAAATAGATGTTGGCCGATTCTCAGACTTACCCGATATGCACAGAAAATTTCATGAGAATTGGTCCACCCGCTTCGGAGGAGTATGCAGACTAACATTGTGACACGAGAATTTTATACAGGGTGTCCCACTGTTGGTATACTAAGCTCAAAGGAGGTTATAGTTTTGCATACGCTGAGTACGTAAAAAATAATTTAAAAATTCCAGACGCATTTTTTTTTCAAATAGATGAATTCTTAAAACTCTATGTGTACACCCATAACAAGCGAGCCGCCCAACTTTGCCACCAGCACGTGAGCTATCGTTTAAGATTATGTTTTCATAGATAAAATGCTCATATTAGAGAAGCGGTATATGCCGGCTACGCGAAGCTAGAGAAGAAAACATGGATTTTCAGGAAAAATTTAGCAAAAAATTTTGGACGTAATTTTTTTTTAAAGTATTTTTTACGTGATCAGTGTATGCAAAACTACAAGTTCCTTCGCGCTTAGTATACCAATAGTGGGACACCCTGTATATAAGATGTTCTTTCTCTCATGGCTAAACAGGGTATCCCAATTCCCACTATTGGTATATACAGGGACTTATAGTTTTGCGTACACTGATCACGTAAAAAATACTTAACAAAATTACATCAAAAAATTTTTGCTCAATTTTTTCTGAAAATCCATATTTCTTCTCTAGCTTCGCACAGCCGGCATATACCGCTTTGCTAATGTGAGCAATTTGTCTATGAAAACATAATCTTAAACGATAGCACACGTGTGGGTGGCAAAGCTGGGCGGGTTGCTTGTTATAGGTGTACGTGTACACATAGCGTTTTGAGAATTCATCCATTTGAAAAAAAACTGCTCCTGGGATTTTATAAGTATTTTTTACATACTCAGCGTATGCAAAACTATAACTTCCTTTGAGCTTAGTATACCAACAGTGGGACACCCTGTATATCGTTGTTCCCGTATCACATTGCGGATTTGTCGAATGTGTTTCATTGTTGGTAAGTACGTAGGAATGCGGTTGAGACTGATAAGCCGATCATAGTTTATCTAACTTACTGATATAATTAGCGTAATTATAAAGAGATAATGGAACGTGATTCACCTGATACCTAGGTAAGTACAAAAAATATAAGAAAAAACAAAAAAATATGTTGTGTGGTTTTATGAAAGCACGGTAAAAGTGAAACTGTTCGAACGGTTCCGAACACTGCTTTGTGCAGCGCATGTCGCGTGACGGTCGGCTGCCGAGTAGGTATACCTACTCGGCAGCCGCGATACACGCGACATGCGCTACACAGACCAAAAAGTTTGAGACGATGTAATAAAAGTTTCACTTTAAAAATAAATAATACCTCTATTTTTTTTACTTTTTAGTATTGGTTCTTATATAGCGGCAACGGAAATACATAATTTGTGAAAATTTCAGCTTTCTAGCTATCACGGTTTACGAGATACAGCCTAGACAACGAAGTCTCAGTAATAGGGAAATTTTACGCTTTCGATACGGAACCCTAAAAAATAACCCAAGAAATGAATAATTTTTGATATCGATAAAGTACATAGTTCTATATATATGTGCGTTCAAAGTTCAAACTAAGCGTTCAAACAACACACAAACTCCGCAGTTTATATTTTTAAGGGCCGATTTTTCAATGCTTGGATAAAACTTATCCGTCCAATAAAGTATTACACGATAATATTAAAATGTCACGTAAACTGTCAAATACGGGCAATTAGAATACGTTTTTAAAATGGTAGTTTTATACATTATTCGACGAATAAGTTTTATCCAAGCATTGAAAAATCGGCCCTAATTAGGATTATTTCCTCCTGCAAAAGAGTCTACTTACTTTATTTCATCTTCTTATCTTCTTATATATAAAAATGAATCGCAAAATGTGTTGGTAAGCGCATAACTCGAGAACGGCTGAACCGATTTCGATAATTCTTTTTTTATTATATTCCTTGAAGTACGAGGATGGTTTTTATGTAGAGAAAACGTAAACATGTACCACGGGCGAAGCCGGGGCGGTCCGCTAGTCTTATATATAAAAATGAATCGCAAAATGTGTTGGTAAGCGCATAATTCGAGAACGGCTAAACCGATTTCGATAATTCTTTTTTTATTATATTCCTTGAAGTACGAGGATGGTTCTTATGTAGAGAAAACGTAAATATTATGTACCACGGGCGAAGCCGGGGCGGACCGCTAGTTTTACATAAAAATTTCAATCTATTTTTACTGCTACATATTTTCATTTTAAAATTAAAGCATTTCACTAAATACTTTTCAAAACACGTGATTTCTCTATAAATGGTGTTATTTATCTGTGAAATCTCGTGATAAGCTTTTTGATTTATCGGTTTTATCAATTTCTTTAAAATGTAAATTTTTTATCCGTAATAATTCCTAACATTGTCAACAATGTCAACTTCGCGGTTATTTTAGAGCAATATGTTCTCTATTAAAATTACAATGTTTTTTTTTCTTCCTGTTGGCAATAACGCACTGTGTCACTATGTCAGCTATTTTATGTTCATTACGTAATTTTTTTCGCTTTTACGAATTTTGTTAGGAATTTTTAAAGTGAAACTTCTTTAGGCGGGTTGAGAGCGAAATTTCAAGGTCGCGTCATGGCAATACCGTCATGTCATGAAGGCGTCAGGCGACGATTTTGGTATCTTTGAATTTTGCCAAAGAAGTATCACTTGTGAGCACGCGTGCTCGGCACACACGCTCTTTTTTAATATTTTCAGCCAAACGAGATATTTTCACATATCTACCTACCTGTTAAGGAAATTATTTTTAAACAACGAAATGGTTTTGAAGTTTGGACCACGAATATTCAAGCCTTGGATTGATAACATATAAAACTTGATCATGGCCTTGTCAACTAAAAGGGCTAGTATACATATATTAGACAAAATTGTTTTATTGGATTAATTTGATTGGATATATTTATAGCTACTACCTATTCACCACAGCTCTATACAGGGTCTCCCACTGTTGGTATACTAAGGGGCCATCCATAAAGTACGTCACACTAATTTCATGAGTTTTTGAGCCCCCCCCCCGTCCTTGTCACAGGTGGTCACATTTCTGAGACCCCCCCCCTACCTAGTGTGACGTCACATGTTTTGCAATTTAACGAAAAATTCGAAAATTTATTAAATTAAAACAGCAGAATTCCGAAATTAGTTTTATTTCCATTTAAATTAGGTAAGTACTTTTTTATGAAATCAACAACATAATATCAAATATTTGAAACAATAACAAAAAAATCAACTAATGAATGTAAAGAAAAAGAAACTCAATCATCTTCAGTCCATGGACTTTGGACCCAGTCCTTTAAATCTATACTAATATTATAAAAAAGCTGAAGAGTTTGTTTGTTTGTTTGTTTGAACGCGCTAATCTCGGGAACTACTTGTACGATTTGAAAAATTTTTTCGGTGTTAGATAGCCCATTTATCGAGGAAGGTTATAGGCTATATATCATCACGCTACGACCAACAGGGGTGGAGCCACGGGGGTGAAACCGCGCGGAGCAGCTAGTTATTTATAACTGGCATGGCAGTCACTTCACAGTTCACTTCGTTTTTCACGTCAGGAACATTTGTGGAGTCAACATCTTTTTCATCCAACCATAAGGCATCATCATTAATATCCAAACAAAGAATTTCTCTGGCACGTCTAGCTGCTATTCTTTGATGTAGGTATCATTGCAATGGGAACTACATCTTGCTTAATCTTATGAAGTTGTTTGTGTTGGTTAGTGCCTAGTGGCTTTATATCGAATGAAAATATAGAAACAAAAACATTACCTACGCGAGGTGCGGTGCGTTTGTCGGCATTAGTCAAAGGACTCGTCGGCGATCGGCACGTGTCAGAAGCGGCTATGAACTTGTCAACAAAACAATTTAAACCGTATTGCCCTAAAGATAGATTTGGACATATTTTTTAGTTTAATTAATATTTCAAATTACGCGATTAGTACCTCTAGATTTTGAAATGTGATGTCACGAAACTTAGGACCCCTCCCACCCCTTGTCACACCATGTCACACTTTGTCGACCCCCTCCCCCCCCTTTACGTGTGACGTACTTTATGGATGGCCCCTAAGCTCAAAGGAGGTAATAGTTTTGCATACGCTGAGTACGTAAAAAATACTTATAAAATTCCAGGCGCAGTTTTTTTTTCAAATAGATGGATTCTTAAAACTCTATGTGTACACCCATACCAAGCAACCCGCCCAGCTTTGCTACCAGCACGTGACCTATCGTTTAATTATGTTTTAATAGACAAAATGCTCACGTTAGCCAAGCGGTATATTATGCCGGCTGTGCGAAGCTAGAGAAGAAAACATGGATTTTCAGGAAAAATTTAGCAAAAATTTTTTGATCAGTGTATGTAAAACTACAAGTCCCTTCGCGCTTAGTATACCAACAGTGGGACACCCTGTATATTAAAAAACTGCATCAAAATCCATTGCGTAGTTTTAAAGATTTAAGCATAGGTACCTAGGGACATAGGGACAGAGAAATAAACTTATAAACTATATAGTGATTTGAAAGGTAATTTTTAAACTAATGCAGATAACGCGCAATAACTACTTCTACGCTTAAACCTTGCTTATTGTTATGTAATATAAATATTATACACGTCATTACATTTATTTGATGCAGTATGCCGCTATGCGTAAACTCGACTATTGACCGTCTTGTTAGCAGGGAAAACGTTGGCATTTATAACTATTGTGGTATAGGCACAGATTAAGTATTAGTTACCTACTGCCACACCCCGGACACTCCATACAAAATGATCATTTTGACAGTCACACTGTAGAGACTGCAAATGTGTGTGTTAACGCTTTATGGTTGGCACATTTGTGACTAGCGTAAAAAAAAATTCGCGTTTTTCTGATGAAATACATCCGTAAACAGCACAATATCTAACCATTTTCTACGAAAAACGATAATCACAAATCCAAAATAATAAAATTACTTTAAGTCAATTTGATTAATGTTGTCAATCTTCGTTGCGTATAGTCCTTGCAGAAAAATATGGCCCATTTTATGTCTGATCGCGCGGGGGTGAGGTAAGTTTAATTTTGGCGGGAGGCGGAGAGTGTCAGTTCTGTAGCGTTTAGCTACTATTATGTATTCTGTGCTACTGCGTAAGGGGCAGACGGCAGTCTATGCATAATACCTAGGTACATCTGTTTCACTGATCGATTTTCTTTAGGGCCAGCGCGCACTAGCGATATAAGTCGATCGATTGTTTGATCTAAGGTTTGATCGAATAGGGATCGGGCTGTCGGATTCGATAGTTCACAGATGTACAACTTTTAATCTGCAAGTGCGCACACTGCCATATAACTCTATACCGATGCTCTCAAGCTATCGGGCAAGTTAAAATTAGTGCGCGTGGGCTCTTAGGGACAAGTAGTTGATCTGTGTACTGCCAGACAAAGATTTTTTTTGTTAAGCCCCTCCAGGAATAGCAATTCTTCGCTCACACATCAACCATTGCACCAAGGAGGTCGTAATAATAATAATATACTAATCAAATAAATTCATTACCTCGTAATAAATGAAAATCCAAAGATAATTTAGCAATTTACTTTACATCTTCCAAATATCGTATACTAGCTGTGCCCTGCGGTTTTACCCGCAGTGCTCCGCTCCTGTTGGTCTTAGCATGATGATATATTATAGCCTATAGCCTTCCTTGATAACACCGAAAGGATTTATCAAATCGGACCAGTAGTTTCTGAGATTAGCGCGTTCAAACAAACAAACAAACTCTTCAGCTTTATAATATTAACTAAAGATTACAATTCCAACATAAAAAATTATATAAGGTAACTAGGTTGTAATTTTCCAAATGTCAAACGAGACAATTTTCTATATTTTCCATATCGCATCGTATTAGGGACAAGGCCCTTTGAAATTGACGTTATACGTGAGTCATACGGTCATGACCTTGTCCTAGTATCATCACAATCATCCTAGAATTGATAACAAGTAAAATGGTTCAGATAGGTTGTGTTATAAATTGTCAGGAACTAAATACAGAAAATGATAAAATAAATTAATTATTAATTAATTAATATTCGACGAATAAGTTTTTTAAGGCTTGAAAAATCTGTCCATACCTACCTAGGTAGTAGGTAAGTACTTACCTACTTATTAGAAATAAAAAATAAGGAAAAATCAAATGATTGCATAGTGGCAATTCCTTCCTGCATGAAAATGAATGTGTACGTGTAAATAAAAACCTCAGCTTGCTAGGTACTACGAAAAAAAAAATTATTCGCAGGTCAGCAAGATATGTGATAATATGTCGCTCCGCGCTCGGGTCACTGGAATGTTCTTCAGCTTGACCTGTAGGTAGTGAATGACAACTCAAACGTTGATTTTACATCATAGTTCAAACACATTAGAATGAATAATGGTAAAATCTTTAAATGAAAAGATGTACCTACCTATTAAGAGTTAAAATAATTAATAACTAGAGCCCATGTAATAAAAAATGTCATATTTATCATTTCTGTTGTAAAGTTCAGCAAAGACATGGCAAAGACACCTATTTTAGAAGCGACTCAATCTTCAGTAGGAACGGTTGTACCTATCTTGTCAAATCAACCTCAAATTCTAACTTTCCTCTTCTATTAATTATTATTAATTACTACCTAAAACTACACAATAAATACTCTACTTTAAATTATATAAGTGAGTGCTATTTTGAAAAACCATTTGACCCCCATTGAGTAACCTTGTGTCTTGATGCGTAGAATTTTTGGCGTCCCGCCAAAACGTACCCTTACATAACCTACCATGTGATCGTTTGACGTGGTCTTGACATATTGAACGAATTACATTGTAGATTGTAGACACAAAAGAACTAATTGTAAAACGCATCGTGATATATTTTTAGAGAAACATTGAATTTTGATTGAATAGAATGCGTTTTGGCTTATATAACCTTCTTTGTGTCGTAGTTTGGAACGGCGAATGAGCATTGAGCGGGAAATTTAAAAATGGTTACCTAGCATTATTGCAACAGTATTGGATAAGTACTGATTTGTGTAATAATATGTAGGTATTTTATTAATTTTGTGTGTATATTTAAATGTTATGTTCTTGTTTGATTAAGTTGTATTTCTCTAAATTCATACCATTATGTTAAAATTTAAAAGGAAACCGCGATGTAAACTATGCTCTTCTAGTGTCATTCTAGCGGTTCTAGCGTATAATATATTTTATGTTGTTTTTATTGCATTTTTTATTCTTATACTTACTTATACTTATGATAGCTGTTTATTGTACTTATAGCATAGAATAATTACTTTATTAGCATATAATAAAGAAATAGAACAACGATGAGCTTAGTATTCTTGCTTGACGACGCGGTTGGCGCAGTGGTAATGTAACTGCCTACTGAGCCGACGGTCCCGGGTTCGATCCCGGTCAGGGCAAATATTTGTGTGATGAACTCAATTATTTGTTCTTGGGTCTGGGTGTTATTATCTATAGGGTCAACCGGGGCAAATGCAACTATGGGGCTATGGCAACTAGTTATCATAACTAATTTATTAGAGTTGTTGTAATAAATCGCCACCTATGATTCAATAACTCAACGACTAATAAATCTTACAAGTAATAGATGGTGCCCCTACGATGAAAACTATTTGATTGATAGGCCATTGTGTCAAACCGCTATTTTGAAGTTGGTGTGCGTAAAAACAGGTGTCGAGTTTTGCAGACAAAAAAATTGTTTAGGAGTGATTTTTTGCAGGTGTTTTTGATTGAACACGATTATCACAAGCCGTTAAGCTTATTTCATTTATATTTTTAGTGCGTTAGTTGACTCTATTTTATGTTATTGATGCAGTTACATTTGCCTCATGAAAATTTCACTGTGGGGTTATTGCAACTGTGAGGTTAGTTACAATAGCCCCTTATATTTTTGTATGAAACTAAAAACACTAGTGATGTGACAGTGTCGATATTTTTATTATGTATCCTTCTTGGTAGTCAAAATATACTTTCTTTATGATTAATTAAAGAAGAACCATCGATTATTTCTTCGATATTATACCCAGAGACGGGATCATAAGTAAAATTCAAATTAGATAAAAAAAGCGTGGTTAAAGAATATAAGTAACTAAAAACGATAGGTAGGATAGTTCTGTGATTGTTCAAGTAATTTTTAGTAAACGGTTGATTAGTTAACTAATAGGTAAACGTATTTTGTTTGGTTTACGTTTTTAACAATATTTAACACAAAGAATATTATTTGTTCTGACCAAAAACTAAAATTGACTTAGTAGGCACTGTAATTTTTTTTTGTTGCGATTTAAAGTGGTAAATCAAAGTACATGAGTTTTTCCTCTAAATAATGCGGCGCCATCTACGATCGCAACGTTATTGTAGCAATAGTTCCCTAATACCACAGACTAATAATAATATACTACGTATCTAATACACAATAGTACGATATAAATCACACGCAGAATAATAAAAAAATATCGATGAATAAGTTTTTTGCATTCCCCACACTAATTCTCTAACAAATAGTTGCATTTACCCCACAATCAGAAAAATAAGTTTTTTTCTGAAAACTAGTCCTTGCTACGCGGTAATACAGTTCAAAATCCTATGAATAACATGAAATCTCATAAATATATTCTATATTCGTTGTTTTATATGAAATAGAAGAAGAGCTATGGCAGTTAGTTGCATTTACCCCCGACTAGGGGTTAATGTAACTTTTTCTACCAATTTTAGGAAATATTCTCACTACCAGTTATTTATAAGACTACTGTATTGCTTGATTGGTTTAAAATAATCTTGAATAAATACAAAAAACAATAAATGGGTCAAATAAATGACCAAATATAAAAAGAGATAACTGCAACCGATCAAACTTGAAACTTGTTATTTTTTAGTTGCATTTGCCCCGGTTGACTATATATGTATTTATTAAATATTATATTTATCTTCGCCTAGTACCCACAACACAAGCCTTAATTGAGCTTACTGTGGGACTAGGTCGATTTGTGTAATATTGTCCTATAATATTTATTTATTTATTATTTATTCCATTTAAGTTTTATTATAGGACCTTTTAATTTTAAAACACAATAATTATAATTAAGTATTGGACCGATTTTAAGATTTTTTTCAGATCAAGTTTTTATTAAAAGTTAATTATACCTTAATTTTCATACTTTCACGCTCTAAGTTTTCACCACTACAATTTGGAATATTAATAAATGCCAAATATTTAAAATTAATTTTATACAGGTTAAAATAAAACAAAAACAAACAGTATTTACTATATTTATTTGAACATAATTATCTACAATTAAATACATGTTATCATATTATTACTTATTATTAATTGGTGATTGGAATGGCATGAATCAAATAATAAAACATTTCATTTAATAAATTGTGGATAATAAATAAAATTACATCTTACATTCAATCAGGATCATAATAAATTCAACAACTGATATTTGTATTAATATTTTGAAAAATATAACCTTAAAATTATCATAACATTCACACATTTTGCCGCGTTTTTAATACAGATAATTTTTTTTTTCGTAGCGTTGCGACAATTTTTTTTTCTGCTTGTTTCTCATGTCACTTACTTGGTGTAGGCGTTGCCCTGTAAAAAAATACATGTGATTAAAATTTAAAATACACAGAGTATAAAAATTCATGAGGTATTTTTTTTAGGTAACGAGAAATCTTGGTGTCAAGGACCTTCGACCGCACGTTGACAGATTGGATAGTTGGCAAGATAAATCCGATAAAGAAAAAACACAAAACAGTGTTTTATAATTAACTAGCCGTGGCCCACGGTTTTACCAGAATTGCTCCGCTCCTATTGGTCTTAGCATGGGCTTACCTCGATAAATGGGCTATCTAACACTGAAATAATTCTTTAAATGTTCCTTAGGCCCTGCGCAGACGGCACACTTTGTGCGATCGAGTCTGCGGCGCACAAAAAGTCTTCATGGCGCGCAAAAAGTCGGTCGCGGATTTTTCACAGACTCAACGCACACGACGCACATCTTCGATCATTTTGTCGGCAGAGCTGTAGGGATGTAGACGCTATGGAAATCGTGTAAAGTGTGCGCCGTCTGCGTTAGCGCGCGTTGAAGCAAACGTTCAATTCTTTTCACACACTTTTGTGCGGAGCGGCGCGGTGCGGTCTGCCCGAATTACACGGATTTTTTGTGCGCCGGACTTTTTGCGCGTCGTGTGCGTTACTGCATATAATTTCATAGGTTCTATTTTCACAGACTAAAAAGTGCGTCACGGATAGTCTGTCGTCTGCGCAGGGCCTTAGATTGGCGCGTTCAAGCAAACAAACGAATTCGTCAACTTTTATATATAAGTTAAACAGTACATATTATATTATGAGCCAGCCTTCAAAAAAAAGTTCTTAAAGAATAAAAAACATTCAAAACATTATTCTTTTTGTATGTATTCTTATATTTTTTGGGTTTGATTTTACACGAGTATTTAGAAATTAAAGATTTTAACGGATTTTAACGCGTTTTATACATTATATTATTATCCCGACCTTTCGCACACTATGCAGCGAGCGTGGTCACGGGGAGACTAATACATGTAATGAATAAATGATAAATCGCGTTTAAAATCCGTTAAAATCTTTAGTTTCTTTTTGTCAGCTGTTTTTTCATGTACATATTATATAAATAATTAGAAGTATCATCACGCGATACTAATCAAACAGAATTAATGTCTAATTACAAATTTGCGGTTTCACCCGCTTGGCTCCACTCCTGTTGGTCTTAGCGTGATGTTATATAGCCTATAGCCTTCCTCGATAAATGAGCTATCTAACACCGAAAGAATTTTTCAAATCGGACCAGTAGTTCCCGAGATTAGCGCGTTCAAACAAACAAACAAACTCTTCAGCTTTATTATATTAAGTATAGATTAAAACAAGTGATAACTGCGTTAAGAACAACCGACTTCAAACTTGCACTTGCAACATTTACAAATACAGACAAAAATGCTCAAAAAATAAAAACTACTGGGCCTATCCGAATAAAATTTTTATGGGACCAATTCGACACCATTCCGCATCGAACAAAAAAAGAATCACGTAAATCGGTTCAGAAACCTCGGAGTAATCGCCAATCGGTGTACATACATAAAAAAAAAAACATACCGGCCGAATTGATAACCTCCTCCTTTTTTTGAAGTCGGTTAATAAACTACTTATATATTTATCTACACGTGCTAAATAAAACAAAGTACGCTCGCACACGTGGTATTAATTTATATCTAGACTTTATTCTAGCTTCGGCTAACTGTGCATTTAGATCAAACGAGCGAATGCTCATTTCTAACTCCACTATGTCAAATTATTTTAGTGTAAACAGGCGTAGAGCATTATTTCGTTGTTCACTGCGCGGTTGGTAGCGACAGCTTCGAGCAGTCAACGACCGACCGCTCGAGCAGTCTGTGTACCTCACTCAGCCGTTAACTGCTCGAGCAGTCCGTGTACGACCGGGCTTAGTGCGTTCGAAAAGATTCTATGCAATTTTCTAATACTGAACATCACTGAATACGAGTTTTCTTTTACACTAAAAGATCACGAAAGAATGCTCTTGCTCTATCTTAATGCACCGTGTCTAGACTTTATCTGATACAAGCTGACCTAACGAATCAAAGTGCATTACCACGGATGTACATATTATATGGAATTTGTATGGCGATAATCTACACTAATAATATTACAAAGAGGAAAACTTTGATTGTTTGTTTGTTTGTTTGATTGTAATGAATAGGCTCATAAACTACTGGACCGATTTTAAAAAATTCTTTCACCATTCGAAAGCTACATTATCCACGAGTAATATAGGCTAGGTTTATCCAGGAAATCTCACGGGAACGGGAACTATGCGGGTTTTTCTTTGAAAACGCGGGCGAAGCCGCAGGCGGAAAGCTATCGGATAACTAGGCTTCCGCCCGCGGCTTCGCGGCCTCGGCAATTTAAGAAAAACCAAACATAGTTCCCGTTCCCGTGGGATTTCCGGGATTACGTCATTTTCCCGGAAAAAAAATTTTAATTTAAGTAAAAATTTTTTTTTATATATAAAATAATATAAATCGCTCCGTTACGACGTAAAAGACAAACAAACAAACACTTTCACATTTATATTAGCATCTATCTTCAAAGCATCTATATCCTATTCCTCGTGTCTACATCACGTGAACGAACCGAATGAATTTATATTTAGCCCAGTTTCAAATGCCAGGTTATTTGCATAGTAATTGTTGTATCTTTGGACTGACTGTGACTTTGGTAAAATACCAACTGACTTCTAGGTTACAATTCATCTATACTTATATTATAACTAGCTTACCGCCCGCGGCTTCGCCCGCTTTGTCTAAAACCTAATCCTAATAATATTATAAATGTGAAAGTTTGTATGGATGTTTGTTACATTTTCACGCAAAAACTACTGAACCGATTACAATGAATTTTAGCACACATATAGAGGGTAACTTGGATTAACACATAGGATAGGTTTTGTCCCGGAAATCCCACGGGAACGGCAACTATGCGGGTTTATCTTTGAAAATGCGGGCGAAGCCGCGGGCGGAAAGCTAGTAAATTATATACTAAAACCTTCCTCTTGAATCACTCTATCTATTAAAAAAACCGCATCAAAATCCGTCGCGTACCTAGTTTTAAAGATTTAAACATACAAAGGGACATATAGGGACAGAGAAAGCGACTTTGTTTTGTACTATGTAGTGAAGCTGAAGAGTTTGTTTGAACGCGCTAATCTCGGGAACTACTGGTCCGATTTGAAAAACTATTTCAGTGTTAAATAATCCATTTATCAAGGAAGGCTATAGGCTATGTATTATTATCACGCTAAGACCAACAGGGGCGGAGCACTGTGGGTGAAACCGCGGGGCACAGCTACTAATATATAAACAAAATTACGTCGTGACAAGTGATAACTGCGTTAAAAACAACCGACTTCAAACTTGCACTTGCAACATTTACAAATACAGAAAAAAATGCTTATAAAATAAAAACTACTGGGCCTATCCGAATAAAATTTTTATGGGACCAATTCGACACCATCCCGCATCGAACAAAAAAAGAATCACGTAAATCGGTTCAGAAACCTCGGAGTAATCGGTGTACATACATAAAAAAAAACATACCGGCCGAATTGATAACCTCCTCCTTTTTTGAAGTCGGATAAGAAGGGAATGCGCTAGGGTCAGCGATAGACGTTCCCATGCGACACGCCGACTCAGCCGTATAGTTAAATATTTATATAGTCAAATGTTTATGGATCTATGCAGTGCACATTGCTTACATTACAAAAATAAATCATTATTCTACTTCCCGCTAATGTTATAAATGCGAAAGTTAGCAATGATGGATGAATGTATGTATGTTTGTTATTTACTCTTTCATGAAAAAAACTACGGGTCAGATTTGGATGCACGTGTTGAATGAAACCGCGCGGCACTACAGCTAGCTATTTAATAAAAATAATGCTGAATAAAATAATTAAGACAATAAAAAATAAAACATTACACATAGACCGTACTAAACCGCATTTGACACGCGCGCAGTAATTTTTAACTACCTATACATATATCTAACTAGATTTCCGCCCGCGGCTTCGCCCGCATATTTCGCCTATTGTGCAATTTATGTATATTTTACTTAATGTTATTTCATCATTTTGGTGTGTACAATAAAGCTTTCATTCATTCATTCATTCATTCATATTTCCCGTTTCCGTGGGATTTCTGGGATAAAACCTATCCTATGTGTTAATTCAAGTTACCCTCTATATGTGTGCTAAATTTTATTGTAATCGGTTCAGTATAATTTGCGTGAAAGAGTAACAAACACATCCTCATACAAACGTTCGCCTTTATAATATTAGTAGGATAACCTTTTCTTTTTGAAACTGCCTCTTTTGACATGGACCTTTAATTTGATTCAGATATTACTTAAAGTTTTTGAGTTATCATTATGATGTTTACTTTATCTGCATCTTTTGACATAAATATGTGTATTCATGTTACACATTTGTTAAAGAACCAGAAAACAAGAAAATTCTAAGTCTTTAGAAAAATTAAAATAATTTGCGTGGACCACCTGTCTTTTAAAACTTCCACGCGTTATTTTTGAAAAGTTTCACTAAACGATCTTTAAAAAAAACAAACCACCTTGACCTTCACAAATCAACCTTATTGAACGAGAAGGTTGCCACTTGCCATGACAAATTTGTGTGCCGTCAGATTCACCGAGCAAATAAATTAAACTATTATTATAAACTAGCTTTCCGCCCGCGGCTTCGCCCGCTTTGTCTAAAACGTAATAAATTATATAATAAAACCTTCCTCTTGAATCACTCTATCTATTACAAAAAACCGTATCAAAATCCATTGCATAGTTTTAAAGATTTAAGCGTACATTGGGAGGCAGAGACAGCGACTTTGTTGTTTATTAATTACTAGCGGTCCGCCCCGGCTTCGCCCGTGGTACATATTTACGTTTTCTCTACATAAAAACCATCCTCGTACTTCAAGGAATATAATAAAAAAAGAATTATGGAAATCGGTTCAGCCGTTCTCGAGTTATGCGCTTACCAACACATTTTGCGATTCATTTTTTTAAATAAGATTATATATAGCTGAAGAGTTTGATTCTTTGAACATGGAACAACTACTGGTCGATTTGTAAGATTCTTTCGGTGTTAGATAGCCCATTCATCGAGGAAGGCTATAAAAGTGAAGTCCCATGTCCCCTAGTGGGGTAAGGGGCAGATGCATTATACATCTGTTTCACTGATCGATTTTCTTTAGGGACAAGTAGGTGATCAGCCTTCTGTGTCCTACCAGACCAAGAAATTTTTTTTTTCTTCGTCTCCACCGGGAATCGAACCCAGGACCCCTCGGTGCTACGCTCACGCGTCAACCACTGTACCAAGGAGGCGGTCAAAGGAAGGCTATAGACTATATTATATCATCACGCTAAGATCAGTAGGCAAGAAGCAATGATAGTAAAACCACGGGACACTGCGGGTATTATATCTGTACATATAAAAATTAACCTCCTTTTCACTAGGTAACAGCATCACATAGGAATGGGTGGACCTACCTATTTCAATAGTTGTTATTTTGATTTGTTGGTTGTTAGGAGAAAAACCATAAAAAAATTTATGTTGGCATCTAGAAAACTAAGAAAATGCGAAAACACTTACCCATGAGCGAGCTATCCATATGAGGGTCTCGTTGTTCAATCTGGGGCCAATGAGAGGGTTCATCTGCGCCATGTATGCACACAGCCAGCTGAAATTGATAGGATTTTTATTATATACATGTTTTTACTTTATTTGTAACCAACTCCTTGACTCAATTTAAATACACTTTAAACTATACAACGATATAGTTTACACTTTGTTAAATATCAAGGATGGTGGCAACAACTTTAATCCATACTAATATTATAAATGCGAAAGTAACTCTGTCTGTCTGTCTGTTACTCAATCACGCCTTAACTACTGAACCAATTTGCATGAAATTCGGTATAGAGATATTTTGATACCCGAGAAAGGACATAGGATAGGTTTTATCCCGGAAATCCTACGGGAACGGGTTTTTCTTTGAAAACGCGCGCGAAGCCGCGGGCGGAAAGCTAATATGAAAATAAATTATTATGCGAAAATCGTATGCAGTTAAATGAAAACTACAAACGAATACAAATAGACAAATAAATATACTTCATAATACATTATTAAGTAAATATTATATTACATACAATATACATACTAATAGAAACGTGTAGGTACTATACTCTGTCCATTATATTATTTGCTTTTTGACAGCTTCACGCCTATGTTTAATTGAATTGTCTATGTTAAAATGTCATACAAGTAATTATCGTACTTCATGGACAGGTCCCGCCCACTTAGTGATGCCTACACAGAATTATTCAATGATGGGTCGATAGATTAAAATAATAATTTGGAAAATGCAAAAGTGCACGCCTCATAATTTTTTTTTAATAAATATTTATTAATTATTATTTTTGTTTATTTAATAACAATTAAACCACATCGAATCAGACCCTGAAAAATGAAAGGGTTCTATTCCTGAGCATACTCAAGCGTAAGAGAAAAAAAAAGACTCGATTAGTAAAGTATTTCGGTCGCTATCGTGTTAACAAGAAAAAGGATCCGCACATACAGACACACGGACGTCCAAGACAGAACTTTTTTAAACTGTTTTTTAACTAGTTTAAATAACAAAAATGACATCAAAAATATCATGAACGTTAAAAATAGTGTTTTTTCTTAATATGTGTGTGTATGTATTATCTTACAAGTGCAATGTATGATACATAAAGACATTTTAAGTTTGAAAAATCAGATGTTTTGCGCGAAGTGACAGTAGTACCCACCTCAACGCTTCGCTTATGAGGCGTGCAATAATCGATAGAAATACTTTGTAAAATATATCCGATACAGAAAAACTTTTCTATTATGTTATATAATTCAAACGTAAAGACAACCAAATTGTAAGATAGAAACCAATAAATAATAAAATATTAGTTTAGTTTAGTTTTAACATACAATGCATAGATATGTGGTCTTATTATTACATATCTTATTAGTACGTTTACGTTGTAATTATTATTTACGTACCTGATTCGATTTATGATAATATTTTGAATTTATAATTGAAATGGTACAACAGTCGATAATCTTTTGAACATCACTTCTGGTATCACCCGTCGAGCTGTCAAAAAGCAATTCTTATAGTGGACAGACTATAGGTAGATAAATAAATAAAAATATAATTTATTTAATATAATATAAAATCTGACTAAATGTCAGATTTTCCAAAAATTCATAAAACATTAGGATTGGCTCATACATAATATATTATTTTAGATATTGGAGAAAATTATATCATTATACAACAAAAAACTTTGCTAGCGCGATTCAATTCTTCTCAATAGCGTGTAGTAGCGACATCTATTTTCACTGACCGAAGCTACTTGATACTCGACATAGCATTTTTCTCTGAGATGATTTTTATTTTTCTTTAAATAAAAGTGTTCTTAAATGTATATCCAGGTGCGCGTCCGCGAGTTCTACATCGCGATGCAGCGTTGCCCTTACATCCACGAGATGAAGGAGCGGCTGCTTGGCGCGCCAACAGACGGGGTTGAACGCGAACGCGACCAGAGAGAGCAGAGCGAGTCGCCGCCGCGCGCCGCCGCCCATAGACCCGCAGGTCGGCACCATCGTCAAAGTGAAGATCACCCATCGTCATTCACTGTTTATTCTATTTTTTAATTTCAAAGTTCTGTGCTATCTGTGTCATGAATTTAATCACAGAATTTAATACATGGTTCAAAGCGAAAAGGAATAATTAATTTAAAAATAAAATTTTATGCATTAATCAATCGATAATCAAAATAAAAAAAACAAAGTGTGATTTCACTCAAAAAAATTTTTTGGTAGGTGTATTGCTTAATTTTTGCCTGCTATCTATACTTCTATAATCTTATATACATATAAAAATGAATCGCAAAATGTGTTGGTAAGCGCATAACTCGAGAACGGCTTAAGCGATTTCGATAATTCTTTTTTTATTATATTCCTTGAAGTACGAGGATGGTTTCTTATATATAAAAATGAATCGCAAAATGTGTTGGTAAGCGCATAACTCGAGAACGGCTGAACCGATTTCGATAATTCTTTTTTTATTATATTCCTTGAAGTACGAGGATGGTTCTTATGTAGAGAAAACGTAATTATGTACCACGGGCGAAGCCGGGGCGGACCGCTAGTACATAATAAATTGTATTTATTTAAAAAAAATTACAATATTTATTTAGTAGCTATACCCAGCTATAGACCAACATAGTTTTATAGACATACTATTTTATATCTAGGCTATATTTATTCACAAGATTTGTTGATCAAAAATAAACTAAATTGTATATTTTATAAATTGTATGGTTGTGAAATAAAGATATTTTTATTATTTATCTTATTTTAAAAAATGAACAGTATGTACATAGACCGCCTTGCTTAAGTAAAGTGGTTGACATGTGAGGGTAGAACCGAGGGGTCCTTGGTTCAATTCCCGAAGAGACTGAGAAAAAAAAATGTCTCGGTCTGGCAGGACACAGAAGGCTGATCTACTACTTGTCCCTAAAGAAAATCGATCAGTGAAACAGATGTATGCAGAATGCATCTGCCCCTTATCCCACTTGGAGACACGGAACTTCACTTTTTATGTACAAATCAACCTTATTGAACGAGAAGGTTGCCACTTGCCATGACAAATTTGTGTGCCATCAGATTATATTGTGTCTTTAAATAGTCTCAATGATTTACGTGGAGCATCTATCATAAGTTAGGCTTAAAATATACAATCATAGTGATTACTACCAACAATATGATCAATTTATTGAAATTGATGCGACTACAAAGTGACCTAGTAACATATGATGTCATACAAATTTTATTGCTAATTACAAATCTATTGTCCTCTTAAAGCACAAGAGAACTATCCTGTTATCATTTAAGGATATTTCCTTACAAAATTATACTGCCAAGGTCATTTTAGGTATATATTTATTTATTTGGACAATTTTAAAGTAAACAAATAAGGTTTAGAGATCGTTCAACCAGGGATTTACGCTTTGGTATACGTATGTATAAAGAAAACAGGGAAAACCATATAGGCGTTGGTAATTTTAGAATTAATAGAAATCATACTTACAACAACCAGCAAGTAGCTGCTGTTAACATTAACACCACCTGGATGATCCTGAAACGTTTTAATGATAGAATTAAACACGGAATACATGAAATGAATGAGGTAATACGAAGAAAATGTAGTTCAAGTACATACCCTCTGTTAGGTCCTTTTGGAGCGAAAAACGGGCAAACGATACCCACCACACCCCAGAGAACCGTGAAAACGGTGATGGGAACGAATGATGCGCCCATTTTGGGTCACTGGTGCCTTTATTTTGCAGAAATCTTTCAATAACACAAATATCAGCTGCCCAAAGATGGTGGACTTTTTTCAATGTTGGTACGACTGTACGTCGACAGTCATATGACAATACAATCGGATACTTATACTAGCAAATTAGCAATAGTAATGATTTCCTTTTCGTAAAGTAACTTATAAAAAACCATACATTTATGATGATTAAATAAAAACAATATTAATTAATACAATATAGCTATGAAAATGTTAGATAGAGCTCAAATTTTTTTAATCAATCATTCCGAGAATCCGAGATTTATTTAATGAGAATTTTTTTAATTTTTTATGGTGATGTTGCCATCGTCACCAAAATAGTAAAGTTAAAATCACAGTTAAAAAAACGAAATTCGGTTATCACATCAAGCTTATTTGGATGAAATACTTATTTTCTGTATATATAATACAAAGCAATATACTACTTTTATCAATAAAAATAACATTTTATATTGAAATCACTGAAATCCAAGGTAAATTTATTATGAACTCTTTGTAAATTGGTAATGATTTGTTGTCAATTACAGTCATCAAGCAATGACGAGACATTAATGATTTATGCAAAAGTTAAAAAAAATTGCCATCAAATCTTCCTCATTATCTCAAAATTATTCAAAACATTAATAATAGGTTTGTACAATGCGACCACGAAAACGTAAAGATAAAAAACAGAAGAGGAAACCACATAAAAAGAGTAAAATTCATAAAACACACAAGAGACACATCCTTAATATTGCACCGTCTGATTTCGATATTATCAATCAAATCAATCGTGATCATGTATGTATGTTTTTGTAATATAGTTATGAAAAACAATACAATCCATACTATATTATATACTATATTATTAATATTATAAATGCGAAAGTAACTCTGTCTGTCTGTCTGTTACTCAATCACGCCTAAACTACTGAACCAATTTGCATGAAATTTGGTATGGAGATATTTTGATACCCGAGAAAGGACATAGGATAGGTTTTATCCCGGAAATCCCACGGGAACGGGAACTATGCGGGTTTCTCTTTGACTGCGCGGGCGATGCCGCGGGTGGAAAGCTAGTATCCTATAAAATAAAATAAACTAGAAATAATTGATCTCATAAATCAATGGAAGTAGTGCGCCCTTGAGATCGTGTTTATTTTTTTTTATATTATCCAAAGCATATTAGATTATATTATAAAGATTTCCGCGAAAAGCGCGGCGAAAAAAGAACACCCATAATTGAACAGTGCACTTGCTATTCGCCTTGGAATTCGCATATTCGTGTGCGAAACATTTTTCTATGAAATCAAAGGACAGACGAATGTGTGCACATAGATTACCTTTAACAGTCGTATTCGAATGTTTCATTGATTGAAGAAACGAATGGCCACCGAATGGCGTACTCGAATGTTTCCATGCACCATGAAAAATTTTATTGTTACCATATTATATCCTCACAATCGTATCGTATCTAATTAAAGTATATATTTCAGGAATACCAACTAAAAGACGTTAAGAAAACTTGGAAAGTCGTGCCAAAAGATTCGTGTGAAGTCTACAAGGACCGACGCAAACGTGAAGATGAACAGACTGTGTCTGAAAGAGATACGGAAGAAAATCAAAGAGATGATACTAACCAGAAAGCACAAACGAAGAGAAGGGTCAGGCGGCCTTTGAAAAGAGATAGTCGAGGGTGGGTTGCTTTGCAATAAAAACTAACTTTATGTAACTTAGGTAAATGCGCGAAGAAGAGTAAAAAAAATAATGAATAAATCGCTTTTAAAATCCGTTACAATCATTAATTCTAAAGAATATAACCAGACTACCTGCGCCCCGCGGTTTCACCCACCTGGCTCCGCTCCTGTTGGTCTTAGCGTGATGATATAATATAGCCTATAGACTTCCTCGATAAATAAGCTATCCAACACCGAAATAATTTTTCAAATCGGCCCAGTAGTTCCTCAGATTAGCGCTTCCAAACAAACTCTTTAGCTTTATCATATTAAAGTATAGATTTGCCCGCAGCTTCGCTTGCGGTCACACAAAAAAATTCATGAAAAACTTTTTAGCTGTACAAAGGGTCCATCAAGTTGTATATATCGAATTCAAAATGTTCAAAACTACAAAAAAATGTTAATGATTATGTTCTTTCCAGACGGTTTCTTCCCGAATCTTCCAAATGCTCATGCTGTTCACGGACTCACTCGGATACATCATACGATACAGAGGCATCTTACGACGATTGAATTTATTTATTTTGTTACGTTTATATTATAATTGTTTTATTTTGGTGTGTGTGTGTTTTTTTAAATGTCAGTCCTTATCAAGTTATCATTTTGACTAGCTTTCCACCTGCGGCTTCGCCCGCGTTTTTAAAGAAAAACCCGCATAGTTCCCGTTCCCGTGGGATTTCCTGGATAAAACCTAGCCTATATTACTCGTGGATAATGTAGCTTTCGGTCCAGTAGTTTATGAGCCTATTCATTACAATCAAACAAACAAACAAACAAAGTTTTCCTCTTTATAATGTTAGTGTAGATTAAAGTATTGTCTATGTAAACTGAACCGATTTTGACGAAACTTCTAAATTATAAAGTTGTTTATACAACTAGTTAAATATAAATCATTTCACATCGACTTACTTAATATTTTTTGCAAACGTACATAGTTACATACAAACTTGAAACTATAAAAATTTTGCTTCCGTGTTTCTAAGCTGTAATAGAATAACGAATAACATAAAAAAGCGACGCAATTCTGACAATATTCTAAGCGTATGTATTATTTTGGTATTATTGGAAGAATTGCATCGCTCTCGAATTGATAACCTCCTTTTTCAAGGAGCGGTCTTCACGAATATATTAATGCGAAAGTGACCTTACTAATAATTTCTAATTACTAAATTTTTCCATGGATGGTAAATATTCTTTGACCTCATCAATTTTTAATTAATTGATCGAAATAATTTGAAGAGCTCATACATTATGGAAATACGGTACCGTCTATGACACAAATAAAAAAAAACAAATATGATTTTATTCATAGACCGTCAAGAAATAGAAGAGAAAAACAGGACTATTCAAAATATGTCAGTATGAAGCTTTATGCAGCAAAATTTTTGTGTATTTTATAAACTTTTGTAGTCAAAATTTAAAGAAATGTAGATCTTATTTTCGATGTCCGGACCGTTGAGTGTAGAAGACTATGCTTGTTTTTTTATTTGGTTAGGTATTTTGTCCATTTACATTACACTTCTTACGGTAACTGTTCTCGGAGTCGTATATATTTTGTAAGTGCTATTTTTTTTAGAATTATGTAATTATTAAAGTTTAAATGGTAGTATATCCACATTAAGCCCCACTTGAGGTACTGTAGTACCGTAACTTTGTTTGGGTTCATGGAATACATCAAAAAATATTATAGCAATAATATTAAATATTATATTTATATTGTCTAAGTATATGCTTTAGATATTAAAGTATATTAACTGGTATTTTGTAATATTTTTACCTTACAATACATATGTGATTCTTTTATTTACAACATTTTTCAACTTGTTTAAATTACAAACTGGCAACACAACGCATTATTTTGAATCTGCCAAATTCGAAACTGACCGTTTAAAAACGTCAGTTTGAAAAATTTGTAAACAGTTATTTACAAAATACAAAGTGATTGTATTTATAATGAAAAGGTGTAAGATTTAATTGAAAATCAACAAAATGGATACAACAGACAATAATAAATCTTTAAATGCAACTGCAACGTAAGTAAAACACTTGAAAATAAAACAAGGACATCGCTACATCCAAGCAATTGAAATTACTATTTTCTTCTAAGATATTCTTAACACTAACTATATTTAACACTAACTTTATTTAAAGGAACTATCTATTAATTATTAATAACAATAACATCGCATTCGCTCGAAGTATAGTCAGAAGCTTACACAAGTAAACTTTATTTTATTTATTACTATCTTACCGCCCGCGGCTTCGCCCGCTTTGTCTGAAACCTAATAAATACATATACTAAAACCTTCCTCTTGAATCACTCTATCTATTAAAAAAAAACCGCATCAAAATCCGTTGCGTAGTTTTAAAGATAGCATACAAAGGGACAGGGACAGAGAAAGCGACTTTGTTTTATGGCTGGTTCACACTTTGATTAGTGTGAGTGCAGGTGTGTAGTGCGAGTGCAGGTGTGTAGTGCGAGTAGTGTCCAATTCAACTGCGAGTGCAGGTGATTAGTGCGAGTGCAGGACAATGGTGAAATTCGCGACGCTACACACTACGCTAAACACTAAACACTCCTGTCCAGACGTGTTTAGGCAGGCACACTGCGAGTGAGGGGGAAGGGAGGGCGTGCGGGACGTGGCTACTCGCAGTCCACTCGCAAAAAAATAGAACACGCTTCTATTCACTTTACTACACAGCCTACTAAACACTCGCACTAAACAGTCGCTGTCCACACGTAGTACTACTCATCACCTGCACTCGCACTAATCAAAGTGTGAACCAGCCATTATACTATGTAGTGACTTAGTGTAAATCACATTTAGTTTAGTTTACCATTATATTTTTATTCGAAGATGTTAAATATACTTTCCATGGCATGTATGATATATCTCCAGAATCACATATAATGGCAAAAGAATTTTAAGAAATAAGTCCAGTACTTCTTGAGATTAGCACTTTCAAACAAACAAACTATACAGTTTTATATTAGTATTATCTTATACTATTAATGTAAAGCTGAATAGTTTGTTTAGTTCAGATGAGGGCTTTATCATTTATAATATAACCGCCCTGGCTTTGCCCGTGGTACATATTTACGTTTCCTCTACATAAGAACCATCCTCGTACATCAAGTAATATAATAAAAAAAGGAATTATTGAAATTGGATCAGCCGAAACGGGTTTCATTTTTATATATATATTTAAGAATATATTCATATAAAAATGTATAGTTTTTATAGACTATTTAAAAATATTTCTATCCTTACAGGAGGAAGAGACGATCATCAATATTGAAGAGTCAAAGGCCGCCGCGCACTCCATTCTCCGAGTTGGAGTTTAAAGTAGCCACTCCGACGGACACGACCAAGAATCGACGTGTTAGCTTCTCTAGGCGAACGGGCGTTGCGTAAGTTTGAAACTTTATTCATTTACTAGCGGTTCGCCCCGGCTTCGCCCGTGGTACCTACATGTTTACGTTTTTTTTTCCTAAAAACTATCCTATCTCTCAAGTTGAATCTAACTGCAAATGGTGTGCAATTTTATTATAATCGGTTAAGTGGTTTAGGAGTCCAATGAGGACAAACATTGTGACACGAGATTTATATATATTAAGATTTTATAGGAATTAGAATAGTAGGTGAGTTTTATCATAAACTCCGCGCGGTTTCACCCCCGTGGCTTCACTCCTGTTGGTCATAGCGTGATGATATATTATAGCCTTCCTCGATAAATGGACGATCTAACACCGAAAGAATTATTCAAATCAGACGAGTAGTTCCCGAGATTAGCGCGTTCAAACAAACAAACTCTTGAGCTTTATAATATTTATCATAAATTTTTCAACTTATTTGGCAAGGAATTAGATTGAATGTGCTTGAAATCCGTCGTTTATAAAGCAATGTATTGATGTTAGAACGATAAACAAGACTAGACAAGACTATACTCACAATTACATTAAAAAATTTGTCAAAGCTGAGAGGCAGAGTCTTCTAATGAGCGATACAATAGACTTTGAACATTACGGACACAAAATAAGGTGTTAATTTCAATTAATGTTTTATATGCAAAAAAAGAAAAAATATGCACATTTCTTTGATGACTTTTTAGCAGTTATTTGACTATAAAGTTATTATAAATTGCTTTCCACCCGCGGCTTCGCCCGTGCAGTCAAAGAAAAACCCGCATAGTTCCCGTTCCCGTGGGATTTCCGGGATAAAACCTATCCTTTGTCCCGGGGTAAAAAGTAGCCTATGTCCTTTCTTGGGTATCAAAATATCTCTATACCAAATTTCATGCAAATTGGTTCAGTAGTTAAGGCGTGATTGAGTAACAAACAGACAGAGTTACTTTCGCATTTATAATATTAGTATGAGTCCTGGCTGATGATTTTAATGTGTAGGACGTTTTAAAATGTTTTAAAAGTTTATTAATAATCATTACAAACTTTGAGAACGATTAATTTTTTTAACAAGTATTTCATCAAATAACATCAATTAAATAATACTTGTATTTTCAATTACAGTGAGTTTGTCACCAACGAAGCGACAACAACATGGAAGAACTTTTATGAGGAGCACAACAAGAGTCTAGAATCGTCTGGCAATGAGTCAGTGGCGAACAGACATAAACCAATGACAATAGGACAAATAGGCAGGTCTATATTCGACCAACAGTTTGATGAAGTGGTTGCTGTGGATCTCGGAAGTACCATCGTACCGACTAACTCGAGACAGGACTTCCAAACGTCCCTAAACACTGCCAATTATACACAACAAGTCGCTGCCTTAGAATGCACAGGCGAGAGACTAACTTTACCGCAACAGAACTTCGAATTAAGCGCGCTAACAGACCACCAAAGCAAATTGTTCGGAAATGACTTTACTTGCCCCAGCATGACCGAAATGACAAATCCGATGAACGTTAACTTCTCAGTCATGCGGACTCTGGATGGTAAATGTGATGATTTAGACGAAATACAGCAGGATTTGAAACGCGCGCAGCAAAATGTTATGTGTCCTGGACCAGTTTTTAGTGGGAATGTGTCTGAATATATAGAAGTCGATCTCAATATGACGCATGTTGGTCTGAAAAATGATGAGTATGATATGTCCATAACTGATACAGTTTGTAGTCCGAAAGTGCAAGAAGTACCCAAGAAGTCGCTAAGCAAAAAGTCGATAAGTGAATTTAATATGGAGGATAAAGAAAATCTAGCAGTTAACCCCTACGCGCCGTTAATAGAATCCGAAAACTTTGCAGTTAACGAAGAAGTGGACAAAGTATTAGTGTTTGACGGTAAACGACTGACCGTACAAACAGAGAAAAAGCAAAAACCAGAACCGCCGCTCAGAAAGACGATAGTTTTGAACACAGATGACGATTTACCGAATTTCACGACCCCAATGACTAAATTGAATCATGATACAGTTTATTCTGAAGATAACTTATCCATGACGCAAACGTTGGAGAGTAAAATAGATGTACCCAAACGGCAGACGATAGTCTTTGAAAATGATAAATGTAACATTTCTATGACTCAAGCCCTTCCCTCAAAAGTCATAGTCGCTCCAGTAATAAGCCACGAGGATAAACATAAAACAATAGTTTACGAAGACGATAATATATCTTTCACACAAGCGTTACCTGCTAATTTAATTCCCACTAAACAGCATGACGGAACGGTACATTTTAATACTAGTGAAATATCGTTTACGCAAGCGATACCCCAAAACATAGTACAGTCGAAAAGACGAACGATTTGCAACGAAGTCGATATATCCATGACTCAAGCTATACCCAGCAATATATTGACTAACAAGGAAAATCACAAAACAGTATTATATGATAATGATATGGAGGTATCCATGACTCAAGCAGTTCCACAGAATATAATATTATCCCAAATTTCCGACAAGCAAAAAACGGTCGTTTTTAACGATAGTAATTGCGATATTTCAATCACAGAAGCTTTGCCGGCGAAAGCGATTCTGCCAATATTAGAAAATGTATTAATTGCCGCGTGTGACACAAAAACGGAAAATATCGATAAATCTCGAAAGGAAAGTTGCTTGAATAAAACAGAAGTTAAATATCAAGATATATCTATGACACAAGCGCTACCTCCAAATATAATACTTTCTAAACAAAAAGATGAAACTAAATACGACTTTGAACAGAACATGTCTACAACGCAAGTTTTGCCGAATGGGCTATTAATAGAAAATGAAGAATCGGTTGAAAAACCTAAAAAAGAAGAAATAATACAACCTGATGAAGAAAATATACATAAACATGATATAAAAGAAGCCAATAATGATAAAATTAACAAAACATATGATGATAAGAATGATTTGGGTAACTTGCCTCTCGCTAAGCCCATTCCAGGAGATATTCTAACAATAAAAACTGATTTGGACAAAACACAAGAAAATAAAACACTAATAAAACCAGAAAAGTATATGTGTGATCAAGACTTTATAGTGTACCAATCAATGGAATGTAATGTTAGCAATAAAAAAGAAAAAGAACAAGATCTAGATGTGTGTATTGAAGTTGATAAAGTAACAGAAACTGATTTATATAAATATTCAGATGATACACTAAATGAAGAAGATGATAAAAAACCTAAAGAATCTACAACAAATATGTCTAAAGAATTAAAATCTGAAAGTATTGTAATAGAAGAAAATAATGACATTTCTGATAAAATGATTAGTGGTCCTACCTCGCATAGTTCATTAAAACCTAAAAAGTCTATATTGAATGAACTTTTAGACATGTCCAATGTATCTTTAAATCATTGCGAAGAGAATGTAATGGCCGTAGTCGAATCTCCGAAAGTTGAAATTGTTAAAAGTGACGCAGTTGAATCTCCTAAAATAGAAGACCCTAAAAGTGATACTTCTTCTAAAAGTGGAGTGTTTATTATACGAAGAGACAGTAATTGCGAAAATACAGAGATTGTTGAAGTAGAAGAAAAAATTGATACTGTGTTGAATAAACCTGAAATTGAGAGTCGCATTCCAGCTCTAGAATACAAAGTTGATGACAATTGTGAAGATTTGAACAATACAATAGATAAATTAAAAACAGCAACGAAAAATATGCATTACGAAGAAGCAAGTGACGCCAACTTTGAAAATAAACTAAAAGAGTCGAACATGTCGAGAGTATCAAAATCTCTTAACGCGGCAGACGATACAAGGGAGCTTTTGCAAATGCTATCCGAGTTTACCGATCGTCGTTCCTTACCACCCATAAAAGATGAACCAGAGATAGAATATGAAGAGAAAGTTGAAATCGACTCAAAGAGTTTAGCAAACAGACGACCAACATTGAGCAGAGAGGATTTGCTCAATAATATATCTATGGCTCAAGCGGCATTAAAACAGTCGCGATTTGACGTAGACAGCGATAGTGTAGAAGAAACAGACGATTCTCCGGATGACGTCATGTCTATAGAGAAATCTGGAAGACGATCGCTAAGAATCAGTAGCGATGTGGTCAAGGCTTTACAATTCGATGAAACAGCGAGTGATATTAATACAGAAATGGATATATCTCCGCTTAAGAAAACGGCGTTCGGTGAAACTTCATATATGAAAGAGAGAAATGAAAAAGCTAAAGTTATACCGACGTACGATGTGTCGGACGGTATAAAAGAACTAATGAGTGATCTGGTCAAGCCTCTGGCTGATGTACAACCGTTCGAATCTAGTGTTAAGAAAAGTCAATCGACCGTGAGCACACAGATTCAAGCAAATCTCATCACTTCAAGCCAAATCGATTTAGATGTTGAGTTACTTTCGAATACAGAATCTATGGCGGATATAAAGAAAGACGTGGCTTTAATGGACGAAATAGCTCGTTTGGGCGATAGAGCTATTTCTACTATATTGAAAAACTCCGTAGCTCCCGTATCTTTGGACGTGTCTATGGAGGAAGTACATCAACCAGAGAGCCCTGAAAGTCCAAAAGAGCAGAAAATACCGAGAAGAAACCAATCTATACCCGGGCAAATTATTTACTTCGATCAGCATAATCCTCTTAATAACGTTCTAATTTCGCCAATGGATTATGAGGACGCTCATCCGTACAATCCAATTAAATCCCACGAGACATTAGTACCAGAGAAACGGTCAGTACAATTCACAGATTCGAAAGAAAATAAAGTCGAAGTTGAAAGAGTATCGACGCAATATAATGTAGACGTTCAGAATTTGCCAGCTGGAGACGCGTGTTCGGACAAAAAAGATAATGAAAAATCTGATATTAAAAGTATCACATCTAACACAAGCAAGCCGCTGTCTATAGATCGATCCACTGAAGGTATAGCAGCCGATTTGAAAGACACGGAAATAAACACAGAAATAGTCATGAAAAAGAATAAAGAGTTGCTAGAAGCGAACTCGTCTCTAACTCTAGTAGATGACGCATTAGCACGTAGTACTTTCGACGTAGACATTGATAGTCGTCCACTTTCTGAAGATGAAGTTACCAGCAAGCAATCAGCATTAAGAGTTATATACAAAATGGACAAAAACGGCGTGCTAACTGAAAAAATAGAGTCGAATGACGTCATCGATTTGACGTCCAACGAAGAATTTTACGAAGACATTCAATCTTCAAAAGCAAGGAAACGTAGCTACAGTCCAACTAAGCAGGAAAAGAATAAACCGATAGTGGAAGTAACTCCGAAACCAGTTAGCAAAATACAGAAGATTTCCAAAAGCCCAAATAATAGTGACAAGGAAAAGTCGCCAAAAACACTATCAGAGAAAAGGTCGCCGAAAAAGTCGAAAAGCCCGAAGAATAGGAAGCCGTCTGTCACAATACAGCAGTTACTAACTGAATACAACATAGTGGATATTGATAGAAAGACAATTTCGGACGAAGTCGATCACGCGATTAAGAACGTTATGTCCATAGACTCAGAGTTCAAAGAGAGTGTTCAAACTGTGACGTCATATAGCACAGATGTTCTTAGTGAAAATACAGAGAGTGTAGCTAATTTGAAAACGTCTGGAAGTGAAATGTCACAGGATTGGCCGAAAGAAACGTTAAGTGAAGAAAGTTCGAGAAATTTCTTTAGCGAATGTGATTCTAGTTGCAATGTGGTGGCCAAACTTAATATGCTGCCGTTTATGGGGTGAGTTTTATTTTTATAAATAGTTAATACTATATTGAGTAGCTTTTCGCCCCGGCTCTGTCCCCATTTTTGTAATATTTTTTACCACTTAATATTATCCTAATATCTCTATCTGTTCAGTCGTTTTAGAGCTGTTTGTGGTGTAACTAACATTATCTTTCTTTTATATCGAATACTAGCTTTCCGCCCGCGGCTTCGCCCGCTTTGTATATACTAAAACCTTCCTCTTGAATCACTCTATCTATTAAAAAAAAAACCGCATCAAAATCCGTTGCGTAGTTTTAAAGATTTAAGCATACATAGGGACATAGGGACAGAGAAAGCGACTTTGTTTTATACTATGTAGTGATTAAAAAAAAAATCTGCATGCAACCAAACCTATCCTATGCCCTTTCTCAGGTCTCGAGCTATCGATGGGGATTCTAATCCCATCTCATGATCGATTTTTACTATTCTTTAAAAAAAATGAATTGTGTGTTTCTTTAAAAAATCTAAACTAGAAATACTCGTAGGTTATTTTTAACAATTATTCTCAATTTAGTAATATGATGTAAAAAAATTAATACTAATATGAAAGTTAAAATTTCAAAGATTAGAAAAAATTCTATCACAAGGTGGAATTCGAACCCGTTACCTGCGTCTTTCGCCATTCTGGGGCCATTTTTTTTTCTCCTATAAGCCTTTGCTTTATGTCAGAACATAAAAAAATCATTATAATGCTGTAAAACTTAAAATTTCTTATATTTATGTATCCAAGGTATCTCAATCATAAAGCCACCTGCCCCCTAGCTTGCTTTACGATTCAATGCTATAAAACGATTTTTTAATATATTTTTTTCGTTACCAAGGAAACCAGACTGCGAATGGGAGAGCAGTACGGGTGACGTGTGGTCGTTTCTGTTGCTCCGCTCTCGTGTGCGCGTGTCTATCCGTCTCGCTCACTCTTACCTGAACGCGCCGAGATCGAGGGTGACGGCAGATACGGGGGTGTTGGGTGTTAGTGTGGATGCTGTTAGGGATGGTATGTGGGTTTTTTTTATCTCTTTTATTGACACACAACAAAATTGAAACGAAATTAACATATACAATAATTCATAAATATACGTTGTATAATGGCAGTCGTACAGACCCAGCCAAGCTATCTGGCATTAAGAACCAAACAGCGCTGACATAGATCCTTCTTACGAGTGTAGATTTAAATTCAATTAGAGCCTATGTTGTGGACGACCACTAGCTTTATATCTAAAAAAGTTTCATCACAATCGGTCAGTTTTTGCATGAATTCTTAGAAACATACGGAAAAAACAAATTTTCATAATCGTTCATTTCCATTCTAGAATCACATTTTCTCTCTAGAATCACACTCATTTCTACATGCATAATTCTTCTAAAATTCGAGATATTTGATTCCAAAATCACACAATACCATTCCAGAATCACCATTCTCACACCAGAATCACACATTCCGATTCCAGAATCAAACTCAAACCCATTCTTTTTTTTTCGTTCATTCGACTGACCGGTTGGCTTGGTTGGTAGAGGTCCTGCCTTCCAAGCCAGCGGTCGTGGGTTCGATTCCCACCCGGGGCAAATATTTGTGTGATGAACATAGACGTTTGCTCTGTGTCTGGGTGTTAATTATCTATATAAGTATTTATTTAAAATTATACATGTATGTTTATCAGCCATCTGGTTTCCATAACACAAGCGAAAGCTTAGTATGGGATCAGATCGTGCTGTGTGAAAAATTGTCCTGACATATTTATTTATTCTAATTCTAACACGTTCCAGATGAAAGAGACCCGCTTATATCGCTATGCATTCGCCTAGCAATAGAATCTATGCGGTACGAATGTTCGCGCAACTGCAATAAGGCGTGTGACGTACCGAGCACGCTGAAGCGATGCTATAGCGTCGCGCGTATAGCGATACAGTGGGGGAAAGCGATGCGAGACGCTATGTATCGCTTAGCTTTCAGTGTGACCAAGGACGGGGTTGTGACATTGAAGGTTTGTGATAGATTAATTAAATTATAAATATAGTTAAAAAGAGATCCTGTGTGCCGAGCACACGTGTCTTTGGCACGATTCAAAGATGTACTAAAATCGTCGCCTTACTTCATGACGTGACGGTATTGCCATGACCGTGTCCGTGTGTACTTGTTATTAAGATTTATTATTAAAGTTTTAATTAATAATGTTGATTAATAATTTAAAAATTTGTGAACTGATAGCGATTGAAACTGAAGCAGATGAAAATTGGATACTTACTGTATAATTTATTTATTGGATACTAAAACTGTTCTCTATTTTTTTTTTTGTCTAAACCTTACTTATCCCCACGTTTGAAACCATTTTGTTCCTTGTATAATTTACTAGCTTTCCGCCCGCGGCTGTGCCCGCGTTTTCAAATAAAAACCGTTCCCGTTCCTGTGGGATTTCCGGGATAAAATTGTCTTTGTCTTATTCTGGGTCTTCCGCTACATACCAAATTTCATTGTAATCGATTCAGTAGTATTTGCATGAAAGAGTAACAAACATCCATCTATCCATTCATGCATCCGTCCTCATAAACTTTCGCATTTATAATATTAGTAGGATTTTGTATGTTTTTTTTTAGTACAAAAATCCATATTATAATATTAAGTATAAATGTAAAGTTTTATTGAAAAATATAAACATCTCTAATTTCTGTACATTTTCGCTTATAACTTTTTTGTTTATAGTTCTACGACAAAAAGTTACTGAACCTAAGTTGTAGAGAATTTAATTTGCAACAAATAATGTTAACATTGTTTTATTATCAGATAAATAGTTTAAGAGATATATCGTAAAAACCATTTCAACCGCTATTTTCAAGATGGCGGCCATGGGACAAGGGTGGCGATCCCACAAACTTGGTGATAGCTTCACACTGACCCCCCCTACACATCAAAAAAATACAATTGCGTCCTCTAAAAAACGAAACCCCAAATGTAACTTTTCAATGAACTATTTATACATTTCAGGTAGCGAACGTGCCGCTCCGCTCAGTTTGGGAGTTGACGATGAAGATAGAGTTAATAGTGGAAGACGCACAAGAAACCGCTTGGCCGAGGGCCGGTAATATTGGTAAGTTTGTAGAACGTTTATCTGCCATGTTTTGCAAGCACAATTAATGTTTGATATATGGGGCCAGGTATAAAAATTTGTTTGGGGGCCCTTAAGGGGAAGGGTAAAGATTTCTTACAAAAGAAAAAAAAATGTTGTGTGGTTTTATGAAACCACGGTAAAAGTGAAACTGTTCGAACGGTTCCGAACACTGCTTTGTGTAGCGCATGTCGCGTGACGGTCGATACACGCGACATGCGCTACACAGACCAAAAAGTTTGAGACGATGTAATAAAAGTTTCACTTTAAAAATGTTTGCATAAAATTAAAAGATATATTTATTCATCATAATTATCTATCTGTCACTTATTAAATTTTTACAAACAATTCGAATTAAATATACAAACAGGAGGCCAGAAAATTGCTTTTTTGACGTTTGTCATTTCTGAAAAAAAAATTGGGAAGTTTTTAGTAATTTTTGCTTACGCACGTTGGGGGCCCCCTTGGCGCGGGGGCCCCGTATAATTGATACGGCAGATACGGCTGTAGCTACGCCCCTGATCATAATATAAGACTAACTTTTTGTAATATGTTATTAATTATTATTAAGGGAGAAGCCAACAAAATACAGTGTTTAACTAGTTTGGTAGTCAGTGGATCACCTTTTTTATGTCATTAAACTTTTTTATTATTATTCACTAGCTTCCCGCCCGCGGCTACGCCCGCTTTGTCTAAAACCTACTAAATTATATACTAAACCTTCCTCTTGAATCAGTCTATCTATTTAAAAAAACGGTATCAAAATCCGTTGCGTGGTTTGAAAGATTTAAGCATACAAAGGGACATAGGGACAGAGAAAGCGACTTTGTTTTATACTATGTAGTGATGCAAGTATTTGTAAGGACGTATATATTTGATTAATAATGTTTATACTAGTTTGAAATTTAGTTTAAACTAGCTATGCTTCGCGGTTTTACCCGCAGTGCTCCGCTCCTGATGGTCTTAGCGTGATATAGCCTTCTTCGATAAATGAGCTATCTAACACCGAAAGAATTTTTCAAATCGGACCAGTAGTTCCCGAGATTATCGCGTTCAAACAAGCAAACTCTGCAGCTTTATAATATTATTAAATAAATAATTTACTTATTATTGTGTGACAGGTATAACAACAATAGTGGCAGACGAAATGGTTCCCGTGGAAACTTTGCGGCGAGTGGCCAAGTCAGTGCCGCACGACTGGGGACACGCGCCCAGGACTATATGGTGAGACTAGATTTCCGCCCGCGGCTTCGCCCGCGTTTTCAAAGGAAAACCCGCATAGTTCCCGTTCCCGTGGGATTTCCGGGATAAAACCTATCCTATGTGTTAATCCAAGTTACCCTCTATATGTGTGCTAAATTTCATTGTAATCGGTTCAGTAGTTTTTACGTGAAAGAGTAACAAACATCCATACATCCATACATCCATACATCCATACATCCATACATCCTTACAAACTTTCGCCTTTATAATAGTATTAAGATAAGATAATAAATAAATAAATAAAAAATGTGTGCGTGTACTATAGTGTACACACGTAAGAAGTGAAACTTCTTTATGACCTTACTAGATTTCCGCCCGCGGCTTCGCCCGCGTTTGCAAAGGAAAACCCGCATAGTTCCCGTTCCCGTGGGATTTCTGGGATAAAAACTATCCTATGTGTTAATCCAAGTTACCCTCTATATGTGTGCTAAATTTCATTGTAATCGGTTCAGTAGTTTTTACGTGAAAGAGTAACAAACATCCATACATCCATACATCCATACATCCATACATCCTTACAAACTTTCGCCTTTATAATAGTATTAAGATTTTTTCAAAAATAATTTACTATATGCAACTTTACAGAAATACGTCGAATCACGCGTGGTAGGGATAAGAAAAAGATGGCGCGTAACGGAAAAATGTCACGCGTAACGAAAAAATGTTACACTAAATTTATTTTCAACCCCGATAAAGAAGTTACACTAATTTTATTTTCAACCCCGATAAAGAAGTTACACTAATTTTATATTCAACCCCGATAAAGAAGTTTAACTTAAATAAATGATCGTTTTTTTTTAAATCTTTGTTTATTTAAGGGATTTTTGTCCAAAATGACGATGTCAATCCCATCGTACCTTGTACAAATATGTTAACTTTTAAATCTATATTATACTAGCTTTCCGCCCGCGGCTTCGCCCGCGTTTTCAAAGAAAAACCCGCATAGTTCCCGTTCCCGAGGGATTTCCGGGATAAAACTATCTCTCAAGTTGGATTGAACTGCACATGGTGTGCGAATTCTATTATAATCGGTTAAGTGGTTTAGGAGTCCATTGAGGACAAACATTGTGACACGAGATTTATATATATTAAGGCTGCAGTCTAGCAAAATTGCGTTTTCAACAAGTTATTTGACAATTTTTTCCCGGCTAATGAAATGATAAACTGAATTTTTTTTTCTTGTTTATCAATTAGTGTTATATATACGCAATGCGCGTGAATTTTTTCACATTTATAAAGTTACTTTATGTTACCTTAATCAGGCCTTCAAGATAAGTCTCTTTCCCCCAAAATCATTTCGAGCTAAGTTTGTGCACTCACTACGTTGCAACCGATTACAATTTACACAATTTGATCAGCACATAAATATCCTTATATAGTCGTAATTCAAATGTGCTGAATACAATTGCCGAAAAACTTATGATTTTCCTAATTAGAACGTTATAAATTCATTAAATTTCCCATTTTTTGCCTTACAAAAAACTATTGATAAATACTGCTAAAAGCTATTTTTCCATTAATTTATTCGAGTTGGTTGAAGACCAATGAGTATTAATCCTTTAAAAAGTTTTTATTTTGAATTTTGATAATTCTTTAAATTTTAAAAACATATTTTAAATAACTAGGAAAAATCCTAGCGAATTTCTTCAGTCGCGCTCCTTGGGCCGGAGCGTTCTGACGTGTGCTCTACGCTCGATTTTCCTTCATACCGAAGTGAAAGTTGCTCTACTTCATTAAATTTAATATTTTTGTTAATTGATTATTTTTATCTTAGTTTTGTGAAAACTTTTGTATTTTCAAACTATTATTCGATTTCGTTATGGAAAATAAACGAAAAAAATATGCGTGTACTAGAAAAAAAAAATATCTTCAAACGTTAAGTTAATGAAAGCAAATAGATTACAAGGGTGAGTAGCATCAATTTCTTTATTTTACGGGGTGTCAGTATAGAGATATATGTTCCTTTAAAATTAAAGTTAGCTCATACATTTTCTTTTTTCTAAAGTTCCTTATATAGAAAAGTGCTTAGTTTTCGTTTATTATTGTAACTAGGGACATACGGTGAAAATGATTTGTTTACTACAAAATTCTAAATATATCGAGGTGTTTTAAATTATTTTTTCGAGTCATTTTAAACGTAGCGGCATGTTGTTTGATTATTAAGTTTGTAACATAAATACAGGAAGTCATTATAAGTTGGTTTTATGCTTTGATCTTACAGACGCGCTGACACATTTCGTCCACCATTAACAGCTCTAAGTACCAATATTAAAACGAATGGATTATCATCACACCATCAAAACTCAGACGTAATGGAAGATCACAATAACATAGAACATTCAATGGGTGTTGAGAACTCAACAAACACAGGTAACAAAGACGCACAGAATAAAAAAAGAGGACGAAAACGAAAATTCGATGATGCTTTCCCTTTTCGACGTATTGTTAGGGTACGTCACCAATCTGCAAAAAACAAAACTGATGATTCCCAATTGCTGATTGAAAATGAAAAACAAATTATCGATAACAGTGGTGAAGTTTTTTGTCTAGAGGGACGACGAATAGTATCAATAGCGTATTTTTTTTAAATTTTGGGAAAAATTGCTGATCACAATGAAACATCCTTCGGTTGCAGATTAACTCATTTAAAATGTTTCGGTGAACAGCGTAAAGGATTTATATCAACATTACATTTTAAATGTGAACTTTGTAATTCTGAATTTGACATCAGCACTGAAGATCCGGCTTACACTTGTGATGCCAATCATAGCATAGTTGCGGTTATTATTAGCATTGGATGTGGATTAGCCAATTTAAATGAACTAGCAGGAAATGCTGATATACCCGGAATGACAAAAAGTATGTACGCCAAATCAAGTAAAAAAGTGTATGAATGGTTTCATGAGACAGCGCTAGAAGAAATGCGTAAGGCTGGTATCGAAGAATCGGAACATGCTAAAGAAATAGGTAATGTTAATAGCAATGGTATACCAATGATCGACGTGATCGCTGATGGGTGTTGGTCCAAAAAATTGAGTGCCGAAACCATCTGTTAAGAAATCTTTGCAACAAGTTAAGAGCACTAATAAAAGATACGAGTATTCCTATTCAACAGAGAAAACACCTGACGGATTTCAAAGTCATGAAGTTGCGCAGATACACGGTGCGAGCTATAAAGCTTAGAAAGCACGAAAAATTTTCCGAAACTCAAAAAATAGTAAAACTTCGCGCAGATATTTTTAATGCTTTACAGCATACTTTTGGTGATCATTTGAACTGTGATAGTGCTATTTGCCCTGCACCTGATAAAACAGACACCAATACGGCAATAATTTTACTAAACTCAATCCTTTGGAGAAAAATGTGCCAAATTGTATCCTTCTTAGCAAACAACGCAAAAAGTTTAATACATGACGTTGATAGTAATGCTGCAGAAACATTCAATTCAGTTATTGCTAAATACGTAGGTGGAAAAAGAATTAATTATACACAAAGAAATTCATATCAGGAGAGGTGTTCAGTTGCAGCAATATCTTTTAATTCAAAAAAACCAATCCATGCTGTGCATACACACATATTTCGTAAACCTACTGGCAAATACTCAAATATGTATGAGACAAGTAAAGCACAAAGAAAAGTTTACAAAAAAGCGTTTCGTAAAAAATTTCAGAAAAAAGGACAAGATCCAGATTACGGTCAAAATGCACAACGACCAGACATGGCTGATGAGGATTTTCAGTTATCAAAACAGGAATTTTTGAAACAGATGGAACTCACTGATAAGCAAATAGATGAAATACAAAAGAGAACTTTTAATCAATGTTCTAGTGCAGAATGGATAGAAATGAGAAAAAACAGATTAACAGCATCTATGTTCGGAAAAATTTGTAAACGTAAAGATAATATTAGCTGCGGTCCTTTAGTAAAATCAATTGTAAAACCGCAAAATATATCTAACGTCCCATCGGTTGCTTATGGTAAAGCCCACGAACAAACCGCGTTAGCTCAATTATCCCTGCAGGAAAACATTACGATTATGGGTTGTGGATTGTATATACATAAAAATTTTCAATATTTAGCAGCTACGCCTGACGGTATTTACTATGATCAAGAAGGGAAAATGGGACTAGTTGAAGTTAAATGTCCATTTTCGGCAAAAGACATGAATGCGGAAGATGCGGTAAAAAATAAAAAAATAAAATTTTGGAAATACAATGCAAAAAATAAAAATTTTGTCGTAGATAAGAATCATGACTATTTTTTCCAAATTCAGGGACAACTAAACATTGCAGAAGCAGAAGTCTGCTTATTTGCCGTTTGGACTGGAGTGAATCATTCGTTAAAAATAGAATATATAAAAAGGGATGTTACGTTTTGGCAAAATAAAATGATAGGGCCATTATCAAGATTTTACATAAATTGCCTACTGCCAGAATTGATTGATTCGAGACTTCAGCGTTCGATGCCCATCAAGGACCCATCCTATATCATTCAAGCAATTGAAAAAAAATATACAAAAAAAAATAGAGAAAAATCTAGTGTAACCGATAAAGCATCAGAAAGTAGCAAATAATTTACTAGGTTTATCAATATAAATGAGAAATAAATATTTTTTGTTTTCATTTGCGTATTTTTCTATTTTATAATTTTTTACACATACATCACATTTTTTTATTGTATACAAAATTTGTTTATCTATATGAAACTGAACAACTTTCACTTAGAAACTTAGGTCGAGAAAACGTATAGAGTTATGCATTTGGTATGGAAAGCTTATTTTTTTTATATTTCGTCCAAATTTCTTTGTAAAAGTTGATCAGTTATATAAACATAAAGTTGAAGATATCAATAGAACGTATTCGCAAATTTTGTGTACTGATAAAAAGAATCACCCGGTGTAATTTTCACGAAAATTGTTTCAAATTGTCATTTTAGGTACTTATAACGAATATTAAATTATGCATACGAATGATTTAATTTTTAAAAATTAAGTGGAGCAACTTTCCCTTAGTACATTTGTATTATTTACATATAGATGACAGGATGCATTTGTTTGCACTACTAGACCAAGCCCTTAAGAGCTGAATAGCATGTGTGGGTGCAGCTAGAATGCCATTATATGTATACAACAACATTCATAGTGTTTATAATAATAGTTTAAAAAATATATTGAGTCAGTCGTTTGGATTCAAAGAAATAGTAATGTGAGGAAGATCTTTCATTAAAAAGGGCGTGTGTGCCGAGCACTCGTGTCAGAAGTGAAACTTCTTAGACAAGATTCAATCGTCGCCTCACTCCATGACGTGACGGTATTACCATGACGCGACTTTGAAATGTGACTCTCAACGCGCCTAAAGAAGATTCACTTAAAAAAATTTCGCTTTTGTAATATTATTTATTTACTAGCTGTGCTCCGCTGTTTCCTGTAATGATATATGTATAGCCTCGATAAACCTTCCTCGATAAATGGGCTATCTAACACCGAAAGAATTTTTCAAATCGGACCAGTAGTTCCCGAGATTAGCGCGTTCAAATAATCAAACACACTAATCTTATATATAAAAATGAATCGCAAAATGTGTTGGTAAGCGCATAACTCGAGAACGGCTGAACCGATTTCGATAATTATTTTTTTATTATATTCCTTGAAGTACGAGGATGGTTCTTATGTAGAGAAAACGTAAATATGTACCACGGGCGAAGCCGGGGCGGACCGCTAGTATTAGTATAGATTCGGAAAAATAATAAATCTTTTAAATTTTAAGAATAGAAGCATCTTTTTTCCCCTTAATATTTTTAAAATAGATATTTTTTGTTACAGGAAATTATTCAAATTTCTCAAACGCAAGATGAGAGATGAAGATTTATGCGGACTCACGATATTAAATACACTAAAATGTCATTAGTTTCTACACTCAACAAGACTGAAGCGTGAAGCTGTAGTTAACTCAAACTCAAATTCATACTCAAACTCAAATATTGTAACACGCAAATTCATTTTAATTCACACTCAAACTAAAACTTAAAGTCACACTCAAACTCAAACTTAAAGTTACACTCAAACTCATACTCAAACTCAAAGTTAAACTTTAAAAATTCTAACACGCAAATTCATACCTCATATATAAGAAACTACGCTACTAGAAAATGTTTAAATTTAAATATTAATAAATAATAAATATATTTTTACGCTTCGCGACATTGGGCGAATTATTTGTATTATATAGACTAGCCTAGTCTTTTTAATAATATGTATATAAAAACTAGCAGTCCGCCCCGGTTTCGCCCGCAAAGAAAAACCCGCATAGTTCCCGTTCCCGTGGGATTTCCGGGATAAAACATATCCTATGTGTTAATCCAAGTTACCTTCTATATGTGTGCTAAATTTCATTGTAATCGGTTCAGTAGTATTTGCGTGAAAGAGTAACAAACATACATACATTGACATACATCCATCATCACAAACTTTCGCATTTATAATATTTGTAGGATTTTAAAGATGTGTTGGTTAGTTTGGAAAGAGACAAAATACTGTGATGTTATCTCTCTTTCTTAACGTTTAAAGTTTCTACATACAAACATTTTTTAAGATATTGAATAACTAGCGGTCCGGGATCTTGTACATAATATCAAACATTAAAATAAATTTTGAAATCGATCCAGTAGTTACTGAGATTAGCGCAGTCAAACCAAAAAACTTATAATAGTATAAGTTTGTTTACCTTCATAATATAATCCCTACTTATAATATTATAAATGCGAAAGTAACTCTGTCTGTCTGTCTGTTACGCTTTCCCGCTTAAACCTCTCAACCGATTTTGATGAAATTTGGCACAGACAATCTTTAGACTCTGAGAAAGAACATACCTTTTATCAAAACACCACGCGGGCGAAGCCGCGGGTGGAAGCTAGTTTTATAATATTGCTACAGCTTTACGTGTCATAAATATTAGGTATTTTAATAGGATTTTTTATATAAATGGTATTTCGGAAAAATGGCAAGAGGCATTAAATATAAATGTTTAAGTTATTTCTTTTATATAATTTACATTGTTGAATAAATGTGTGAAATAAGTTGTTGTGTTTTATTTTACTCCCGTTCTGCGACGTCTTGTACTTTGCGAAGGGCCGGCGTAGATATGGCGGAGCGCAGTGCATAGCATTTTTCATTGTCAAACTATTAGCGACATTGCCCTCATTAAAATAAAATTCAAAATCAAATAACAATTTAAATAACAAATTATCTATTTATGTATTTATTTAAAATTATATATGTATATTTATCAGCCATCTGGTTTCCATAACACAAGCGAAAGCTTAGTATGGGACCAGATCGTGCCGTGTGTGAAAATTGTCCTGAAATATTTATTTTATTATTATTTATTTTTATTAATTTATTCCCGTGTAGCATCGAAGTGTCACATGCGAAAGGTGCGCTTTTGAATATTGTTGAGGACAATGTCGATAATAGATTGACTTGTTGAATTGTTCGAACATGTCCAAGTATAAAAATTAACACCTTATTTCGGGGCAGTAATGATCAAAGTTATACGGGGTTACTTGTAAAAACGAGCAACCTCGCAGGACAAGATATAGTTAACATCATAAGTAACAACATTTGTTCTACAACTATTGGCATAACGCAATAAATTATTTTTAAATGATTTTTTTAAGCTTTTATTGTACTCTCCTAACATTTGTAAGTCTATGCGCCGACTGTCGCAGATAGGTCAAGTTCAAACGCTCCGCCCCTACCTTCCCCCTCTCGTTCGCTTCTTGTTTACGTAATTTTTGGGATGCGCGTAGAGTTTATAATATTCAAACGGAAAATTAAATGAATATTTATTTTTGTATGAAAATAAAATCTAACAAATTATCAAAAGTCGTAGAACAAATGTTGTTACTTATGATGTTAGCTATCTTGTCCTGCGAGGTTGCTGGTGTTTTACAAGTAACCCTGTATATATTATCGCTCATTAAAAACACAGCGATATGCTTCAGCCATTTTTTGAGCGTGATTATGAGAATAGTAAACTTGAACTAAACCTAAAAGATCTCAGTATTCAGATATCAAATCATTGTATTGATTGTCTTTTCTATTTATAAGTCTAGAATCTGGAGACCCATAAAATTTAAGAATATTTGCATCCACAGAACTCGGAAACCCTAGGTATAGGTATATTAGTAGGTAGCTTGTAGGTATAGTAACCAATAATAATTATTGTTTTAAATACTTTTTCTTACTTAAATCTTGGATTATTCATGGAAATTTTCAAAAATGAATTTCATAAAAGCAGGGTAACTAACTACATAGGGTTTTAATTAAAAACTGAATATTTTGCATACACTTTATTATCATTTTCTCATAATTTGATTCTTGGATGTTTCATGGAACTTTTCAAAAATGAATTTCATTAAAGTAACTAACTAACTAGGGTAACTAACTAGGGTTTTAATGAAAACCTAAATATTTTGCATGTACACTTTATTATCACATAATTTGATTTCTTACAGAAGCTAGATTTGTGTTCCTTACGCCATACCGCCAATGGCTATCAAACCGTTTAGTTGATGTAATTTCAACTATGGGCTGCGTATTGAGGGGAGAACCTAGAGATTTCATCATTTCATAGGTGTTGTTTGGACGAATTATCTGGAAATAGAAATAGTAAGTAATTATTATTTGCCAAAATGTATATACTCGTAAAATAATATTTTAAACTGAAAAACAGCAATAATAGCATAAAGGGCACCCCGTCAGCAAAGCAACCAATTTAAAATAAAAAATGTAGGTATTTACTATTTAGGTAGTTACTGCGCTGATTTTCAGAGGAGACTTCGTGACTAAAACACGTCTAAAACTAGCAGGGTAACTACTTACTCTTCCAAAAACAACGCTTTGCAAATCAAATTTTGGTATTGATTTAAACGTTATATTGAAAATACCGCACATCTCATCGTTTCTTGTTACTCGCATTGATAATAATCCTGTAATATAAGATTCGTTTAATGTGAAGATTGAGAATACGTTTGGCGACAGAAAATCTCAAGAACACGTAACTTCTTATATCACAGAAAGACCACCTAGAGAAGTTTAGCTTTGGTAGCATGTTAACCGAAAAAAAAAATAAGAAGGACAAACATAAAATTACATTAAAATTAACAAGCTTTTAACTTCGACTTCATAGTCAGAATACCTAATTTCCGATGGGAATGAGCTGTACTATGTTGCCCCACGTCTATATCTAGATAATTAAATCATAATATCATACAATCTCTTCGTTGCGACGTGAAAGAAAGAAAAACACCTTTCCTATTATGATAAATAATAATATAAAAAAGACGTGTGGCACTTGGGGACTGCCGCGGTAAAGCTATTGCATGCTATGCCTTCAAGCCACACCTCCGTCACACCGTGCCCGTCGGAGTGGGGAGCGTGAGGTTTTTCGTTACTAAATTTCTCAATTCGGTCCCCGCGCTCAAGGCCCGCGATAGAAGCTATGCAATAGCTTAATAAACAAATGCGTTTTAGGTAAATACATTTACCTGGCATTGAATGGGAAAAATGATAGTTTTCAGCCCCGATAGGCTGGAATCTGCCCTTCTGTGCGTAGCAACCAAACCCGTTATTGTGAACCACATCTCCACCACTCCAGAATAAATTGGGGACTTTTCTACAAATTTATCTTTTTGAATGTGCATATCAGTGGAAACAATAATATGTACCTATTATCTATTATGTATATCATCTACACTAATATTATAAAGAGGAAAACTTTATTTGTTTGTTTGATTGTAATGAATATAGGCTCATAAACTACTGGACCGATTTTAAAAATTCTTTCACCATTCGAAAGCTACATTATCAACGAGTAAAGGCTATAAAACATGTAGGTACCATGGGCGAAGCCGGGGTGGACCGCTAGTATTAGATAATTGTGGTTTAATTTTTTTAGTTTAGGTATGTCGTTTTGATTGTCTATCTATATTTTTTACAATAAATGCAATGTACTAACTACCATTAAATCTGCACTGTGGCGCAAAAGTAACTACATACCAATACAGGATAATACATAGTAAATAGGATATTATGAAATATGTTGGGCATATTTTTGGGGCATCACAATATTTAATCAACTTCATAAAAATAAAGTAAACACACCAAAAAAATCTTTATTAAAAACACCATTATAAAAACTGCCTAAAATCAAAACCTATCTCTGCCGCGAAGTAGACGGCATTTGCTCCCGTTTCTCCTCAGAAAACTGGTTCACAGCGAGGCAATATTTCTCAGAATGATACGTCCTTGATATCTGCGATAGTAACGGGCTTCCATGCGGAGAGTTCAGCCATAGAGAGGCACTACCCGTCTGCCCAACCATCGCTATGAACGCAATCAACATCCTCGTATTTAGCAAACCCCTTTGTATTTGGGGCTGTTTCAATAATGTCTCCAGGATATAACCATCTGGCAATCCATTGATAAGCTCAAACACACTGGACCCTCGCTCTCCTATCAACCATGACGCAGCAGCCGGTACATTGCTCCCAGTATAACGTAGCGCCGCCTCCGAATCTTCTAAAGAAAACCCAAGATTTTTCAAAGTTACAAGCGCTTCTGGGTTCGGCGGTTCGATAATCTTTGCTCTCCACGCACGAAACTTTTCTAAAAACCGCTGCAAATGCTCCGCTCGTTTGTACGAATCGTCTCCACTTGTAGATGAAACCGATGCAGTGTTCTCTTCTGTTGCGTTTAATCTGGCTGCTATTTCTTCTGGCGTGATCACTTGGACCGTGAACTGCTGGTTCCTCTGCGGTTCGTCTAACGCTGCTGATAGCTGTGCTAATGTTAGCTCGTAATTCCGCCCTGCTGCAGCTAATCGAGCTCCAGCTTCGATTAAAGATATCAGAATCTTCCGCAGTTCAAACGACAATTCATTGGTCGATAATAATGATTGTAAATTTGGCTGTCTAACTGCGTTTTGTGGGGAAGGTAAAGAGGCTGTAGCAGCCGCTATAGCACTGGGCTGTGGCGCTCTAACCGACCCCAAATCCCATAGAGCACCAGCATCTGGCGTACGACGCTCTATAAGCAGTAACTCGTCAAACATGGCCACTTGTTCTTGGGATATAGTGAGAAAATCGTGGAGGGTTGTCGTATCGGATACGCGTACAATCTTAAACCGGCTCGAACTGTTCTCTCCGTTTGGATAGAAGTAATCAATTGATCTGTTTTTCACTTCTTCTATTAACGTATCGTCTGGGAAGTAAGCACTGAACACCTGTCCTTCAGGACTGACGATCTTAACGAAGACATCATTTTGACCACTTAACCCGGTATCCGACACCAGCATCTGTGGTGATCTCTTCTAGATCGATAACTTTAATTAAAATCAGTAAAAGGAATAGAAATATGCTAGTAAAAAAAGCTATTAGACACAAGATTAATTTTATCATAATTTGACGTCATTTTGGTGACGTGTGACGTTGTTTTTGTTTTGTTAATTTGGAGTCGTTTTAAAAAGGTTTTGTGTGAAAATATATTATGTTCAATTTTACACGCAATTAGGGTAAAAAATAGTAATGAACGAGGGACGTGCATAACTAAGTATATTGTTAAAAAAAAATCAGCAACGTTTTAATAACTCAGGCCCCGGAATCACAGACACAATAGAATATGTATTGTGTCGTGGACCGATCGGGCCGTTCGGGGCTCAATGGGTTAAGGCAAATGGATTCCCTTGCGGAGAACAATGCAAAAATAAATCATAATTTATGATTTAACTAATTAACTTCACCTGGCTTATAAAAAGTAGTCTATAAATAATCAATCTCTATCCCAAACATACCTACAGCTCATTTTTGCATTCTTCTTTTATCCTTACAAACTCCTACGTTTATAATATTCTTATTTCCAGACATACATACCTAAAGAACCGTGTACCAACATAGCCATACCCAACGCCGTCACCATCGAGAAGATCCAGGAATAATTTGCAAGTATTCGGACACACGTCAGTGAAAAGCTCGGCTGCTATCGTACCCATAGTAGCGGCACCACGGATTTTTAATGTTATGTACACTCTGATAAATAAATATTATTTTTATTCATGTAAATTGACTTTTAATTAACAAGACAAGTGAGGAGCGTCGCGATTAATTGCGCGAGTAGAGCAGTGTGTGGCCAGAGAGGGCAATATCGCGGCGAATAACAGCAGCGCGATGAGCAGAGCGATGAGCAGCGCGAGGAGCATAGTGTGGCCGCGACATTAGATACCATTTTCAAGTTATTTGCACACTTTGCAATTATGGGCAATTATTATATGTTAAATTTATTATTTTGTGAAAAAAATGATCTGCGAAATATATTTTCTACCGGCTTTAAAAAAGGAGGAGGAGGTTCTTAATTCAACTGTAAGTACATATTATTATAATTTTTGTGTTTTAAAACGTTCTTCTGATGATTCTTTTGATTAAATAAATCCTTATTTATGCTACGCGTTTGTCTATAGAAAGCAAACCTTGGTCTCTTGACGCCCGGTGGAGGTATGAACACTGGGTCTTCTATTATTTCCTCTATTTTGAGTGGAAACAATATAAATTCGCTTCGTGACATGTGCATTATTCTCAGTTTAGTGTTAAACCATTCTTTGTTTAAAGACGATGAAGTTTCTAGACGTGGTGGCTGAAATAAAACTATTGACATGCAATCAACAACGACAGTGCGATACAAAACTCAGAGAGGCAGAGGCAGAGTTTTGATACAGAAAATTCCTGAGTTTTTAATGAGCGATACAATCAGAATTTTAAACTTTACTGCCAGGAAATAGGGTTATAATTTGAATGAATATTTTATACAGCGTTTTTTGACGACCTTGTATGCAATTGTGACTTTTTTTAAATTTAAAATATTAACACTTGTAGGTTACTTACAGTACTTTTAATTAGCTTGTATAATTGTTTATTTTCCCTACATATTCGTTTGTATGTGTACAATCTTTGTTCGTAATATTGCTTGCAAGGTGGTGGTAGTCGCGTCCAACGACTGTCGATATTACCCTACGATCATTGAAATGGTCTTATTTGTATGTTTTTATGGAAAGAGCAACAAAATTATTCAAGAAATTAGATTGTGGAGAAAATTATGCAAGTAGTTTTCTAAAGGATTTAGGACATTTTTTTAATATTCAAAATTTAATTGTCCATCACAATAATACAAATAAGTATGTAAGTACTAGAAAAAGATGACGAATAAACAGTATTTTTTCAAGTATCTTTTACCAATTTCTTCCCTTTTTTTCCTAATATCATTCGGTATATATATCAAAACTAAATTCACCGTCTAAATATAAAATAATTACCTTAAAATGCGCCGCTTTTATAGCCATAACGAGCTTTACATTCTCATAATACAAATCACGAGCATTATTCACCCATCCTGGTAGATCTCTTACCATTCGATTGGCCAAATAAATGGGCGAAGATGAATCTACCTTTGAACCTATTGCTTGATGTTTCTATTAAAATAATGTATTAAAAAACGATAAATTGATGAAATGATTGTATGTTCATTGATGCTTGATAAGTGTTCCAATTTATTTAAATCTGCACGTCAAAAGTGGGTGAAAATCCTGTATTATGGAATCGGTTACATACAGACAGGTATAAACAAACTAAGTTGTTTTTGAATTTTTAGATACGTGTACACTCCAGAATGGTAATACAGCCAGGCAATTGCCTGACTCTAGGGAGCGAGATAGTAGTAATTTGTTTTAAAATAAGTGAATGAAAGACCGGCTTATAAACGGCTAACCTACTAAATGAATGAAAATTTCTGCTAAGAAAATCGTAAGATAATTTTCATTTATAATAAATAGATTTTCTTTAAGCATTCACAATATTATTCTGATATTATATTCAATATTTTACAAGCTGAGTCGCAAACTAAAGCAAGTATTTCTATAATATGTGTGTTCTAATATAGTATAAGCTACATAACAGGCAAATATCAACAAAATCTGTTCAGTTCTCACGTACTTACTACATACTTTCGCGTATATAATATTAGTAGGTTAAATATTTACTTTAGCTTTTTTCTTCTTACTAATTTTTACACCTGTAACTTCTGGAGGGGGGGAATAGTACTTCTTTTCGGGTTTAGGTTGAGCCCGTAATATTGCTTTTATTAGAGTCATTGTGTGTTATTACGAGAATTTTGAAAACAAACATAGACATGCAAAAAAATAGAGTGAAGTAAATAATCTATGAGGCTGTGATCCATAGATTAAATTTATTATCATGATTCTCAATCTTATATAATTAATGTTTGTAGAAAATAAATAAAATAACCATTATTAATACTAAACAATCAATTAATAAAAGAGCGTGTGTCAAAAGTGAAACTTCTTTGACAAAATTAAAAAATACCGAAATCGCGAGAAGCCATGACGTGACGGTATTGCCATGACGCGACCTTGAAATTTTACTCTCAAAGTTTCACTTCAAAAATTTGCATTAATGAAGATCAGAATTATTCAATTCTGATCTTCAGTTTTGTTTATTAAGTTTTTGATTTTAAATTGATCAAAGAACTATTTTGAAGTAGGGTAATAAAAAATAAAAAAATTTTGCTCCACACTAATTATTTATTACTAAAATACTGTAAGGTTACAATATCACAATAATGTGCCTACAAAAAGCAGTGATACAATATAATGTAAAATAATATAAAGCTACGAATACAAATTCTATGCGACTAAAGCGAATTACACACGAACGGTTTAAAATAAGCATATTTGAAACAATTGACATATTAAAAAAGTTACGATTGATTTCTTATCTGTGGTCTATCTAAAGGCGGGAAATTTTGACATTTAAACGTCATTTTCTTTTTGTTTTATAAATGGAGAAAGTTTTTATTCAGAGAGCTGTTTTGAATTTAGTTAATTTTTAACGGGAATAAATAAAAATCGTGTATAAAACGTCTGAATACATAAAAAATCACGGGAATGTGACTAGCATTGTTAAATATTATTGAGATCTTAAGATAAAGTTATCATTAAAATTAAATAAATGTCAGCGTCTTTTTCGTTTTTTCTTTTTTACATTTTTATCCATAGAGATAGACAGATTGTTTTGAATTTTTTTTTATTAAAAATAGCTTTTGCTATTCAGTACATCGAGATTTAAAGAAATGCATTTATTACAAACGTTATTTTTTTCCTTTTTTAAATATTTTTTTATAAAACCTCAAACTATCAAACTATATGTGTATTTTTGCATTGATGTACAATAAACAATAAGACTCACAATCATGCTCAAAAATAGTCCGAACTAAAAATCTGCCTATGCATAAGGCAGACTTTTCTTATGAGCGATACAATAGACTTTGAACATTACTACCCCGAAATAAGGTGTTAATTTCAATGAATATTTTAATTAAGTTAATGTATTCGTTTGAAAAAAGCCACTCAGACATTTTTGACGATCTATCAATAGGCCATTATGAGTCTAGGTGTTCAGTACGTCAATTATTTTTTGAAGTGAAACTTCTTTATAGGGGTTGGAAAAAAATTTAGTGTAACATTTTTTCGTTACGCGCCATCTTGTTCTTATCCCTACCACGCGTGATTCGACGTATTTTTGTCAAGTTGCGACGTATGTACGTAGTTGTTAGTAGTAAATTATTTTTTGAAAAATAAGGTTATAAAGAAGTTTCACTTCTTACGTGTGTATGTAAACTAGTACACGCACACATTTTTTCTCTAATGACGTTGTCTCAAGGCAGTGTGTGGACGAGGCACAGCTGACAGTGGTCTGGCCAGGCGAGTACTGGCGCGAGCCACTGTCGAGTACGATAGGTAACGGTCTGACAGATCCGGTGGTTCGATCTGGAAGAATACAATATAAAATATAATATAATATGGCAAATATTATAAAATATACCAGGTGTAATCGTTAAGTGTGTATAGTACGACATAAAAGAGATGAAATTAATTATTTTGGAACTAATTCGTTTTTCATTACCTGGCAACCCTGAATTGGCAATGTAGCTGTCAAGTTGAATAAAAATTTGTTGTTTTTTTCGTGAAGTGGAGAATTATTGAGATAAAATTGTTATTTAGAACAAGAAATTTAAATAAAAAAGGAGACATCATGAAAAAGGTTAAACGTAGCGGTGTCCGTGATGTGGTGTATAAAGTTTTTATTCGGTGTTTGTCCGAATTTCAAGCTGGAAATTTATTGACTGATTTGGAAAACGTTTACAAACGTACAGCAGAATATACCGGTGAGATTCCATTTATTTTTGCTCAGTACTACGTAAAATAGAATATTCCATTAGTAACGAGTGTTTAATGTATGTATGTATGGCGATTATTACGTTTTCGCAATTTAATTTGAGGTTATTTGTATGTAAACAAAAACTAGTTTTTATAGTGCGACCAGCACAATTTGAGTCAAGAAGTTATATCCAATCCAACCAGCCTCAAATAAAGTACCTAGTTTAGATTTTACTACATAGTATAGTGATAACTGTTTTCATACAGCTATCTATCTATTAATCAATCAAACCATAAGAAAAAAAATCATATTTACTGTATCATATTTACAGATACTGAAGATGCCCCGTACCTTCTTGCCAGTACTTCGAAACAGAGTGATGATCAGTCCTTTGAAGGAGTAGAATATTTAGATTTTGATGAATTATATTAATGTACAAAATTTATCTACAAAAAAAATAAAAATATGTGGTTTTCAAATCGCCTTGTTTTTTTCTACCCGACGGACCCAGAAAGAGGGTAATGTGTTTGAGCTGCATGTATGCTTGTTTGTATGTTTGATTCTATGTGCGCCTCTGCAGTCTAAACACTTGACCGATTTTTATAAAATAACTAATTCCAAATACATTTAAGTAAAATTTGACCTAGGTAGGTCAATTAAAATACTAATGTATTTTTGTCTTAAATTACACTATTGCTACAATGAAACAATTATAACGGTTTAAATCGCGGTATTTATTTTAGATTATATTATATAGATTTTTGGATTTTTATTCTATAGTATCAAGATCGCTTGCGTCGCAGTATCAGTGTTGCTATATGAGCGACGGTGGCGCCCTCATTTATTTTCATCTCTTTTGTGTCGCACTGTACAGGCGATTATTCCGTAACTTTTACAGATATCTTTAACTTATAGATAACTATAGATAACTTTTTCAGTTCTATACCTACCCTAATGAGCAAAATGACAATTATAACTTATCTATAAATTAACGATTACACCCTGTATGACAAACAAAACAGTAAAATTGTAGCGCTATGTTGTTTAATAAGTATTAAGTTATGTATAAATTAAGTTGTGTATAAGTTATATTCATAAATAAAGTAATAATAAATTTAAAAATACGTTACTTGTTTGTCAGTTCTATACGCAACGAGTGATTTTGTGACATGGTTTTCGTATCTGGTTATAGTAGTTTATATGAAACGTGCCATTCTTCTGGCAAAATTCATTAGATGTCGTTGTATTATAAATGTGAGATGTATGATAACTGTAATTTAAATAAATTCTCTTTGACAACGCGAGCATCAGCTAGCATGCATAATCTATCTATACTTATAATAAATCTGTAGAGAGGCCAATTCTGTACATGAAATATATTTAAAAAAAAACTATGAAGGGGTGATAAGGGATCGCTACTGATGCCAAAAATGCAATCAGTAAAATTTTTGTCTGTCTGTCTGTCTGTCTGTCTGTCTGTATATTCGTTATAGAAACAAAAACTACACGACGGATTTTAACCAAATTTGGCACAATTATTCTTCATACTCCTGGGCAGGTTATAGTAAAAGAATCATGTAAATCGGTGTAGAAACACCAAAGTTATACATGAAATACGCTATAAGTCATCGCGCGTGAATACAGAATCATGCAGCCATAAGGATTATTTTTGTGTATCAGTTGCCGCGTTCGACGCGCTTCGCGGCGGGAGCTATAAAAAGGCGGCGGGTCTGCACCCGTTTCGCGTTGTCATGGCATCACGTGTGAACGGCTGAACCGATTTCGATAATTCTTTTCTATTATATTCCTTGAAGTACGAGGATGGTTTTTATGTAGAGAAAACGTAAATATGTACCACGGGCGAAGCCGGGGCGGACCGCTAGTGTATAATATATGTATGTGTCCCAGCAAACGTTATTCTGCCTTACTCTTATCACTTAGGGGTATGAACCGCCCACATTTTCAAAGAAAAACCCGCATAGTTCCCGTTCCCGTGGGATTTTCGGGATAAAAATCCAAGTTACTCTCTATATTTGTGCTAAATTTCATTGTAATCGGTTCAGTAGTATTTGCGTGAAAGAGTATCAAACACACACATAAACATCCTCACAAACTTTCACATCTATACTAATATTATAAAGTTGAAGAGTTTGTTTGAACGCGTTAATCTCAGGTACTGGTCCGATTTGAAAAAAAAAAATATCTTTCAGTGTTAGATAACCTATTTATCGAGGAGAGCTATATATCATCACGGATCAACAGGAGCAGTGCACTGCGGGTAAAATCGTACAACTAGTTAAGTATAATATGTAATAATAAAAATGTAATTTTACATGGCTCTGTCATGTGTTTGTGTGTATATCTTATATGGCTCGCTTGTGTGTGTATGTTTGTGTATATCTCAAATGACTGTCGTGTGTGTGTGTATATCTTACATGGCTCGCTTGTGTGTGTGTGTGTGTATGTGTACTTGTGTGTGTGTATATATCTCACATGGCTCTGTCGCTTATCCACGTGCGCTTGGTGCGGCGCCATGTTGTTCCCGGTGTAAGCGACGCACTTCACTTGCCACTCGCCGAGCTGCTCGTTCCAGTGAACGTACTGGTCGATTAGTGTCTGGAATATATAAGTCATAAACATTATCATATTGTTAGACGTAACTTTTGATTTAATTATTTTGTGGATGAATAGTTGTCATTATTTCATATCAAACAAAACATGTTAAGCTGTCGAAAACTATAAATTGCCGCTATCTTTTGAATCGTGGCGCATTCGTACGAATCGCGCCTAGGGGCTTCGACGTTGTTTATACGACGTTCGACCCAAATACCCCCACTTTGCTAATAGTCTTTGACTTGCTGTGATTTGTTATCAACTACATCAATTAGGCAGTTGTGTAGAATCGCAGTACATTGTTATTACATCAAATTAGTATTTAACCCAGTCGCCCGTGTAATTTCTTACAATATTTTATTTTTATTTATTTATTTACACTTTATTGTGCTGGCATAATAAATAAATCCTTAAAATTAAAACTTATAACGAGTCCAGCACAGAAGGCGGCCCTTATAACTTAAGAGTGATCTCTTCCAGGCAACCTACTGTGTGGAGTAATAGTATGAAGGAGGAGGTAAGTAAGAAGTACAAAATAAATAAATTATATAAAGCTATATGAGATTTATAATCACATATAACATATTATCATAATTAAAGCAAGAAAAAAAAACACTGTGTGTGCCGAGCACACGTGTCAGAAGTGAAACTTCTTTGAAATTCAAAGATACCAAAATTGTCGACTTACTCCATGACATGACGGTATTGCCATGACGCGACCTTGAAATTTTACTCTGAACGCGCCTAAAGAAGTTTCACTTCAAATGGGCTAGCATACTTTAAGGATGCGTTCTCAAAATAAGTATGTATCAAGGCGCGTCTATATTTGCGCGGAATGGGCGTATTTTCGTAAAAAAATTATATGCAATGCGTCCAGAATGACATACAACAATACCACGTGTTAAAACTCATACGCACCAAAATTAGTGAAATTTAGACAATTTTAATTGTTACATTTTCGTTAATATTAACTCAATAACAAAAATATAGCTATCGTGGTATTAATAATTTTTTACTTCTAAACGAGCTTACTAAAATGCTCAGAGTTGCCATAACAAAGTGCTATTTGCCCTACAAAAATACCCCAAAAAGCTTTACCTGGTACTCTTTAGGTAATTTGCCCTACAAAAATACCCCAAAAAAGTCTACCTGGTACTCCTTAGGTATATACGAGTCCAGGACCAAATCAGCCAATTGCAGTTCCCTCTTAAGAGCCCTAATACCATCTAGTATCCCCTCCATCTCCCTTTGCTGTTCTCTCTGCTGATCTGCCAATTCTGCTTTAGCGGAGTTTAGAAGTTGAACCGCTCGCTTTAGTTTGCGGGTCTTTGCTGCGTTCTCTTCTTGTAGACTGGAGTAACGCTCTTCGAGGTCTAGACGTTCCGCCTGAAAGGATTTTTTATAGTTAAAGTATTTTTAGCCAATTTATTAGGAACTAGCGGTCCGCCCCGGCTTCGCCCGTGGTACATATTTCGCAATAAAAGGTAGCCTATGTTCTTTCTCAGGGTCTTAAGATTTCATCAAAATCGGTCCAGTAGTTTATGCGTGAAAACCATACATACATACATATTACATACACACAAACCTTTCCTCTTTATAATATTAGTATAGAAGTATAGACTAGCTATGTCCCGCGATTTTACCCGCATTGCTCCGCTCCTGTTGGTCTTAGCGTAATGCTATACATATTATAGCCTCCCTCGATAAATTATCTAACACCAAAATAATTTTTCAAATAGGACCCGTATAGAAGATTACAAATAGGCTAAGATACTTCACAAATAACATGAATAAACTTTAAATTTATCTATTTTCTTAATCTCAGTCGTCCCATGAAAACGTTATACGGTATAAGGTATTCGAAACTCGGAAGAAATAATATAATAAAAAAATCGTGTTTAAAATCCGTTAAAGTTCTATTCTAAAAACACTAGCAAAGCAGTTCCCCTGCGCACGAACTTGGGCAAAATATTTTCAAATAAGAATGTTCTTTTCTGATACATAAGCTCCTTCAATGCCAAGTATCACCAAATTGTGTTCAGTATTGTTTTTTAATTAGGATTCAATAATAAAATAAATAAATAAAATAAATAAATATTATAGGACATTATTACACAAATCGACCTAGTCCCACAGTAAGCTCAATTAAGGCTTGTGTTGTGGGTACTAGGCGACGATAAATATAATATTTAATAAATACATATATAGATAATAACACCCAGACCCAAGAACAAATAATTGAGTTCATCACACAAATATTTGCCCTGACCGGGGATCGAACCCGGGACCGTCGGCTCAGTAGGCAGTTACTTTACCACTGCGCCAACCGCGTCGTCAATAATAAATTTTAACGACAAAAAAAAACATTGTAAGGACAACAACGTTGCAACGATGTCCACGCGCACTTCCCGCGCTTCCAAGCGGAAAGGTAATGAAATAATAGAAAAATCGATAAAAAATATTATATGCACGCTCAATTACGAGCAGAATGTAGAAGAATTTGTATCTACCTAACATCTTTTTTACTACCTACTTTGTGCAAAGAAGTTAATTTGAAAATACATTTTTTAAGCTATTGCATAGCTTCTATCGCGGGCCTTGAGCGCGGGGACCGAATCCAGAAATTCCGTAACGAAAAAACCTCACGCTCCCCACTCCGACGGGCGCGGAGGTGTGGCTTGAAGGCATAGCATGCAATAGCTTTACCGCGGCAGTCGCCGTGCCACACGTCTTTTATTTTTATAAAAAAAATCTTACCTCTTTCTTCTGTAAATCTTCTTGCAATCTCAATTCAATAAGTTTCCTCTGGTCCAATTCCTTGGCAGCTTGTTCCAAGAGTCTGCGCTGAGCGTCCGCTCGGTCCAGAAGGTTCTCACCACCGACCAGCACTTTGGATTCCAGACGTTGCAACTTGTCTTTGAGTTCTTCTTGCTGTTTTCTGAAAATAAAGATTAATATTTAAGTTTTAGAACTCAAACTCAATTATTTATTCAATTAGACTATTTTTCTAGAAGCACTTTTGAATCGTCATTACATATTTTTAACATTTACCACCGATTCGGAAAGCAGCAGAGAGGAACCGGCAAGAAACTCCATAGTTACTCTTTTTAATCATGTTAGTATTACAATTTAATTTTACAAAATATGTAACAGCATATATCATATATATGCCAAAGAATATGTTGAAGCCGTCAATTGTGCAAAATATTTGTACCTCATTGTTTTGTATTGGACGAATGAATGAAAAATTCTTTATTGTATTTGTATTATAAATAAATAAAGATTTATATTGTGTTTAAGAAGATATTTATAGACGTTTTATTAAGGTTAAAGTATAAATAAATAAATCATTTATTTCACTTAAAACATTTCACATATTAGAGCGACCCAGGCTCCTAAGATAGTAAGAACTGTTTTTCAGGAGCCTGAACAACAGGTAGTATTTGTATTTGTATATATAAGACTCACAGTTATGCTCAAGAAAAACTTTGAACATGAAAGATCATTTACATCACATGACATCTTGGAAATTAGATCCTAATTTCCAAGATTTTTTATAAAACTCCAAGAATTAAATAAGTATTGTAACAAAATACAAATGAATGTTTATCATTTAAAGTGTTATACAATATACATTTTAACATGTGTATGAACCGATTTCAGTGCGATTTTTATAAATTTTTTATAAATTCTAATCGAGTAAAAATATTTAATTTTAACTTTTTTAAAGTCATTTTTATAGTTAAGACAATTAAAATATAAAGGTTGTTACATACTTGGTTCTCTGTAACTCGGCCTTCTTTTCTTCGAGTACTTTCCGAGCCTGGTGTGCCATCTCCCTTTTAGCTTTTTCCTGAAAAAAAAAACATTTTAATGTTTGAAGGAATCGCCATGTATTAGTTCTACTTGCATTACGCATACGCATACGCCAACTTCCGAACGACTGTACTGTAAATGTGATAAATCTTTTTTGAGTGTGGTAGCGTCAGCACAATATTGTTTTAAAGTTTTTTATTTATCGAGTTTCTATCCGCGGCTTCGCCCGCTTTGTCTAAAACGTAATAAATTATATACCAAAACCTTCCTCTTGAATCACTCTATCTATAAAAAAAAAACATTGCGTAGTTTTAAAGATTTAAGCATACATAGGGACAGAGAAAGCGACTTTGTTCTATACTATATTGTGATGATAAAATATACGAAAAAAATACAGATTCTTCGATACAAATATTTATCTGCGATAAACCACTTTTATCGTGACAAAATCAAACGTTTATCTCGAGAAAAAAAGAGCGCCAAAAGTGGTTTATCGCAGATAAAACCAAAACTAAAAGTAATTACACAAAATGCTCTGACAAATATCTTGCAAATGTTTTAATATAATTGTTTATGAAAAAAAAATCATAATAAGTATTACCATGTCAAGTAGAAAACGTAAAAGTGTGAAAATTAGAGCTAACTTGGTGATTTTTTTTTATCGAGTAAATTTTAATATTTTATGTTTTTGATTAAACAGAATCGTTGAACATATCATCTAGTTTGATATATATTTTATTTTTTAGATTTGGTCTTGCATATTACACGTATCATCTAATAGAAGATTGGTTATTTTGCTTTATGCGCCCCCTTAAGGAACTATTACCTTCTCTTCCTTTCTCAATCTACGACGTAATTTCTTCTCCTCTGGAGCCAGTACATCCATTTCAGGGTCAGTGAGAGTATCATCCGTGTCTTCTGACAATTCTTCTTCATCCCCTTCTTCTTCCACATCTAGAAGAGAATATAATAAATAATAATAAATAAATATTATAGGACATTATTACACAAAATATCGACCTAGTCCCACAGTAAGCTCAATTAAGGCTTGTGTTGTGGGTACTAGGCGACGATAAATATAATATTTAATAAATACATATATAGATAACACCCAGACCCAAGAACAAATAATTGAGAATAATAAGAATATCTGTCTTACCACAAAAAACTTAAGACAGGGTTTATCTTTAATCGCGGGTTCTCTTTAATCTGGTTTTGTCGTATTTCACAACTATTAAAGTGTCTCCCTGGTTTAAAGTTAGACTGTGTTTAAATTGTTTTGTGGTAAGTCCATAAGAATTTTATTGTCTAGATAATAAATAAATTAGAGTTAGAATAATAACGATTAGAGCTCGACTCTATGTTCAAATTCAAAATTATTTATTTGGAACAACGTCAGTTAAAATCTGTAATAGATCATTATATTTACATTATAGAAGTAAAAAAATTATATTAAGTGAGCCAAAATAGGTTTTTTTTTTAGTTTTTAAGCTATTGCATAGCTTCTATCGCGGGCCTTGAGCGCGGGGACCGAATGCAGAAATTCCGTAACGAAAAATACGCTCCCCACGGGGACGGGCGCGGAGGTGTGGCTTGAAGGCATAGCATGCAATAGCTTTACCGCGGCAGTCCCCGAGTGCTACACGTCTTTTTTTTCTTATTCCTTTTATGTAGATGCATAAAGTTGGTACCCGGGTAAAAAGTTATCTATCCGATCAGCTGTTCTTGCGTGAAAGAGTAACAAACATACATTCATACATTTTGCGTTTATATATTAGTAGGATAGTTAGATTTAGTCATTTTAATTGAATAGATTCTCACCGATTGCTGATTCCTCCAATTGCTTCTTAAGTTGATCAATCTCTTGCTGGAATCTAAAATAAAACATGTATTTAAATATTTATTTTGCAAAAAAATAATCTGTTCTGAATACGAATACTAACAAAAATGGAGATTAACGGTTTTTTTTATATATTTTCTAACACATTAAATAAATATTAAAATATATGTGTGTGTTTGAAGCGCTATAAAACTGGAAATCTTATTTCAAATACATTTATTTATGTATGTATTAAACATAGAATTTGCAGCAAATAGTACACAATTTATTAATACAATAAATAGGTTTAAGATGAAAGATGGGAAGATGACTTGAAACAGACTGCGGGACCATTTTGGATGAGAGTAGCAAGGGACAGGTTACATTGGAAAGAATTGGAGGAGGCCTATGCCAAAAGGCACACCGAACAAGGGACCTCTTGTAACCCTATGTTTAGGAATAAAAGGCTATATTATATAAAAAGGTTTAAATTGAGAGAAAATATAACGTTAAATCGTTTTAAAACTGCGAAAAGTAAAATAGTATGTATCAAGTCAATTTGTTTTTTCTTATATTCTTATATATTTAATAAACCAACATTATATGTACCTACATGAAAATCCAAAAAGATCGCAAAAATTGCACGAAAAACGATTGTTTTAATTAAAAATCTTTTTGTTACTATAATAATCTCACCTTGTAAGCAAAGCATCACCGGGTTCGCTGTTAACATGCGTCTTATTCTCAATATTTTTGGCTCGATTCGCGTATCGGAGTGTACTTATAGTTTCCACATAGTTTGTGTCCGCTGGGCCGATTGTCGCTATCTGTTTGCATATATAAATATATTGAAGTGTATTCATATATATTTATAAATCAATACAAGCTTTAAAAGCATTAAAGAAAAACTGGTGAATACCATATAATGTAATCAAATTTTAATTGAAAAAAACCCCAATCCCATTTTGTCGTTGAATTTCAAATTTATTAATCCGACATTTTTTAGGGCCGCCATCTTGGATAGATTATCATGAAAAATATTAACATAGCGTCTGGGGTATATAGGATCGTCTTAGCGCCATTATTTGACGAGATAGTAGTAACGAGATGTTGTTTTATTAGCGTGCGATTTCACGCGCAGACGAACCCACGGATAAGAGCATGTATTTCTACTTTTATTAAATCACTAGCTTTCCGCCTGCGGCTTCGCCCGCGTTTTCAAAGAAAAACCCGCATAGTTCCCGTTCCCGTGGGATTTCCTGGATAAAACTTATCCTATGTTGCTCAGTGAAGATGCAGCTTTCTAATGGTGAAAGAATTTTTGAAATCAGTCAGTTTATGCGTGAAAACCATACATACATACACAATTACAAACCTTTCCTCTTTAATTATAAAGAGGAAAGGATAAAACTAATATTAATTAGTATAGACATAATCTACATCAATGTGTGTAATAATAATATTTTTTACTTATTTTAACAGTCACCGGCTAGTATTTACGGTTATTGAATAATCTGAGGGTAAACTATGAAAATGTGTTATCGTTGGTTAGTGGTAAATAAGCGCAAGGTGGTTTTATTTATTCCTGAAAATGGCATCACTGGATGACGAATGAATGGCGCGTATTACAAGTATCACGCAAATGCGTCAAGTGGGTTTCACGTGAAAGAGTAACAAACATGCAAACATCCATACATTCTGACAAACTTTCGTGTTTCATACGCGTACCTATATTACTGAAAAGTTTCATCTAAATCCGTCCAGTACTTTTTGAGCCAATTCGACGTTAATACTTACAGACAAATCGTCATAATATTATAAATGTGAAAGTTTATGAGTATGGATGGATGGATGTTTTCAACTTTTTCACGCAAATACTACTGAACCGATTACAATGAAATTTGGTATGTAGGTAGGTGAAGACCCAGAATAAGACATAGGCTACTTTTTATACCGGAAATCCCACAGGAATGGGAACTATGCGAGTTTTTCAGGCGGAAATCTATTAATTATATTATTTGTATTCAACTTACCATAACAGTTTTCGAATTACCACCAAGCGAGTCCTGTAACAGTCTGGTCAGCTTACTATTCCTGTACGGTATATGCGTTGATTTGCCATCAACGAGCGCAGAAATAACATTGCCCAAAACGGATAGAGATTGGTTAATTTTGGTCGCTTCTTTCAGTCGAGTGCCCGTGGCTTGCGTTTTGCTTTGCCGTTCTGAACCCTGAAAGTAATTTGTTTTAAAACATTTTGTTGAAAAATTGATGACCTCCTTCGATATCTTAATCTTATATATAAAAACTAGCGGTCCGCCCCGGCTTCGTCCGTGGTACATATGAAAAATAGATGTTGGCCGATTCTCAGACTTACCCGATATGCACAGAAAATTTCATGAGATTCGGTCCACCCGTTTCGGAGGAGTATGCAGACTAACATTGTGACACGAGAATTTTATATATAAAAATGAATCGCAAAATGTGTTGGTAAGCGCATAACTTGAGAACGGCTGAACCGATTTCGATAATTCTTTTTTTATTATATTCCTTGAAGTACGAGGATGGTTCTTATGTAGAGAAAACGTAAACATGTACCACGGGCGAAGCCGGGGCGGACCGCTAGTCTTATAATATAAAAATGAATCCCAAAATGTGTTGGTAAGCGCATAACTCGAGAACGGCTGAACCGATTTCGTTAATTCTTTTTTTATTATATTCCTTGAAGTACGAGGATGGTTTTTATGTAGAGAAAACGTAAATATATACCACGGGCGAAGCCGGGGCGGACCGCTAGTCTATAATATAAAAATGAATCCCAAAATGTGTTGGTAAGCGCATAACTTGAGAACGGCTGAACCGATTTCGATAATTCTTTTTTTATTATATTCCTTGAAGTACGAGGATGGTTCTTATGTAGAGAAAACGTAAATATGTACCACGGGCGAAGCCGGGGCGGACCGCTAGTATATTATATAAATCTCGTGTCACAATGTTTGTCCTCAATGGACTCCTAAACCACTTAACCGATTATAATAAAATTCGCACACCATGTGTGCAGTTCAATCCAACTTGAGAGATAGGATAGTTTAAACATGTAGGTACCACGGGCGAAGCCGGGCCAGACCACTAGTGTTTCATATTTTTTAATTTATGAATTGCATTTTAATACTTAATACGAATAATTATCATTATTTAAGAAATATGTTTTTGTATTTAGGTTTAATAAATTTTGCGACTGGTTGATAAAGTCACTGATTTCTTATTTAAGATTTTTTTTTTATAAAAATGATACATACACATATACCAATTTGATCCTTACCCCAAACACAATAAGATGGAAAATCACTCAAAGCCAAGTCCACACAGTCGATAGACATTCATACAAAATTGACCCTTACCCCTTATATAAGATACAAATTGCCTTACAACGACTTATCAATATACGCCTTACCACCATGCTAATAATTACAAATATGCCAGACAAAATTGAACCTTACCGCCAAGTCAACAAGGTGCAATTTCCCCATCTTCACGTGCATCTTATTATCCGAACCACGCTTGCTACTCTCGACCGTGATGGAGAAAATGGCGTGCGATCTAGAACTCTCTATGTTCATAGCTGTAGCTCCTATGTGCCTGTTTTTGTTGCCAACCGCCATTATTTTTTCTAATTCATCTGCATTGTGGACTACGTAACCTGAAATTATGGAATTTTAGAAGTAAAGTATGGTAATTTTATATTAACCTACTATAAGATAATACTAAAAATTGTCTGAAGCAAAACTCTGCTTACGCGTCTATTAGGCAGAGTTTTATAACACTTATATACTTAAATGCTGGAAATAGAAACTGCTTTCCAAACCAGTGGTAAATATTGTTTGTGTATATTGAAGATTTAGCATCACTTCTAAAATAAATAAATGTTGGCGTTTGTTAAAAGACTACTTACCAATATAAAAGAAAGTCGTGTTAATTACAAATTTTACAATTCAAGATTGGTTGAATAGATTTAAATGATATTTGGTTCGTTGGATTCGTCTCCGCTTGGTATAAAAACTCATAAAATAATGAGAAACAAAGAAATTACTACTCGAGCAGAGACGGGGCGAATAGCTAGTATATTGTTTTGCCCTCACCAGTCAAGTCCTTGACAAAGACGCCTATATCGGGCCTCTCTTTCACTTCCAGACTCTGGTGTGGGTTGTTTCCCAAAAGATCTCTTACTTCTTCATTGTAAATCTCCAAGTATGTCACGCATACGAGGAATCTGAAAGGATATTATAAAATAAATGTAATTAGTTAAAAAAACACACTAGATGAACTCATGAAATTATAGTATTGCCACCGATCCTTGATAAGTGTACAAAGTTTTAATTTATTTTTGTATGGCAAAAAAGCTTGAAGAGACTTGTGGACCTAGTTACTTGTAATTGTCTAAGAAAATATTAAAATGTGTATATTTTTATAGTGTTCTTATATATGACTAGCTTTTCAGTCAAAGGAAAACCCTCATTGTTGCCGTTCCCATAATGGGGATTTTCGGGATAAAAATTATTCTATGTGTTAATCCAAGTTACCCTCTATGTGTGGGCCAAATTTCAGGTAAATTGGTTCAGCAGTTCTTGAAGGAGTAACAAACAAACAAATAAACATATAAACTTTCGCATTTATTATATTAGTAGGATTTCTTCTCTATACCTCTTATACTTGAACAAATAAAAAACAATACTAACTTTTCATCATCTTTCGCCTTCGCAATATGGCTGAATATATGGGCAAACGAGTTGGGTATTATGCCCCTCAGCTCTGGGGCAGAGTTGCTGCCCGCCATCGTGTACGTTTTGCCTGTACCCGTCTGCCCATAGGCAAATATGGTCCCGTTGTACCCTTTGAGTACCTCCTCGACGATGGGACTAGCCGTCTGGATGTATATGTCCATCTGAAAATTCATTATTTGATACTGTAATTATTTCTTTAGATCAAAGCCAACTATTTTGACTGCCTCCTTGGTACAGTGGTTGACGCGTGAGTGTAGAACCGAGGGGCCTGGATTCGATTCCCGGTGGAGACGAAGAAAAAAAAATGTCTCGGTCTGACAGGACACAGAAGGCTGATCACCTACTTGTCCCTGAAGAAAATCGATCAGTGAAACAGATGTATGCATAATGCATCTGCCCCTTACCCCACTTGGGGACATGGGACTTCACTTGTTTAACTATTTTGAAAAGGGTATAACTTTGAATTTGATATTTTGGTTTTATGGCACACAAATGCTTTATTAAAATGTTTTTTTTTATTCTTTAAAAAAATAAGGGTATATCACTACATAGTATAAAACAAAGTCGCTTTTTCTGTCCCTATGTCCCTATGTATGCTTAAATCTTTAAAACTACGCAACGGATTGTGAAGCGGTTTTTTTTAATAGATCGAGTGATTCAAGAGGAAGGTTTTAGTATATAATTTATTAGGTTTTAGACAAAGCGGGCGAAGTCGCGGGCGGTAAGCTTATAGAAAGAAAAATCCCACAATGTCTCAAGTCTCATACCCTTCCACATTCCAAAAAGACACACAAATACTTATAAACCTCCCTAGCACTCAGAATTCATATTTAATTGCATCCCCTGACCCTATTTCATACCACCCCGCTGCACACAGACCCATGTAGGTCACCCAATTCCATTTATCGATTTTATGAGACCTCGCCTCACTTGAATCTTTTCAATTTTCATAGAAATGTAGTTTGTAGCATCGCGATTACAGGAAAATCAGATGGGAATGTAATCTACACTAGCTATTAGTTATTATTCTGTGTCTATACTAATATTATAAAGCTGAAGAGTTTGTTTGTTTGAACGCGCTAATCTCAGGAACTACTGGTCCGATTTGAAAAATTATTTCGGTGTTAGATAGCCCATTTATCGAGGAAGGCTATAGGCTATACCATCACACTAAGACTAACATAACAAAAGCGGAGCAATGCGGGTAAAACCGCGAGGAACAGCTATCTCAGGAGACAGGACGTGCTCAGGACCTACTTGTTCGATTTGAAAAATTATTTCGGTGTTAGATAGCTCATTTATCGAGGAAAACTATACAGGGTGTAATCGTTAAGTGTGCACGAGCGATTATTCCGTAACTATTGCAGATATCAAAAAACTTTAAACTGATATCGAAAGCCCTTTACGTAATGAGTAAAATGACAATAATAACTTTTTAAAAATAAAACGGGAAATATCCAAAATATTTACATCAAACCCGGCAATACATTTAATTTCCCATACATTTTGTATTCAAAGCAAATGTTCGGAGTCACATCCTCGATTTAGTATACCATTGTATTCCACATCGAGCTCTATTTACAGTTTCTACATAAATTTTTAATAAAATTTGCGAAGTAATTTAAGCATAAAACCAAAAAAATAACCTTAACCTTTCATATTACATGTTGGGATAGTCATATCCGTCATATCTCATACTAAATGTATGGGCGTGTTTTATGTAATTTTTTTTTGGATATTTCCCGTTTTATTTTTAAAAAGTTATTATTGTCATTTTACTCATTAGGTAAAGGTCAAACAACAAACAACAATTTTCACGTCACAAAAGAACGTTTTTAGATGATTTTTGTTTGGTTAGTCTGGATATGCGTCTAGAGATAATTAGTCTAAAAAAAAACTGCTGTAGTGAAATATCTCAGTGGAATTTCTTTGTCAAAGCGAACCCATGGCCAAAACTAGTAGTTTATAAGACTTAAATATGGCGCCGTAGCGTAACTACGTACAATTTGGGTCAGTAGGGCAAGTGTCGAAAAGAACGTATAGGTACCTACCGTACGTTGATATAATATAACAATGATATAACTTTTTCTGAACTAGTTTATAGTGCTCTTTGTTTGTGTGCATTTTGTTTTTGCGTGTAGTGAACGATAAACATATTTTTAGAGTAATTTGCAATAGAGAAAAATATTGTTTGGTAATTAATCAGGGTAGTTCTTAATTTTAACTGTAATTTCGGTTTTACACCCAGTTAGATTTTTTTTATTTTTTACTGTCGATAGGGAAGAGCTTGACCACAATCTCGCTTGATGTTAAGCTGAGATGTGGTCAGAGATAGTACGCGCTTCCCTAGAAGGTACCTGTTCACTCTACGCATGAAGACCCCCATATTGTACTCGTCGGGGAATACAGATTCAGGAAGACTGTTCCAGTTCCTTGCGGTTCGGATAAAGAATGTGGAATCGAACCGCTTAGTCCGGGTACATGGAACGTCCACCATATGGCGATGCCTAGAATCTAGATTTGGTTTGGAGACCAAAATTTCCGTACTTGGTTATATTCTCCAAGGTGTACATTCATATTGACACCAAAAAAAATACCTTTAGTATGTGGAAGATCTGGAGATTATTCAACAGTTATATTTTTAAAAGATAACCATTTCTGTACATTTTTTTAAGCTATTGCATAGCTTCTATCGCGGGCCTTGAGCGCGTGGACCGAATCCAGAAATTTAGTAACGAAAAACCTCACGCTCCCCACTCCGACGGGCGCGGAGGTCTGGCTTGAAGGCATAGCATGGAATAAATAGCTTTACCGCGGCAGTCCCCGAGTGCCACACGTCTTTTTAAATTATAACTCTATGTAATGTGTGTCGAAAACCAGTAGGCAGATTTTTCCGAAGTTCCAAATTCGAAATTTAAAATCCCTCATTCCAATTTCCAAAACATTATCTATTACTTCAGATGACCATAAACAAAATATTAAATAACACCAATTCTTCTTTATGGCATACAAATCTATAGGGTAAAAGACTATGAATGCCCATTTGTGACGTCATAGAGGCCCATAGAGGTTGTTAATAGCTGCGGCACGTAACTACTTATGAAAATTATTTGACGTAAGAACATTGATGCATTTTAACAGCTGTTTTTAACATGCTTAGATAAACTAATATGTATTATAAAGCTGAAGAGTTTGTTTGTTTGAACGCGTTAATATCAAGAACTACTGGCCCGATTTGAAAAATTATTTCGGTCATTCGGTGTTAGATAGTCCATTTATCGAGGAAGGCTATAGACACAGGCAGCACAACTAGTATAATTAAATACTAGCTGTGCCCCGCGGTTTTGCCCGCATTGCTCCGCTCCTGTTGGTCTTAGCGTGATGATATACCTATAGCGTTTCTCGATAAACGGGCTATCTAACACCGAAATAATTTTTCAAATCGGATCAGTAGTTCCTGAGTATAGCGCGTTCATACAAACAACTTCTTCAGCTGATTTAATTACGATTGAAATATGATTGATGCAATAAATGTACTGGTCTAAGATCCGAATATAGGTCGACCTGTACCGGCGTGATAATAGAATGAGACCAATTTTATAATAAATGTAGTCTATTAAAAAAATCTATTAAAGATGGGTTGACTGAAAAAATCCTGGACAGGACATTTTGATTATTTTTTCAAAAATATATTTTTTTTAATTAATTGCAGTACTTATCAAGATAATAAAAAAAATTATAATAGACTTGAACTTTGAAGTATGAAACCTACAGAATGTGCAGTCATAGGGTTTTCTAATATTTACCTGGACAAACTGATAGGTTGGCACTTGGCAGGTATAAACAGGCATGTCCGTACCAGTTACTTTAACTTGATGGGATGATAGAAAAAAAATATAAATCGACATGAGCGCTGTTTTATAACAAAATTGTTTATTGTCTCAACACTGCATAATTAAAAAAATAAAAAGATTTTTTTAATAATTAACTAAAAATATCCTGTACAGGATTTTTTCAGTAAACCCATCTCTAATAGATTTTTTAATAGACTACATCTTCTTATATATAAAAATGAATCGCAAAATGTGTTGGTAAGCGCATAACTCGAGAACGGCTGAACCGATTTTGATAATTCTTTTTTTATTATATTCCTTGAAGTACGAGGATGGTTTTTATGTAGAGAAAACGTAAATATGTACCACGGGCGAAGCCGGGGCGGACCGCTAGTTTATTATAAAATTGGTCTCATTCTATTATCACGCCGGTACAGGTCGACCTATTTTCGGATCTTAGACCATACAGGGTGTAATTTTAACAGATCATATTCAGTTCGATTTCCGGCCATGACAAACGAATTTTCGGAAATCTTTAAATTTCTTTTTTTTCAAAAATGGAATGGAATTCAAGAATGGAATGATATTATAAATGTGAAAGTAACTCGGTTTCTTCGTCTGTCTGTCCCGTCTCTTTTACACGCCTAAACAACTGAACCGATTTGGGTGAAATTTAGACACTGATATAGGATAGCTTTTATCCCGGAAAACTCTCGCCAACGGAAACTATAAAGCGAGTTTTCTTTTAAATACGCGGGCGAAGTCTCGGGCGGAAAGCGAGTTAAAAATAAAACCTTTACCAAGCTTGCTTATTGCTTAGGTTAGCTAGTATCCTTATATTCACAGAAGAAAGTTCAACTAAAAGTTATTATAATTCGGTCGGTATAAAATCGTACTATCCTATCCTACTGACTACTAATATTATAATTAATGTGAAAGTTTGTGAGGATGGATGGATGTATGGATGTTTGTTACTCTTTCACGAAAAATCTATTGGACGGTTTTTTGAACTTTACTGCAATATTGGTTACTAGCTTTCCGTCCGAGGCTTCGCCTGCTTTGTCTAAACCCTCATAAATTATATACCTACTTAAACCTTCCTCGAGAATAACTCTTTCTATTAAAAAAACCGCATTAAAATCCGTTGCGTAGTTTTAAAGATTTAATAATAAGATTTAATTTTATAAGCATACATAGGGGCAGAGAAAGCAATTTTGTTTTATACTATGTAGTGATGTAAAAGTTTGTGAGGATGTATGGATGTTTGTTACTTGTTCACGAAAAATCTACTCTACATATTTCGATGAAACTTTACAGTAATATAGGTCATCAGAATAACAAATGAGCTTATAGCCTTCTTTATTATGCTCTGCGCGGCACAGCTACTTGGTTTATAGTCCATTGAATGAGTCCCTCCAAGGGGGGTCTAGAGTGCGTGAGTTAGTAACGTAAGATGTTTCTTCGGAAACATGTCAAGAGTCCCTAGGTAATAAACATACTAAAACCCCGGGCCACTAGGAGGAGCCCCGGAGTGGGGGGAGGGGGGAAATGGGTCCATTTTTTCATTTTTCGCTTAAATCTCAAAAACGGTACATGTTAGAGAAAAACTTTCAAGGAAAAATTGAAAGGCCATAAAATTATCTACAAGTTGTACCTGAATCATTTTTTCCTATATCCTACCGTTTCTGAGTTATACGCAGTAAAACATGATTTTGGCTCAAACAATTTCAACATCAATCGATCAAAAAATATTTCTTTCTTCCAAAAAACTCAAATGTGCAACTTGTGACCAGTACTGATAGATTGCTCTTAATTAGTTCTATAATTGGTAAAATAAACACATTCCTCCATGGAAGCCTTCAGGAGGAATCGATTGTCAAAATATTATATTAGGGCAGTTTGAGTTACTGAACTTGATCTTTTTATTTTTTTCTTCCAAAAAACTCAAAAGTGCAACTTGTGACCGGTACAGATAGATTGCTCATAATTAGGTCTATCATTGCTAAAAATACCAGATTCCACCACGGAGGCGTTTACGGGGAATTTAATTTTATCAGGGTAGTTACGATACATGAACTTTTTATTTTTTTTCTTCCAAAAAGCTCAAAAGTGCAACTTGTGACCGGTACAGATAGATTGCTCATAATTAGGTCTATCATTGATAAAAATACCAGATTCCACCATGGAGGCGTTTACGGGGAATTGAATTTTATTAGGGTAGTTAGTTAAAAAGTTCATGTATCGTAACTACCCTAATAAAATTCAATACCTCCTAAAGGCCTCCATGGTGGAATCTGGTTTTTTTATCAATGATAGACCTAATTATGAGCAATCTATCGGTACCGGTCACAAGTTGCACTTTTGAGTTTTTTTGGAAGAAAAAAAATAAAAAGTTCAAGTATCGTATCTACCCTAATAAAATTCAATTCCCCGTAAACGCCTCCATGGTGGAATCTAGTATTTTTATCAATGATAGACCTAATTATGAGCAATCTATCTGTACCAGTCACAAGTTGCACTTTTGAGTTTTTTGGAAGAAAAAATAAAAAGATCAAGTTCAGTAACTCAAACTACCCTAATATAATAATAATAATAATAAGGGCGTAGGGATGTGACGACCCCATCGCCCACGGTTGGAATATCTATTGTCTACGTGACAATAGATATTCCACCCGTGCAATCAGTCAACCCGCAGGACACCTTGTGGCGGGGTGTCGGGGAGTAGCGACCCCGCGGGAACCGAGTGCTCCCGGGGGAGGCCCCTGTCTTCATCTCCGGCTCGCCTTCACCGGCCGGTCGGAGTGAAGCCTGACGAGGACAGGACCCCCACCTCTGGCTTGCCTTAACCGGCCGGCCAGAGTGGAGTCGCGAGAGCTTTTAGCTCGAAGGGTGGATGCGAAGCGTAAGTGGCGAGTGGGCACGTGATGCTGGACCCTCAGGGAGCGCGTGATCGTAGTTTAAAGTCCAGGGACGCCTCTCCACCCTTAGCTGCTCACAATATGTTGCCCCCTTGTCGCACTATTGCAGCGACTTATTTCGGGGGCCCATACAGTGAGAGGGCGAGTCACCACCTGCCAACAATTTTTTGCTATATCTTAGTAGAAAGGCAGGTGCCATAGTCTTCCATAGTCCTTAATTCCGGTCCATTAACATCCCATTCCATAGCCCAGTTTATTTTATTCCCTTATCTTGCAATAGTCCTACATCGGCCGCGGACTGCCTAGGGCTGTATCTCTATAGTGCAGTCATGGGCAGGCTGCGGCTGGTGTCCCACAACACATTAAAATTCTCGAAAGGGCCTCTGCGTGTTGGACCCCTGTCCCCACGTAAGCCTTCCAAAGATCCGGGTACCGTCCTTCTGGTGGTACCCGAGTATTATGGAACAGAGAAACATAATAATAATAATAATAATAAAAACATTTATTGACAACAAAACACACCACACAGATACAAAAAACAAACATATTTAAAAAAGAAAGCAAAAAACCAATAAAACTTAAAAACTAATAAAACTTACAGACTTAAAACAGCTACAAACTACAACTAATAAAACTTACAGACATAACAAATAAAATAAAATAATATAAAAAACCTTATAACTAAACTTAAAAAAATATATAACTAAAAACAACAACAAAGAACTGTGTGGTAATGTCCATCATCAAAAGGGACTACTCAGCTATAAGCTGTAGTGCCCCCATAGGAACACTAACAGCACTGATTTTCAGGAGCCCCTATCGGTTGCGACGGTTGGAGTTACAGCTTTAGATTTTTTTTTTTTTTTTTTTTTTAATAGATAATATTAATAGATAATATATAACTATATATGATGAAATAGTGATAAGTGTGATATATTATATTTATAAAATATTTGTACTTACTACTTATATAATATAAGAAATATATGTGTAATAAAAATATATGTATAGAAAAAAATAATAAATTAAGAATAATAAATAACTACATTAAGAAGTATGATATTATATACGAAGAGAATAGAGATACCCATACACATACAGCGGGACACACCAACGGCACTAAGGCTGGTACAGCGTATTTAATAAATGTTTTTTATATTTAAATCGAAAGTTTGTAATACTTTTTACTTCAGACAGGGGTGGTGGAAGGTTGTTCCAGCACTTAGTGGCGCTGTATGTGAAACCGCCTCTAAATGATGCAGTGTAGTGCATGGGTATTGATAGCTTTATGCTGGCAAATCTAGTTTTGTATTTTAGGTCGCTTCGTTGACCTAACCAGGCTAATTTTTTATATAGATATAATGGTATTTTTTTGTTCATTAAACCAAATACCAAAGTAGCAAAATGCAATTTCCTACGTCCATCCATATTTAAAATATTGGCGTCTTTAAGATAGGGACTGATGTGGCTTCTAGGTGGAACGTTCCAGCAATATCGTGCACAGGCATTCTGGACGCGTTGTATTGCTGTTCTAGTACGGCTAAGCAGTCTAGGGCCATATACAGTATCCGAAAAGTTAAATTTCGACAATACAAGAGAATCACATAGACGGATACGTAAATTTAAATTTATATATTTTCTTATTTTATACAAAATTTTTAACCTATAAAAAGAATTAGAAATGGTATTATTAATATGTTTTTCGAATCTCAAATTCTCGTCAAATAATAAGCCTAAATTCCTTGCCTCGTGTACACGCTCGATTAAATTATTATCAACTACTATTTTGGGATCAAATTGCTCAATCGCTTTTACCATCTTAGGGCTTCCTAGAAGCATAAATTTGGTTTTCGATAAATTTAAAAATAAAGAATTACCTACGGACCATGTAAATACACTATTTAAATCAGAATTAATTTGGTTTATGGCATTTTGTGTCTCATTAGGATAGCAAGATATGTACAGTTGCATATCGTCAGCGTACATCTGGTAATTGCAATGTTTTATGCGTGATACTACATCGGCACTGTACAGGATAAATAATAGAGGTCCCAATATTGATCCCAATATTGATATAGTATTTTGACAATCGATTCCTCCTAAAGGCTACCATGGAGGAATGTGTTTATTTTACCAATTATAGACCTAATTAAGAGCAATCTAACAGTACCAGTCACAAGATGCACTTTTGAGTTTTTTGGAAGAAAAAAATAAAAAGATCAAGTTCAGTAACTCAAACTACCCTAATATAGTATTTTGAAAATCGATTCCTCCTAAAGGCTTCCATGGAGGAATGTGTTTATTTTACTAATTATAGACCTAATTAAGAGCAATCTATCAGTATCGGTCACAAGTTGCACTTTTGAGTTTTTTTGGAGAAAAAAAATAAAAAGTTCAAGTATCGTAACTACCCTAATAAAATTCAATTCCCCGTAAACGCCTCCGTGTTGGAATCTGGTATTTTTATCAATGATAGACCCAATTATGAGCAATCTATCTGTACCGGTCACAAGTTGCACTTATGAGTTTTTTGGAAGAAAAAAATAAAAAGATCAAGTTCAGTAACTCAAACTACCATAATATAATATTTTGACAATCGATTCCTCCTAAAGGCTTCCATGGAGGAATGTGTTTATTTTACCAATTATAGAACTAATTAAGAGCAATCTATCAGTACTGGTCACAAGTTGCACATTTGAGTTTTTTGGAAGAAAGAAATATTTTTTGATCGATTGATGTTGAAATTGTTTGAGCCAAAATCATGTTTTACTGCGTATAACTCAGAAACGGTAGGATATAGGAAAAAATGATTCAGGTACAACTTGTAGATAATTTTATGGCCTTTCAATTTTTCCTTGAAAGTTTTTCTCTAACATGTACCGTTTTTGAGATTTAAGCGAAAAATGAAAAAATGGACCCATTTCCCCCCTCCCCCCACTCCGGGGCTCCTCCTAGTGGCCCGGGGTTTTAGTATGTTTATTACCTAGGGACTCTTAACATGTTTCCGAAGAAACATCTTACGTTACTAACTCACGCACTCTAGAACTTTTTATTCAATGGACTATTATATTTTTATCCATTCACGAACCATTTTGTTTTAGAGCATCTATTATTAGTCATGTTTGATAGAAAATAGCTTCACTAAATAGTATAAAACAAAGTCGCTTTCTCTGTCCCTATGTCCCTATGTCCCTTTGTACGCTTAAATCTTTGAAACTACGAAACGGATTTTGATGCGGTTTTTTTAATAGATAGAGTAATTCAAGAGGAAGGTTTATATGTATAATAACATCCATTAAATAGTGGAGAAGTACTGTTATTTTTGAGGTTTCTAATGTGATGTCGTAAATAATTATATTTTTTCCGCTTACATTGCAAACGCAGGCTGCGCGTTTTATCAAAATAATGTACTAAGTATTGTACACATTGAAAAGGTCTACAGAAAAGTCCGCGATGGTACCTATATGTCTATCTCTTATGGATAACCCACAATAACTTTTTTTGTCATTTACTTTTTACGACAAAATATAATGGTAAATTTTCGAAGCGATTTTAACCAATACAGCATTAATCCTTAACGAATTAAATACCTTGAATACATTGTTCATTTAATATAGATCTATATGGCCCTTTACACCGTATGATTAAAGTGAATATTTTCGAAGATATTACAGATTTAAAAATTGCGGGACGTAGCGTTTGCGGCGGTACCGGCCGGCCGCCATTGCACCCGTGCGAAGCCGGGGCGGGTGGCTAGTTTGTAATAAAAGTACAAAAGTATTATAGTTACAAAACCAGCAGGATTGTTTATTTTCTACAAAATGCTTTCTACCTACGACGGGCTGTGCTATGGGCTATGGCGGCCTCTTTTTTCTGTCAGTTTGGCGTGTATGATAATCCCTTCAGCTTCGGAGTCATTATAATCAACTTCCACTACATTTTAAACAAATCTGACTAACTGTCAGATTTTTCAAAAATTGACAATTTGTCTCGGCATAGTGCTTCGTCTCTTTCTTTCCATTCAAAAATTATATCAGTATACAACAAAAAATTTCACTAGCGCGATTCAACTCGACTCAATAGCGTATAGCGACATCTATTTTCACTGAACTAAGTTACTTGTTCATATAGCATTTTTCTCTACGTTATTTAATTATTATTGAAATGATTTCTGGAACAAAATGTTTTAACTATGTTCCTAAATTTTAATATGATAGAATAAGGCCAGGTAAGGCAACCTCAACTTTTAACTTGGAGCATATTTGAAGTGAAACTTCTTTATCGGGGTTGGAAAAAAATTTAGTGTAACATTTTTTCGTTCCGCGTGACATTTTTCCGTTACGCGCCATATTTTTCTTATCCCTACCACGCGTTATTCGACGTATTTCTGTAAAGTTGCATAAAGTAAATTATTTTTTGAAAAATAAGGTCATAAAGAAGTTTCACTTCTTACGTGTGTACACTATAGTACACGCACACATTTTTTTCTACTAGTGATTCAGTAAGCAGTTTCTATATAGAAGAGCCGGCAAGAAACTATATAATTGCTCTTTAAAAGTGTTATCAATTTTGCAAAATTTCTCATTTAGATAATACTAGATTTGTGACCGCGGCTTCGCCTGCGTTTTAAAAGAAAAACCCGCATAGGTCCCGTTCCTGTAGGATTTCCGGGATAAAAGCCTATGTTTTATTCTGGGTCTTCAGCTACTTACTTTTACATACTAAATTTCTTTGTAATCGGTCCAATAGTTTTTACGTGAAAGAATAACAAACATGCATCCTCACAAACTTTCGCATTTATGATATGTAGGTCGTAGGATGTAAGAGCACTGTGTGTCATATGTGTATGGTGGTTCGCTAGAGCATTCCATATTTTAAATTATATGAATATGATATATTATATAACACTGTATTACAATTTACAAACCTCAAAACCATATCTATTGTGTAGACATTTTTTGTCCAAATTTGATTTATTCACTTTGATAATCTATACATATAATAAATCTGTAGAAGGGTCAATTCTGTACATTGAAAATATTGAAAAAATAAATAGCAGGGGGTGTTACTGGATCGATACCAAACCCAAATATGTGATTAAAAAAATTTTTGTCTGTCTGTCTGTCTGTATGTGAAGACATCACGTGAAAACTAACGGTTCGATTTCGATGAAACTTGGTATAATTATAGTTTATACCTTATTATCCTGGGCGTAAAATAGGATACTTACTTTTTATCCTGAAAAAATACGAAGAAAAAACATAATCTTAATTTTTCAGTTTTATCCATAGACGTTGTTCTGTAGAACAGCGAACACACGTTGGGTATTATTATAGGCCTAGCCGTATTTGAGTCCAATAGATATTTATAAGATGGTATTGTCAGAGTTACTCAAAATGGAGAAATAAACCATCCACGCGAAGAGCGACATCCGCGCGGACGGAGTCGCGGGCGAAGCTAGTTCGAAATAAAATAATATTCATATGAAAATGAACTGAAATTGATATTAAATGAAAAGATATGTATTTGTCTTCCTTTTTACATTAAAGTTCATGTAATTTTATATTGTAGTCGCATCTTCAATAACTTAAATATATAAAATACTAGCGGTCCGCCCCGGCTTCGCCCGTGGTACGTATTTACGTTTTTTCTACATATAAACCATCCTCGTACTTCAAGGAATATAATAAAAAAAGAATTATCGAAATCGGTTCAGCCGTTCTCGAGTTATGCGCTTACCAACACATTTTGCGATTCATTTTTATATACATATAAGAGAAGATCAATCGTTGTCAATATTATATATATATATTATATATCTATACTAATAATTTAAAGAGGAAAGGTTTGTAATTATGTATGTATGTATGGTTTTCACGCATAAACTACTGGACCGATTTCAAAAATTCTTTCACCATTAGAAAGTTGCATCTTCATTGAGCAACATAGGCTAGGTTTTATCCAGGAAATCCCACGGGAACGCGGGCGAAGCCGCAGGCGGAAAGCTAGTCTTATATATAAAAATGAATCGCAAAATGTGTTGGTAAGCGCATAACTAGAGAACGGCTGAACCGATTTCGATAATTCTTTTTTTATTATATTCCTGGAAGTACAAGGATGGTTCTTATGTAGAGAAAACGTAAACATGTACCACGGGCGAAGCCGGGGCGGACCGCTAGTTGAAACATAAATAAAAGATCTCTTAGGTACTTTGGTCATAATACTTTCTATCTTTACAGTTTCTTGCCGGCTCTTCTTTGTAGAAAATGCTTTCTGAAATAGTGCTAAATGCTAAATTATGTAATTTGAAAAGGGCTTCTCAAGGAACTCTAACTTAATGAATTAATGTTTGAATTTTTATTAATCCAATAGAGAACAAAGCTTATTTTTTAACCTTCATCTCTTGAAATTTCCATCAAAATTTTCCAAATAAATTCCATAAGTATTTTCCTAAAAACATACATTTCCTTTGCCTACACTTTTGCCATAATACTATAAAAAGAAAAAAAAAACAACGTTCCATCAAAATTCAAAATCAAACCGCGAACCATAAACAAACTGACTTGCATTCCATAAGTCGTTCTAATCCATAGAGTATAGACTATATTTTAATCTTTTTTTTTTTAATTCTAATTCCCGCCTTCACAATGTACAAGTAGGTCAGTAGGGCGAGGACGGAGCCGCGCGGTAGGTGTGCGCGTTGCATGTATTGATCGAGCACTGTAGTTCTATTTATGTAGTATGGACATTGGGATGTACTTTGGTCAGGTTGCTATGTCGAAGGGTGTATGCAGTTAGTTTTACGTAGTTATGTTTGTTCCTTTGTTGTGAACTATGTATATTTATGAACCATTATCAAAAATAGCTTTTAGTAGTACATATAGCATTTTTATGTGTGTATATATTATCCTTAATTACTACATAGTTACTAACCTTCTTTCTATTGCTATTAGCTTCTAATTTGCATTATAAAGAGGACATCTCATTTTACATGTCCGTAAGGGGTAATCTTCGAAAGAACTGATTCGATCATAAAAATTCTTTGACTAATAGAAAGTTAAACAGCTATTCAGGAGATCCTGACCATTTTCTTTACCCTGGACTAAAACGGACAAAGAAACGTTCTATGAGTTAAATGCAATTAGTTAAGAATAAGTTCCTTTTTTTTTAAGTGGGGAAATCTTCCAAAGATACCCACGGCCCCCGGGGAAGGAGCCGTGGGTTATGTCGGATTCTTACCGACTAAAACCCCACTGTGTTCCGTCGAGCCCCTTTAATGATGGGGCCGCTGGTATTGGTTGGAATTCTTCCGCGACCAAGAATAAGTTCCTACTGTTTTACTTTTTCTATAATTTCCTTTGTCTATTAAACTATACGTGGTCAAAATTTGTTATCTATTAGCTGCGCCCACAGTTTTACCCGCATTGCTCCGCTCTTATTGGTCTTAGCGTGATGGTACAGGAGAAATGGACTATCTAACTGACAGTGAAACCTATTTTTACACGCTTTATATTAGCTTCACCTGTATGTTTGTAACCGACTTCTTTGGGCGCGATTTTGACCCACTTGAAACGGCCAGATTTCGTTCAAACTTTGTAGATTTATTGAGGACCGATGACAATACACTAATTTGATAAAATTATTTACGGTTTTCTATGAAAAGCGTGTTTTTTAGTTTTTTTAAACTACTTATTATTATTCCGGACCCGTGTTTCCTGAAATTAGCGCGTTCAAGGAAACAAACTCTTAACACAAATAAATAATAATATGAAGCTGAAGTGTTTGTTTGAACGCGCTAATCTCAAGAACTACTGAACCGATTAAAAATTATTTAACCATTGGATATGTACTTCATTCCTGAGTGTTATAGCTTATTATGTAGGTACCATGGACGAAGCTGCGGCGGACCAGTATTAGATATACTATAGTATATAAGAATACATATTCGGTTTACCCGTACGTATCGAAATATAAGGATTTTATACCTAAAGCGTATGAGAATAGGGTTTCATTTTATTTGATGGACGCTAGTACTCATAAACGTATATTTTTAACAGATTCTATACGCATACTGAAGCATTTTGGCTTGGTCAGGCAAGGCATGGGAATTAAATAATATTATAACTAGCTATGCTCGCGCCGTATACATATAAAAAACTAGCTTTCCGCCCGCGGCTTCGCCCGCGTTTTCAACTCGTTCCCGTAGGATTTCCGGGATAAAACCTATCCTATGTCCTTTCTCGGGTATCAAAATATCTCTAAACCAAATTTCATGCAAATTGGTTCAGTAGTTTAGACGTGATTGAGTAACAGACAGACAGACAGAGTTACTTTCGCATTTATAATATTAAGTATGGATTATGGTGTAGGTAGGTAATAGACTAAAACGAATCTTTTAGCTAAAGAATAATCCGATTCAATCTTTAAGATTGAATCTTCTGTCAAGAAGTATCCAGTTGGTTTAATAATTATTTTAAATTAATAACCATTTAGATAATTACAAAGAATTTGATTGATTCTGCGCCATTTTGTGACGTCATAGGTAATTAAAACGAAACTAAGAACAGATACCCCTAAAGACATAGGACAGATATACGTACATACAGATATACGTCCCATCTAGATGGCACAACCCATCTAGATGGGACGTATATCTGTACTAATATTATAAAGCCGAAGAGTTTGTTTGTTTGAACACGTAATCTCGGGAACTACCTGGTCCAATTTGAAAAAATATTTCGGTGTAAAGCTTTGGTCTGGTGATCATGACGCACAACGCTGAGGTATACGGTTTGCGATGCCGGACACTCAATCATATGAAAAACGTCGACAATGTTCTCTTGTTCCGTCGCAGTATGCGTCCGCGGCGAAGGGCAAGCGCGGTGAGTGGGGAGGTGTACTCCCGCACAGCGCGGCGTCATTCTCGATTGAACGCTGCGGTGTGCGGATATGCGTCACGGCATATATGAATGCGACAATATGAATATTTTCGAAGACAATTTAATAGAATTAGTTCGCAGCTATCCTTCTTTATAAAAAATAAAGACAAAAAACATAGAAGTTTGATAATTACAGCAAAATTGTTCATGTTCACGTCTACCTTGGTAGCTGCGGCAAAATCAACTGACCACCTCTCCGCAGGGACGGTAAATGCTGCGTCGTGACGCTGCGTTGGGGCGCATACCTCAGCGTTGTGCGTCCTGATCACCAGACCAAAGCTTTAGATAGCCCATTTCCTCGATAAATGGGGCCCATATAAGGCTATAGGCTATATATCATCTCGCTAAGACCAACAGGAGCGGAGCACTGCGGGTAAAACTGCGGAGCACAGCTAGTAAATACAAATGAATCAAGCCCCAACAAGGTAACTAACTGTAACTGCGTCACTTCTTCCCTAGTCACTGTTTCGGGTACATCATCAGATCGAATTGAGCCTTTATAAACCGTAGTAATATATAAATACTAAAATAAAAAGCGCCTTAATTTTTTTTTAATTCCCCTCTAATTCTCATAATAACCAATTTTTCAACAAAAATAATCATTACAATGGGAACATAAGCGATGAAGTTATATCCACGAATATTCGAGAATAAATAGGACACAGGAGGCTGATCACCTTCTTGTCCGTAAAGAAAAGCGATTACATAGTGAAACAGCTTGCATAATGCATCTGCCCCATACCCCATTTGGGGATACAGGCATTCACATTTTTTCCAACTCAAACATTTATTTATTCAATTAGACTAGTAGAAGAATTTTTGAATCGTCATAACATATTTTTAACATTTACCACCGATTCGGAAAGCAGTATCTATGTCAGTATTACAAGTTAAGTAATAATAAGTGCATAATCATAACTACACCTACACACACACACATACTCACACTCACACTAACACATACACACACAAACATTAAAGCGCTTTCCACCTTTACTTGTAATTTTTAAATTTTATTTTGTACTAGAGGTCTGCCCCGGCTTCGCCCGTGGTACATATTTCGCAATAAAAGGTAGCCTATGTCCTTTCTCGGGTATCAAAATATCTCCATACCAAATTTCATGCAAATTGGTTCAGTAGTTTAGGCGTGATTGAGTAACAGACAGACAGACAGAGTTACTTTCGCATTTATAATATTAGTATGTATAACGTAGGTATACTGTTAAGAATATAATGGGAGAAGCCACTGGCTCCTGAGACACAGTATTTAACTAATTCAGGAGCCTATGGATTCAAATATTATAAGCTGTACCTATTTCTTTATGTCAATAAAGTTTTTATTATTTATCTATTTATTTATAACATGTCAAAGAACTTTTTGCTTTATCTGCAGGTGAAACCGCGCGGCACATTTAGTTCTACATAATATTTAGCCTCTAATTCATAGGAACTCTGAACATTTCTCTATTTTTAACTTTAGTATGGCGACCCTGGCCTACATTAGTAACATGAAACTATCATTTGAGGCGCCAAGTCGTATGCCAAATAGAAACTTACTAGATGTGCCTTGTTTTTTGCTCGTGGACAAATTCAATTCTTTTCCTTTTTCTATATGGTCGATTTTTTTAACAGACTATTACTGTTTTTTTTTTTTATTTTATTTTATTTATTAAAAAGGTTCATCACCAGTTGTTACATATGTATCATTCACGTAAAACAGTAACATAGGATTTACACATTATTATGCACAACTATTACAGATGAACACTACATTCACAAAGAGTTTAGACTGTTTCAGTCTGAGTCTTCAACTAGGTAATATTTTCATTCTAAATTTCATCCAAATCATTCAATAGGTTTTGTACAAAGTTAGATTTTGGTCCGGACTAGCATACATGCTACAACTTAACTAAAGAAGAGCGTGTGTGCTGAGCACACTTGTCAGAAGTGAAACTTCTTTGGCAAGATTTAAAGATACCAAAATCGTCGCCTTACTCCATGACGGTATTGCCCTATTTTAATGTACTGAATCGAAAATTTGAAGTATTAATAAAAATTAGGAGTTATATTGCATATCTTTACTCTTTTCGTTAGTCCTTATTTCAGCGATAAAAATGTTTTACAAATATTATGCGCTTAAAAGGTAAACATCATAGTTTACTAGCCTTAAATGTTGTATTTTTAGGGTTATTTGCAATTTCATTACCTACAGAGGAGTTGCGAACTTACAGTTCTTATAAATGCTTTTAAAATGGGAAAGATGCTTTTAAAATGGGAAAGATTTAACAGTATATTTAGATTTTAATCTTATTTTATTAATAAGGTAAATTTTGAAGACAAAGCTTATGGATGAGCAATATTAAAAAAAAAAAACAATCTAAAAATGGCAACCATCGATTAATAATAATTGTCAATTGATGTAACAATCAATTATCTGACAAAAGATAAATGAGGTAGGAAGTGTTTTAAGGCAAATACAGGAAGGAATAGGACACATCAAGGTACACAAGAATAATATAATAAATAGAATTGGTTTAATATTTGAAATATATAATAAGAACATTACTTTATATTTTATAATACTATCGAATTTTTAGGGTACAATACAATGATTCGTTTCGAATTTTATTCAAACTACCGCGTTGGTGTAGCGCGTCTAGCATGTTCGCGGAAGCCCGCGTGCCGGTTCTCGATGCATTGATCAGGCATCGCGGCGTATTTCCAAACTATACATAGCCAGAACGCAACCATAGGAAACTGCTCGTGTATACTTTGTAATGCTGTTTTTAAGTTTGTTATTACAATATATACACGAATTTTGCGTACTGATCGTGTATACTTTGTAACGCGGATGCTTACTTCTACGTTCCAAACTATACACGATCAGTACGCAAAATATGTATAACTAAATATAGCTACTACACCACTTACGCTTGAGCGAAATAATAAATATATAGGCAATCAAAGACTTGTACAGCTATATCTATCTACTTTTATTCTTCTTGATTGATTCAGTAAAATATGGAATAATATTAATATTATTAGGTAAGCTTAGAAAAATAAATAGGTAACAGATGTTACCTATGGGGGCTATGGGTTAGGTTAGGTTCGTGTTTTTTTTAACTACACAAAAATAGGAGCCCCGCGAAGCGGGGCTCCGTCGCCTCGCAACCGTCTTCTTCTTATTAGATTCTTACATTTTAGCACTATTGTCAATTGTAAGTCGTGCAGCATAGTCGGGAACGAAGATACAAGCATCCTCGATACAAAAAATATACGATCAGTTCGCAACATTATATACACAATACACATGCATTTTAATAATAGATTTCAAAACAGCAATACAATAGTATAAACGCGAGCAATGAAAAGACGCCACGCTTACTCCGAAACATACACGATTAGTCCGCATGCGTACTGGCGCTGTATATTTTGGAGCGCTATTCTTACTTACTTCACTACAAAGTATACGCGAGTATTTGCGTACTGCTGTTGTATAGATTGGAAGAACTTTGTAAAAATGTTATTTCCAATTTATACGTGATTAGTTTCACACCGTTGCGTACTGGCCTTGTATAGTTTGGAAAGACGCGGCATCGCGTTGCTAGATTTAGGAATATTCTTTTTACTTCTAGTAACTCGATTATAAATGCTTTAACGAATTTTGGTAGCAGCATCTTGGCATTTTATGCCCGGCTTCTGCGTTAATATTTAAATAACTTCTAAATTGATACTTTTTTGTGTTATTTCAATAACTGTGTAATGTAATATACTTAACTCTTGTAATTTTATTTTCGCCTAACGGATCTTAGTCGTCCATTAATGTACATAATAATTCAATAAAGGATATTTTATTTTTTTTATTTATTTAATACAGATACATATTTCAATATAAGTTTTTAATTTTTTTTTTATAATATGTAGACAATATACATCAATAAAATATACATTTATAACATAAAAATAACAGATATAACATTACATAAATAAAAATAAAAAATGTGTGCGTGTACTAGTGTACGAAGAAGTGAGACTTCTTTATGACCTTATTTTTCAAAAAATAATTTACTTGCAAGTTTACAGAAATACGTCGAATCACGCGTGGTAGGGATAAGAAAAAGATGGCGCGTAACGGAAAAATGTCACGCGTAACGAAAAAATGTTACACTAATTTTTTTTCCAACCCCGATAAAGAAGTATCACTTCAAAAACATTGTTAAAAAATACACATTTGCAAAGCAAATACGCACAATACATTTTACAATAAGATACAATACACACGCCAAAAAAATTCAAAATCAAAACACCCTCAATTCATAGACTATTTAGTCGATGGTCTTCACAGATGATTAAATGCGCAACATTCACGATGCATGAGCATTACCGCCCCCTTGCACCGTCAGAGGACGTGCAAGATGCATAAAGAACGTCACGCAGTTTGCTGTTATGTTGGTAGTCTATGGTGTTTATAGTCTATGACTCGATTGGCCGGCAACATTGTTATTTTTAACAAATAAAATCATTGTCCTTGTGTAAAATATTAAAAAAAATAATGTAATTACTAAATACATATAAAGTAACATTGTTCATTGATCAATATGTCACAATTTATTTTTGGAGATGATAAATTTAACAAAATAATGTAAAAAATAGTACTTAATTGCATTTAATTGTAAAATTATCAATAAATAAGAAACATGTTTTTTAATGATCATTTTCTGAATCGAATTACAACAATGTTGCCAAATCGAGTATCACACAGATATAGAGTATGTTGTCTATGGTCCTTTTTTTCTTCGTGTTGATTGTAAACACAACCTACCCACCATTCGACAAGACTGACGGTTAGACAACGTCAATCCGGACGAATGGCGGGAAAGTTGCATTTGTTCTTCTTCTCTATGGTTCTTTTTTTTCTTGACTCTTGATTTGCTATGAGACTCAATAGAAAAAATAGCAAAAAAAATTGTACCTTTTAAATGTGGGAAAGGAATATGAAAGGATACGAAAAAAAAGGATTTCAGAACAGAGGAAAGAAAGGAAATCATGCAAAGAATATTGATAAGGATATTACGATGTTCTAATAGATTTCAAGTAGCATATCCATACTAATATTATAAATGCGAAAGTAACTCTGTCTGTCTGTCTGTTACTCAATCACGCCTAAACTACTGAACCAATTTTGATGAAATTTGGTATGGAGATATTTTGATACCCAAGAAAGGACATAGGCTACATTTTATCATAGAAATAAGTACCACGGGCGAAGCCGGGGCGGACCGCTAGTATTTCAATAATTAACAGCTAACAATAGCACACAACTCATTACGGTTTTATACTCAAGAGATGTCGTAATTTTGTAAAAATTATTTTGTTTTGAATGTATTTTTTTAAAAGTATAGTAGTTTTCGATCTATGAAAATCGAGATGAAAATTTTTAATTGAAATTATTGTATGCGTAAATATCAAAACAGTATTTAAAATTTAAAGATATGTTATGTAAGTATATAAGCAGTAAGCACACACGAAGCTTTCAGAAAGTAGGTCACAGTTCTGTTCTATAAGATTAACTTCGATTTATCTAATTATTTGATTTAATTTTTACTAGCACGATTCATTTTAGTGCTAATTAATTAAAATTTATTTATTATAATCATAATGTTATCACTTGCTTATCTGAAATATTCTCAATTATTCTTACCTACCTACAACGATTTACTTTTTAATAAAATATGCATAGTATAAAACAAAGTCACTTTCTGTGTCCCTAGTATGCTTAAACCTTTAAAACTACGCAACCGATTTGATGCGGTTTTTTTAATAGATAGTGATTCAAGAGGAAGGTTTTAGTATATAATTTATTTGGTTTTAGACGAAGCAGGCGAAGCCGGGGGCGGAAAGCTAGTTATATAAATCGTATATTTTAAGGTTGTAACGAAGATAATTTTAAAACAACTATATTCACCAAAACACTACCTAAAAAACGACATAAAAACTTCCATTGCAACATCGACTGTCGCAATGCCGAATTTCGATGACCTCCAATTATTAGTCCGTTGAAAACCGTGCTCAATCATAGTACACAACAACAATAGTATAATAATAAGTATTAGTAAATCGTAACTACGCGAACAACCTTCCACCACAAGGGCTGAACTACGAATAACGTTACGACAAGTGAGTGCATAGCACCACCTTTCGGCACGCTATTACATGCCGTATCTAGTCTACTTGTATCTATATCTATGGTTCGTGTTTAAAATAATATTATAACCTATTTCCCGTACTTGCGGCGTGAATTATCAACATCGAAGATAATCGTTGTGATTAGATAAAACAGTTTCACACATGTTGAAATATTTCTGATAATTATGTGGAACAAAGGTTCTTATAATGTATTTCTTTTTTATATCTACACTAATCTACACTAATATTATAAAGAGGAAAACTTTGTTTGTTTGTTTGTTTGTTTGATTGTAATGAATAGGCTCATAAACTACTGGACCGATTTTAAAAATTCTTTCTCCATTCGAAAGCTACATTATCCACGAGTAACATAGGCTAGGTTTTATCCCGGAAATCCCACGGGAACGGGAACTATGCGGGTTTTTCTTTGAAAACGCGGGCGAAGCCGCAGGCGGAAAGCTAGTGTATATATAAAATCCCGGAAATCCCACGGGAACGAAAACTATGCGGTTTTTCCTTTGAAAACGCGGGCGAAGCCGCGGGCGGAAATCTAATTACTTAAAAATAATTCATTTTGGTTAATTTTTGTAAAAGAAGAAAAGAGAAAAAGGAATATTTCCACTTGACTTGTTAGAAAATTTAATAATTAATCTGTGACTCTTTTGAAAACATTTTTTCAAAAAATCTGTGACTTTTTTTGAAATAAATTTTTATCAAGAAAGTATGATTACATGACGGATAAATCTTAGTTTTTATAGCGACTATTGTGTTGAAATTATGTAAGAGCATTACAAAATGCAATATTATATCTTCCTATAAGCATTTTTGAAGTGAACCTTCTTTGTCGGGGTTGGAAAAAAATTTAGTGTAACATTTTTTCGTTACGCGAGACATTTTTTCGTTACGCGCCATCTTTTTCTTACGAAAGAAAGAAAGAAAAAATATTTATTGCCACATGTTACACATAACTACTTATATTACTAAAAAAATATATACAATAGTTTACATGGCAATCAGATCAGGCTCAGCCATGCTGTCGGGCTTTAACACCTGAACAGCGCTGATTTTCAGTCTGCCCCCTTATCCCTACCACGCGTGATTTTATTTTTTGAAAAATAAGGTCATAAACAAGTTTCACTTCTTATGTGTGTACACTAGTACATGCACACATTTTTTACTCAAATGCATGAGTTATTATTTTTATTATAACTGATATTAAATAATGTTTAGCTTCTACTTTGTATAGCTGCTTTTTAAATAAAAAAAAGGAGGCTGAATGATATTTCGCATGTGCAGTTTAAAATATTAAAGTTATATTATAGTCTGACTGGTTGGCTTGGTTGGTAGCGACCCTACCTTCCGAGCCACTGGTTGTGGGTTCGATTCCCACCCGGGGAAAATTTTTGTGTGATGAACATGTTTGCTCTGTGTCTGGGTGTTAATTATCTATATAAGGATTTTTTTGAAATTATATATGTATGTTAATGAGCCATCTGGTTTCAATAACACAAGCAAAAGCTTAGTATGGGATCAGATTGTGCCGTGTGTGAAAATTGTCCCGAATATTTATTTATTGTCACTTTGAAATCTTTGAAGCAATCTTTAAAGTGGACTTGGAAATTGCATTTGACAATATTGTATTTAAAAGCAGATTGATTAAGTAAGGCTTTGATAAGAAAGAAACAAAATTAAATCAATTTTTTGTAGCTTTAGGTTGAATTCTTTAAATGTTAATCTTGCATTATACTATTTAATATTTTTATAATTTTTAGGGTTCCAAACCTCAAAAAAAAAGGAACACTTATAAAATAATTTTGTTGTCCGTCTGTCTGTCTATCAATACCTTTTTTAGGGTTCCGTAGCCAAAATGGCAAAAACGGAACCCTTATAGTTTCGTCATGTCCGTCTGTCCGTCTGTCCGTCTGTCACAGCCGATTTACTCGGAAACTATAAGTACTACAGTGATGAAATTTGATGGGAATATGTGTTGTATGAACCGCTACAAAAATATGACACTAAATAGTAAAAAAAAGAATTGGGGGTGGGGCCCCCCATACATGTAACTGAGGGATGAAATTTTTTTTTTCGATGTACATACCCGTGTGGGGTATCAATGGAAAGGTCTTTTAAAATGATATAAAGTTTTCTAAAAAACATTTTTCTTAAAGTGAACGGTTTTTGAGATATCAGCTCTCAAAGTCGTAAAAAGTATGTCCCCCCCCCTCTATTTTTATAACTACGGGGTATAAAATTCTAAAAAAAATAGAGGTGATGCATGCTAATTAACTCTTTCAACGATTTTTGGTTTGATCAAAGTATCTCTTATAGTTTTTGAGATAGGTTGATTTAACTGTAATTTATTATATTTGCTGCTACGGAACCCTTTGTGCGCGAGCCCGACTCGCACTTGGCCGGTTTTATTTTATATAGTAGTTTGTTACATTGCTATAATATAATATGTACTATGTAGTAATCTATGAACTGTTAATTTTTTTAAATAATACACATTTATCTAATTAGGTCACTTCGAGGGCAGTTAATTTACATTCTTGTTAAAGTAAAATAATTATAAATACTGTAATTTGTGAAAGAAACACCTATACATAGCTATAGTAGAAGGTACTTATAATTATATGGCAACCTAATGTAGTAAGTATGTACTTATGCAGGTGATGTCATCTTTTAAAATTGATGAGGAAAAAATGCAATGTAGTTATTTTTAATTAGAAAACATCATTCAAAAAGATGACCATACAAGATTCCAAATCCAAATTAAAATTTGGTACATAGCATAATAACGATATTTAACCTAAACAGGAAATGGATTTGCTGCAGAATTACGTCATATCTCAATATAAGGTTATTTCCTTACCTGACTAGTGTTGCTATCGAAGACTGCATCATAAGCGTAAATGCGCGGCGGCTCTGGCGGCGATACATTCGTCCTCGTGACTGCTATGGTATTATTCACCGTGTCAACTGATACGCAGTTGTACGATCCGTCGATTTTTTCCCTCGAATCCATCGGACGCAGGCGCACAACCACCCGAACATTCTCGACCGTCCCGCCCAACTCCGCATCCTAGCCGCGGAAATTAGAAAAAAAAATTAACAAGATTTCCATTTTCCACACACGTGCCGCGCAATATGCGTAGTTACATGACCCTGACATAAATCCCTTATGAGTCACGCGGAAACGATACTGTTGCAAGTAAAAGTTTGGCTACGTAATCGAATTCGTTAATTCCAATTGGAATACGCTCCCATTGCAGCAATGTGGCTGAGGAAATGGTGAATTACGAAATCGTAGCCCGGAAATCACATGATAAGAATAGTAATGGCACTTACAGGCATTTTGCACGTTGTTCCTCAGTTGATTCACGCACCAGAGTGTTTATAATCGCACTGAAGCAGTGACGTCTTTGTTTGTCGAATATTGAGTAAAATCAATACTGTCGACCTACTTTTCTTTGGGCCCTCGATTTGTTCGCACTGCCCTCGCTGCTTGCTAAATGCTAACGAAAATGAAATTGAAATGACTTATGACAGTTAATTTATAGGTGTTGCCTTAATAGCGTCTTTTGTATATGGCAATAATTTCTAATTTAAATTTAATAGAGAAAATAAATAGTTTTAAAATAGGTTTAGATTATATGATACTTAATAATAGTAGGGGATACTCAAATAAAACAATAATAATTATATACAAAATTTCTAGCTGTAAAATCCAAACAAAATTTATAAATTGGCAGAATCTCTCCTCACTGGGATCGGTAGTTGCCATTTGAAAAAAAAAGAAGAAGAACAAAATTTAAAAAGAGAAGTCGATGTAAACATTTCTATGCGTAATTAAATCAATGTATTGTAGAAAATAAAAAGCACTCAAATGTAAAGAAAATAATTTCTGAAAGTGTCTCCATCGATTTTTTGATGAAATTGGAAAAGTCAAATTCTAGGTGTGATTGTGTCAATTAATGTCAAGTCGAAACTCGAAATCAAAATACTGTCAGTGTCATATGATAAAAAATAGTCGAGTGATGTTTATTTTCATTAAAAAAGAAAAACTTATCTATAAATTCCCCAATGGCTTTGTTTAATTTGTAATGGATAATTTGAGCAACCGTATAATAGAATTAAAAAGTAAAAAATGTCGGGTGATACTGTCCAAGGCTTGCCCCATATTGAGGCTGTCGACGTCAATACTGTAGTGAATGAAAATAATATATTATGTGATTTATCTAGTGATTCAGGCGCTGAAACCTTAGAATCATGTTCTGCGACGTATCCCCCGTCTTCCGATTCCGAAATATCGCCTTTAAAGACTCCTGATATTGATAAACAGGCCAATAATGAAAGGGCTATAGAAGTTGCGGAAAAAGAAAGTAACTCAGCCTTTCCTGTATCGATAAGCCCAGATAGCGAACAAATTAGCTTTACATGCTCTGAAAAACAAAGTCTCGATGACTGTAATACAGAAATTAATACAAATCAAATGGACGAAGATATTTGTAAAAATAATCAAGTTTCAGAAAGTCTATTAGTATGTGAAAATAAATCTCTATCCACTTCTGAAGATAATCTCAGTGACATTGTATACAAAGACAATGATCACTTGAACAAATCAACTACAAGTTTGAATGTAATTGATGAGAAATTCACAATACAATCATCGCTCAGTAGGAGCGCTGATAATTTAACGAATGTCGAAGGAACCAACGAATTGGACACTGAACAAATTTTGAATGAATTCCAAAACCAAAAACACAAAGTTGTTGCAACACAGAAGATATTACCAGACAATGTGCAAATAGATTTAAAAAGTAAAATACCGAAAGAGATTCTATCTCAAGATCTAGGCAGTATAGTTCGAAACGTACACGGCATCTTCTCTTCCGTTAGCGGTAGTTTAAAGAATGCATATAACAACCAAAGAGTAACACAAAAACCTGTAAAAACGAAGCTCCCGCAAAGCAAAGTTCTAAACGATATATTTGAAGATGCAGAGGATAAAATCGTAGATAAACCGGAGATTCTTCCTGAAACAACAGATATAGTTAAAACAGAGGAAATAAACGATAAAGATATTAATAAAGATGTCTTAAAATTGCAAATAGAGTCGTTAGAAAGAGTTTTAGCGGAGCAGAGAAGAGATAATGCATCGTTACGAGAGAAAGTTAATAGGCAAATAGAAGAGTTACAAACAAAGGACCAGGCTTTCAAGGAGTTGGAAGTTAAAATTGATTTGGTAATATATTTCATTATTATTAAGAAATACATATTTATATATTTGTGTGATAGAATACTTGAAAGAAAAAATATAATGTATATTAAAAGTAATTTTATAAAGTAATAAATAAAGTATTCACATGAAAATTTTTTCACAATAAAACTAAATTTTGTTTGCTTTCTAGTAAAAATAATGACTAATTTTTGTAAATTAGTAATAATCAAAAGTCTTTTAGTTCATAAATATATTTCATGTTAAGTATAAACCGCATGCAAAAGCTACATCACCACAAAATTTCATCAAATTATGTACCAAAATATCTGCCAACCCACACTTGGCCAGCATGAGGGATACATAGGCCTGTGCCATAGTAGGCCCGTGTATATGGGCTGATGATGAAGTAACAAAAACAAACATAAATCTTTGCATTCTTACAAACTTTCACATCCTATGTCTATCCTTTCCATCATATTAATATTATAAACGCGCAATTTTGTAAGTATGAAATGGATTCTTTCAAGTAAAAACGACTGAACGGATTACAATGCAATGTGGTATGTAGGTAGCTGAAGATCCAGAATAAGACATAGGTTACTTTTCATCTCGAAAATCCCACAGGAACAGGTACTATGCGGGTTTTTCTTTGAAAACGCAGGCGAAGCCGCGGGTGAAAATCTAATTTATAGAGGGTTTTGTAGGCTTTCTCTTTAGCTTTTGGCTATATAACTTTCAGATGTCAAAACGTACAGAACAAGCGCAAAGGGAAAAAGACGCGGCCGTTATGCGTTACGCGAGCCTCGAGTGCACTGTGATCGAAGCGAGGAAGACCGCTGAAAATGCTGTCAAAAGTGAACGGTCAGCAATTGCTGAGAAAGAGCTGCTGGTGAATAAGCTGAAGACGGCGAGGGAGGAGAAACAGAGGATATGCCAGTTGTATGATGATAAGGTGGGAATTGGTTCTTTATGTGAAACTACACACACACACACACACACACACATATTTATACTCTTTATGTGAAACTATACGGGATTTCACACACACACACACATATTTATACTCTTTTGTATAAAATTAAGTTTGAAAACAAAAATATACAATAATTAATTCGTCTGAATACTTAATTCGACTGGCCGGTTGGTTGGCTTAGTTGGTAGTGATCCTGCCTTCCAAGCCACTGGTTGTGGGTTCGATTCCCACCCGGGGCAAATATTTGTGTGATGAACACAGATGTTAGCTCTGTGTCTGGGTGTTAATTATCTATATAAGTATTTATTTAGAATTATATATGTATATCAGCCATCTGGTTTCCATAAAACAAGCGAAATCTTAGTATGGGATCAGATCGTGCCGTGTGTGAAAATTGTCCCGAAATATTAAATATGTATTAAAAAAAAGACGGGTTGCACTCCAGGAATGCCAGCAGAAGTGAAAACTTGATTATTAACGTTCAGCATGTTTGATATTTTGGAATGGTATCTGTCTTACGCTTTTTCGATCAGGCCACGTGTCCTGACGCGAGTTTAAGATTTTATACCCAATGCCGCTAAAGAAGTTTTCACTTCAAAATTCAAATATTAATATTATATTTATTCCAGTGTCATGACCTAGCGAACAGTGAAAAAGAAGTGGCGAAAGTTCGGGAAGATCTCAAAGAGTTGGAGGGACGCTTGAAATGGACTCAGAGCAAACTTCGAGCTGAAATGGATGCCTATAAGGTATAAGGATTACTAGCTATGCCCCGCAGTTTTACCCGCAGTGCTCCTCTCCTGTTGGCCTTAGCATGACGATAAGCCTAAAGCCTTCCTCGATAAATGGGCTATCTAACACCGAAAATTTTTCAAATCGGACCAGTAGTGCCTGAGATTAGCACGTTCAAACAAACAAACGAATTCTTCAGCTTTATAATATTAATTATAGATTGAGTAGACAAGACAGACATTGTCTTAGTAATTTAAATGTTGCCATATGTAAGAATCGTTTGGAGCTAACAGATAATTCATTTAATTTGCGCCAAGTCGCGTTCTGGCATACATTCCTTACCGATCAGGGTTGCCTGGAAGAGATTGCTTTTAAGCAATAAAGCTGCCTTTTAGTATGTATGTGCCGTGTGTTTTCATCGTATCTTAATTGTAATAGCTTATTTATGTTTGGTATATTATGTACAATAAAGAATAAATAAATAATTGTGACTGTCAAATAATAGGTAAATAATGTGCAATAAAATAATATTGCAACTTTAAACTGAGATATAACTTCTCTTTCAAGTTAGATCAAACTGCACACGGGGTGCAAATCAAATTATAAATCGGTTCAGTAGTTTAGGAGTCCATTGTGGACAAACAACGTGATACGTAATTTTTATATACATACTAGCGGTCCGCCCCGGCTTCGCCCGTGGTACCTACATGTTTAAACTATCCTATCTCTCAAGTTGGATTGAACTGCACATGGTGTGCGAATTTTATTATAATCGGTTAAGTGGTTTAGGAGTCCATTGAGGACAAACATTTTGACACGAGATTTATATATATTACTAGCTGTTGCCCGCGACTTCGTCCGCGATTACGTCGTTTTAGGTCATTCGTCGTTTAAAAAAAATACGTGACACTTTATTTTTGAATGTTCTTAATTGTCTCTTATAAAATTTAACTACATTAAAATTGAACACTCTGAAAATCTTAAAATCGGAGAAAATTGAAAATCTGAGGAAAACATGAAGGAATGTGATTTAAATTCTACATTACTTAGTATTTCAAATAATAATCTAAATTAAATGTAGATTAACAGTTTGAGCGCACCGTTATAGAATATGTACCTAAGTATTAAATTACGTTAGTTTACATAGTAACAAAACAAAAACACGATGACTTTCTTTCGCGCTCGGTACCACAAACTAAGCATGTTAATGGTACGTGGCCCGCGTCACTTGACCCCCCGCGAGTTCCCCTCCTTTGCTATGCGAAAATACATTCGTCGCCCTGCTGTAGGAAAAATTGTAATACTGTGGCCTGGGCGTTATACACGCCCAGGGAGTTCCTGAGTGCCGATAGACATTTATAACAATCTTATATTAATATCACCATCTTGAGGAAAAGCTTCTAATGTCGATTTAAAACTGCATACATACGAATTAACCTGATGAAACGTGTTCTAAAATTGTGAAATGAGTTCAGTTTTAAATTCGAGAAATATTGATAATTCTTGTATTCGACTATTCGTTGTAGTCGAATACAAAATATATTTAAAGAAACTTAGGTTGGCCTTCAGGCAAAAGGGATCCTATCAAATGGTAAACTTGACCTTGTATCTTAAAAGTAAGCATGAAAGGACCTTCTGATAATTGTTGAGCATCAAAGGATCATTTGAAACGCACTACTATAAGAGCGAATATTGTCTAAGAACTGTTTAGATTGCACGTCATGTTCCTCTAAAAGTAGTGATTTCAAAGGTTCCGGTGTATCTTCAAACGAAAGCCGACTCCTTACTCCACTTTAAAGCATTACAAAAATAACATACTACGTTAATATCGCCTATACAGAAGATGATCTGTAATCAATTGTGAGGTTATAAGAAAACCCACTTTTATATTTGTCGGACCCCACCACCGAATTCGTAGATTGATCTTCTATGTTTACCTCTAAGTCATTAAGACTATGCGAAATCTGTCTGCAGTAAGAGGGGCCTCTCGCTATTCGTCCGTTTCCAGAGACCGAATAGTTTCAATTCTTAATCTTTCATTAAACAAACTTAATAATCGTTTTTGTCTCAATTAATTGTAATATTCGCGTCCCTACTCTAGTCATTGCTTATGCTCATGTTCATCTTCAAGAGATCGAATAATATTATGGTGCACCCTATCATTTGTCAAACGGTCTTCATATTGAGTAAAAGTTTCAGATTCTCGAGATAAAATGTGACGGCCGTGATCAGCTGTGAGACGTTATACCCTCTCAGTGAAGGTTTCGGTCTCACGGGATAGTACATGCCGTTCGCGGTCAGCTGTGAGCCGCAATTCTCGTTGTGAAGCGGTTTCAGGTTCTCGGCATAACACGTGTTGTTTTCGGCCTAGAGTATACCTCTAACGATTCTTGAGAACTCTTATTTCTCATTTTCTTAGCTTTGCTCGAATTTCGAGATAAAGATTTTTTAGGTGGCACTGATGCATGAAAATAAAAATTGAGTTAAAACGGACTGAGAGTGTTATAGACAAATATAATCAGAAAGCTTCGAACTCCTAAGCTATCGGAAGTTACACGTGTTATTGTGAGTCAACCATAAAAGATAGACATTTATGATGTCGGGAGATATTTTTTATATAATAAGGAGAACATTTCTTTCTGAATACATGATTTCTGTGTAGCTTTAACCATTAAGGTTGCACACGCGACGAAAGCTTAAAAATGGAGTTACTGCTCTGCTCAGGAATATGAAAAATAATTGTACCAAGTTTCGTTTAAATCCGTCGAGTAGTTTTTGTTTCTATACCGGTTATACGGACAAAAATTTTACTGTTTGCTTCTTTGGCATCAGTGTCGATCCCTAATCACCCCGTGATAGTTATTTAGGAAATATATTTCATGTACAGATTTAATATACCTAAGTATACATAATATATTTAGATTCCAATTTCCATGTAACGTTAAATTCGACTATACAATAACTAACAGACAACGCAGGTTACTCTCGTTTCCGTAAGTTGAGGCGGCTACATATTCGGTCCTCATAACATCACTTTTAGTGAACGAAACGACAGCGCGGTTTAATTCGATGCCAACACCATCAGAAAAAAGGAAATATTTTTAATTGTGAAAAAATATTATGATTTACACTATTTTAATATAAAATATATGGCTGTGAGTGTGTAAAAATAAATCCAGCTAGTTTCACATCACACTTATGTTTATAATTAGCTATACGACATGAAAATATACATATTAATTACCAAGCAATAATCATACAGGTAAATACTGAACAAAAGTATTAACAGTCAAAGTTTATTTTTACTAACATTTAACAACACCCATGTAAATGATGAAGAAATGATAATTATCAACGAACTAACCTTTTCTATAATACTTAACACAGCACATTTTTTAAATTATCTTGCTCAACTCTGCTCAAAAATTTGAGGGTTTTGTTGGAACTGTAATGTGTCAAAACTATGATATATCTAAACTACGATACAACTTGCATGCGGAAATGCTCATTACAATCAGTGAATTTAAAGAATAACTAACAACAACTATTCAATTTTATTGAGCTGATGAATATCTTTTGCCTGGAAGAGATCACCGCTGCCTAATAAATATACTGTGTTTTTTTATAAAATCGTAACATAATTTCTTTTATCTACTAAATTTTAATAAATAAGTTCTTTTTGTTATTTTTATCTAAAAATGATCTTGAGCTTATATTAGGCAAAAGTATACATTAACTTTTTATAATTTCAGGACCGCACCTTAAATGGGGTGCTCGGAAAATATGCCTACGGATTATTAATAGAGAAATGATACCTACGTAACAAAGTTATGTTGGTTCCATTTTATTTATAAAATATAATGAAAATGGGCAAATATAAAACATATTATGTAAAATGATTAAAAATAAATAAATGAAGCAACTACGATTCAAAGAAAACATCTTTTTCAGTGTGAAAATGCTCTAAGCAATCCTGGATGATGAGTAGGTATAATATCATGTACTCTCATCCCAGTACGGTCGGTACCTCGATAGCCATAACGATAAATATTATAATCAGATAACAGCAAAGTCAGAATAAAAATCATAACTTGTACAGTTGTGAGTGCAAAATTTATGTTTCATTTGGCAATAACATTTTTTTCGGTACTAAAACGTAGTAGTTTGATATGTGGTTGGCTGCCCCTCCTCTCCTTCCTGAAAAATATCCTCCAAAATTTCCCGAGATACTTCCAATGATTGAACCATTGGACGTTGGACATTAACTTCAGTCAAAAATTGACGAAGCGGATGATTACTAATTTCCACTTAATCCTTGCTGCCACTATCTTCATCATCAAATCATCAATTTTCAAGTGTTGTTGTAAAATTGTCAGCAGAAATAGTCTTCCAAAGGCGATATAATTTTATGAACATTGAATCTGTAAATAAAAAATCAAACGTTAATAATTGTAAATCAATAAAAAAAGCTACTTACATATAAAATTTTATCAACAAGCTACTGTTCCCAACGCACCTCAAAATCTTGTAAAAGTCAAAAAGAATTCATCATTTTATTATTTCATTCTAAAAGTGTAATATAAAACCATTATAAAACCAATAAAAAACATGAATTGCTATCATTATAAAAATAAATACCTATAAAAGTAACAACTTACCTTTTGTGGGAACGCATGGTGAAAATTCACAAAACACGAAGATTGAATTTGATATTTTTGGTTTTATGACATTTATTTTAATTTTATTTATTTATTTATTCAAATGCTTTATAAATATAAATTTATAAATAATAAATTTATAAAGAATAGAAACATTCGATCACGAAATTATGTGGGTTCGAGTCCCGCCTCGTGATCGAATTTTTTCTATTCTTTATAAATTTATAAAACACGAAGATTAAAAATGTAACCAATGAACACAATCAATATTAGATTAATTGTAATGGTGTCTAGTTTGACTTAAAATAATAAACATCTACCCTCACTTTTAAAAATGTAGTATATTCACACGAAATATAAGCGCACCTTATAGGGAAGGGAAGATATGGGTTAAAGAGTTAAATAAATAACATGATTATATTTAAATTATTAATTTTCAACAGTTGTTCAGTAGTGATAACATGTAAATTGATTTGATTTTTACGAAATCTCATAGATGGCGCTGTTTCAAATTTGTCTTTATACTACTAAATTCATTAAACTGTTTCTCTGCCCAAATTACGTAAATGACATAGTTTTTATTTTGTAAAGCTAGATAATAGCATGGCTTACTCGAAACCAACATTTAAACATGAGTCTTTAGATTGTACGCTGTCGTAGTACACGGAAAATGTAAGAAAAATAAAGGTTCACAGCTCCTCCCGCGAAGGTGATATCATGATAATATGTTTAAACTATCCTCACCCGACCTCTTAGGAATATTCATGCAAAATTTGAAGTAAATCTATGCAGTACTTTCTGAGATTAGCCCGGAAATACATACAGACAAACAGACAAACAGACAAACCGACAAACAGACAAAAATTCTAAAAACTATATTTTTGGCTTCTATATCGATTATAGATCATGGATCAAGTATTCTTTTAAAAAAATATTCAATGTACAGTTTTGACTTTCCTACGATTTTATTATATGTATAGATTAAGATTAAGATAAATATTATATATATGTATATTGTATCTATACTAATATTATAAAGAGGAAAGGTTTGTGTGTATGTATGTATGTATGGTTTTCACGCATAAACTACTGGACCGATTTTGATGAAATTTGGCACAGATAATCTTTAGACCCTGAGAAAGAACATAGGCTACCTTTTATTGCAAAATATGTACCACGGGCGAAGCCGGGGCGGACCGCTAGTATTATATATTTCTTTGGCACGCCCTTCTGCCCAAACCGCTGCACGGATTGTGCCTTATGGTGAATTTACATCAAACGAGCGATTGCTCATTCTAACCCCAAATTATTATAATACATACTAGATTTCCGCGCGCGGCTTCGCCCGCGTTTGCAAAGGAAAACCCGCATAGTTCCCGTTCCCGTGGGATTTCCGGGACAAAAACTATCCTATGCGTTAATCCAAGTTACCCTCTATATGTGTGCTAAATTTCATTGTAATCGGTTCAGTAGTTTTTACGTGAAAGAGTAACAAACATCCATACATCCATACATCCTTACAAACTTTCGCCTTTATAATATATATTAGATATTAGATACCGGTCAAATGTGGCTACTTGACCACATTTTTTTACTTTTTCTTAGCTAACTTATTTATCTTAGATTATGGATTGGTCTCCGCGCGCGCGCTACGACTAGATACCGCCGGCGTACTTGAAAAATGCGGCAACTTATAGTACGCCGAATTCGGCGTACCCAAGCCAGTCGTGTCACAAGCATTGTGTGGAGAGGGTCAACCGATAATTTATAAAGATTTTGAACAAAATCTGAAGTAAAATGCCTATTTGTGTCATAAAACTATTTAAAAATAATACAACAAAAAATAAGAAATACACTGGGATCACGTACCATCACTAAGTATCGTATTATTCGAAATTTCTCCTTTACTTCGAAAAATTTTTCTACGAAAATACGACGCCATTCAGTGTTGCCGTATTGCATATCCAAAAAAATACACGTGGTTGAGGAAATATTTTAGCAATAATTTGAACTTTTATTTTCAATACTATTACTAACACATGTATAAAAAAGTATAATACAATAATTTATTTCTGTTTAACCATGTTTAACTGATTCATATATGTAATATGTTTTTTTTTTTTATTTCCGTTTTTTTACTTTTAAACAACCTTTGTGACTATAGTATAGTAGCGTCGCAAGTGGATTTGAGTCACATGTTCATGGATTCGATTCCCGGCCAGGTCAGGATGAAAAAAATATTTTTAAAACTTCTTCCCAAGATGCCAGATTTCCCATTTATGAGGTAAAATTTATGTAGCTGGCAGCCCAATTCTTCACACACACTAGCGTCTTTACAAATTGCCTAACACACACTACAGAAATGAGTTGCCGCACTCACAGAGCTATTGTTTTTAGGTGGGGCGGTATCTAGTCGTAGCGCGCGCGCGGAGACCAATCCTTAATCTAAGTTATTTATATTAAACTTTTATTAACATTTTATGATTTGTTCATGTCATGAATGATTTCATCATTCACTTTTACTAGGTATTTCTTTAAAATATATTGAATCTGACATTATTTACAAATAAACGTAATACAGGTCAAGTTGACACTGATGTGGTATCTTGACCTTGCACATCAGTTTTCATAGGTAGATGCTTAACATTCTTGTTTAAGGCTAAGTTGCTATTACTTTTTAATTCTTCGACTTTTTAAATATTGCAGCCCGAAGCCTTTACAATAAACTGTTAGGCTCTGGCTACCTGGTCAAGTTGCCACGGGATTTGTAATGATTTCATACAAAGCATTACATGTCGGATAGGGTTGTCACAAACAAGACACAAATTTTAATGAACTATTTATTTATTAAACTAAATTTAATACATATGTATATGTATATTACTTAATACTTATAGGTATTTATTAATAGGTAAGGAAACATTTATTTTTCATTAGAAATATGCTAAATCGTTGTCATCAAAGAGAGTATAAGTATCTGGATTGTCCGAAATTTGCAGCAAATTTATTGATTTTACTATGCAAAACTCGAAACAGATAAAAAAAGGAAAAAATGCAGTCACGTTATTTTTTGTGTCAACCCTAGGCGTAGGTCAAGTTGCCACGCAGCGGTCAATGGCAACTTGACCTAACCTGAGGCATCAATGCCCAAGCAAATATTTCGACAGATGAGCCTAAAGTTGGATAAGTTCCCACTGTAAAATTAATCTCTAGGGTTTATTACACAACATATCAAAACTGTACTCACCTGAGATGTGCAGTTTAAGCTCTACAAACATAATAATACTGACACCGGCAAAAGATCCTTAGTCACAGTCACACTTCGATACGTTATATTGCGAGAACCAACAGCGTTACCGCTTTAAAATTAAAATATGTTGCCAATTAATATTTTAAAAACCTACCAACATCGATACGTTAGGTCAATTTGCTTTCAATTCTACAAAATTTGATATTTTGTGGTTAAACGGAAGGTGTGGTCAAGTTGCCAAGTAAAGGTCAAGTAGCCACATTTGACGGTATATTATATAATATTAGATATTAGATGTCAAATAATTTTAGTGTAAACAGGCGTAGAGCATTATTTCGTTTCTTAGTGCGTTCGAAAAGATTCTATGCAATGTTATAAATACTGAACAACACTGAATACAGGTTGTTATCACAATTCGTGATCACGAAAGGAAGCTCTAGATCTATGTTTGTTTGATGTAAATGCACTGTTATGTAATGTCGTTGTAATCATCAGAATTTTGGTAGTAACATAGACTATATAGACTATAAATTTATAAAGAATAGAAAAAATTCGATCACTCATCGGGACTCGAACCCGCATCCTTTTGCGCCATTCCGGGGCGGATGTCTGACCAACTCAGCCACTCGTGACCGCCAGAGCGATCGAATAAAAAAAATTGAAAGAATAGAATAAATTCGATCGCTCTGGCGGTCACGAGTGGCTGAATGCCCCGCCCCGGAATGGCGCGAAATGATGCGGGTTCGAGTCCCGCTGAGTGATCGAATTTTTTCTATTCTTTATAAATTTATATTTATAAAGCATAAAACAATAAATATCAATAACATAGACTACATAGAAAAATAATTATAATTCTTGTTTCAATTACTTTCCTAGGAAAGTGCAGAACGAGCGGAGAAACTATCGCAGCAAGTTACCGAATTAGAAGCCGCTAAAGAAACTGCGTGTATCAACGCATCTGACTCTGCAAGGGCTAAACAGTTGGGTAAGTTAATGCACTTAAACTTGTTCTTTACTAGCTTCTGTCTGCGGCTTCGCCCGCGTGGTGTTTTGATATAAGGTAGCCTATGTTCTTTCTCAGGGTCAATCATTTCTTTCAAGATTGTCTGTGCCAAATTTCATCAAAATCGGTTCAGAGGTTAAAACGGGAAAACGTAACATACAGACAGACAGAGTTACTTTCGCATTTATAATATTAGTAGGGATCTAATAGCAATAACTTTTTTTCGCATTGATTTTTGTACGCTGTATAGTTTTAATACTATAGTCTTTGGTTTTGAATATCACTACATGGTATAAAACAAAGTCGCTTTCTCTGTCCCTATGGGCGAGGCCACAACACTGCGTTGCGGCGTCGCGTCGTAAAAATCTACGACGCCGCAGACTTTTAAAATGTATGATACATAAAGACATTTTAAGTTTGAAAAATCAGATGTTTTGCGCGAAGTGACAGTAGTACCCACCTCAACGCTTCGCTTATGAGGCGTGCAAAATGTAGTTATATTCACACGAATTATAAGCGCACCGCGTCGTACATTTTTACGACGCGACGCCGCAACGCAGTGTTGTGGCCTCGCCCTATGTCCCTATGTATGCTTAAATCTTTAAAACTACGCAACGGATTTTGATGCGGATTTTTTAAATAAGGTAGACTATAGACTATAGAGTGATTCAAGAGGAAGGTTTTAGAATAGAATTTATTAGGTTTTAGACAAAGCGGGCGAAGCCGCGAGCGGAAAGCTAGTATACTATAAGAAATTACACGAGAGGCCGGGTTATTATTATTATTTTTTTATTAATAAAGTGAGGGTAGTTGGGTCGAACGTCGTATAAACAACGTCCGAGCCCCTAGGCACGATTCATACGAATGCGCCACGAGTCAAAGGAAAACGGCAATTTATAGTTTTCGACAGCTAAACATATTGTTTTGACAGGAAATAGTGACTACTATTCATCCACAAAAATATTAAATCAAAAGTTACGTCTAACAATACTTCTATTTTATCTTAATGCAAATATTTCAGAATCAGAACTAAAAGAGAGTCAAGCTGCCCTAATTTTAAGGACACATGAAAAAGAAGACTTCGAAAGAAGACTAAATACAGCATTACAGCAATTGGAAACGTGTAAGAGGGAAAGAGACGAAGCTAGCAGCGCTCTCGCTCACACACAGGCTGAGGTGAGAAAAAAAGCAAAATTATATATTGATTATTAATTTAAAAAAGTGCGTGTGTGCCGAGCACAACTGCCAGAAATGAAACTTCTTTGGCAAGTTTCAAAAATGCCAAATGGTCGCCTTACTCCATGACCTAACGCGCGCTAAATCTTGTATAGTAGTGAACCATTTGATGCTTGTCGTACAAAATTTATCTGCAAACGATTTTTGAAGTATAACTTCTTTATCGGGGTTGTAAAAAAAATTTAAAAAGTTTAGTAATTTCATCTTTTTCTTATCTCTACCACGCGTGATTCGACGTATTTCTGTAAAGTTGCATATATTAATTATTTTTTGAAAAATAAGGTCATAAAGAAGTTTCACTTCTTACGCACTAATAATGTTACACGCACACATTTTTTTTTATAAGGTGCAATGACATAATATTTATACATATAACACATAGGTTCTCTAAAGCATATATTTTTTTTTGAATCTGTAACGGCTCAAAATAACGTTATTTTGCGATGATTTATGTCTTTTACTCCCACACATTTTTATTTTTTTTATCATACATTTTTTACATACAATAAAAAAAATCATGTAATTCATAACTTACCTTTATTATTAAAAAAAAAGACGGGTTGCACTGGGGGAGTGCCGGCAGAAGTGAAAACTTGATTATTAACGTTGAGCATGTTTGATATTTTGGAATGGTATCCGTCTTACGCTTTTTCGATCAGGTCACGTGTCCTGACGCGAGTTTAAGATTTTATACCCATTACAGAAAAAGTGCTCAACGCCGCTAAAGAAGTTTTCACTTCAAAAATATCACACGTTCCCATACCTGAGACAGACGTATACATTTTCAGTTGGAGCGAGTGAGACAGCATGCGTCCAGTCTTGAAGAAGAAGCGGCTGAATTAGCCGCTTTAAGAGCTCAAGCAGCTTTGGCTGATACACTCAGTTCACAGTTGCAGAGGTGAGATACTTTTCACATAAAGTTTCCTTTACATAGTGTGGAAATTTTCGATGGGCCCTGGAGGGAAAATATCGATGGAGGGAAAATACTTGAAATACTGATAGCAAATTTTGCTGAAAGGAAATTCTTGTTTTTTGGTAATATTTTACAAAAGAAAAAAATGTTGTGTAGTTTTATGAAACCACGGTAAAAGTGAAACTGTTCGAACGGTTCTGAACACTGCTTTGTGTATCGCGGCTGCCGAGTAGGTATACCTACTCGGCAGCCGACCGACACGCGACATGCGCTACACAGACCAAACAGTTTGAGATGATGTAATAAAAGTTTCACTTTAAAAATTATCTATTAAAAGTACCGATATAAGAGCTAATAGCTTATAGCATACTAGCTTTCCACCCGCGGCTTCGCCCGCGCAGTCAAAGAAAAACCCGCATAGTTCCCGTTCCCGTGGGATTTCCGGGATAAAACCTATCCTATTTCCCGGGGTAAAAAGTAGCCTATGTCCTTTCTCGGGTATCAAAAATCTCTATACCAAATTTCATGCAAATTGGTTCAGTAGTTAAGGCGTGATTGAGTAACAGACAGACAGTTACTTTCGCATTTATAATATAAAATATTAGTATGGATTCAAAAACAAAATACATGCAATGATTTTGATAAAACATTTCAGCTCGTTTTAGAAATGTGCCTGATTTAGTAAAAGCTTACTATCACACTGTTAGGCCCGGCGCCGATTTGACCAAGCACAGCGCAGCACACTTTTCATTAACCGACTTCAAAAAAAAGGAGGAGGTTATCAATTCGGCCGGTATGTTTTTTTTTTTTTTTTTTTTATGTATGTACACCGATTACTCCGTGGTTTCTGGACCGATTTACGTGATTCTTTTTTTGTTCGATGCGGGATGGTGTCGAATTGGTCCCATAAAAATTTTATTCGGATAGGCCCAGTAGTTTTTATTTTATGAGCATTTTTGTCTATATTTGTAAATGTTGCAAGTGAAAGTTTGAAGTCGGTTGTTTTTAACGCAGTTATTGACTTGTTGTCAAACTATTATCGACATTGTCCTCATTAAAATAATGTTCACAAAAGCGCAGCGCGCTTCCTTTCGCGTATGACGTTTCGATGCTCCCCAAAATAATTTGATATTGAATTTTATTTTAAGGAAAACAATGTCGAAAATAGTTTGACAATTAAAAAAAATGGTTTTCTGTAAAGTCGGTTTACTGACGATAGTTGAACGTGACAACGTCCGATTGTGCTTCTTGGTCGCTCGTTCCGCGCTCTCGCTTGTACTTCAAGCTTTACTTGGAACGCCTCAGAGCGAGGTAACGCCGCATGAGTCATATTTTTTCGTGCGTGCAGCCGGCGCTATCGATTTATAAGACTTTGTCACGTCAAAATGCGCTACGCTTCGCCATATCTACGCCGGGCCTTAGTATGCATTTTCTGAAAACTTTTTGCTAATGTCTGTTTTTTAATGTGTAATGTTTTTTATACCATCAGAAAGTAGAGATTTCAACGAACACAATGCCCCCCGACTTTATGTAAAAAGTTGATATACACGCACGCGCGGTCTAACCCCATTTATCATCGAACTAGCTTCCGTCCACGACTTTGTACGTGCGTCCCCGTTTTTCTCCGTTCCCGCAAGAATTTCGGGAAATCCTTTCTTAGCGGATGCCTACGTCCTAACATCTACCTGCTTGCCAAATTTCAGCCCAATACGTCCAGTGGTTTGGGCTGTGCATTGATAGATCACTATATCAGTCACCTTTGAGTTTTCTATATATAGATGTATGTTTATCAGCCATTATGTTTCTATAATGGGATCAGATCGTGCGGTGTATGAAAATTGTCCTGAAATATTTATTTATTTAAAAAATATAAATCTCCAGGGAAACAGAACTCCGCTCGCAAGCGGAAGACGCGTTGAACGCGGAACGAGCTCGAGGCGAAACTTGCGCTAAACGTGAAGCGGCTGCTTTAGAGCACGCAGCACGACTCACCGCAACACATGTCGCGGAGAGAGCACGGGCTGCACACTGCGAGAATACGGTAATATTCAAATAAAAAAAAATATCTGTTTCGGGTATTTATTCAGACACTACACCACTAGACGGTACACAGTATAGTGCACTTAAAAGTACACTACATAATACAATAAACTGCAATAGACAGTACACTAAACAGTAATCTACACTGTCACTAGACAGTACACTACACCATATAGCAAACTGCAGTAGATAGTACACAACACCAGACACTACAGTATTCCATAGAGTTAACTGCACTGCACTGCACTATACAGCCGCACGACTCACCGCCACACATGTGGCGGAAAGAACACGAGCTACACAGTGCGAGAATACGGTATAGTATTTAAATAAAATAAAAAAGACGTGTGTCACTTGGGGACTGCCGCGGTAAAGCTATTGCATGCTATGCCTTCAAGCCACACCTCCGTGTTCGTCGGAGTGGGGAGCGTGAGGTTTTTCGTTACGCAATTTCTGGATTCGGTCCCCGCGCTCAAGGCCCGCGATAGAAGCTATGCAATAGCTTAAAAATGTGTGCGTGTACTAGTGTACACACGTAAGAAGTGAAACTTCTTTATGACCTTATTTTTCAAAAAAATAATTTACTATATGCAACTTTACAGAAATACGTCGAATCACGCGTGGTAGAGATGAGAAAAAGATGGCGCGTAACGGAAAAATGTCACGCGTAACGAAAAAAATGTTACACTAAATTTTTCCAACCCTGATAAAGAAGTTTCACTTCTAAAATGTGTCTCCGTCTCGGATGTTTATTCGGTAAACTGCACTAGACGTCACACTAGAAAATACACTTGACATTCAGTATAGTGCACTATAAAGCACACAATACAATAAGCTGCAATAGGCAGTACACTAAACAGCAATCTACACTAGACAGTACACTGCACTATACAGTACACTATACTTGTACACTACACTAGACAGAATATTACAATGCAATGGATAGTACACTATACTATAGACAATATACTAAACTAAATTATACACTGTACTAAACAGAACACTACACTATGCACTACACACTAAACAGAACACTACACTATGCACTACACACTAAACAGTACACTATACTATGCACTACACACTAAACAGTACACTACACTATGCACTACACACTAAACAGAACACTACACTATGCACTACACACTAAACAGTACACTATACTATGCACTACACACTAAACAGTACACTATACTAAAAAGCAATACGACTCACCGCCACACATGTAGCGGAGAGAGCACGGGCTGCACAGTACGAGGCCACGGTAATATTCTAGTAAAGAAAATATATCTGTTTCGGGTATTTATTCAGACACTACACCACTAGACGGTACACTTAACATTCAGTATAGTGCACTTAAAAGTACACTACATAATACAGTAAACTGCTGACAGTACACTACTACTATATGGCTTTTATAATCTTATGGTGACAACTTTTGTTTTTACAATTCTTCACATAACCTAAAAATTTCATCCTACCGTGATTGACCAGTGTCGATAATTAAAAAAAAAAATTATCAAGCCTAGTCTAAATTAAGGATGGTTTACGTTACACCGTGCTGCGACCGGGCCCTGTCCGAGGCTCGATAAAACATTATTGAAGTGAAACTTTATCGGGGTTGGAAAAAAATTGTGTAACATTTTTCCGTTACGCGCCATCTTGTTTTTATCCCTTACACGCGTGATTGACGTATTTCTGTAAAGTTGCATATAGTAAATTATTTTTTGAAAAATAAGGTCATAAAGAAGTTTCACTTCTTACGTGTGTACACTAGTACACGCACACATTTTTGTTTACTTTTTATATGAAATAAAATCTCTTTCTTAATCTTTTTATATAAAATACGTTACCGTGGCCGTGGGCACAGTGTTGAAATGTGTATATAGTATATCGTTTCATTTGTTGCCCGGATCTTGCACGGCCCGGCTCCGTCACGGTAGCGTGACTCATGCATAATGGTTTACAAAAATTTACTATCTCTTTCATATAATTTTATTATTATTGACGTGATAACGTTTTTAAAATCGTTTTAGTCGGGTGTCATGATCAGAAACTTGTGTCACACCAAAACCTCACGAGCGCGATCGCAGGTATAACGAGAGAGAGACGGACCGATCTCCCGTCTCATCTCGAGCGCTGCCACCAATAAGACGTTATCACGTACACATCTCGATCGTAAACCTACTTTTCAAACAACCAATTTTTAACACACTCTTAGTAGTTTCATCTGTATGTGACCGACTCCTTCATACTCGATTTTAACCCACTTTTTTCTATACTAATATTATAAAGAGGAAAAGTTTGTAAGTATGTATGTATGTATGTATGTATGGTTTTCACGAAAAAACTACTGGACCGATTTCAAAAATTCTTTCACCATTAGAAAGCTGCATCTTTACTGAGCAACATAGGCTATATTGCATTTTCAAAAAAATTAGAGATCCTTACCAAAAATGCAATAATGTAACCCAAGGTGTAAAAAAATCCTCAATAAAACTTCTGTCATCGCGTGCGCTGCGGAATCTATTGAAGATAGAACAAAAAAATGTTCTACGGTATTATAGAATGGATCAATATCTACAAGAAAGTCCGCGATACCATATGTCCATCTTCAGTAGTTATGTTACTACAACAACTTTTTTACGTTTTCAAAGTAAATAGAAGTGTCGACAGTAATCAAACCATGTTATCCATACACATATATTAATCCTTATCCCATTAAATGATGTTTTATTATAGACTGTTTCAATACCAGCAAAATACTTTTTAAATGAAAAGAATTGGATATTCCATTCAAAAGATATAACGAATTTTTAAAAGTGTCAATCTACAGAAAATAGTAGGTATACTGTTCGAGCAGGCCGTAGTGCGGGGGTCACGGAGGAATTCTACCAATATGCGTCTTGACGGAACACAGTGGGGTTTTGGTCGGTAGGAATCAGACATAACCCACGGCCCCTCTCCCGGAGGCCGTGGGTATCTATGAAAGATTTCCCCACTAAAACAAAAAAAAAAAGGCCGTAGTGCGGGACGGGGTAAAGGTGATTTTCATGTGATTAAAAATTAAACCTATAGTCCGACCTATAGTAGACTTTTCACTGTAACGATATCGCTATCTATGCGGGTGAAACCGCAGGGCATTGCTAGTTATTTCATAAATTTAAAGCTTGTTTTTCAAGTGAAACTTCTTTAGGCGCGTTGAGAGTAAAATTTTAAGGTTGCGTCAAGGCAATATCGTCACGTCATGGAGTAAGGAGACGATTTGAGTATCTTTGAATCTTGCCAAAGAAGTTTCACTTCTGACACTTGTGCTTCGTACACACGATTTTTTATTTTCTTTAATTAATATTAGTTTTAGAAATTACAGTATACATAAATTTTCTAAATATTACAGGCGCAAGCGTTAGCTGCCGACAACGCATCCCTCAGAGAGAAGGTAGCGGGTTTGGTTCTCGAAGTGACCAAATTGGAAGAGGCTTTACGTGAAGAGACTGAAAAGAGGAACAAGGAGACTAGAGTACTTGCTAGGAAGGTAATATTATAAAGCTGAAGAGTTTGTTTGTTTGAACATGCTAATCTCGGGAACTACTGGTCCGATTTGAAATATTCTTTCGGTAGGCTATAGACTACATATCCTCTCGCTAAGAAGGAACGGAGCAGTGCGGGTAAAACCGCGGGGCGCAGCTATAACATAAACAAATGGCGGTTTAATTTGTGGCAATATGAATCACTACATAGTATAAAACAAAGTCGCTTTCTCTGTCCCTATGTCCAGGCACAGTCTCCTAAACTGTGCCTCAAATTAATAAATAGAGCGAGTCGCTCACACAATGACCCGCCCGTGTTGACGGGCGGCGCTTGAAACCCACTGCAGGGGGCTTCCCGCCCCGAACAGTGTTCCCCACGCAGCCTCCTTGCGGAGGCTGCGTGTGCGAAGATCCCAGTCGTCGTGTCCCTATGTCCCTTTGTATGCTTAAATCCCTAAAACTACGCAACGGATTTTGATGCGGTTTTTTTTTATAGAGTGATTCAAGAGGTTTGTTTTGTATATTATAATTTATTTGGCGAAGCCGCGGGTGATAGTGTACAATATTTTGTAATAAGATGATTTAAGGGTTACGTTTCCAAAGGAAACAATACCATAAACTCAAAACTCAAACATTTATTTATTCAATTAGACTTCTTCTAGAAGCACTTTTGAAACGTCAATACATATTTTTACATTAACCACCGATTCGGAAAGCAGTATCTACGGAGAAGAATCGGCAAGAAACTCCATAGTTGCTCTTTTAAAACATATCAGTATTACAATTTAATTTTACAAAATATGTAACTGTATATTATCATAATATGCCAGAGAACTGTCCTGTGGTTTTTACGCGACAACCCTCCATGGGTTTTTATCTTCCATATATTCCTTAATGCTGTAATAGGCTCTCTGAACTAATACGTTTTTTACATAATTTTTAAATTTAGCACTACTAAACTCTTTGATACTATGAGGAATTCTGTTGTAAAAAAGTATACCTTGGCCCATAAATGAGTTTTTAACTTTCGCTAACTGATAAAATGGCATTTCAATTTTATTTCTGTTCCTTGTGCTATAACAGTGTCTATCTCCTACTCTTGTGTGTAAGTCTGCATTTTTGTGTATATATAAAATGTTATTAAATATATACTGTGATGGTACAGTGAGGATACCAGTATTCTTAAAGAGATCTCTAAGTGAGTCCCGAGCACGTAAATTATATATAGAACGAATGGCTCTTTTCTGTAAGATAAATATAGTTTCTATATCTGCTGCCCTGCCCCATAGTAGAATTCCATAGGACATAATGCTATGAAAGTAGCTAAAATAAACCATATAACTAAGACTATTACTAGATACTAATAAGGCGTCTGCCTTAAACTAACTATTCTGAAATTTTCATCCAAACGTTTCGAGCCGTTCCACACTGATCGACAGACAAACAAACAAAATTTTCAGGTAGCGGAATTAACAGAAGAAGCGGCAGAAGCGAATAAGAAGTGGGAGTGGGAGAAGGGAGAAGTGGGAGTGCTTAAGAAGAAACACGCCAGTGCCATAAAGGTGAGTATACACTGGGCGTACTGATTTTATATGTTTTTTTTTAAGTATTTATATCTTAATATATATAAATCTCGTGTCACAATGTTTGTCCTCAATGGACTCCTAAACCACTTAACCGATTATAATAAAATTCGCACACCATGTGTGCAGTTCAATCCAACTTGAGAGATAGGATAGTTTAAACATGTAAACACGGGTGAAGCCGGGGCGGACCACTAGTATATTATAAATATTTACTTGTACATGGAAAAAAGAGAGAAACACTTAAATTTTGTATACATATTTCATTTTCTCAAAATTTTCTATCTGACAAATTATATTAACATTTCGATATTATTTAATGTAACATTTAATCATCACTACATAGTATAAAACAAAGTCGCTTTCTCTGTCCCTATGTCCCTTTGTATGCTTAAATCCCTAAAACTACGCAACGGATTTTGATGAGTTTATTTAATATATAGAGTGATTCAAGAGGAAGGTTTTAATATATAATTGATTAGGTTTTAGACAAAGCGGGCGAAGCCGCGGGCGGTAAGCTAGTCTCGATATATGATAGATAAGGTTTAACAAAAAGAGTCTTAGGCGCGGGACATATACAAGCGCCGCGCCGCTTAATGTTATAAAGAGGAAAGGTTTGTATGTATGTATGTATGGTTGTCACGCATAAACTACTGGAGCGATTATGATGAAATTTGGCACAGACAATCTTTAGACCCTGAGAAAGAACATAGGCTACCTTTTATTGCGAAATATGTACCACGGGCGAAGCCGGAGCGGACCGCTAGTTATTTATATAAAAGTACTAGCGGTCCGCCCCGGCTACGCCCGTTTAAACTATCCTATCTCTCAAGTTGGATCGAACTACACATGGTGTGCGAATTTTATTATAATCGGTTAAGTGGTTTAGGAGTCCATTGAGGACAAACATTGTGACGCGAGATTTATATATATAAAAGTATATGTATTTCTTTAGGAATTAAATCGAGAACTGCAAAGAGCGTTGAAACGCGTCGAACAGTTGGAAGCTAAGATGCCGCAAAATGGTGATAGTACATCTATAAGAACTGGTGAGTGTCGTAAGTTCTAAACTATCTCCTATCCTGGATTCGTTTTTGCCCTATCAATCACAGAAACTTTATCAACACGAACCAGTAGTTCCAAAGACTAGCGCGAAAGAAAAAAAAAAATGTGTGCGTGTACTAGAGTACACACGTAAGAAGTGAAACTTCTTTATGACCTTATTTTTCAAAAAATAATTTACTATCTACACTAATATTATAAAGAGGAAAACTTTGTTTGTTTGTTTGTTTGATTGATTGTAATGAATAGGCTCATAAACTACTGGACCGATTTTAAAAATTCTTTCACCATTCGAAAGCTACATTATCCACGAGTAATATAGGCTATATATTATCACTCTAAGACCAACAGGAGCATAGCCACGCGGGTGAAACCGCGCGGCACAGCTTGTATACAATATTACAGAAATACGTTAGTCTCACGCTCGTCGCTTCGCTCCTCGCTACCTATTTAAATATTTACACCAGCCGCTGCTGCAACTCGCTCGCTTCGCTCGCTCGGCTCGTGCGGTAGTTCAAAAGTTAACCTAAGATGCTCGTCGCTTCGCTCCTCGCTACCTATTTGAATATTTACGCCGGCCACTGCCTCGACTCGCTCGCTTCGCTCGCTCAGCTCGTGCGGTAGTTCAAAAGACCAAGGGAGACGCCAAAAAATTCGAGTTATATAGAGTTTTCAACTTATAAAGGATTTCGACTTAAGCGGATTTTGATTGGACATAAAGAGTTTGAGGTTTATTCTTATAAATATTGAATTCACAAAATCATAATTGAACACCAATCAAGCAAACACGTGTTAACGTGAGTCATAGATTTATTATCGTATACTCCTAAAATGTTTTCTAAGAAACAATACTGTACTTACATTGTCGGCAAGTTCTTAAAGGCGGTAACTTATTTTTGTTCGAACAATAGAGGTAATAAATATAAATTCCTAATGTCGAAATCTCGAAACAGTCAGAAATTAATGACGCACATAGTTGATAGTATATACATATTATGACAGAGGTTAAGCTTAAATAACTTGAAAAATAAATAACATGATCTCGCCCACGTGTTGGTGTTTTAAAAAATTCAATCAAAAACTGAGGTTAACTTTAAATACAATTTTAGAAAAATAAATACCACAATCAACATTCAAGTATTAGAAAAAATTGATACCATAATTCCACCCACGTGTTAGTGTATTGAAAAATACAAACAAAAGTGAGGTTAATCATAAATTATAACTTAGAAAAATAAATACCATTATTACACCTAAGTATTAGAAAAATAGATGTAATTACTTATTTACTTTTTTTAGAAATTCACTGGAATTAGAATTAAAACAAACCCTTTGATTTTGCTGATCACTTTAATATAACATGTATTATAGTCACGAGTACGGCGTAACGCAAAAATGTCACGAGTACGGCGTAACGCAAAAATGTCACGCGCGCGGCGTAACGCAAAAATGTTACACAAAATTTTTGTCCACCCCCGATAAAGAAGTTTCACTTCAAAAACTCTTTTTCTGTATAATATAAAGTGTAGATTCTTGTTTATATTTTCTGCCCCATGAACTATTCATGTTTAGTAACTCCTATTTAAATTGAGATAATTTTATTAAGGGCTGATTTTTCAATCCTTGGTTAAAACTTATTCATCGAATAACGTATTAAACTACCATTTCAAAAATGTATTCTACTTGCCCGTATTTGACAGATTACAGGTGACATTTTAAAATGTTCGTGTAATACTTTATTGGACGGATAAATTTTAACCAAGGATTGAAAAATTGGCCCTAAGAAGAAATGAAACTCATTGATAGCGAATTTTTATCATAATAGTTACTTGGTAAAAAAAAACTTTCCAAGTAGACACAAATAAAACGAACCAACAATAATTAGAATCCAATCGTTCTTGAGTTGTGGTACCTAACAATACTTTCTTTTTTATAAATAACATATATAAATAATAAATATATTATAAGAAATTACACGCGAGGCCGGGTTAAATATTAGTTTGAATGTAATAAGAATGTACTGCGATTCTACACAGCTACCTAATTGATGTAGGTAGTTGATAACAAATCACAGCAAGTCAACGACTATTAGCAAAGTGAGGGTAGTTGGGTCGAACGTCGTATAAACAACGTCCGAGCCCCTAGACACGATTCGTACGAATGCGCCACGAGTCAAAGGAAAGCGGCTTTTTATAGTATTCGACAGCTAAGCATGTTTTGATAGGAAATAGTGACAACTATTCATCCACAAAAATATTAAATCAAAAGTTACGTCTAACAATATATTTTTAACTTGCAGGTTCAGTAACATCACTAAGTAGTGGGGAAAGTGCGCCCCACGAAGAGAGACTGACAAACGGACATACAGACAACTTGCCAGATATACAGGTAATATATACATACATACATGTATAGGTAATTTGTATAAGTGTCATGTGTTAGCAACCGATATATGAATTTGATATTTTTGGTTTTACGGCATTCAAACGCTTTACAAATAAAATTTATAAAGAACTAGCTTTCCACCCGCAGCTTCGCCCGCGCAGTCAAAGAAAAACCCGCATAGTTCCCGTTCCCGTGGGATTTCCGGGATAAAACCTATCCTATATCCCGGGGTAAAAAGTAGCCTATGTCCTTTCTCGCGTATCAAAATATCTCTATACCAAATTGCATGCAAATTGGTTCAGTAGTTAAGGCGTGATTGAGTAACAGACAGACAGAGTTACTTTCGCATTTATAATATTATTATGGATAAAAAAAAATTATTTATAAAGCATTTGAATGCCGTAAAACCAAAAATATCAAATTCAACAAAAAGGTCGTGTTCCATCGTTACAATATTGTATTCATTGAAAAAATGTGTGCGTGTACTAGTGTACACACGTAAGAAGTGAAACTTCTTTATGGCCTTATATTTTTCAAAAAATAATTTACTATATGCAACTTTACAGAAATACGTCAAATCACGCGTGGTAGGGATAAGAAAAAGATGGCGCGTGACGGAAAAATGTCACGCGTAGCGAAAATATGTTACACTAATTTTTTTCCAACCCCGATAAAGAAGTTTCACTTCAAAAAATTTTGATATTGGTTGAGATGGTTGTTAATCATCTCAATAGATGGCGCGCGGTGTGTCCCTTAGACACATAAAACTGAAAGAATAGAATAAATTCGATCGCTCTGGCGGGTCACGAGTTGGTCAGGCATCCGCCCCGGAATGGTGTGAAAGGATGCGGGTTCGAGTCCCGCTGAGTGATCGAATCGATCTTAATATCCAATCTCAATGGACTCCTAAACCACTTAACCGATTATAATAAATTCGCACACCATGTGCAGTTTGATCCAACTTGAGAGATAGGATAGTTTAAACATGTAGGTACCACGGGCGAAGCCGGGGCGGACCGCTAGTTCTTTATAAATTTACAAACCGATACATGTACAGACGAACTTACATGAACTTAAGTGAATAAACAAAATAGAATTTTCAATTTAATGTTTACTTCACAGATTAAAACTGGCAATATATTCGAAAAAATGTTTCCTAAGGTATATTTTTCATGTCAATTTCTACAGTAAAATAGACTTATTTAAAACAGAAATATTTCTTATATTTTTGTGTATAGTAATAGTTCCTCTTGTAATAAATAGTATTGATATTTAGGCGCGTTGAGAGTAAAATTTCAAGGTCGCGTCATGGCAATACCGTCACGTCATGGAGTAAGGCGATTATTTTGGTATTTTGAATGCTGCAAAAGAAGTTTCAATTCTCACTTTAGTGTTAGGGTGCGCACAACCGGGCTACCGACCACAGCCACTGGTGGCCAGGGACAGCCACTTCAAACTTTTTGACGTGACAACGTCTTATAATTCGATAGAGCCGGCTGCACGCACGAAAAAACATGTCTCATGCGGCGTTACCTCGCTCTGAGGCGTTCCATGTAAGGCTTGAAGTGCAAGCGAGAGCGCGGAACGAGCGACAAAGAAGCACAAACGGCCTTAAGACGACAACGTCACGTTCAACTATCGTCAGTAAACCGACTTTACAGACAACCAATTTTTTTTCATGTTTTAAGTGGCTGTCGCTAGCCACTATACTATTGCCATGACGCGACCTCGAAATTTGCACTTTATTATATTTGTGTCTATTTTTTACTATTGTACATGTGCGTTGTAGATATTTATACAGGGTTTCCCAGGAATGGTGGAAAGTAATTAATCTAGTACTCGCGTGAGCGCGAGAGGTAATAGGGTATAAACTCAAAAAATTTGTGAAAGAATAACAAACATCCATCCTCACAAACTTTCGCGTTTATAAAATTAATAGGATAACCGTTAGGAAGGAATTAGGACGAAATCTGCAGACGTGATGTCCATAAATGCGAGAAGAATTGTATATGTATATCTTAATCTATACTATAAAGCTGAAGAGTTTGTTTGTTTGAACGCGCTAATCTCGGGAACTACTGGTCCGATTTGAAAAATTCTTTCGGTGTTAGATACCTCATTTATCGAGGAAATCTATATATCATCACGCTACGACCAACAGGAGTGAAGCCATGGGGGTGAAACCGCGCGGAGCAGCTAGTTTATTATATAAATATATTTTAATTTTATTTAAACTGGCGTAGATTGCGAGCCCTTCGGGATAGAGTTTTGACTTTTGACGGCTCGGGATTGTCTCACACGCAGCCTCCGTTAGGAGGCTTTACCCTCTTCAATAAGTTGTTAGCGTCGCCGTTATACGGTAGGGTCATTAGGAAGGCGAATCGCCCTGTTTAAGATTTTTAGACATTTTGTTTGAAGGATACGGATTTTCAGCATCTGATGATTCGTCACTCGACTCGTTTTGTAGTTTTTCGAGCCCGGCCACTTTGCAGGCCGGGACGGAGGGGAACGGGAGCAATTCGAACTCTATTTACTTAAATAATGACGATTCGAAATTGCTACTAAATAGTAGTAGACTACTATTGAATAAATGAATGTTTGAGTTTGAGTCTATGGGGGTGGTGGGAGGCGCAATTTGCGTGTGGAAGTGGTAATGGGAAGTTGGGTGAGGTGCTTTTTACAACGAAGGGGTAGGTGTGGCGTGGACGTGGGGCGATAGAGCGCGTTGATGTTGGGGGCGGGGCTTGCGGAGGTGGGGGGGGGTGTGGGAGGGTGCACAGAGAGTGCGTGGGATAGAGTTTTGAAGATGACGAAAGGTGACCCCATTGCCCTCTCGCACACGCACGTTCTAGATTATCCACTATTTCTGGGATACCCTGTATAATATGTCAATGTTTATGCTTTAAATATTATAATTGTTATAATATTTCCCATATTTGCCCACGCCAGACGCGCGAACCAGACAGACAGACACTGATCGAGCGTATAGTACAATTGCAACGGGCGGCCGCCCGCCGAGCGGAACGCTGCGAGTTCCTCGAGGAACACTCCCGGCAGCTCACACACGAGCTGCGGGGCAAGGCCAGGTTGTTGCGGCACTTGCTCGCCTCACTGCCCGCGGGCGCTGTGGCCTCGCAGAACAGTGATCGGAACAAGGTGAGGGACAGACAGACAGACAGACAGACAGACAGACGGAACACTCCCGGCAGCTCACACACGAGCTGCGGGGCAAGGCCAGGTTGTTGCGGCACTTGCTCGCCTCACTGCCCGCGGGCGCTGTGGCCTCGCAGAACAGTGATCGGAACAAGGTGAGGGACAGACAGACAGACAGACAGACAGACAGACGGAACACTCCCGGCAGCTCACACACGAGCTGCGGGGCAAGGCCAGGTTGTTGCGGCACTTGCTCGCCTCACTGCCCGCGGGCGCTGTGGCCTCGCAGAACAGTGATCGGAACAAGGTGAGGGACAGACAGACAGACAGACAGACAGACAGACGGAACACTCCCGGCAGCTCACACACGAGCTGCGGGGCAAGGCCAGGTTGTTGCGGCACTTGCTCGCCTCACTGCCCGCGGGCGCTGTGGCCTCGCAGAACAGTGATCGGAACAAGGTGAGGGACAGACAGACAGACAGACAGACAGACAGACGGAACACTCCCGGCAGCTCACACACGAGCTGCGGGGCAAGGCCAGGTTGTTGCGGCACTTGCTCGCCTCACTGCCCGCGGGCGCTGTGGCCTCGCAGAACAGTGATCGGAACAAGGTGAGGGACAGACAGACAGACAGACAGACAGACAGACGGAACACTCCCGGCAGCTCACACACGAGCTGCGGGGCAAGGCCAGGTTGTTGCGGCACTTGCTCGCCTCACTGCCCGCGGGCGCTGTGGCCTCGCAGAACAGTGATCGGAACAAGGTGAGGGACAGACAGACAGACAGACAGACAGACGGAACACTCCCGGCAGCTCACACACGAGATGAGCTGAAAAGGTGGGTTGGATAGTGGATAAGAGGGTAAAAGAAGGAGGGATAAGGTAAGGGGTGGTGCAAAAGGTTCAAAGGAGCGCTTAAGAATAAGGTATACAGGGTGGCTGGTAATTCGACGTGATCCTTCAAAGGGGTTATACTAGAGGTCATTTGCAACAAATTAATAATTAAAAATTAAATATACTGTGAGTTATTTCATTTGTTTTTTTTTAATGTGAGTGAGATTCCGTGCTTTCACAAACGGCACTCAGTAATATAAAAAAAATGTGTGCGTGTAATAATGTACACGTAAGAAGTGAAACTTCTTTATGACCTTATTTTTCAAAAAATAATTTACTATATGCAACTTTACAGAAATACGACGCATCACGCGTGGTAGGGATAAGAAAAAAATGGCGCGTAATGGAAAAATGTCACGCGTAACGAAAAAATGTTACATTACATTTTTTTCCAACCCCGATAAAGAAGTTTCACTTCAATAAATTTGTGGAGATTGTTTTTAACAATTGTAATAATTACCAAAATGTGACAATTAGGTACTTTAAGATTTATTATGATAGAATTTCTTAAATGTAATGCTTGAGGTATAAAGCTAAGGTTGTTTTTTCCATGCTCGCTGTAGTTAATCAGGAAACTGTCAAAGGTATTTTTATCATGTATATTTAGATAAGTAGATTTGTATCATATGTTTGTTTCATCTCGATACGTAGTGTTCACCATTGGTTCATTTCATTTAGTATATTCTATAACATTTTATGCAACGACATCTAGTTTTAGTAACGTTTCTACCACTACGTCTATAAGCCATATTTCAAAGTTTTCTGCATTAAGTCCTTACCCGCCAAATTTAAACATTTTTGCATTCAATTTTAAGTAAGAACAACACTGTTTATAGTTATTAGATTTTAAAAAAATGTCAATTTTAGTCAAAACTGAAGTTTTTTAATAAAAAATGAAGATCCTTACCATTCAAGTTTCCAGTTTGTTGAGAAAAATTAACATTTTTATTTTTAATGAGAATAAAAAAAAAATCATGAAATGTTTTTTTTTTATGTAAAAATAATTAAAATTAGCTTTGAATTCTTCAATTTACAATATCACAAAATTACTCATAGATTTGTAGGTATTTGATGTAATACAAAATATTCTTAGACTTTGTTGATGTGTGTATGTGAATACATATGGTTATATAGCTGTCTCTCTTTAACCAATACAATTTGGTGGTTATAGAAAGAGATAGCGCGTCTTGGCGGTGGAGCAATGGCGGCAGTGTGGGGGGGAGATCCAAACGGCATTTCTCTGGAACTATCGCTAGAAATTAACAAGAAATTACAAGCTGTTTTGGAGGACACACTGCTTAAGAATATTACGCTTAAGGTAAGATTATTATCCGTTTTATTCTATTAAATCTGCTCCTACTTGAGATATCTTGTACATTTTCTATTAAAAATCCCCCATATTCATGGTAAACTAGTACTTATATAAATTTATAAAGAATAGAAAAAATTCGATCACGAGGCGGGACTCGAACCCGCATCCTTTCGCGCCAAACCGTGGCGGATGCCTGACCAACTCAGCTACTTGTGAATAGTTAAAGTTTTGTTATCCAGACACTAAAAATCATTAAAATTTGTTCAGCCATTCTTTAGTTAAGTAAGTAATATCACGACTATCTTTTATTCAAATATGTCACATAGCTATAGAATTTCTTCACTTTTTAAAAACGAGCGTTTGTGCTGAGACACCTATCAGAAGCGAAACTTCTTTGGCAAGATTCAAAGATACCAAAATCGTCGTCTTACTTCCTGACGTGACGGTATTGCCATGACGCGAACTTGAAATTTTACTCTCAACGCGTCTATAGAAGTTTCACTTAAAACATCGAAAAATAAACTAAAAATGTCGGCTTTCCAAAAACAGAAATTCTAAATTTTTTTTATATATTTTCAGGAAAACATTGACACGCTAGGAGAAGAAATAGCGAGGTTAAAAGGCAAGAAAAATACGGAAACAAAATGAATTATTACATTCCAAGTGTTAAAGGCTATGTGAATTTAAAATTGTTATTTTTATTGTGTCATCAAAAAATTTATCAAAAATAGTATTCAGAGATTGGAATTAAAGTTTTGGAGGGTGAGAATTAATATCCCAGTGTAAAGAAAAATACTTACAAAAAATCCTACTTACTACAAAATATTTCAGCGAAACAGCCAGGAAAGGCATATTATAACTATAGTTTTCTTTGAAATCTATTACAGAAAAAAAATTATTTCAACGTGCATATTGTATGTGAATTTATTTCATAATAAATCGGTTAAATGGTATATATGAGTAGAACATAACCTCATACTAAATTCAAAATGGCCGCCTCAAGAGGGCTTAAAATAATTATTCTATACTTAAGTGCTGATTTTTCAATCCTCGGTTAAATCTTATCCGTCTAATAAAGTACTACACAATAATATACAGATGTCACCTAAAAACTGTCAAAAATTGGGCAAGTAACACATTTTTGAAATTGTCGTTTAGTACGATAATCGATGAATAAGTTTTAACCAAGGATTGAAAAATTGGCCCTTAAATGAAAAGATTTAGTTTAAAAAAATATATAAATTGACAGTATTGTTACACCTTTTTCTTTTTGAGACGAAGCGGACATTTAATTTTCTAAAATACAAACAAAAAAATAGATATTAGATAAGTCAGTACCTTTAATCTTTATATTTTAGTTATTATAAATGCCATTTTTTATTTCAAGTGCTCATATCTAAAACCTATACATTTATACATTCTAGACATTTATTTTTAAGCTGTGTAAGTTGTCTGATAATCTGTGTTAGATTTAATAATTCCCAAACAATATAAAAAATACTGATTTATTTTTATTATAATATCATCAGATTTTTTGTTTTCGAAAAATTATAAACACTCCCCTTATATTAATATTTTTTAGCTAGAATATTTTTTGTCTTAATAATATCCTGACGACTCTTTTAAAATAAAAAAGAACAAAATTTATGCTAAGTTCATTTTGAATTTAAAACCTAAATGTACCTGAACAATGCTTCTTTTAAAAATACGTATTTTTGTTATTTTTATTGCAGCTTTTCATTTTCATTTTCTTGTAATTTGATCTCTTATAAATTACGTGATAAATTTTGTAATTATTGGACAAAATCATATTTAAAATAGTTACGGCTCCGGAAATATTTTTATTAAATACTCTGAGTTTTTGTTACTAAAATAAGATTTTTTTTCCATTATGTCAGTTTTTCCGACGTACATATTAAATAATTTTTGGCGTTTATGCATTCGCAGTTATCATTTAATACTATAGTACAAAGTAACAACTTCATTGTAACTCTATTTATTATAAAACATAGACCTAAAACGTCCAAAGATAAATGAAATAATATATGTATATAAATAGTTCAGATGTAGTATGGGAACATATCGTATATTGCAATAGAAATAAGAAATATTATTCTTAATTCGAAAAATACACATAGATTTTCTTAAAATATATTTTTTTTTCTAATTTTATTTGATATTTCTGAAAATTACCAAAATACAGTTCAAGACAATCGAAATAATCATGTCGTCTCGCTTACACATTGATAGTGGTAGACCACACATTGATAGATCGATAGATTAGATAGATCTACTATCTCTATCGCACTCATTGCATAAGAATTGGCGCCATCTTTAAATTAATTATAATATTAGGAACGTTTAATTGCAAAAAAAATCGACAAATTTAAAATGTATTTTGTTTTGCATAAAGATGAAAAATATTGTGAGGAAATTAAATTTATAATTTCTGTCAAAATTATAGTTGAAGCATGTCGCAATACGAATATGTAAAAATGTGATTATTGTTAATTTTTTTTATTTCGTACAAAAACTACTGAGCGCTATCAGAATATGTCAAAGCATTAATTATTGATGAACTGATTTTTCGGAGGCTGTTTGTAAAAAAATGTATAAATAATTTCTCTATGTTTTGTAAATATTTTTTTAAAATTTTTCACGTTGAAACTTAATAATTCTTTTCCATACCTAATTATTATTTATTGTAATTCCAAGGAAAAGTATTTAAAGAAATGATTCTACTTTATTCCTTATATAACATTAGTCAGTTTCCCAACTTGCTGATAAAGTCAATGATACTGAATGAAACTCAGAACTTTTTGACTTAAATTTTCATTGAGTCATTTTAACTGACAGATAAGCTATTCAGAACATATCCAGAAGTTGCGAAACTGACAGTTTAAAAAATGGCTGCATTACGAAATTTATGAACACAGTTTTATGTAGTGTTCGATTGACAAATTAGAGCGGCCGTAAACGGGCAGCTCGAGCAGTGAACGGCTGAGTGACGTACACGGACTGCTCGAGCTGTCGCTACAAACCGCGCAGTTGACGGCTTGAAGCGGTCGCGACTGCTCGAGCAGTCCGTGTACGGCAGTGAATGAATGTCTATAGTTCACCGCGCGGTCGCGGCTTCAAGCCGTCGGTCTCAACTGCTTGAAGCGGTCCGTGTACTGCCGCCCTAAGTCCTGTTTCTATATTTTAAAACTATTTTCTGATTTTGGATATATGTACTTGAATTTACAAATTACAACATTAATTCAATTCAACTAATTGCACCTAACTTCTTATTATTACAAATACTACTTGTTTTAAATTATAGAAATGGGCCGACAAAAATTAATATCGCAAAATATGTTTAAGTATTAAATATGTACAATAACTTAGTATTCAACTTATTCATGTAACAACTATATATAAGTATTTATTCCTGTGTCTGTGTGCGTTCTCCATTATGTAAAAATTGTTTAAACAAATATTAATTTAGAGTGTATCAAAATGTTGGCTGGTAATAATTATATGTTATGGTGTTGTGTATGATAATCGAAAATTAAATATATTTTCAGCATTTTTTGTGTTTTATTTCTTACTAGCTGTTGGTTTTAGTGTGATGATATATAGCCAGCCTTCCTCGATAAATGGGGTATCTAACACGGAAAGAATTTTTCAAATCGGATCAGTAGTTTCTGAGATAAGCGCGTTCAAACAAACTCTTCAGCTTTATAATATTAGTAGTACCTATAGAAAATAATAGATTTAGCCCTTTCTTTGGTATCACCATATTAAAGTATAAGGTAATATGTATATAAAAATTGATTATATTCTGCAGTGCAGTCAAATTCAAACTACGCTATTATTTATAGATGTATATTCTCTCTAATATCTATCTTTCACACATAAGCAGCTCACTGCCGAAATCGTGGTTAAATTTGACATAAATTAATCTTAGTCTCGAATCTCGATTCAAACTCAAACATTGATTTATTCAATTAGACCTCAATTCAATTTTCAGATTCAATCAGATCTAAGTAGTAGAAACTAGAAGCACTGGAATCGTCAAAACCACAGGTCAAAACATATTTTAAATTTACCACCGATTCGAAAAGCTCTATATAAGAAGTAGAACCGGCAGGTCTGTGGTTGGGGTATTATTATATGTAATGAAATCTTAAATTTTCTAATAATTGTCATTCATGTCACATTTTTAAAATAACGCCATCTATCGGAATTTATAAATTTCGGAATGGCTCAAATGCGAAACTTATGGAATCTTTCTAGCATCTTTCTAGGGAATGAGTTGTCCCACTCCGGTTAAAAGTAATTTAAAAGACATATTATCACTTTCTAGATTTCTGACAATACCCAGACACTTAAAACATTAAAGATATTTTATGATCAAAATAAAAAACTAGATGGGCACTCTAAAATTTGATTCGTGTAGGCGGGCGAGCAAGAGGAGAATAATTAAAACCATACACTTTTTTATAAGTAGAATTGTGTTGGCCCGCCTATCCTTTTGATACATTAACCACGTATCAGACTGAAATAACTGATTCATATGAAAGATATACTAGGTAATACTTTCGAGTTCATACACTGGAAATTTTTCACGATATTAGCACAGTTCAATAATGAGCTGTTGTCGCCTTCGACCTACTTTTAAGTATTCTGTCAGACACTAAGTAAGTGAAAATGGAAGTTATTTAGAAATTGAGGTTAACATAAAATTATTTATTAGTCTTGTCAGTTGTAGACTAGATTGTAAATTGTAATTTATCTAGGGTGCTATTTTAATTAGCAAGTTAGCAACTTTATTTATTAAAAAAAATATATATATGAAAGGTATACTTTCGAGTTCATACACTGTAACTACGTAGGTACTATCGCTTTGTTTCACGATATAAGCACAGTTCAATAATGTGTTCACCATTCTCGAGATTTGCGCTTATCAACACACATTTTAGCGTTCATTTTTATTTTATAAGAAGATTTGAAGACTATAATATCAAATTCAATTTCTATAAGTATTTGCCAAAAATGCATATGTACCACAAATGGTTTAAAAATAAAATACTTTATCTAAACTTATTTGAAAAATTAAACTCCCTTTCTTAGTAGGTATTATAAAGCGGAAGAGTTTGTTAGTTTGAACGCGCTAATCTCAGGCACTACTAGTCCGATTTTAAAAATTCTTTCGGTGTTAGCCCATTTGTCGAGGCAAGCTATAGGCTATATTATATCATCACGCTACGACCAACAGGAGCGGAGCAATGCGGGTAAAACCGCAGGGCACAGCTAGTACACTATAAAAAAGGGGTATTCCATAAAATAAAACACACCAAACATTATAAAACTTTATTGCCACTACATCGTATAAATAAAATAAAAGACGAATTATTATAAACACATTTATTGGTCTAGTCCAGTTCGAATTCAATAATATCGCCGAGGTCAATGTCCCCGTCACTATCGCTGCTGTGGTTATCCGCTTGCTGTAAATTTGAAAAAAAAACGATATTAATATTTAGTTTTATAGCAATGAAAAGCTTTATTTATCGTTTTTAATCTATACATATAATAAAATCGTAGGAAAGTCAAATATGTATATTGAATATTAAAAATAAACTTGGGGTGTGATTTAAAATCGCCAAAAGTTTTTTGAATTTTTGTCTGTATTTATGTCAGGGCTAAACTCAAAAAGTACTGCATGTATTTACTTCAAATAATGATTTTGTACTGTACAGCATAGTGGCGCTTTGGCATGACTGTAAGCCACTGTTCTGGAAATAAATAAATGTGTGCGAGTATGAGATGTGCGTGTGTGTTTGTCTGTTGTGTGCGTATGTGTGCGTGTTTTTTTATTGAAGTGAAAACTTCTTTAGCGGCGTTGAGCACTTTTTTAATAATGGGTATAAAATCTTAAACTCGCGTCAGGACACGTGACTTGATCGAAAAAGCGTAAGACGGATGGATATCAAACATGCTCAAGGTTAATAATCAAGTTTTCACTTCTGCCGGCACTCCCCCAGTGCAACCCGTCTTCTTTCTTATTTATTTGTGTGTTTGTTTTTCAACTCACCCTGCGCCGCCGTCGCCTGTTGGGTCTCTGCGGCTCGTCCCGCGAGCTGTCCCCCGAGCTGTCCCCGCCGGCGAGCCCCATCACCGCATTGCGCAACAGACTTGACGCTACTGGGAGATTTGTGGCTTGTAAATTACTTTTTTATTGGAAACTTACTAGCTGAATTTGATATTTTTGGTTTAATGGCATTCAAATGCTTTATAAATATAAATTTATAAAGAATAGAAAAATGCCATCACACAGCGGGACTCGAACCCGCATCGTTTCGCGCCATTCCGGGGCGGATGCCTGACCAACACAGCCACTACTCTTCCTAATGTATGCGTTGGCAGAGTTTTGCTTCAGACAACTTTTGAGCGTGATTGTGAATCTTGTTGTTTATTGTACATCAATGCAAGTGTCACTTAGCCACTGACACTTAAGCGCGTCACACACGGTGAAGATACTATAATATTTTATCTTAAGATACTGTAATATTTTATGTTATAGTATCTTAAGGTATCCGGTATCAGCGTTCTGACCATCATTTTTCTTTTTGTCATTGCGTACTAAGACCCCTGTAGAACCGACATCCTGTTACAAATGACCCACAAAATTTCGGGTCCGGGACCGGATACCTTAAGATACTGTGATATAAAATATTACAGTATCTTAAGATAAAATATTATAGTATCTTCACCGTGTGTGACGCACTTTATTGAGTTAGTGCAATTTGATTAGAGGCATAATATGATTAGTGGCATCCGGTATAAGCTATTTATATTTTTAGCTAGTCAGCGTGGACAGATGGGACAGCAATGTCTTGAGACATTGGAGTAAAATCCATGTCTCAAGCACATTATGATTTAAAATAGTATTGTTAATAATTGTGTAATTTTAATACTAACATAGTTTTTAAGGTAACAAGATACCTACTAACAGTTATATAATTATTGCAATTATCTGAAATAAATCAAATAAATATAAAAAAACATAAATAAATAAGGTCAATGCGTTTCACATAAATAAAGTAAAACATTTATCAATATAAATGTACTCACAATCGTCATCATTGTCGGATCCGGAGTCCGATCCGTCGTCGTTCTCCGATCCTCCGGCTAGCTCCTCCTCGTCGTCTTCCTCCTGTACATACATTATTTTAATTGATTAATTTATTTATTACTTTGTTAAACCAACATTCAGCAGTCTCTAGTCTCTACTCACTCTAACACAGTCACTTAACTCACTCATTCTCTATTCACTCTATCTCTTCTCATTCTAATTAAAAATCTCTCTCTCTCTCTCTCTACTCACTCTACTTCACCGCTTTGTCGTCATGATCAAGAAATCAGCAGGAACATATTAATACCCTTGTCGTATATTTCTTCATCACACAGAACTCTTGCACCAACCTTGTTCAAAGTCTTCTCTATTCACTATAACTCAACCCTCTCTCTCTCCTCCCCCCAACTCACTCCCACTCAACTCACCGCGTCATCATCGTGATCTCTCTTTCTGCCAACATCGTATATCTTGACACACGACTCTTGCACTTGCTCGAAGTCCCCCAAATTCTCTACGACGGATATTTGAGTGCCGTATCGGGACACACTCAGCGAGTATATGTTGCGTTTCACGTCTATGGTCGCTGAAAAATAATTTATAGTTTAGTGGGAGAAAATGGGAAAAATTACCATTTAAAGAATCAAGAAATCAAGAAATAAGGACCAAATTTAATAATTTTCCAAATCGATTCAGCGCAGCAGCACATTTAGCGAAATTAGCGGTGAACATCACTACATAGTATAAAACAAAGTCGCTTTTTCTGTCCCTATGTCCCTTTGTATGCTTAAATCTTTAAAGAGGCAACCCATTTTGATGCGGTTTTTTTTTAAATAGATAGAGTGATATAAGAGGAAGGTTTTAGTATATAATTTATTAGGTTTTAGACCAAGCCGGCGAAGCCGCGGGCGGTAAGCTAGTTTTATATATCATATTATTTTTTATTTAAACAAGTGATTATAAACAAGTATCCATAAAAAACGATGAAAATATCGATTAAAATACACAAGAAAAAACGTACACACAAACATAAATAAATAAATGAAGAAAAAACGACGCTTTATCTTAATATGTATAAATCTCGTGTCACAATGTTTGTCCTCAATGGACTCCTAAACCACTTAACCGATTATAATAAAATTCGCACACCATGTGCAGTTCAATCCAACTTGAGAGATAGGATAGTTTAAGCATGTAGGTACCACGGGCGAAGCCGGGGCGGACCGCTAGTTACACTATATACCTACCTACACGATAATTTTTCCTATAGGGTGATCCAATACAAATTTTTACTTGCGTTTTCTTTCACACAAAAATATAATAATTTTCGAACATTCACTGCCAAAAAACCACATCCCCCTTTTCGCAGTCAGTCAAAACTCACCTATACTAGAGTAGTCGTACGCGTCCAGAGTCTTAAAGCTGGTGTCGAATTGACTCCTATCTTCCGAATCTTGGTCTGAACACACTGCGTATAGCGCTGTACATGCCGGGTTGAATATTACCTGTAAATATGTATTTAATTTCATTTTTATAAACATATATCTATACTTAATATTATAAAGCTGAAGAGTTTGTTTGAACGCGTTAATCTCGGGAACTACAGGTCCGATTTGAAAAATTATTTCGGTGTTAGATAGCCCATTTATCGAGGAAGGCTATAGGCTATATATAATTATATATATCATCACGCTAAGACCAACAGAAGCGGAACCAAACGGGTAAAACCGCGAGGCACAGTCCTACTAATAATATTATAAATGCGAAAGTTTGTGAGGATGCTTTAATTACTCTTTAACGCAAATACTACTGAACCGATTACAATGAAATTTAGCACACATATAGAGAGTAACTTGGATTAACACATAGGATATAGGTTTTATCTCAGATATTACACGGGAACGGGAACTATGCGGGCTTTTCTTTCAAAACGCGGGCGAAGCCGCGGGCGGAAAGCTTATATAATTGTAAAAAATGATATTTATGTAGTACATTGACATTCCATTGTTAATTTTTGCTTGCCAATCAATTGGCGATTTGTGCTGAACAATTAATTATGTAACATATAATTAAATCTTCCAAATTTCTTGCAAAATAAATCATTTCATTTGTGTTGTGTTGTGACGTCATATGACTTAACTTGATAAAAAGTTAAGTAATTAATGATATAAATAAAGAAATATATACGTACTTCAGATTTGTCCAAAGCTGGTACAGTTCGCAATAAGTGGAACGTTCTCAAATCCCACACTTCGGTATTTGATATGACCTGGAAAGTGCAAAAGTGACAAATTATTATCATTAGTAAGTCATTTTTTAAATTTATTTTGAGAAATTTAAAATAATTAAAAAAATTATTCTCTTTTTTATATCAGTAAATTTCTTGTAACAAACTTTTTACTTGCTTTCTCCTCTTTTTTTTCTGTGCTTTTCAAATTATTTAAGTTTCAATCTGCTCGTGGAGAGAAATTCAAAAATCATTAAAATTAATTCAGCCATTCTTGAGTCATAAGTGGTTTCCAAACCCGACATTCATTTATGTTTGAATATTTTCTACAATAACTTAAGAAAAACTGGGAAAAGGGGGGAAACTCACATCCGAGTAGTTTTTCATTTTATTAGTGTAAATTCATAAATAAATATATTTAGGGCTAATTTTTTAATCCTTGGTTAAATCTTATCCGCCCAATAAAGTATTACACAATAATATACAGATGTCACCTAAAAACTGTCAAAAAGTGGGCAAGTAACACATTTTTAAAATGGTTGTTTAATACGATATTCGTTGAATAAGTTTTAACTTAGGATTGGAAAATCATCCCTTATACTAATACCACACCCCGGACACTCCATACAAAATTATCGTTTTGACAGTCTGAGTCACACTGTAGAGACTGCAAATGTGTGTGTTAACGCTTTATGGTTGGCACATTTGTGACTAGCGTTAAAAAAAAAATCGCGTTTTTCTGATGAAATACATCCGTAAACAGCACAATATCTAACAATTTTCTACGAAAAACGATAATCACAAATCGAAAATAATAAAATTACTTTAAGTCAATTTGATTAATGTTGTCAATCTTCGTTGCGTATCGTCCTTGGAGAAAAATGCGGACCATTTTTAGACTGATCGTGCGTGCGTAAGTGTTTAATTTTGGCGGGAGGCGAAGAGTGTCCGTTCTGTAGCGTTTAGCTACTATGTATTATGTATTCTGTGCTAATACATTACCTCTAATCCATTCGGATGGAACACGCCGCTGTGCGTTTGGTTCAATTTGTCGAACTTGTGTATTTCTTTTCCTGTATTCACATCCCAGAGGACGCCGTCTGAAAAATTAAAAATATTGTTAATAATATTAGAATCTTCTATTATTAAAAATAAATAAGTAAATATTTCAGGACAATTTTCACACACGGCACGATCCGATCCCATACTAAGCTTTCGCTTGTGATATGGAAACCAGATTGCTGATAAACATACATATATAATTTTAAATAAATACTTATATAGATAATTAACACCCAGACACAGAGCTAACATCTATGTTCATATTATCATTATGATGATAATAATAACGATGGTGTTTTATTTTAATGTTAATCTATACTAATATTATAAAGAGGAAAGGTTTGTAATTATGTATGTATGGTTTTCACGCATAAACTACTGGACCGATTTTGATGAAATTTGGCACAGACAATCTTTAGACCCTGAGAAAGAACATAGGCTACCTTTTATTGCGAAATATGTACCACGGGCGAAGCCAGGGCGGACCGCTAGTAAATAATAATCAAACCCACCTGACAGTACCAATTCATCGGTTGGATTAAAACACGCCCGGTTCTTAGCATACTGATTACTTATAGACGGACTCAAAGTGAGCAATTCCCTTCCGGTGCGAGTATCAAAGATGGTCGCCGTTTCACCCTTAGTGCCGATTATCCGATCATCCGACATTTTGGAGAATTCCACATATTCTTCGTTGTCTAGTTGGAATCTGTAAAAAAAATAATAATTAATTCTTCGTAACTTTTATAAGTTACGAAGAATTAAAAATTTATGGCTAAAACATATACTTTCGAATTTATTACAATCGTCACTAGCCGTTGTATTCTTCAAACTCAAACATATATTTATTCAATTAGACTTCTTATAAAAGCACTTTTGAATCGTCATTACATATTTTTAACATTTACCACCGATTCGGAAAGCAGTATCTATGGAGAAGAACCGGCAAGAAAAGTTGCTCTTTTAATTCATCACAAAATAGACTTTTAAGCTATTGCATAGCTTCTATCGCGGGCCTTGAGCGCGGGGACCGAATCGAGAAATTACGTAACGAATAAACCTCACGCTCCCCACTTCGACGGGCTCAGAGGTGTGGCTTGAAGGCATAGCATGCAATAGCTTTTCCGCGGCAGTCCCCGAGTGACACACGAATTTTTTTTAAGAAGGGCTCATTCTGACATATAAGAAAAATCATGAGCTAAAAATCTAACTCGGTTTAATAAAATGATATTATTGTATTGTCACCGATCCTTGATAAGTGTACAAAGTTTGAATTAAATCTGTCCGTTTAAAGTGGGTCAAAATCGAGTAAAGGAGTCGGTTACATACAAACATAAAGGTGAAGCTAATATAAGCATGTTAAAAATGACATACAAATATCATCACTACATAGTATAAAACAAAGTCGCTCTCTCTGTCCCTATGTCCCTTTGTATGTTTAAATCTTTAAAACTACGCACCGGATTTTGATGCAGTTTTTTGTAATAGATAGAGTGATTCAAGGGTAAGTTTATAATTTATTAGGTTTTAGACAAAGCGGGCGAAGCCGCGGGCGGTAAGCTAGTTAAGTGTAATAAATAACAAAAAACAAATAAATACATACAATTGTTCAAACTCCTTCATATTCCACAACGCTGAGAGCGTCCGCCACGTTGTCGACGAAGAAGCTAGTAATAATAGCCCGTCTCTGCTTGCCTGAAAAATACAATATATTGTTAGACGTAACTTGTGATTTAATAATTTTTTGGGTGAATAGTTGTCACTATTTCCTTTCTGTACATGCTTAGCTGTCGAATATTATAAAAAGCCGCTTTCCTTTGTCTCGTGGCGCATTCGTACGAATCGTGCCTAGGGGCACAGACGTTGTTTACCTCACTTTGCTAATAGTCGTTGACTTGCTGCGATTTGTTATCAACTACCTACATCAATTAGGTACCTAGCTGTAGAATCGCAGTACATTCTTATTACATTCAAACTAATATTTAACCCGGCCTCTCATGTAATTTCTTAAACTATATTTATTTTTTCTTTATAATGAGATAAGAAGGAAACACATTAAAAAAACATATAAATTGTTTAAAACTAAGTTCATCAGGCAGTCCTATCTTTTTAAAGCTATTTTCCTATTTTTATTAGATCGTTATAGAAATAATAAAAAAGATTACTTATAAAACTAAAAAGTCTGTTTAATTATTGGAAAGTCCAGGTAATACTGAGATGAGATCGATCAAACAAACAAACTCTTCAGATTTGTATTTTTAGTATTTTAGATAAAGTAAAGATTAATATAACATAATATTTATAATGCTTGAAAATATTATCTGTAACGTTTAAAACCCTTGTGAAAGAGATAAATAAATAAATGATTTTTTTATTATATTACTAGCTGTGCCCTGCGGTTTCACCTGCGTGGCTGGATATATAGCCTTCCTCGACAAATGGGCTATCTAACACCGATAGAATTTTTCAAATCGGACCAGTAGTTCCTTAGATTAGCTTGTTCAATCAAACAAACTATTCAGCTTTATAATATTAGTATAGATTCTGACCTGCATATGATATATGTAGGATTCGTGCACTTGATACGAATTTTCTTCGACGCCACTGAACAAGTTGAATATCCTTATATCGCCTGATGACGTCGCCGCTAGCAATTGTTGTTGTGTCGGCTGCAAATAATATAATTATAAAAAACATAATATAATATATAATATAACATATTATATACTAGGTTTCCGCCCGCGGTTTCGCCAGCGCAGTCAAAGAAAACCCCGCATAGTTCCCAAGATTGCGTCATTTTCTCGGGATAAAAAGTAGCCTATGTTCTTTCTCGGGTATCAAGATATCTCCATACCAAATTTTATGAAAATTGTTTAGGCGTGATTGAGTAACATACAGAAAGAGTTACTTTCGCATTTATAATATTAGTATGGATTTAATATTTTTATAGAACATATTTAAATTTGATATTTACTTTTATAACATTAGCCCGTAATTTTTTTAAAGTTACGGGTTCCCAAGAGGACATAAATGGCGAAAGTGTATATGTAGTGTATCGTAATTTGTAATGTACATAGAATGTGGTGTATAATTTGTAATTCTCACTGTATAACGTATATAATCAATGTTATTAAGTTTCTTTAATTTTTGTTTAACTAATATTTTTTAATAAATTGACGAATTGTGATTGTAATAAATATTTTGCTGTAATTTCCTATAATTAAAGGTGCAGAAGACCATGTACTTAAATAATTAGATGTAACAAATGTAATCTGTATCCTCTGTTGGAAATTCTAAATAAATAAATAAATAAATAAACACTTTGTGCAAATTACAATGCAGCGTGGATATCGTTATATTACCCCTATTACTTGAAATAAATACGTGTCGTGAGTTTTACACGTGGGACGCTTGTATTGTACGGTGTTGTATGTATCCCAACAAACAATTATGCGTTGGTTGCAGGCTATTTTAATGTTTAAGGTACTACTATTGATTTATAATGGATTCAGTTATCACTAAAGGTGGTTCAGTACACTTATTAAATAAGTTCAGCTCTTCAAGTTGCATTACAACTGTAAATAACGAATCACAATTTCCTTAGTAGTTAGTGTAGTATCAGTGGCTGCGTATATACTTAAGACGTTAAAGCTTGTTTCTGCTTACAACGTTAAAACCTGTTGAAAGATCTTCATTAACTCTCTTTAACTCTTATTGCTACAAATCTGCTATAACGGAGTTGCTTTTAGATCATAAGACTTTATTTCAACTTCAGTAACGTTAGCGGTTCTGCAAGGGAGTTAATTAAGAGTGTAGTAACACCAAACTCTACATACGTTGTATAACCCTTATATACAGTTTACGCCTGTTATACTAAAGGCAATCATAGGTTAAATAGTTACAGTGGTTTTGTACGATCCTTATATAAAAGGTTTTGGTGTAAGATGAATTACTTGTAACTCTGTAAAAACACCATTAAATGTTTCGAACGCTTATAGAGTTTATGCATAACCTAACCTCAAATTCTGAAAACATTTATCGAACTGAGCTCGTGAAAATATTTTTGTGTATCTTTTGTGTTTGTGAATGTATGAACTGTAAGCTGTGCATTTTCTTTAAAATGAAACCTGCGCCTGGGGTGACTTGAAGATTAGGGGTTTCATTACTTTGTAAGGAACCCTAATCCAAACATGTATAAATAAAGCTAAAATCAGTATTTTAGTCTCCACAGCAGGTAAATGTCTTCGATACGTGTATAATTCCTCTCTTATATCAACCCAAGACCGTATAATACTCTTTACCACCGGCGTTGTAGTTCATCAAGTGTCATAATTATTGATTTAAGGGAAGACTGTAACTTTAAGAAAAAATCGCCATTTTGATTACTTTCTGTAAACATAACCTAAAAATTTATTGGTACAAAATCACTTTCTAATAACGATATATTTACATTTTTCTAATTATTTTACTTAGTTTTATGTATATAATCACTAATAAAACCGAGCAACACTTGAAAATGACGTTTAAAACTATTTTAGGTTATTTGCATTTTCAAATGTTATCCTTTTATTCCTCTAATTCATAATTTTTTGAGGGCGCGTTAAAATTGAGATGAGAAACACGATACACTATCACAGTAAACTGGCAAGCGCACTAATAATTAACTTAACACTTCAAAAATACTTTAAATCCAAATCATACATTTTGTGATGAGAATATTGCAATGGCGGCATACTGTCGGCAGATAAACGAAGCACTCATTTGGACAAATAATAACTTAATAAATTAATAGAATTCTTTTTACTTTAAAGCTTTTACAATCTGATTTTGACACAGAAAACTTTTCAAATGACTTATAAGGTATCAACGTACCGGTCTTAGTTCTAACTAACACCACTATAGATATGTTATATAACTCTAGGTTTCAACTTAACTCCATTCTAAAGGCGCTATAAAGTTTCAAACTAAAATTGACGTTCTTGTAACACCTCTTACACACTTCAACTAAAGGCTTTGTAGAACCACTATATAGGGATTCATACAGGCTTAGCCTGCAAAATTTTGTGCCAAAATCGAGGGTATAAAGGTGTTATTACACTCTATAACTCTCTTATAAGAAATACGCTACCTCTTAAATATCTAAGTAGAACCGAAATACATGTCTAATAAAGCTTGTCTTAACGCATAATTGTTTGTTGGGATGTGTGGTGTGGCGTGGCATAGCGTTGCATGGCGTGGTGTGGTGTGGTGTGGCATGGCGTGACGGGAAGTAGCATGGCGTGGCGTGGTGTGATGTGGGGTGGTGTGATGTGGCTTTGTGTGGCGTAGCGTGGCGTGGCGTGGTATGTAGTGTGGTGTAGTGTGCACACTCACGTGGAACATGGTGTGCGTGAAGTACGCGTCGTCGTCCTGCAGGCGCAGCGTGCGCGCCGCGGCGAAGTGCGCGTGCGCGAGCGCGGAGTGCTGTCGCCGTGACGACGCGCCGCCGAGCTCTCGGCGCACTACTCGAGCGCATACGTTTCGGGGTTCCGTGGGGGATAGTAAGCCGCCGGTACGTGGGGATGGACACGCGTGTGGTCTGTATGAAGAGAAATGGAGGGGTTGAGTACATATAGAAAGTAAAGAACACACGAAAAACACTTTAAAAATAGGTATAAGATCGTATACTACTCTTGCGCATACGATTCTAGGTTTGGTGGGGGATAATAAGCCGCCGGTACGTGGGGATGGACACGCGTGTGGTCTATAAATAAGGGGGAGGCGTTAGGTATGCATAGATAGCAAAAATCACACGAAAGACACTTTGAATATAGGTATAAGATCGTATACTACTCTTGCGCATACGTTTCGGGGTTCCGTGGGGGATAATAAGCCACCGGTACGTGGGAATGGGCACGCGTGTGGTCTGTTTAAAGAGCAATGGAAGGGTTGAGTACATATAGAAAGTAAAGAGCACACGAAAGACACTTTAAATATAAGTATAAGATCGTATACTACTCTTGCGCATACGTTTCTAGGTTCGGTGGGGGATAATAAGACCGCCGGTATGTGTTGATGGGCACGCGTGTGGTCTAGAAATAAGGGGTAGGCGTTAGGTATGCATAGATAGCAATAAGCACACGAAAGACACTTTAAATATAGGTATAAGATCGTATACTACATGCGCATACGTTTCGGGGTTCCGTGGGGGATAATAAGCCTCCACTACGTGGGGATGGGCACGCGTGTGGTCTAAACACGGAATAGGGGGGAGGCAATTAGTAAAGTTTTGTTCCAAATATACAATTTTGTTTTTTTTTATATTTAATAATGAATATAGTATACGGACATATAACGATAATAATATATTATTATACAGGGTTTCCCAAAAATGGTGGATAATCGATTGTGTGTGTTAACTTCAAAATTTATAAATTACATTTCAAAGTTTAATACATGACAACTGTTAATTTTGTTTGGCCTTAAGGGTGGAGATTCGGGCAAAATATTCTAGAACGTACAGCTCCCACGCTGATCTACTTCTGGAGGGAGCGATTCGACTGGGAGTTCTTCTGGAAGGATTGCTTCTGAACAAAGTTACCCTACTATTAATTAATCAACTATCTACTTCTCGAATAAATTAAATGTCCCAGGGCCGATTTTTAAATGCTTGGATAAAACTTATTCGTCGAATAATGTATAAAACTACAATTTTAAAAACGTATTCTAATTGCCCGTATTTGACAGTTTACGTGACATTTTAATATTATCGTGTAATACTTTATTGGACGGATAAGTTTTATCCAAGCATTGAAAAATCGGCCCCCAGTCGAACAAATTTAATGATGATGGGGTGCAGCGTCATTCTCGAATTCAGAATCGATGGTAAATGTTAAAAATGTTATGACGATTCAAAAGTGCTTTTACAAGAAGTCTAATTGAATAAATAAATGTATCAGTTTATTTATTTATTTAAATAGGTGCACACCACAGCTGACAATTTTGACTGATTATACACACACTAGCTGCTCCGCGCGGTTTCACCCCCGTGGCTCCACTCCTGTTGGTCGTAGCGTGATGATATAACCTATAACCTTCCTCGATAAATAGGCTACCATATAGGATAACACCGAAAGAATTTTTCAAATTGGACCAGTAGTTCCCGAGATTAGCGCGTTCAAACAAACAAACTCTTCAGCTTTATAATATTAGTATAGATTTACGTAGAACAATCACATGTTGCGGCAAAATGCCATCCAAATTGTATACACACAGTATAGTTGGAGGGAAAAAAATTATTAAAAAAAAAGACGGGTTTCACTCCGGGAGTGCCGGCAGAAGTGAAAACTTGATTATTAACGTTGAGCATGTTTTGGAATGGTATCCGTCTTACGCTTTTTCGATCAGGTCACGTGTCCTGACGCGGGTTTAAGATTTTATACCCATTACAGAAAAAGTGCTCAAGGCCCTTAAAATTTTTTCACTTCAATTACTTTATATAGTACAATTCATAGATCAAGTAAAATAAGTTTAATGTCTGTCTGTCGGTCTGGCTGTGTGTATCTACTCACTCGAACAAGTTGAACTGTGGGCAAGTGACCACCGGGTTCTTGCAGAGCGCGTGCTGGTTGTAGAGGTACTCCGTGATGATGGAGTGGAGTGTGACCCTCGGGGGTGACGGTGGACGGTCAGCTCCCGCGCTGAACTGCTTCTGTAGGGACCGCTTTTCCGCTGTGGGGGTTGGCGGGTGGGGGGTCGTCTGGACCTTTCTGGGGGAGGTTTTGTCGTGTTAATTTACATATTGCACGTTTTAATAATACATTAGTTATAATCTAAAATTTTCCGCCTCCTTGGTACAGTGATTGACGCGCGAGCGTAGTACCGATGGGTCCCGGGTTCGATTCCCGGTGGAGACGAAGAAAAAAAAATGTCTTGGTCTCGTAGGACACAGAAGGCTGATCACCTACTTGTCCCTAAAGAAAATCGATCAGTGAAACAGATGTATAATGCATTTGCCCCGGCGCAGTTTCATTAGTCGTTAACTCGTTCGGTATACAGCATACGGGGAGTCCCCGCAGGCGAGATAACAACCAATGAAAACAAGTTCCCCGCATGCTTAATACCGACCGTGATATCGACCAATGAAATTCATCGGTCAATATACAGCTTGGAAAATGGAGGTTCTCCCTACACCCCGCATGCGGGCCCTATCGACTAATGAAAACGGTTCCCCGAATGCTGGCCCTGTGGCACGCGTTCCAGAAATCTCTCGCACCCCGCATGCGGGCCCTATCGACTAATGAAACTGCGCCATTACCCTACTAGGGGACATGGGACTTCACTTATAACCTAAAAATTTCCGGTGTTTGATTTTACGTACCTTAATTTAATAACAGGCGGTAGCGGACTATTCTCCTCGTGTGTAGAATGGTTCAAGTCCATACTATCTCTCAGTAGACTTGCGCTACTCGTACGGGACACGGACAGACGGGGCTGTAATATGTTTATATGTATATAAGTTACTATACCTTTTGAATATTTAAAATAAATTATTTATTTTTAAGTGTTATCAGTTGATACATGTATTTCATATATTTTGTTAATGTGGAATACATTAACAAAATAGAGAATTTACTTACTATACACATTAAATAATTAAAAACTTTTCTCCTCTTTTATTTTATCGATTTACGGCGACGGTAGAGACGGTGTCTGCTTGCACACAATATACAGATACAACCAGTAGGGAAACTTCATACAACATTTTTGAAATGGCTCACATACACAAGAAAGCGTGTTTACGAGAATCGTAAGGGTATTATGACAATAATTGACAGATATAAGAATACCCTTAGACACGCTTGCTTGTGTGCGTGAGCCATTTCGAACGTTTTGTATGAAGTTTCCCTACTGTATGTATGTATATTGTGGCTTGCATGTGTATCATGTGTCGAATGTAGGCATCTGTCAGAACGTTCTTAGGGCGTCTGTGTTGGATGTTGGTAGGTATGCGTATGTACGCATATCACTAATACTCTTAACGATCTGACGGGTGTGGTACGTGCGTGTGTGTGTGGTGTCTATGCACTTCGTTAGTGTGTGTGGCCAATGCCTATCCGCTATAGTATACGGACATGCATGTACATGTGTGTGAATGCTTATCTCTTTGTACGTGTTTGTGTATTTGTGCATATGTGTGTCGGTGTGTCTTTCTCGTTGGTATCGTCGGTCGGTGGTGGGGCACGTGCAATGTGTGTGTATAATTATTGTCTGTCTGTCTGTGTGTATATACTCACTCTGGCGGGTGTAGCGGGCGCGTACACGGGCGGGGGGTGCGGGTGTGTGGGGGCGGGCGGGGGGCCGGGGGGAGGTAAGGCTGCTTCCCTTTGTAACGTTGCAGCACTTTCGTGTAAGCCCCGAGCCGCAAGATGGCGCGCTACTAATTGGAGTAATTGCCGCTCGTTGTAGTTGATGCGCGTTTGCGCTACCACGTTCGCCTGTTAGGTAAAAGATAGATAGATAAAAGATTGGATGATTCGTTTACGTACTGTCAACAAATTTACATACAAAACGGAAAACAATAGTTAAAATTGACCCAAAATGAAACTGCCTGCATATCTATTAAGCAGAGTTTTCTTATAAAAAATACAATACACCTTAAAAATTACTGCAACATAAATTAGGCGTTAATTTCAATGAATTTTTTTCTCATTTGTTCATTGCCAAATGTAAATTGTTTTCATTCACTAATTTACTAACTAAAATGTCCAGGTTTTCGTTAAGTCGTTCACTCAACCACTGTACATTTAGAAAGAAAGAAAATACGTTTAATCACAAATACTTAACTACAATTTTTCATTTATACCTAATACACTTTAGAGAAAAATACACATTAATAAATTTAAACCTTAAAATACAATAAATATATTCAAATATTAGTCGGTATTCGTGATTAGGTGGACTACTCAGCATTTGTGTCTCCGTATTAGAGGAGAGGCGCCGCATTTCTTGATTTTTTTCATTCATTCAATTTTCATTCGTTCATAAATTCTCTCCATACACATTTTATTCTTTCAATTCATTCATTCACTCACTCACCCGGTGTATATTAGCGAGCGACGTCTCGAACTCTGCTCCCTTGTGCTTGCTCTTGCCGGAGACACGCTCGAGCAACTCAAGCGCGTACTTTTGGAACATCACGTGCTCTTGACGCTTCTCTTGTAAAATAGGATCGCGCATTAACACTGAAAATGTATTTAATAAATAATAAATAAATATTTCAGGACAATTTTCACACACGGCACGATCTGATCCCATACTAAGCTTTCGCTTGTGTTATTGGAAACTAGATGGCTGATAAACATACATATATAATTTTAAATAAATACTTATATAGATAAATAACACCCAGAAATAGAGCAAACATCTATGTTCATCACACAAATATTTTCCCTGTGTGGGAATCGAACCCACGACCGCTGGCTTGGAATGCAGGGCCACTACCAACCAAGACAACCGGTCAGTCGATTGTCAGTCGTTGATGGTCAGTTGATTTAGAGTGATTATTATTAAAGAAAAAGAAACTTTTTTATTTCTATGAATGAAATTACACGTAAATAAATAAATTTCATTTATACTTAATTTTCGGAGTCAACTATTTAGTTAAATAATTACTGGCAGATGACAACATATTAAAAAAAAATTAGCTATTTTCCGATATTAAAGAAAACTTGTATCTTCGAGGTAGTATAAAGCGGTATACTTCAAGTCAAACATTTATTTATTCAATTAGACTTCTAGACGCACTTTTGAATCGTCATTACATATTATTTTTAACATTTACCACCGATACGGAAAGAAAGAAGAAAGAAAGATCATTTATTTGACTCCATAATAATAACAAACAATACAGCAGAAATAACAGAAATAATAATACAACAGAAAGCAGTATCTACGAAGAAGAACCGGCAAGAAACTCCATAGTTGCTCTTTTAAGGGCCGATTTTTCAATGCTTGGATAAAACTTATTCGTCGAATAATGTATAAAACTACCATTTTAAAAACGTATTCTAATTGCCCGTATTTGACAGTTTACGTGACATTTTAATATTATCGTGTAATACTTTATTGGACGGATAAGTTTTATCCAAGCATTGAAAAATCGGCCCTAAATCATGTCTTAGGTGCCGAGTGACAGTACCTCTGTCACCACCATAATTATATCCAAGCTATTAGAATATTAGAACTTATTCAATACTCACCCTGTATCTGCGAAGTTGTGAACAGCGGAAGCTTGGATATGATCTGCCGAACGGTCGGACATCGAGCTAAACCGGCAAGCGCTCTACAAGCGAGCCCTCGTATACGGTCCGCGTCCGTTATCGGCGATTTGACCATCATTAGCGATAGTAACACCTGCAAATTGCGTAGTTTTCGTAAAAACATCAATAAAAAGAGCATGTTTGTAGAGCACACGTGTCAGAAGTGAAACTTCTTTAGCATGATTCAAAGATACCAAATCTGTCACCTATCGTCGAAGTAACAAAAGAGGTTTCACTTCTGAATTCTGATACGTGTGCTCGGCACACATGTTCTTTTTTATGCATCGCTACTTATAAAAATTTCAAAAAACATATACAATAAAAATTAAATACATTATCCTTACCATTATGCCATTGTTAGTTCGTACGCTCTCCCAAACTTTTTGTATCACGTCCTCGTACGATTTGACCGCCGCTTTCTTCTTCGTAGACCCGGTTAGCGAAAACCGAGCTGTTGAAACACCAGACTGAAAGAGATAATATATTAATATTTAATATAAATTTATAAAGAATAGAAAAAATTCGATCACTCAGCGGGACTCGAACCCGCATCCTTTCACACCAATCCGGGGCGGATACCTGACCAACTCAGCCACTCGTGACCCGCCAGAGCGATCGAATTTATTCTATTCTTTCAGTTTTATGTGTCTAGTGTGAAAGAGATAAGTTATGGTTAAGTTAGAAGTAGACATCGGATTATTTTTTTGCATTTGCATATTTGCATATGCAAATGCATAAAACTCTCTAATTACGGCGTTAGTGCATATTTTAGCCTTTTTCCCCAATCGTGCATATTTCGTTAAGTAGCGGGAGTTTTGATTGGTCGAATAACCCTTATTAGCCAATCAGAACGCTCAGCGAGTAAACAAACCCATTTTGGCATGGTAGAATGGCCAAAAATTTCAAAATGGGCTCCATTTTAAGTAAATTTTGAGCCATTCAGAATAGGGCTAGATTATACTTTTGGGAATAAAAACTTAAAACACGGGTTGAATTCCAAAACAGGGCTAGATTTAGCCCGGAAAGGTCTAAGGTGGCAACACTGGGCTGTACAGTCACTGTTTCTGTACAGTCTTTGATTGAAATATATAGAAATAATAAAGGTTTTTTGATTTTGTATTGTGCATATTTTAGGCATATCAGTCGTTTTTAGTGCATATTTCGGCCATTTTTTGTGCATATTTGCATGCATATTTTGGCATTTTGTTAGTGCATATAATCCGATGTCTAGTTATAAGGTTGAAACTTGAATTTTATTTAAAGAGCCCTCCTCAGTATAAAGTTGAGGCAAGTTGAAGCTTGTTAACTTAAACATTTATACCGGAATGCATAACTTAGGGCTAAATTACCTCGTGATTTGATTGCTTGAATTATATTTCAAAAGTAGGCAACTTGAATCCTATCCTACTAATCCTACTAGTTTGTGAGGATGTGTGTGTGTTTGTTACTCTTTCACGCAAATACTACTGAACCGATTACAATGAAATTTGGCACACATATAGAGGGTAACTTGGATTAACACATAGGATAGGTTTTATCCCGGAAATCCCAAGGGAACGGGAACTATTTTTCTTTGAAATCGCGGGCGGAGCCGCGGGCGGAAACCTAGTAAAAAACTAGACGCACAATCCCCTATTAAAAGATCGTCAAAATGTCCGAGCGGTGTTGTATAAAAAATTCATCCAAATTTCAAATTAACACCTTATTTCGTTCCAATAATGTTCACAGTCTATTGCATGCGCGCATTAGCAAAAAAAATCCAACGCAAAACTCTGCCTTTGAATATATTAGGCAGAGTTTTGCTTCGGACAATAATTTTATTTTGACGTGAAACTTCTTTATCGGGGTTGGTAAAAAAAGTAGTGTAACATTTTTTCGTTACGCGTGACATTTTTCCGTTACGCGCCATCTTTTTCTTATTCCTACCACACGTGATTCGACGTATTTCTGTAAAGTTGCATATAGTAAATTATTTTTATAAAAATAAGGTCATAAAGAAGTTTCATTTCTTACGTGTGTACACTAGTACACGCACACATTTTTTTTCTTTATAAACATGATATTTTGTCTCGTTGTTTATTGTAATCATCAACTCACCCGGTGTAAAGGTGCGCACACACAGTTGACAAGCACGTTTAATGCCGCCTTTTGTACTTCTGGTTCCACCACTATATCACCGTCCGCTGCACCTGTAATAATTTGTGTAACAAAATCTTGAATTTATAATTACTACTATTACAAAGGCTTTTTTTGTTTATTACGATTTCACAACATTTGCTATTTTTTTACTGGATAAACATGTGCGGATCCGGCGTAAATAGCTAGTATTTACCGTATTTTTATATCTCTAAAAGTCTAAAACTGACAAAAGTTAGTTATGGTTGAAGAAGAACAATATTGTCACTTTATTGTATTTCGGTGTTGCGATATTTTGTTTTGTTGTGGTGGTGTGTGGCGTGGCGTGTGTGTTAGTGCAAGTGTTAGCTAGTTTTAGTTGAAGTGACAATATAGATATAGTCACTTTATTGCATGTCGACGTTGCGATATTTTGTGTGGTGTGGCGTGGCATGTCGTCACGAGGGGTGTTGTGGCGTGGCATGTGTGGCTAACACACAATATTTTAGTGTAGTAACTTTTTAAAATACATACACTTCACGTCGGGGTCACCAATTTGTGGGGTGCGTGATAATGGATGTTAACAGTAGGTACAGTACCTTTTATTGATACACAAATAATCACACACTCACAGTTTATTTATCGTTTATTACTCCACATAGAAGGAGAGAGGATTCCATATAATATTTAACAGACACAAGAAACATTTTTAACATTAAAATATACGAAATAAAAAACACTGACAACATGCGCATTCAATAACTAAGATCGTACTGATTTAATTTTAAATTATAAAGAAACTTAATGAAGAAGTATATCGATGTACCCGCTCGATTCGTGATATTTTTGTCGCGGCACGCATACTACGCAAATACCGCGACTATGTCATGGAATAATAAATATTATAATTATTTTGTATGAGTGTAATGCATGTCTGTATTTTTTGTGTTTTTGTGTGATGAATGTTTGTGTTATAATTAAATACTAATATAAATATGAAATAAAATATTTAAATATTTGTTATGTGTAATACATACGCATGATAAAATACATACACTAAAATATTGTGTGTTAGCCATAGTGTGTAAGTGTCGGTGCAAGTGCGTGTGCGCTCACCGAGCACGATGTGCACGCCGGTGGTGAGCTCGGTGTCGCGCATGTCGAGCCGCTCGGTGAGCAGCAGCTGCACGCGCGGCGCCACGCAGCAGATAGCCACCACGTCCAGCGCTGAGCGGACTGTCTCCGCTCTGTGTGTGAGGAAAAAACGTGATTTTATGAAAAACAATTTAAAAGTCGCATAATCTTTAACTTTTTTTGTCAAAAAAGACACAAAATAACAAGAGGATGGCATCCCCACTCGAGGATGGCAATCCCCACTCGAAAATGGCCCTACTACACTTCAGAGAGGCCAATCCTCACTCGAGAATGTCATGCCCACTGAAATCTAAATGTATATCTTTTGTAATCTTCTAAATTGTATATCTTTAAAATTGTAAATGTATATCTTTATGTGATTCTGACAATAAATGTGTTTTATTTATTTATTAATTTATTTAAATCCCCGCTCAAGGATGGCATCCCCAAACTCACCGGCCGTTAAAGTTCCAGTCATACGCGTAGCCCACAACCTGCAGCAGCAGCGTGACGCCACCGAGCGCGAGCAGCTCGTCTGCGGTGTCTCACCCCCCTACACCCCCCTTGATGCCCATCCTCACAAGAGGATGGCCATCCCCGCTTAAAGATGGCCCCAATACACCTCCAACATGTCAATCCTTACAAGAGGATGGCATCCCCTCTCAAGGATGGCCATCCCCGCTCGTAGATAGCCCCACTGTACCTCCAAGACGTCAATCCTCATAAGAAGATGGCATCCCCACTGTAATCCCCGCTCGAGGATGGCATCCCCAAACTCACCGGCCGTTAAAGTTCCAGTCATACGCGTAGCCCACAACCTGTAGCAGCAGTGTAACTCCGCCGAGCGCGAGCAGCTCGTCGGCGGGCGGCCAGCGAGCGCAAGCCGCGTGCTGCACGAGCTCTATCTGCTCTTGGATCTCTTCGGGGGACGATTTCGACGCCTAGTTTGTAGAAAAAAAGTTGTAAAAAAGTTGTTAAATCAATCAATCAATCAATCATCAGCCTTTCGATGTCCACTGCTGGACGTAGGCCTCTCCTAATGCACGCCAAAAAAAGTTGTTAAATCTCGAAAAATAATAATAATCGATAAGTCTTTAAAATCGATAAGTTGTAAAATTAAATTGTAATATTGACATGACTTTAAAAGAGCAACTATGGAGTTTCTTGCCGGTTCTTCTCCGTAGATACTGCTTTCCGAATCGGTGGTAAATTTTAAAAATATATAATGACGATTCAAAAGTGCTTTTATAAGAAGTCTAATTGAATAAATAAATGTTTGAGTTTGATATCATAGATGGGTAATGGTAAGATATCGATTTCAATGTCAAAAACAATGTCAATGTTGAAAACAAGACCGTAACGGATTATATCTATCTACAAAATAAGGGCGGCAATACACGGACCGCGACATGAACTATGGACATTCATTCACCGCCGTACACATGACTGCTCGAGCAGTCGCGACCGCTTCAAGCCGTCAACTGCGCGGTTTGTAGCGACAGCTCGAGCAGTCAACGACCGACCGCTCGAGCAGTCCGTGTACGTCACTCAGCCGTTGACTGCTCGAGCAGTCCGTGTACGGCAGTGACTATAGTTCACCGCGCGGTCGCGGCTTCAAGCCGTCGGTCTCAACTGCTTGAAGCAGTCCGTGTACGGCCGCCCTTTGACTTTTTGTGCAAGATTGTATATGTTGTTGAAAACAATAATGTATGTGCATTAACATGTATCTGACTGACCTTATAAGGCGGCGGTTCGGGCACAGTGTCGCCTTGCTGTCTCGCAACTTGTGCCGCTCGTATTCGTAAGTGCGCTTCGAAGTACCTGCAAAATACGAACATATTATATTTATTTTTGGCGATATAATTTTTGACACTATTAATTTTTTGTGTTTTTCTACTTTTCATGTACCCAAAAGACGAATGGCAGTCGTCGTTACATAAAGATTTTAGTAAAAAAAATATAGCCCAAAAATAGCCTACCAAAAACTGCTCAAAGCGACCCAAGAAGTTTTTAATCCCAAAAAAAAATCAGTACAAAAGATTTTCCCAGACAAAATCTATTGAATACAGCTTAAAAAGTTTCCTATACCAAAAAAAACAGCCCTATAACATTTTCCCCTACAAAAAACTGCTCAAACCAACAAAATAAGTGTTCGGTGCAATGACCACCGAACAGCCTAGTCAGCAAATACTAGGTATCGCGGGCGGCGTTTAACATAAATTCATGCAGTCCACAAAATAACATATTACCGTCGCGACGCGTACATAACATTAACATTAAACATATTATAACATAACATAAAAATCTAACAGAATAATTAATATATAATTTAACAATTATTAATAATAGCATTAACAGTAAAACATTAGCAAGTAAAGTATAACAGTGTTTTGTAACAAACAAGTAGAACAGTGATTTTAGTAATAAATTAATTAGTGTCAATTTTAGTTTAATTTTATAACAAATCCCTCCAACACTAGCCACGCAGCCCATCACTGGGTCTATCGCCCTACAATAAGTTTTTTTCTCCTAAAAACAATCCAGCCATAAGATTTTTCCCTTACGAAAACTTGCTGTACACGACCAGAAAAGTTTCCCATACACAAAAATGTATATCTTTTATATCTATTACTAAAATTACCTTCGTAAAGCGACACACACGTGCCTCACAATCTGTCTCGCTGCGCACGTCTCATCATCAGACACCCGGAGCTCCTCATCATCAGACCCGAGGATCGGTAGGGTGGATATCACGTTGTACAGTTTTCGGAGACCGTCCTGGAATGGAAATAAAAATATATATGTCGGAGATCCCCCCCTGATATTACCGAACGCAAGCACATGACTCACGGAGTGCACTTGGACATGGCCGTGGTAGCGGACGGGCATTCAAGTATTGGAGCTCGTGCCGAGCGGACGTGTCTGTTCGAGTCTATATCAGTCTATGTTATTTTGAGTTTAGATTCGCTATACAAAGTATTCATTTCAGTTCATTAGTGATTTCAGTTATTATTGTCAGTGTTAGATTCCGTTTATGTCTTTTGATGCTCGAAGTTACCCAAGATGCCCAATGATATAACCAGCCCACATAGTCTTAAAATCCAGCCGCAGCCGACATATATTTATTGAGATAAAATCAAATCAATGTTCCAGTGGCAACAATTAAGTGTTTGTACTTTTTATTGTATAGTATTTTAATAAAAAAAAACACATCAAATTCGCTAGAAGACACAATTTTTTTTATTAAAATCCAACCGTTCAGGAGTACAGTGACAAATACACACACAAAAAAAAATTAAGAATTTAGTTTTTTCTTTCCATATTTTATACTAGCTGCCCGTACAATACATATTTTTGGCAAAAATTTAAGAAAAGAAAATAATATCGTCAACCGAGGCAAGTGTGACAGTGGGGCTAGTGTAACAAATTCAAATTACGCGCCCTAAACACGTTTATTTGTTTTAACGCCATCTAACGTACGTTAGAAGAACTTATTCATCATTAATTTTTGTATCGACACACAGCAAATACTCAACTGTTTTACCGACATACGCCATTTTGAAAAACAAAGCGAATTATGATTGAAGTCCGTGATATCTGGGACGTCGCGTTTAGTGATTTTTGGTGTTTTGGAGTGTTGTTTTAAGGAGTTAAAGGTAAGCGACAAAGTATTACGATTTGTATTAAGTTTTATATGTTTCTGTGCCCAAATTTCTGATATTCTTTGACATATGTGCAATGTCACACTTACCTCACCCGCTAACCTAACATGGGAAAGTGTGACACAGTCACACTTACCCCAGCCCTTTTGTATGAGGATACCATGATAGTGATGGGACAGCATATATTTATACAACGATTTTTTTAAAAGTAAAATTGAAGCATTTTTTTTTGTTTTAGATGGTACGATACTATAAAAGAAAAGCTACTGATAAATACTCTCAAGAAACTCTACGCGAAGCAGTCAAAGCAGTACGGGAGCAGCATATGACCCGCATGAAAGCATCCAGAGTTTACAATGTTCCTAGAGCAACTATAATTTCACACGTAAATGGTGTTCGTGGTGTAAAATCGAAATCTCATGGGAGACCAACAGTTTTTTCAAAGGATTTTGAGAAGAAAATGGCTTCAATTGTAATAGTTACTTTTTTTAATTAAATATAATATTTAACTAATAAGTACATATTTACGTTTTATTATGCTTAAACCTTCCCGGGGGAAGTGTAACATACTGTCACATCACTAGTCCTCGAAAAATCTGTCACACTTACCCCTTCTAGAATATAAATCTGTTGCAAGCAAGAATAGACTATCGTGTTATTGAATTAGATTATAAATTAAGTTGACATATTTAATATCTCATTATTTCAGTAAGAGACCAGCAACAATAACCAGAGGAACAAATAAAAATGCTATCTGTTACACTTGCCCCATTCCTGGGGTAAGTGTGTCAATCTCCAACCTTCCTTTCTTTTTGCTTACGTATGTCACACAAAACTTCTAGGAACATTACAAATCATTGTTAAAATATTGAACAAATGAATAATTAATGTATTAAAATTAAAATATCGGCATAGGACTATTACGGTAACGAAATATTAAAAAAAATAATTTGTACCATTTAAATTTATGTCACACTTGCCTCGGCTGACTTAATTTTTACTTATTGAAAAACCTTGCAATTTCTTAAGATCTTCTTTCATAAGATCCTGACAAGAACGAATACCTCAAAAAAATCGATCAAAATATTTATCGACACCGGTTAATTTGTTGGGTTGGTGCCATGACCAAGGCAAATAGGGATTTATCTTCTATACTATAATAATATTATAAAGCTGAAGAGTTAGTTTGTTTGTTTGATCGCGCTAATCTCGGGAACTACTGATCCGATTTGCAAAATTCTCTCGGTGTTAGATAGCACATTTATCGAGAAAGGCTATATATCATCACGCTAAGATCAACAGGAGCGAAGCAATGCGGGTGAAACCGCGGGGAACAGCTAGTTTTATATATAAGAGATATAAAAACTTCCCATAAAAAATAAACATAACGTACCTGATTGTCAAACTCCTCTAAAATAACTCTAAATTGGAACGACAGGCCAAAGAACATGGTCGCGTGACATCGGCCAGAGTCGTGAGAGCACTCTAGTAGCCATAGTGCGTATCTGAAATTATAGTAGAACCATTTTAATAGGCAACATTGGACAGTTCAACAAAATTCAACAACGTAACCTAGTAACGACGACATAGAATAACATGATATTTCGTTTTGTTAGAAATGCACATTTGCTCAACTTTTTTCAATTACGACTACATATTTATAATAATAATGACCGAAGTAATTTTAAGATTTCATTTTACTGATAAACCATTCTAAACATAATAATTATTCAGAATTGAAGAACTGACGTCGCTACAATTTTGTGTCTATAAACCTTTGATCTTTTTTAATACCAGAGACGTTACTCTAAAAATCGAAATCTGACATCTAGAATCAAATGCATTGATTAGTTGTGAATAAAAATCATCATAAATTCGATTGACAAATGTTTCAAATCCGTATCGATTAATTCACTTTAATCGATGATTTTAAGCAGGTTACCTCTCTTCGAAGATAAAATTGATAGACGTCAAATGTTGCCTATTAAATTGGCTCGACAATAGATATCACCATTATTATCATCGTCCATCGTCTTCATCGTCGTAAAATATCTATATAAATAAGTTTGACCACTATTCCGCCTGATGTTAAGTGTGATATATCTATCTATGTATACAGGGTGTCCCACTATTGGTATACTAAGCGCCAAGGGACTTGTAGTTTTGCATACATTGATCACGTAAAAAATACTTAAACAACAAAATTACGTCAAAAATTTTCAGCCAGCAAATACCGCTTCGCCAATGTGAGCATTTTGTCTATGAAAACATAATCTTAAAGGATAGCTCACGTGCTGGAGGCAAAGTTGGGCGGGTTGCTTGTTATGGGTGTACACAAAGAGTTTTAAGAATTCATCTATTTGAAAAAAAATGCGTCAGGAAGTATTTTTTACGAACTCAGCATATGCTAAACTATAACCTCCTTTGAGCTTAGTATACCAACAGTGGGACACCCTGTATCTTAGATCATTAAGTAATGGATGGAGCACGCTGGCAAATGTTCTAACTAAACTTTCTGCCGGTTTTGGTGCGGGGAGGGTAACTCACACTTTGAAACACAATCACACATTCACAAAAATAATTTGTGTCTTTACAAACTCAAACTATTACAAAATGGACAGACTAGCATGTTTTTGCACACATACATCGATTACACAGAAAAATCTCTATACATATACGTAATAATACAATCGCTCTAAAGGGATGTAACCATATCGATATTACAAAAATAATAATTTTGTTGAAATTAGAAATAACATTAATATTATATTCATAAAAAATACTACACAGGTCATTTGTAACGTTTTCATCATTATTATATGCATACGAAAAAACAATAAAACGCCATTTTATTTGTATTTGAATATGTATTTATTCAACACATCACATATTATATTCAATAAAATAAATATCGGCCCAGAAATTTTTATTATTTCTGTACCGAGGTGTCCATTCTGATTTTCTCCCACAGCATTCAATCCACCTTAGCCTTAAAGCAGGATTTTTTGTAAATCTGAAATATACGCAATATTCGTACATACATATAAATAAAGTAGCTGCTCCGCGCGGTTTCACCCCCGTGGCTCCACTCCTGTTGGTCGTAGCGTGATGATATATACCTTCCTCGATAAATGGGCTATCTAACACCGAAAGAATTTTTCAAATCGGACCAGTAGTTCCCGAGAATAGCGCGTTCAAACAAACAAACAGACTCTTCAACTTTATAATATTAGTATAGATTACATAATAGAAAGGTTACAAGATTAACATTACAAAAAAAACGGCTAAATGCGAGTCGGACTCGCGCACGCAGGGTTCAGTACCATTAAAATATTCTGCCAGTTAAAAGTAACCGAGCGTAAATTTCAATAAATATATACAAGACTTACAAAATAAACATTATACTCCTTTTTATGCAGTTGTGTAAAATTTTAATATAATAAAGATTAATAATTCTCATCTCATTTCAAATTATACTTAGAAAAATATTTTTTTATCGACGTTCAAGTTAAAAGCAGTCCGTCACTAAGAAAGTCGTAAAAAATAACGACCTTTTAAGCGACGAGTTTTTAAATTCAACTCTATCACTAAGTTCATAAAGATTAAATTTGAATTTCTCTTCAAGATAGTCTCGCTACATCACTTTATAGTCTCGTGGGGAGTGCGGTTCAATATCGCGTTCTAAATTCAACTTTATCGCTTAGTTCATAAAGAATTTGTATATTTTCTCTTCAAGATAGTCTCGCTACATCACTTTATAGTCTCGTGGGGAGTGCGGTTCAATATCGCGTTCTAAATTCAACTTTATCGCTTAGTTCATAAAGATTAAATTTGTATATTTTCTTTCCATGATAGTCTCGTGAGGCCGCATCAATGATCGAGTACACACATGACTCGATTATTTGTCTTGATCATATCGCTAAACGATACATCGACGATTATTAGAAATTGCATTTAATTAGAAATGTACGTTAAAAAAATAAAAAAATATACACAAATGAAAGGTTATTCCATCTTTTTTAATATTCGACATGTTTGAATTGCTTCTGCAAGACTTGACAGTGCAAAACGGCATTTTTAGCGGAGCACTCGCAGACGTCCTTTCGATGTTTTACGAATACGCAGAGTGTTCGTAATCGATTACGCAAGTAGTTTTTATGAAAGCATAAGATTTTTCGATTCGAATAATCTTATACCTCGGCAAAAGGGGAAACGCCTGCGTGTGTTATCCATTACTTAATGATCTAAGCCCTGTATATAAATGTGATTTTTATATGTAATATGTGAAGGAGCACGCCTATTAAAAAAAACACGCACACAAACAAACTAATGAAATTATTACTCCCTACTCCGTCACTGTAATCCTTGATAAGTGTAAAAAATTTTAATTAAATGTGTCAGTGTATGTATAATTCCTTTATAATGGATTTGGACCCACTTTAAAGATTGGTGACAAAGTAATAATTTTGATTTTGAGCGTGTTTTTGAAGTGAAAACTTCTTTAGCGGCGTTGAGCACTTTTTCTGTAATGGGTATAAAATCTTAAACTCGCGTCAGGACACGTGACCTGATCAAAAAAGCGTAAGACGGATACCATTCCAAAATATCCAACATGCTCAACGTTAATAATCAAGTTTTCACTTCTGCCGGCACTCCCGGAGTGCAACCCGTCTTTTTTTCCTATCTTTTTTTCAATCTTTTGTCTATCTTTCCTACACTTACCGCACTAAATCAGCCAATGTCCTCCTTGGCAACAGACACACTCTTTCCATAGCATCTTCACAATATGCCAGATAGTAGAGACATATAGAAACTCCTGTAGCGGCCACCGATGGTCTTGGTACTTCGAGGAATTTCTGTAAAAGATAAATTATTACTAGATAAATTATGTGGTAGATAAATTATTTAATTAAATGCTATATGGTTACTTAATCAACCACCGCCTCCTCGGTACAGTGGTTGACGCGTGGGCGTAGCACCGAGGGGTCCTGGGTTCGATTCCCGGTGGAGACGAAGAAATAAAAAAATGTCTCTGTCTGGCAGGACACAGAAGGCTGATCACCTACTTGTCCCTAAAGAAAATCGATCAGTGAAACATATGTATAATGCATCTGCCCCTTACCCCACTTGGGGACATGGGACTTCACTTGGTTACTTAATCTATACTAATATTATAAAGCTGAAGAGTTTGTTTGAGCGAGCGAAATCTCAGGAACTACTCATCCGATTTGAAAAATTCTTTCGGTGTTAGATAACCCATTTATCGAGGAAGGCTAGAGGCTATATATCATCACGCTAAGACCAACAGGAGAGAACTGCGGGTAAAACCGCGGGGCACAGCTAGTACTATATAAACACAAAAACAATCATTATTATTATTTAAAACTAGCGGTCCGCCCCTGCTTCGCCCGTGGTACATATTTACGTTTTCTCTTTATAAGAATCATCCTTGTACTTCAAGGAATATAATAAAAAAATAATTATCGAAATCGGTTCAGCCGATGTTGATGCCGTGACAACGCGAAACGGGTTTCATTTTTACACGCTTTATATTAGCTTCACCTGTATGTTTGTAACCGACTTCTTTGGGCGCGATTTTGACCCACTTTAAACGGCCAGATTTCGTTCAAACTTTGTAGATTTATTTAGGACCGATGACAATACAATAATTTGATAAAATAAATAATAGTTAAAAAAAATAAAAAACACGCGTTTTATAGAAAACCGAACTAAAAGCGTGTTTTTAGTTTTTTTAAACTATTATTATTATAATAGATAAACACAAAACCATACCTGCAAACCGCCCATATTAATGAAATCTATCGAGAACTTCTTATGACACAGCAGAGCCGCTAAATACTTCAATGCTTCGAACGCCAATCGTGAATCTTTCGACTCCCTCACGTTTAGATAGCCTAAGATCAGTCCTAGAGCGTCTTTCTCGAACACGTGCGATAGAAACTGGAAAAAAATAAATAAAATACACACCTACTACATAGTATAAAACAAAGTCGCTTTCTCTGTCCCTATGTATGCTTAAATCTTTATAACTACGCAACGGATTTTGATGCGGTTTTTTTAATAGATAGAGTGATTCAAGAGGAAGGTTTTAGTATATAATTTATTATGTTTTAGACAAAGCGGACGAAGCCGCGGGCGGAAAGCTAGTATTAGATAGCAAGAAAAATAATGTAAAGAAACTAATTTTGAAGAATGAAATGATAATTATTTATTTTTTATTTTTAGTTCGATTCCCGGTCGAAACAAGTGAATTTTTCAAAATCTTTGAATGTAGTTCTATTTCTTTTTTAAAAATAAAGGAATGTGTGTTTCCTCTGAGCCAAATTTGCTATCTTCAGTATTTCAAGTACTTTCCCTCCAGGGACCATCGAAAATTTCCACACTGTATATGTTCACTTAGATCTATAAAACTACGCAACGGATATCGATGCGGTTTTTTTTGAATGGATATAGTGGTCAAGGAAGGTTTTATTAAATTTGTCAAATTCATATGAAGCGGACTATTGCCTCGCTCATTTAAAACTCTGCCCAATACAAGTGTAGGCAGAGTTTAGTTTCAGACAATTTTAAACGTGAATCTGAATTTAGTTGTTTATTATAATAAAATCCATTACTAGATATTCTTCACAAATATACTTATGATTTAACTTTAGGATATTTCTCGAAAATAAAGCTACTTATACAATAATATTCAGAGACTAAATTATTTGAATTCGACTCACCTCTTGATATTCTCCCATCGGTGTTAAATACCTTAATATAAGCATTTGTTTCGTTGCGTCTGTAGGTGGATGTATTTGTATGTTGCCTGAAAAAAAGGAGAAAAATACATAAAAAAATTTATAATAATTCAGCATATTGTCAAGAAAAACTAATTAAAAAAAAATTGGTTGTCTGTAAAGTCCGTTTACTGACGATAGTTGAACGTGACAACGTCCGATTGTGCTTCTTTGTCGCTCGATCCGCGCTCTCGCTTGCACTTCAAGCCTTACATGGAACGCCTCAGAGCGAGGTAACGCCGCATGAGTCATGTTTTTTCGTGCGTGCAGCCGGCTCTATCGAATTATAAGACGTTGTCACGTCAAAAAGACGTGTGGCACTCGGGGACTGCCGCGATAAAGCTATTGCATGCTATGCCTTCAAGCCACACCTCCGTCACACCGTGCCCGTCGGAGTGGGGAGCGTGAGGTTTTTCGTTTCGGGATTTCTCGATTCAGTCCCCGCGCTCAAGGCCCGCGATAGAAGCTATGCAAAAGCACACCCCGGACACTCCATACAAAATGATCGTTTTGACAGTCACACTGTAGAGACTGCAAATGTGTGTGTTAACGCTTTATGGTTGGCACATTTGTGACTAGCATAAAAAAAAATTCGCGTTTTTCTGATGAAATACATCCGTAAACAGCACAATATCTAACCATTTTCTACGAAAAACGATAATCACAAATCCAAAATAATAAAATTACTTTAAGTCAATTTGATTAATGTTGTCAATCTTCGTTGCGTATCGTCCTTGCAGAAAAATATGGCCCATTTTATGTCTGATCGCGCGGGGGTGAGGTAAGTTTAATTTTGGCGGGAGGCGGAGAGTGTCCGTTCTGTAGCGTTTAGCTACTATTATGTATTCTGTGGCAAAAGCTTAAAAAAAATAATAATAATACAGCATATTTTCATGATGAACTAATTTAAAAAAAAGTTCCTTCACTATTGGATATGAACATGATCCCTTAGTACTATAATATAGGCTATGTATGTACCACGAGCAAAGCCGGGCGAATCGCCAGTCCCTACTATATTAAATATTGTATTATAAATTCTAAAGCAACTCTATGCGTCTGTCTATCTGTTTGCCTCTTCTTCACGCCTGAATTGACTGAACCGATTTTGACGAAAAATGAAATTTCATATAATACTAGCGGTCCGCCCCGGCTTCGCCCGTGGTACATATGAAAAATAGATGTTGGCCGATTCTCAGACTTACCCGATATGCACAGAAAATTTCATGAGAATCGGTCCACCCGTTTCGGAGGAGTATGCAGACTAACATTGTGACACGAGAATTTTATATATAAGATAAATAGTTGAGTCCTGGTAAAGGACATAGCACAGGTTTTATCCCGGAAATCCCACGGGAACGGGAACTATGCGGGTTTTAATTTAATAACGCGGACGTAAAGTTAGCCCATTTATCGAGGAATCATCACGCTAAGACCAACAAGAGCAGAGCAATCCGGGTAACACCGCGGGGCACGGCTAGTATATAATAACTTACCAATAACATATGTCTCCATTTCGACCCAACTAGAATTTGACGATGTTTCATGTATCTGTGGCCTACAAGCGCTGCCGGGCGGCGACCATACTACATCTGTTGAAAATACATTATTTATTGAATCTATACTTCACTACATAGTATAAAACAAAGTCGCTTTCTCTGTCCCTATGTCCCTTTGTATGCTTAAATCTTTAAAACTACGCAACGGATTTTGATGCGGTTTTTTTAATAGATAGAGTGATTCAAGAGGAAGGTTTTAGTATATAATTTATTAGGTTTTAGACAAAGCGGGCGAAGCCGCGGGCGGTAAGCTAGTATATTATAAAGCTGAAGCGTTTGTTTGTTTGATCGCGCTTATTCGGTGTTAGATAGCCCATTTATCGAGGAAGGCTATAGGCTATATAATATCATCACGCAGAAACAGACAAATAAAAAAAGCGCGTGTGTGCAATGCACACGTGTCAGAAGTGAAACTTCTTTGGCAATATTCTAAGTTACAAAAATGGTCGCCTTACTCGATGATGTGATGGTATTGCCATGACGCGACCTTGAAATTTTACTCTCAACGCGGCTAAAGAAGTTTCACTTCAAAAAATAGTGATAAATATATTTATTATAAATACAAATAGGAATTAAACACATCACGAATACGTGACACAACTAAAATTTTGCCGATTCCACGCGTGGTCGTTCTCCTTTGATAAAATAATGAATGAGTGAAATAATATTAATATTGAATTAAATAATATTAGAAAAAATGTATAGACTACAGGCCCATGTTGAAAAAGTTATGGGTCATTTGAACCACCAGGTGACCTATCTATAACGATATAAGAGCAAAAAATAATAAGATTCAGCACTATGCCGTCACTTGTAAGCTGTCCAACTGAGTGCAGGCGAGGATTCGAAAGTACAGGTAGAGATTTTTTCCCCTTGTCTCCATGATTTTTGTACGGCGTTGCGGAATAATGGATTAAAAGCAGTATAGAAATAGTATGACACAGATGCCGTACAAAAATGGTGGTCCACAAAGTCGGAATTTATTTTTATTTTCCTACAATTGCCGGGGTAAATTTGGTCATTTTATTTTAGGATCAAAGAGTCTAAAGTACGGCCAACGAGAAGCGATATCAAATGTAAACAAAACACATGCAAGGTCATTGGGAATTGCAGGGGTGCGTAACTTTTTGAAAGTTGGATTAGATAGATAGATAGATAGATAGATAATTCTTTATTGCACACACACAAGATTTACAATAAACACAGAGAAAGACAAATAGATGCAAGTATGTACAAATGGCGGCCTTATCGCTAGGCAGCGATCTCTTCCAGACTACCATTAACATTAACAGGAAAACACATTTAAAGGAGGTTGGATTTATATAGTTTTAAAAAATATCCGGCAAATTGTAATAATACCAAAAAGGATAGTCTATTTTTATAAATTTTATCATAATTTGAATTATTGTATAATGTAGATTTAAAATAAATCACGCGAATAAAAATAATTTTCTCAATCATAAAATATAATAAGAATAAAATGGCCACCCGAATGTTGGCGAATCCGTCTTGACGTTGTTATGTTTTTGCCGGGAGAACGAGACATTACGACAAAGGCACAAGATGGAAAGAGATGGATATTAGATTGTCAACGCCACAGTTGTTTTTTAGGTGAATGACCTTTTGTATCGCTTCTCGTTGGCCTTACTTTAGTAATGTTGTTAGGGAATAAGGATAACTCACTATTATAACTCTTGACGGGCGTTTCGGGATCTTTAACGGGGGTGTGTGGTGTGGTGTGTGTGACGTCAACGTCCATGTCCCCCCCTCCCCCCTCGTCTTTCGCGTGATCTGCAATTTATATACATTGAGATAAATAAACCATTTTCTTAACATTTTCATTACTTTTTATCGATTTTGACAAATAAAAAGACGTGTGTCACTCGGGGACTGCCGCGGTAAAGCTATTGCATGCTATGCCTTCAAGCCACACCTCCGTGCCCGTCGGAGTGGGGAGCGTGAGGATTTTCGTTACGGAATTTCTCGATTCAGTCCCTGCGCTCAAGGCCCGCGATAGAAGCTATGCAATAGCTTAAAAAAATCTATACTAATATTATAAACCTGAAGAGTAAGTTTGTTTGTTTGAACACTCTAATCTCAGGAACTACTGGTCCGATTTGAAAAAAATATTTCAGCCCATTTATCGAGGAAGACTATAGGCTACATATCATAACGCTAAGACTAACAGGAGCGAAGCAATGCGGGTAAAACCGCGGGGCAGAGCTATAAATAAAAATGAAACCTTTTTACTTTATGTTTGTTTGTTTAAAACAGGCTACGAAATTAAACATGACCAATTTGAAAAATTCTTCCACCAGTAGAAAGGTGCATAATATTTAATTTTGTTATCCCGGATCAATCCAAACGAAGTCAGGACGAGCAGCTAGTTATTATATAAAGAAAAAGTAATTAAAAATATGATACTTACCTGTCTTTTCATTAACAGGACCATTACTCTTATGATCGTGATTCCTCCTTTTATCGAAACGCGCAAAGTGCCTCGTCTGATTCGGCGGCGTCACGTGGTTCGGCTGAAAATTATTTATATTATGTACTTTAAAATACAATATTTTTTAAGTGAAACTTCTTTATCAGGGTTGGAAAAAAATTTAGTGTAACATTTTTTCGTTACGCGTGACATTTTTCCGTTGCGCGCCATTTTTTTCTTATCCCTACCACGCGTGATTCGACGTATTTCTGTAGTTGCATATAGTAAATTATTTTTTTGAAAATAAGGTCATAAAGAAGTTTCAATTCTTACGTGTGTACACTAGTACACGCACACATTCTTTTTACAGTTATGCATTATTGTTATTTAGATGGAGAAGAAATATTCAATTTCTAATACGGTCTTACTAATAAAATGTTACCCATTCGCTTTGCAATGGATTAGTTATTGCAACAACCTGTCTTATTTTTATGATTGACGTTTCATGTGAGCAAGAGCAGGACACAGCTATGGTAGAAAATGGTAGAAATTTATCCATTGTTTAACTTTTTATTAGTAAGGCCGTAAGTTAATTTGTAGTAACAAGTAAATGATAAGACACTTGAAAATATATAAATTTTTACACTATACCGTATTATAACACTCATTCAATTTAACACCTTATTTCGTTGCAGTAAAGTTCAAAGTCTATTGTATACGCTCATTAGAAAACTCTGCCTAATAGACGAGAAGGCAGAGTTTTGCTTCGGACATTCTTGAGCGTGATTGTTTTGTCGAGTTGTTTATTTATTCTATGTCAATGATTTTATCACAAAAAAAATATCTAATTCACATATAAATAAAAAAAAAACAAAAATTAAAACCTCACCTTTTCATCTTGCGTTTTGTTTCTTAACTCGTGGAGCCTCTTCAACATTAGCGGTACGAGCATTGCATTCAGATCTCTGGAAGTTAGTAATTTATAAAGTATGAAGTCAGTATATCAAACGAGTTACACTACGCTTGGTCTAAAACTGACAAATTCTAAACGAAAACCTTCCTCGAGAATCACTACAATAAGCATACAGACACACAGACGACGGAAAGCGACTTTTTATACCATGTAGTAATTTGTATTAATAGAACATGTAACTTATGGTTAATTTTTGATTTTTTAACTACTGATAGTAAATAATGTCTACCAATTACGAAAATACAGATCCTCTTCAAAAAGAAAACCGTCTTAATTCTAAACAAATAAAAAAGACGTGTGTCACTCGGGGACTGCCGCGGTAAAGCTATTGCATGCTATGCCTTCAAGCCACACCTCCGCGCCCGTCGGAGTGGGGAGCGTGAGGTTTTTTCGTTACGGAATTTCTGGATTCGGTCCCCGCGCTCAAGGCCCGCGATAGAAGCTATGCAATAGCTTAATTACACTTGAAAATTAAGTTAATTCAAACACACAAATACCTAAAATTAGTAGCAATCTCCTGCACCTCCATGGCCGCAGCGAGCAAACCCGTCGCGTAGCATTGTAGCGGCTCCGGTGAATTCGTCGCCCAGTTCACTAGACGATGGATTAGCGCTTCGTTGTCCTGGACAAATTATTGTAATTATAATAATAAAAAATGTGTGCGTGTACTAGTGTACACACGTAAGAAGTGAAACTTCTTTATGACCTTATTTAAAAAAAAAATAATTTACTATACCTATTATGCAACTTTACAGAAATACGTCGAATCACGCGTGGTAGGGATAAGAAAAAGATGGCGCGTAACGGAAAAATGTCACGCGTAACGAAAAAATGTTACACTAAATTTTTTTCCAACCCCGATAAAGAAGTTTCACTTCAATAATTCATTTATTCATTGAAACATCATTGGTCCACTTATTAATAACTAGCTTTCCGCCCGCGGCTTCGCCTGCGTTTTCAAAGAAAAACCCGCATAGCTCCCGTTCCCGTGGGATTTCCGAAATAAAACCTACCCTATGTGTTAATCCAAGTTACCCTTTATATGTGTGCTAAATTACATTGTAATCGGTTTAGTAGTATTTGCGTAAAAGAGTAACAAACACACACACATCCTCACAAACTTTCGCATTTATAATATTTGTAGGACAATATTCTTATATCTAACTATGTTAGTAACAATACCAAAATTAATACATCATTTAATTCATGTCAATATTATAAGTGGCCCTGCCTTCCCACCCAGGGCAAATATTTGAGTGATGAACTTAGATGTTTGCTCTGTGTCGGGGTGTTAATATTATAAGTTATTATTTAAAATTATATATATATGTATAATATGTATGTTTATCAGCCATCTGGTTTCCATAACACAAGCGAAAGCTTAGTATGGGATCAGATCGTGCCGAGTGTGAAAATTGTCTGAATGATTTATTTATTTATTATTTTTAGAGTACTTAAGAATGATGATCTTGCTGTCGGAGGCCAAGCCCCAATTTGGGGTCATCGCGCCAGAAAGTAAGTAAAAGAATGATGATAAAAAAAATAATTAATTTTTTTTTTTTTACAATTAAGTATATAACCCACATTATTTGCTCTTATAATGATCAAAATCAATTGTCGCAAACGAAAGTTCTGTGGGCACATATTCAAAAAAGTACAATCAGTATTTCTTATATTTTTTTTAAATTTCTTGGCTTAAAATGGTCATACTCTATTTATAAATATCAGTTGCAAACAAACACATACCCTCAAAAAACATTACTCCCTTTGCCACAGTTGGATAAAAACAAAAACTACAATTACCTGAAACACTACACTCATCTCGAGGCCGGGCATCAAACCGAGCGTCAATCTGCAAGCCGCTACATTCAATTTATGAACATCTCGACCTGTAATGTTCTGACGGGAATAGTACGTGTCTCGTACGTAGTCGTTGACTAGCTGAAAGATAAATTAACTATTTAAGAACATTATTATTCAATATTATTTTTATAAAGAATAGAAAAAATTCGATCACTCAGCGGGACTCGAACCCGCATCCTTTCGCGCCATGCCGGGGCGGATGCCTGACCAACTCAGCCACTCGTGACCCGCCAGAGCGATCGAACTTATTCTATTCTTTCAGTTTTATGTGTCTAAGGGACACACTGCGCGCCGTCTATTGAGATGATTAACACAAATTATTATTCAAATTTAAGGATATAATAAAAGGCTTTGCGCCCGCGTCTTACCAACTGGGTGGAAGGAAAATTCCCATGAAAATTACACGTCTCCCTACAGCACAACTATCTTCCTAATAGAAAATTCATATGATAAAATCGTTTCGTTGCGACGTGAAGGAGAGACAAAAAAACCAACAAAAACTTTTGCATTTATAAATTTATAATCCCTATCCCTACTTCCCTACTTATCCCTATTAATAATATTATAAATGCGAAAGTAACTCTGTCTTTCTGTCTGTTACGCTTTCCCGCTTAAACCTCTCAACCGATTTTGATGAAATTTTGCACAGACAATTTAGACCGTGAGAAAGAACATAGGCTACATTTAATTGCGAAATATGTACCACGGACGAAACCGGGGCGGACCGCTAGTATTTAATATAATTTATAATAATAGGCGATAATTTGATTTTCAAATGTTATAACTACTTGAAGAGAAGAAAAAATAAATCATCTTGTGTTCTATGTTTACAGATATTAGTAAGACATACCCACTTACATATTTATTAATAAGTATGTTGTATAGTTTATACCCACATTTTCATATATTTATGGCAAAGGAAGGTTTTAACCCGCTTCAAAATTTTCAATTCCTTTACAATGTTCAAACATCTCTACACCGCATTTAATCCATTAATTTTTTTTTTTTTTTTTTTTTCTATACTGCAACTTAGCCATCTGTTTATGTAAACAATAATCTAATATGGTCTCTGATTTTCATCTGTAAATATGTTCATAGAATGAGATTTGCATCCAGTGACGCAAAGCTCATCATTTGTCTGCGAATCTTATCGCAAGATCGGGTATGCTATTTCTCTTCAGGCGAGAAAATCTCACAGTGCCCCCTCCCTTCAGTTCAGCAGCTAATTTATTTATATGGTGTCCCAATCTGCCTTGATATTTCTTGCTGTTTAGTTCTATTTCTTGCTTCACTGTGTGCAGGTTGAGATCTAAGTTCATATATTTATTGCTAATGTATGGTGGGATGTTGAACATAGCTCTCATAGTTTTATTCTGGAACCTTTCGAGAATTTCGATATTGCTATGGCTGGCTGTTCCCCAATCCATTAAAATCCATTTAATGGATTTAATTTAATTTAATCCATTAAAATGAGCACAATATAATTACCTTAGTCATAAAATTGTCCTTCTTAAACATAACTTTGAGCGCGTGTCCCAACGCGCACTCGGGGTCCGTCCGCGACGGGTGTCTCTCGTCGAACGGGTCCGGATCCTTCTTCATGAAATTCTCTGTCTCCGCTTCTATTATTTCCGCTATCCTGGAATTTATAATTATTAAAAAAATAAATAAAATAATCTTTAATTGCATAAATGTGCTTTTTAATGTATTTTATTATAATGAATTGTACAACACATATTGATTACCAGCTGTGTGGCGCGTTTTCACTGGGCAAAATCAAGTATTTCTTTAATTCTCATGTGCTAATCTGATGTATCCTATCCTATCCTACTAATATTATAAATGCGAAAGTTTGTGAAGATGGATGGAGGATATATGTGTATGTATGTTTGTTACTCTTTCGTACAAATACTACTGAACGGATTACAATGACCTTTATCACAAATATAGAGAGTAACTTGGATTAACACATAGGATAGGTTTTATCCCGGAAATCTCACGGGGACGGGAACTATGCGGGTTTTTCTTTGAAAACGCGTATTGTAAGGTGCCACCCGAATCCATCCAGTAGTTTTTTGCGAAAGAGTAACAAACACACATACATCTAACCATCCTCACAAACTTTCTTTTATTGTACTTCTATCCATAGAATCTTTTATTTTTGAAGCCCTTAGTTGCATGGAAAAAATTTATCATTTTTTTAATAAGAATTATTACTATAACGAAATCGCAAAAACCTGAATGATAATTTTAAACAAGCAACATATATATCACTATCGTTATTTTGATGATTATAATAACACCTTCTTTCGTAGTTGGGTAATAATGACTGTACCCACAATACCAATCTTTCCGAGATATGAATAAATAGTGTGACTCTTTCATATTTATGAGACTGTGTTGTTGTGTTGCATAAAATAACCTTGAATCACAATTTTATTGATGCCTATAGAAATTTGAAATATTATTGTGTTTTTAAATTTAAAAATTTATACTTAGTGATATTTTATTTTATTATTCCAGGAAAAAAAATATAGGTAAAAATTGTATATAGCCTAAATAATTATAACTTACAAGTCACTAAATATTACAAAACAATGTCCTTGTCTGTTAATTCGTGATGAAATCAAAAACTACTACACCAATTTTCATATGAAATTTGAATTTCAGATATATTGAGACCTGAGAAAGGATAAGGGTAATTTTTATTCCAGAAATCCTACTTGATTATGGGAGTGAAGCTACATTACAAGCATATTCTACAAGAAAGGAGATGGTCCAAAAATGTATGGACCAAAAACCCAGAGTCGATTTAGACAAATTGGGTATCAATGGCTTTATTATATTGCACAATTTACTCCACCGAAAAATTAATGCCCATATCCATGGGGTATGAGAGTTTTTTATTTATTTATTTATTTATTTTTATTTTATTTATTTCACCTTACCACCACCAATATAATATTACAATGTAACAATTTTAGTCTTTGAAATCATCAACATAGATTCGTAGGTATAAAAGGCACGAGATAAACTTTGTGACATACAAAATATGCTTGTTCTTAGAGTATAAATACTGAAATTACATACAAAAAAATACCATAAATTAATTAAATGCTTAACTCATACATAAATTAACTAAATACACTCTAGTTACTATAAAATTCTAAAAACTATCCACAACAATTTATTATTTAGTATATTTAGTATATTTATATTTATATATTTACCTCCAGACAATTTACAATCATCAATTAATCTATTTCAGTAAGACATAGTAATTATTACAAATAAACATAAATTACTTCCCTCCGTGCTAGTCGCTGACGCCACTGTGTTACAGTAGGGAAGTTTATTTTTATTTTATTTTTATTTATTTATTTTTTTGCAAAGTTTACACTACGGTTTAAAGATATAAAACTTATGAGGATAAACAATAATTAGGTAACTTTAAGTAATACGTGTACTAAAAGGCACGAGCCACAAACAGTTTTTCTGTCTCGTTGTAGTCGAGGCTAAGCAGAAATTTATCCAAAGATTTACTGCAAAGGTATCTACTCATTTCTTTTATTTTAATTTTATTGTTAATATAATTATACAAATAGGGAGCAATATAATATGCAAAATTTTTCGCAAAACGAGTTTTACAACCCGGCACACAGTAAATCTCTTCAATGCGGGTTTTTCTTTTTGTAACAACGGAAGAAGATGGAGGAACTGTGTGCTGCTCCAGGACTATTACTTTGATAAATAATTGCCTCACAGTCAGAACGCGGCATTCGGTGTACAAGAGATTTGTTGGATATCTAAACGGCTTAAATTGCAGTACTTTTAAGATACATCTCTGTGTGCGTTCGAGCTTAAGAAGTGTTGTTTTGTTTGCGCCACCCCAAGCCGAGATACCATAATTAATGAGCGATTGGCACAAAGACTGATAAACGATTTTGTTCGTGGTTTCATCCTTAAGGCGTCTTATTTTTTTAAAAATTGGTATAAGTTTACGTATTCTACTTTTTAAATCATCTATTTGCGGCTTCCAGTTTAAGTTTTTATCTATTGTTATCCCTAAGTATTTTATAAGTTAAGTTAAGTTAAGTTAAGTTATAGGCTAACAAAGTATATATGGAAAAATCATGAGTAACTTGTTATTTTTACCATTTTTTACAACAGCAGTATACTGTTAATCCATCCATCAGCCGAAGGACGTCCACTGCTGGACATTGGCCTCCCCCAAGGTTTTCCACTGCGATCGGTACTGTGCCACCCGCATCCAGCGGCTTTTTTTTTTTTCTTGGGGCGGAAAGGTCCTCGAATGGCGGCCGCGAATCGGAGGATGTAGTGTTGGTAGGCCCCCCACAAGGTGGACCGACGATCTGGTGAAGGTCGCGGGTAGCCGCTGGATACGGGTGGCACAGGACCGATCGCGGTGGAAAACCTTGGGGGAGGCCTATGATCAGCAGTGGACGTCCTTCGGCTGATGGATGGTTTAATAGTATACTGCTGTTGTAAAAACTGGTAAAAATAACAAGTTACTCATGATTTTTTCATACATACTTTGTTAGCCTATAACTCTCATACCCCATGGATATGGGCATTAATTTTTCGGTGGGGTAAATTGTGTAATATAATATAGCCATTGATACCCAATTTGTCTAAATCGACTCTGGGTTTTTTTTGGACCATCACCTTTATAGAAAAATTTCATTGTAGAGTAACTATGTAATTAGAAACAAAACATATAAAAAACATTTATAGATCAGTTGTAGTACACTTAAAAAGTCTTATAAATATCTCATGAAGGTTATTCCACCAAGGAAGTCTATACAATTGTGTTTATATATCAATTTGTGGTAAATTGAATATTTGCCAAGTTATTTAGCCCAATAATCATTTGAATAAAATTATTTCAACAATAACTGTATTGTTACTAGAATAAGTCTTTTATATTATTTCCTTAACCTTATATATCACTAAATTTCCTCCCGCGGCTTCGCCCGCGTTTTCAAAGAAAAACCCGCATAGTTCCCGTTCCCGTGGGATTTCCGGGATAAAACCCATTCTATGTGTTAATCCAAGTTACCCTCTATATGTGTGCTAAATTTCATTGTAATCGGTTCGGTAGAATTTGCGTGAAAAAGTAACACACACACATCCTCACAAACTTTCACATTTATAATATTAATAGGATAGGGCTACATATTACAAATCTCTAAAATTATGCAACGGTTTTTGATGCGGTTTTTGTTTATAGATGGAGTGTATCAAGAGGAAGGTTTTAGTATATAATTTATGAGGTTTTAGACAAAGGGATTTACTTGATTTTTTAATAAGATAACTAGCTTTCACAGGTTCGCCTGTTTTGTCTATAACTTAAGAAATTATATACTAAATCTTTCCTCAAGAACCACACTTTACATTGGTGAAATATAATGAAGATTAGTATTTATATATTTATTGTTTATGACATAATTATTTATAGATTTTATTCAATTTTAAAGCAAAATGTACCTAAATGTAATGCACCATCACAATAAAATATGGAATCCTTATGATTTGCGGGTTATCTGGCAGAAATGGCTTACAGCGATAAGACGACCCTCTGTACATATTTTAACTTGTATCACTCTTATTTTGTAATCCTGTATTTTTGATTGCAATAAAGAATTTTTCATTCATTCATTAGTACAATCATTGAGGTCATGGGGAACAGACAGTTATAACAATCGTTCCTAAGAGACTAGTTCAAAGCTTGAATTTGTCAGTTAGTTTACGCATTTTATTGTAGTTAACAAGTTATATGGCATATAAGTCTTTTTAAAGCTTAACCAATTAAACAGATGTATAATACACCTGTCCTATCACACTATGTGAAAAGGAATTTATTTCTTCTCAAAGGCTAGTAAAATGTAGTGTATTTTTTAGGATTATCCATATGTTTCCAGCTGTCTGATAATTGTGTTAAGAAATGAGGACACTTAGAAATAATTCTCAATTTTCATAGATTTTTGATAAAGAGCTATAGTAATGTTTTTTTTTATTATCATCTGTGATCAGTTGTTGACTAATAGTAATATGTATAGAATTATCTGCGGTAATATATTGTCTTAATACCTTTTTTATGACTTTTTTAAAGTAAATTTTTAAAAGTTACAATTTTTATCATATTAAGTAGTCTGGTTATTGATAACATATTGTAAATTTATAAATAGTAAATTAGTTTGGTTTCTACTGAGACCCCCTACTTGTAACAGTAGGCCCTGGGGGGGGACATATAAGATTGAAATAGTTGCAAAAAAAGTAAACTTTTTGAAGTTTTGGCAATATTGGTTATACATAATCCTGGCAATTTGAAAGGTAAAAAAGTACCAACGAAGTATGAAACAAACTTTATAAAAAAAAATTACCTTGTTAATGTTGGTATTGGGTCGTACGTCGGAGTCGTATGTTGTTCCTCCCATTGCCGTAATAGCTCAGTTACTTCTTGAGCTGGTCCTGAATCCATTTTTAATTACAAACACGTTTATAAATCCTAGAAAACAAATATAACCTCACAAACACTGCCAGCCTCAACACACTTTACAAGTTGTTGTGTAATAATGAATCATATTTATGATACATATTAGATAAAACATTTAAATTTTATTTTTATATATAATAAAATGTACACTTAAATTCGACATAAGTCAACCGTATTGTCCTCAAGCCGCGCTCCGCAATTTTCCATCAGATTTCAGAGTTCAGGCCCCCTATGCAAGTGGCTTTCTGTGTGCGTAGCGTTCAATAGAATAGACTACGAATGTATGAGATTGACGTAAGCTGTAGATAAACGGTTCAATAGAATAGACTACGAATGTATGAGATTGACGTAAGCTGTAGATAAACGTATCTACAGCTTACGTCAATCTCATACATTCGTAGTCTATTCTATTGAACGCTACGCTAACAGAAAGCCACTTGCATAGGGGGGCAGACAAGACAAGACAGGTAGAAATTGGTATACCATATCAAAAAATTGCATGTCATTTTAGCGTCCTAATAAAAATTGCCTCTAATGTAGCGCAAAATCTTAAAAATATATTTAAAACGAAACCTTTTTTTTTTGTGGGAATAAGCGTGGAACAAGAAGCTTATATCTAATACACTGGAGATTTCAGTATGAACATTAACTTGTAACAAGAAAATATGACGTTGAATGACACCTGTATGTTTTTTTATCCCTTTCACACCTAACTTGGCAAGTTGGTGTGAAAGGGATCTGATATTAGAATATATAATGAATGAAAACGCTTTATTGTACACCATTACAAACAGGAAAAAGACATACATATACAGAAGAGAGACATGCACAAATGGCGGCCTTATGGCTTTAGTAGCCATCTCTTCCAGGCAACCAAACACAAGATAAAAAAAACATAAAATCATGACAGAGGGTGGTGGTAAAGCTATATTAGATTAATAATTAAAAAAACAAATTAAAAAAAAACAATATACCTACACATACACATACATAAGTACATACAAATTATTATAAATAAAAACATACATACACACATACATATATATACATATATATATATATATATATACATAAAGCATATATTAAATAAATATCATAATAAAAATATATACCTAAATACAATAAGTTATCACTTTTTATTGTAATGATTATTCAGTAATCGTTTGAAAGTCTCGAAAGTTTGAGCTTTTCTAATTGTGACGGGGAGATCATTCCACAGTTTAATAGCTTTCACAGTAAATGAAGAATTGTAGAAAGATTTGTGTGTAGGAATACATAGAGATAGAGTTTCATGAGAGCGCAGGTTCAGTCCGTGAGTACATAAATACTGAAATTTATCTTTGAGATATGAGGGAGTGTTACGATAAAACAAAACTTTGTAAAGCAAATGGAGTATGTGAGTATCCCGGCGTAATCTGATAGGGAGCCATCTGAGTCTAGCACGATAATCGGATACATGGTCATATTTGCGTAACCCAAATATAAATCTAATGCATAGATTTTGAAATCGCTCGAGCTTATCCAATAGAAGTTCGGTGAGATCGGGATAGGATACATCGGCATAATCTAGGATAGGGAGAAGGAGGGATTGAGCCAGCAAAATTTTAGTCGGAATTGGAAGAAAGTTACGAATTCGTTTAAGCGAATGTGATGCGGCATATATTTTCTTACTGACCTGCTTTACCTGTTCATTCCAAGACAGAGAACGATCAATGCAGAGACCTAAATTTTTAACATTCTTACTGTACGGAACCACAACACCATCAACAGTTATTGGCGGCAGATTTTCCCAATCTAATTTTTGGATGTATTGTGAACTACCGACAATTATTGATTGAGTTTTTATTGGATTCACATGTAATCCATGCTGTTTACTCCAACTTACTATTGTGGCCAAGTCAGTGTTTGTGGTGGAAATAGCCGATGAGAGATCAGAGATAGGAGCTTGAGTGTATATTTGAAGGTCGTCTGCGTATATGTGATGCTGTGATAAAATGTCTTTTGTTATGTTGTTGATATAAATAGCGAAAAGAAGAGGAGAGAGGATGCCGCCCTGTGGAACGCCAGCAGTGAGATTCGACCAGGAGGACAAAGAGTCATCAATTTTAATTCTTTGCCGACGACCACTAAGGTAGCTGTGTAACCACTGCAATACTAACTGCAATATATAAGCTTCTCGGCGTGGAATTAGCAGTTTGAGTTAATCTTATCGTCTGTATTTTTCACAGACATATATTTTTGTTAGGCCTCGTTTCCATCTGAAAGAAAACTTGCGCAAGAAATGTCCGACAGTCTGTCTAACAGTAGCTTGCATGTCTAACTCCGTGTATCCATCTGCAAGTAGACTTGCAAGTTGCTGTCAGACAGACTGTCGGACATTTCTTGCGGAAGTTTTCTTGCAGGACAGGCGGCCTTATAGCTTCGGATATCACATAACAGTAGTTCGTACGGCGGAGGGTCCACGAAAATCGTTATTTGAAGACTTTTTTACAAATGGGTCTCACACAATTAATCTTAATGAAATTATCCAAAGCCAATTATGTGAATGAGCCAATTACCTGTATTACTCTATGGAATGAGCCGATTTGGTCGGAACAAAGCTTCCAAACGTTCCAATTTGGTTGGATCGGATAGGAAGTTGGTTTGGTCGGTATCGCCGGCGCATCCGACCACGTCAAACCAATATTAATAATAATTATGTCGGACCGACCGCTCTCTACACTTTCCGATTTGGTCGTGGTCGGATGGTTGGCACCAACCAAATCGGAGCGTCTGTAGATGCTATACTATGGTCAACTGACATATTACTCTATGGTCAACTGACAGCTGGAAGGCCAACCGTCGGACAATCTGTAGCAATGTTGGAATGGTTGCCATGTCGGTTCCAATATGGTTGGCACCAACCAAATCGGAGCGTCTGTAGATGCTTCGAAGAGAATGGGCTAAATTCTACTATAGAAATAGAGAAAATTACAGTCATATGCGGCTCTTATAACTTATTTTTTAAGGTTTTTAATGTAGCTGCACTATCATTTTTTTTTAATACTTCTAACATAATAAAATACGCTTGATTTCTGGCATCTCTATTTGCGTAATCTTTGTTACTTAAGTCCCACAAACAGGGAAAGTCTTTATATAGTCCAGTAATTTTATTAATATGTCACGTTCGGTGACCGTAAATCCCTCGGCGTTCATGTTGACGTCCTACACCGGCGGCGTTGCGAATGTGAATGAGCCAATTACCTATGTTACTCTATGGAATGAGCCGATTTGGTCGGAACAAAGCTTCCTGTTCGCGACAATATAAAAACGTATGTAAAAGTTATTACTTTAAGTTTCATTTATATAGAGTGTTTATTTCGTTTCATAATAGTTTAACGGTGTTATAAGTTCATTTGTTTTACATAACAAGTTTAATCGTTTATAATGTATGTGTAATGTTCTTTTTCGTGTATTTAGTTGTGTTAACCTGTATAGAATGTTTTAAGACTGATTTAAATGTGTTATGTTCGTAAATTGTAATAGTATATAAGAGAAAATAGTGTGTGATACATAATAGATAGTAAAAATAGTGTTCGTATAATTTTTATAGTTTATAGATTGTTTGACAAATAAAGTTTATGATTATTGGTGTTGTTATTTTAGCATAAGTAAATAGTATTATAATGTAATAGATATAAGTAAATAATATAATGTAATAGATATAAGAAATTATGAGAAATAAATGAGTACTACGCGAGAGTTTTCCTACCGCACGCATTAACACCTGTAATCGACACATAAATATAACCGATTTTCGCGCCAAACGCACGCACGCTCGCATAACTCAGACCACATAGTACACTCTGCGGTAGAAGACTCGTCGTATAGTAATAAGCAGCATTTGGTCTTTCTCTTCACCAACCCCAGCACAATTATAGGGTGGAAGCCTCCACCGATGTGAGTCTTACAGTCCCTCACATTTTGGTCCTTCGAGCAGGATTGTGAAGAAAGAAGAATAGAAAAATAGAAAAAATGCCGCTTACAAGACAGAAGAGCAAGGAAGAAAATAGCGAAGCCGGCGGCCGTGCTGCTCCTACAGAACCCACTACAGAAAATGCAAGCACGACCACCGACACCTCGACGAATGAAGAGTCAACCACCGCATCAGAAACAACGAAAACTGCAAGTTCGCGACGTCGTCAAGATCATAGTACAGAAGAAACCTCCAGCGAGGACGAAACCTACACAGAAGAAAGAAAATCGAAGAAACAAAGATTGGCGAAAGCCAAAAGAGCAGCGCTACGCTTAAAACTCAAATTAATTAAAGAACAAATCAGCGCCATCGAAGCCGAAGATAGTGAAGAAGAAAACCGCAGCGTCATATCGAACGAGCCGCGCCAGAAGGTCGGCCAATGGCTACACACATCGCAGCCACACTTGCTAGCCATTACGCAAGAACCACAGCAAGAAATGCCTACGGTCGCGTCGCCCCCCCCCGCCGCAGCAACCGACGTGAACATTACGAAAACTGAAAAAAGCAACGCGTCAACAGAGAAGAACTCGTCGAACATCAACATATCAGAGCTCGCGGCGGCCATCACAATCGCCGCGAGAAGCGGTCCTGCAACAACACCGAGGTACATCACCGATCTACCACAGTATACGGGGTCACATCAAGAATGGCTCTCATTCAAAGCAGCGTACAACGAATCTGCACCGGCGTTTACGAAAATAGAAAATACAGCACGCCTTCGCAGAAGTCTTAAAGGGCGAGCAAAAGAAGCAGTCGAGAGTCTCCTCATATACGGCGGGAATCCAGAAGAAATTATGAAGACATTAGAATCAAGATTCGGCCGACCAGACTCAATAGCGTTAGCCGAAATAGATCGGCTACGATCGTTGCCACGCCCAGCCGACACGCCGAGAGATATCTGCGTATTCGCGAGCCGCGTCGCCAACATCACGGCGACACTGAAAGCTCTCAATCGCATACATTATCTGTATAATCCAGAAGCTACGAAGATCACAATAGAAAAATTACCACCAGTAATGAAGTATCGATGGTACGATTTTTCATCGGAGCACGAGACAGAAGAGGCCGACCTACTGAAGCTATCTCGCTTCCTCGAGAGGGAGGCGGAACGATGCGGCCCTTACGCTCAACCTGAAAGCAACATAGAAAATATAGAAAATAAAAGAAAAGCTCAGAGAACGTTCAGCACGGTCAGCAAGCCACCATCGAAGTGTCCAGTCTGCGAGGAAGAGGGACACAACATATCACAGTGCGAAAAATTCAAGAAAAACGACGTGTCTACGAGATGGGACATAGCTAAATCACAACGGCTATGTTTCCGCTGCCTTCGTTATAGAACAAAGAATCACAATTGCCCCAAGAGAAGATGCAATGAAAATAACTGTGAAAGATCGCATCACAGACTGCTTCACTTCATCCACGCCGAGAAAGAGACAGAAAATCAACAAGAAACGGTCGCATCAACATGGACAAAGAGCGGTACGCGAGCGTATTTGAAGATGCTGCCCGTATGTGTATCCGGACCGGCGGGAGATGTCAACACGTACGCGCTCCTCGACGACGGCTCAACCGTCACACTCATAGACAACGACATAGCGAAGAGGACGGGCGTCACCGGCACTTTCGATCCATTACACATAGAAGCGATCGCCAATACAAAGATAGAAGCAACGAAGTCACGCCGTATCACTCTCACCATTCACGGCGCAACTAAAAATCACAAGATGACTGCGAGAACAATAGAACACCTACAACTGTCGCCGCAAACAATAACAGATGAAGACGTCCGCGGCTGCAAGCATCTTGGCGATTTAGAAAACAGTTTGAAATATTACAACGCGAAGCCCAGAATACTCATCGGTCAAGACAACTGGCACCTGCTCATAGCGTCCGAAGTGCGAAAGGGACAACGACATCAGCCCGTCGCATCCCGCACGCCGTTGGGATGGGTATTACACGGCGCGCACACTCGTTCACTAGGACAACGAGTTAATTTCGTAAACCACATAACAATAGAAGACAACATGGATGAGCAATTGAAAAGATTCTTCGCCATCGAGTCACTCACAATAGAACAGAAGAGGCCAGCGAACGACCCGGAACAGCGCGCTCTCTCTCAACTCAAAGAGCGTGCGACAGAGACAGAAGATGGCCGTTATCAAATGCCGTTATTGTGGAAACAACGAGATTTCAAGATGCCGAATAACTACAGCAATACACTTCGAAGATTGTACAGCATAGAAAATAAATTAGACAGAGACGGAAGACTGAAAGAAAAGTACAACGAACAGATGAACGCTTTAATAGAAAAGGGATACGCCGAGCCCGCGCCGCCACAAAAAAGCGACAATAGAACGTGGTACCTACCACACTTCCCGGTGCTCAATCCCATGAAGCCGAATAAAGTACGTGTAGTACATGATGCAGCGGCCAGAAGCCAGGGGGTCTCACTCAACGATCACCTCCTCTCGGGACCGGACCTCCTTCAATCTCTCCCGGGGGTCCTGATGCGCTTCAGACAACACAGAATAGCAGTGAGCGCCGACATAAGCGAAATGTTTATGCAAGTGAAAGTGAATATAGAAGATAGAGACGCGCTCCGATACCTGTGGCGAGGCAATCGACGTGACGACCAGCCGCCGGAGGAATATAGGATGACGTCACTAATATTCGGAGCCACGTGTTCGCCAGCCATCGCCATCTACGTAAAGAATACAAACGCCGCAAAATATGAACAAGAATATCTGGAAGCGGCGGCAGCGATCGTGAACAATCACTACGTAGATGATTATCTCCATAGCTACAAAACCACAGAAGAGGCGATCAAGATAGCTAAACAAGTTCGTTATATACATCAACAAGCACATTACGAACTCAGGCAATGGGCGTCGAATTCACAACAAGTTATAGAAGCGCTCTGTGAGAACAACACATCGATGACGACGGTCGACATCAACGACGAGTCAAAAATAGAACGAGTTCTGGGTCTCATGTGGAGACCAGCCGCGGACACACTCACGTTCAACCTCGACATGTCAAGATTACCAGTGGGCGCGCTCGACATCGAAAAGCCCACTAAGCGTGAGTTATTGAAAACAGTGATGTCCGTGTTCGATCCACTCGGACTCGCCTCGCCGGTCACCATCAACGCCAAGCGGATACTACAAGAAGTATGGCGCCGCGGAATCGGATGGGATGAACAGCTGCCCGAAGACCTCGCATCGAAGTGGAGAAGCTGGACGCAACACCTGAAAGCGCTGAGTAGCATCAACATACCGCGGTGCTATTCACAATATAGTGAAGCTACGTCATTACAACTGCACGTATTCGTCGACGCCAGCGAGTCCACCTACGCAGCAGCGCTCTACTGGCGAGCTACCACAGCCGACGGTGAAACACACGTGTCACTCATCACCGCTAAAGCACGTGTAGCGCCGCTCAAGGTCACCTCCATACCACGACTCGAGTTGCAAGCAGCTGTGATGGGATGTCGCATGGCGGTCACAGTCATCGAAGAACATGATAGAAAACCGGAGTCCATCACATACTGGACCGACAGCCGCACAGTACTCACATGGTTGCAAACAGGTTCCCGCTCGTACAAACCATTCGTGGCTCATCGCATCGCTGCAATAGAAGAACACAGCGCGGTCAACGAATGGCGCTGGGTACCTACGAAATTAAATGTAGCAGACGACGCCACACGAGACATACCGCATGACTTCAGCAACACCCATCGATGGTACCAGGGCCCCGAATTCCTCAAGTCGGACCCCTCAACATGGTGCATAGAACAGCCGAAGCTGAAACATGAAACGGGCGAAGAAAAAATCAACAACATAGTCAGCAGACAGCCTATCTGCAACCTATCAGAAGCGCTTCCAGAGCCCGCGCGATTTTCAAAATGGGAACGTTTAATACGAACGACCGCAAGAGTACTTCAATTCATCGATTTATGTCGATCGGCGCGCACAGAAAAAGTTAATTACAAGAAAACGAAAGCCAATCAACGCGCCGACGAAAACTGGAACAAAAAAGTTAAAAAACAACAACACAATAGCAAGCGGACGCAAGTACAAGACAACAGAAAATTTAAAACAATAGCGGCGTCACTCATGAAACAAGCTGAAGAATTAATAGTGCGAGCGAGTCAACATAGTTATTTTTCGAACGAGTTAAGCTGTTTAATGAAGAATGCAGCGCCGCCTATCAACAGTAGAACAAAACAATTATCAATTGTTCTTATCAACGGACTGATAAGAGTGAAAACACGCATAGCAAGGACGCGCGACATCACCGATAGTCAAAAACATCCTCCGATACTCGACGGAAATAGTATAGAAGCAAAGCTGTATATAGAATATATACATAGACAGCTACATCACGCCGGCGTCGAAGCTACAATTAACGAGTGCAGACAACACTATTGGATTATTCGATTACGACCGGCGACGAGGATGATAATACATCGATGTCTTGCGTGCAGACGACGACGAGCTATGCCGACCGCGCCACCGACCGGCGACCATCCCGAGTGTCGACTTGCACATCATCAACGTCCGTTCACATATACGGGAATCGACTATTTCGGCCCGCTAACAGTCACAGTGAATAGATCAACACAGAAGAGGTATGTGGCACTCTTCACGTGCCTCACGACGCGAGCGATACATCTCGAGCTGGCGGGTTCACTCACCACCGAATCAGCAGTCATGGCGCTTCGAAGAATGATAGCGCGCCGCGGCTGCCCTACAGAGATTTGGTCTGACAATGGAACCAACTTGAAGTCGGCAGACAAGGAGATACGTCAGGCGATCGACGCAGCAACAGAAGACGAAGCCAGCCGGCGACTCATCAACTGGCGGTACATACCTCCAGGCGCGCCGTTCATGGGCGGCGCGTGGGAACGTCTCGTGAGAAGCACAAAAACAGCATTAGAAGCAGTGCTGCATCAGCGTCATCCAACAGAGGAAGTACTCACCACCTTCCTCGCTGAAGTGGAGTTCACCATCAACAGCCGTCCGTTGACACATGTATCAGTCGACCCGGACTCACCTGAAGCGCTCACACCGAATCACTTCCTGCTGCTCGGACCGGCTCGAGTACCTACCTGGGGCCCGTTCGATGACAAAGACCTGATCGGCAGAACACACTGGAGAGCAGCACAGAGACTAGCGGACATGTTCTGGACACGCTGGGTACAGGAGTACCTACCTGGACTGCAGAACCGGCGGGAGCCCTACGGCAAAGGCGCAGCGCTACGCGTGGGTGACATAGTGCTAATAGTGGACAACACACTCCCACGCAACACATGGCCGCTCGGAATCATCACAGCAACTTACCCGGGAGCAGACGGCATCGTGAGAACAGTGGACGTCCGCACGAAGGGGAGCATACTCCGGCGACCTGCAAAGAAACTCATCGTGCTACCATCAACAGCAGCAGCAGCCGCTCACGCAGGAGACTGAATTGACTCAGAGTCAATTCACGGCGGGAGAATGTTCGCGACAATATAAAAACGTATGTAAAAGTTATTACTTTAAGTTTCATTTATATAGAGTGTTTATTTCGTTTCATAATAGTTTAACGGTGTTATAAGTTCATTTGTTTTACATAACAAGTTTAATCGTTTATAATGTATGTGTAATGTTCTTTTTCGTGTATTTAGTTGTGTTAACCTGTATAGAATGTTTTAAGACTGATTTAAATGTGTTATGTTCGTAAATTGTAATAGTATATAAGAGAAAATAGTGTGTGATACATAATAGATAGTAAAAATAGTGTTCGTATAATTTTTATAGTTTATAGATTGTTTGACAAATAAAGTTTATGATTATTGGTGTTGTTATTTTAGCATAAGTAAATAGTATTATAATGTAATAGATATAAGTAAATAATATAATGTAATAGATATAAGAAATTATGAGAAATAAATGAGTACTACGCGAGAGTTTTCCTACCGCACGCATTAACACCTGTAATCGACACATAAATATAACCGATTTTCGCGCCAAACGCACGCACGCTCGCATAACTCAGACCACATAGTACACTCTGCGGTAGAAGACTCGTCGTATAGTAATAAGCAGCATTTGGTCTTTCTCTTCACCAACCCCAGCACAATTATAGGGTGGAAGCCTCCACCGATGTGAGTCTTACAGTCCCTCACACTTCCAAACGTTCCAATTTGGTTGGATCTGATAGGAAGTTGGTTTGGTCGGTATTGCTGGCGCATCCGACCACGTCAAACCAATATTAATAATAATTATGTCGGACCGACCGCTCTCTACACTTTCCGATTTGGTCGTGGTCGGATGGTTGGCACCAACCGAATCGTAGCGTCTGTAGATGCTATTAGGTGTGAAAGGGATAAAAAAACATATTTTCTTGTTACAAGTTATATAATGGTCATAGTGCAATCTCCAGTGTATTAGATATATAAGCTTCTTGTTTGGTTATCATTTCATAGATTAATAAATAGTTACTATATGCATTATGTAGAATATTAACTTATTCTGTAGTCGTCTAATTTTTCAGTATCCGTCTAAAAAATAAATCAATAAAAAAATTGATGTCAAATGTCAATATTCAAAATTGGATCCTGCCAAAAAATATTGAAATTTGGAATAACAAATACGGATACCGCTCACAGATACCGCTTTTCGGCCGTTTATTACATGTAAAAGTGTTTTAAACTAATCATTTAAACGAGAAAATCTAATCAAGAGGACGCCATGAGTTCATCTACCACGAGTCATGATAGGAAGATGCGGTATAGGGTCATACTTCAAGATTTAAGCTTGGGTAAGTTCTTTATTATTATTTACTACTAGAGGTCCTCCGCGGCTTCGCCCGTGGTACATATTTCGCAATAAAAGGTAGCCTATGTCCTTTCTCGGGTATCAAAATATCTCCATACCAAATTTCATGCAAATTGGTTCAGTAGTTTAGGCGTGATACTCAACAGACAGACAGACAGAGTTACTTTCGCATTTATAATATTAGTATGGATTGTATCAAAATTAGCTTCTACAAAAAGTTTAGCATCAGCAGTAATTAATCTATAATATTATAAAGCTGAAGAGTTTGTTTGTTTGAACGCGCTAATATCTCAGGGAGTACTGGTCCGATTTGAAAATTTCTTTCGGTGTTATTATTATTTATTTGAACCACAAGGTGATCTAGAACGATATAAGAGCATAAAATAATAAGATTCAGCACTATGCCGTCACTTGTAAGCTGTCCAACTGAGTGCAGATGAGAATTCGAAAGTACTAGATGAGAGAGACATATATTGTTCTAGATAGGTCATCTGGTGATTCAAATGACCCATAATTGTTTCAACATGGGCCTGTAGTCTACAATCTTAGTTTTAAACATCTATTTCTCACATTTTCAGAGCAAGAGAATGATAACAATGATCAGAGAATGCAAAAGACGACGGAGGCTGTTCACGAGGTGAAGAAGCTGCTGCAGCAAGGTGGCGTCGAGGAGAGGGTGCGGCATCCAGGTATACAATCATCATTAAACATTAAAACTCAAATATTTATTTATTCGGTTAAAACATTACTTTTTTTGGACGTCGAGTTGAGAGTCGTAAATTTCGATTCAGCAAATGACAAAAAAAAAGTGAAGTCCCATGTCCCCAAGTGGGGTAAGGGGCAGATGCATTATACATATGTTTCACTAATCGATTTTCTTTAGGGACAAGTAGGTGATCAGCCTTCTGTGTCCTGCATCGAGACATTTTTTTTTCTTTGTCTCCACCGGGAATCGAACCCAGGCCCCCTCGGTGTTATACTCACGCGTCAACCACTGTACCAAGGAGGCAGTCAAATGATCATAGAGCTAGAGCATTATTTCTTGATCTTTTAGTGTAAACGAAAACTCGTCATCTTGAATGCAACAAAATGCTCTATGTTTGTTTAAAGAAGAAGAAAGAAAGAAAGCTCCGTAAGATTTACACAAAGCGGGCGAAGCCGAGGGCGGAAAGCTAGTAAACTATTTTTTATCATTTCTAAATCAATACAGAATTCCTCATTGTTGGTTAGGTTAAGTTTTTTTTTCCGTGCGAAGCGCAGCGTAGCGAGGGCCATCCCACAGAGGAAGAAGGGCAGTTGGAGGTAATTCACGATTTACCCTCCCCCTATCCTACAATTTTTGGGATTTGACTTATAAGTCTATCTAAGAGTTATAGTTTATATTCCCTACTGATTTTTATGAATTTAAATGTTTATATTTCAATGAATTTTATTTTTAATGTAGTTTATAGTTTTTAACTTAAATATGTATTTTTTTCAATTAAGATTTATTTTGTTAATAATCAAAATAGTCATTTTATGTAATAAATCGTATATTTTTTTATAGTCCGTTAACAAGCCGTGGCAACTTGTAATTAAAACAACACTCGGCTATATATTTGTATCTTTTATATCTGTAATCATGTAATGGTGTATATTTTGTAAGTTGTCCTAAAGAAATAAATAAATAAATAAAACCTAAACTAACCTCAAAATTTAACTCAAATCTCAGAAATGACACCACATTTCAGGTGAGAGCTATCTCGACTCTCGTGTGCTCCGAGCGGCCAGTGATTTGGCTATAAGTTGTTCTGAAGCCGTCACTGGACTAGAGAATAAATATGACAAACATGAGCTGGCGCAGCATATTGTAAGTTTTCTAAAAATTTTATACTTAACTAGCGGTCCGCCCCGGCTTCGCCCGTGGTAAATGTTTATGTTTTTTTTCCATAAGAACCTTGTACTTCAAGGAATATTATAAAAAGAATTATCGAAATCGGTCCACCCGTTCACGCGTGATGCCGTGACCAAGGAAAACGGGTTTCATTGTTATAGATATCATGAAAAATAAGGTTTAAACTCTTCCGAAACAGCTTGACGGATTCCTATGAAATTTTGTGTGCCTATTTTGTAGACCTAAAAATCGGACATCTAGTTTTCATACAGTGATAACAGAAAAGCAGAACAATGTTTATTCATATATTAAATTAAATATTATGAGGTGAGGTTATAATATTCATAAAAAATATTATGAGGTGAAACTTGTAGGCGCGTGAAAGTAAAATTTCAAGGTCACATCATGATCTGAATTTTGCCAAAGAAATTTCACTTCTGACACATGTGCTCGGCACACGCTCTTTCGCTGTCACGCTCGGTATTGCCATGAGCTTGAAATTTTACTCTCAACGCGCCTAAACAAGTTTCACTTTAAAAAAAGTAATATTCCCTATTCTAGCGGGAAAACCCCACATTCTGGTCGTTTCCCCTCCCCCGCGAAGTGTCCACCTCTATATCACTACACGGCACGTTCGCACCAACGCCGCCCGAACACAGACCAAAAGAGCGGCAACGTCGCGTGGCGCAGAAGAATGCTCAGTTGAGCGCTCCGGAGTGTGTTGATCGGTGAGTTGGGGGGAAAAGGGGGGGTGGGGGGAGGGCTGAATAGGTTGAAAAAGTAGGGGGGGTTCTGAATACTTGGATTAAGTGGTGATTTGGGGGGGGGAGGTTAATAGTTTGGTTAAGCGTGATAAGGGGGGTTGATAGTTGGGGTAGGCAGGGGGTATTATTTGTACGAACAGATGGTTAAAATTGGTGGGTGGATATAAAGGGGTTGATTGAAACGAAAGTTTTGATAGATAGACGTTTATTACATTAGCTATCTGCTAGTCAAAATCGGTCCAACCGTTCCAGAGATTGGCCGACACAGACTGACGGACAAAAAGTTTGCATGGGTCGATTTAGTAAAGTGAGTGAAAGCACAGGACATACAGAACGCGGAACCTGTCGGTAAAAAAAGTTAAACGTAATTATTATGACAAAGGTTATATCTTTCCAAAGGGAAATTATATTTTTATAAATCATTTTTTATCTATTACTAGCTGCGCTTCGCGGTTTCACCCGCGTGGCTCTGCTCCTGTTGGTCATAGCGTAATGATATATATAGCCTATAGCCTTCCCCGATATATGGGCTCTAACACCGAAAGAAACTGAGATAAACGCGTTCAAACAAACAAACTCTTCAGCTTTTTTAATATTAGTATAGGTATACCGGGTGTAATCGAAGTATGCACAGGCGATTATTCCGTTACTATTGCAGGTATCAAAAAACTTTAAACTGATATACCTTTACTATTTTTTTAAAGTAAAACGAGAAATATCCATGTTCGGATCAGTTTTTATAATTTTGTTATCTCGCAATATATTTTGACAATAATTATTTTATTCTTTTACAGACTAGAAAAAACCGATGAAGGCTCAGAGATGGTGAGCCGAGTGCACCGTTTCATAAACAAGGCGTGTAGAAACGGAGCCAAGAGTTACTACCATATAGTGTTGGATCCCACGAGTTTCACAAAGACCATAGAGAATATATACTATATGTCGTTTTTGGTGCGAGACGGGCTTATCAGGGTCTATGAACGTGAGTAAACAATAAAAATGGATGCTTTTTTCTGGTGGCAAAAATTGAAGGTTTGTTACGAAATATTAGTAAAACAACACACTTTAATAGAAATAACACAACTAAAAAAAAATGTATTTTTGTGAAAAAGTGTTGGTCAAAAAAAATTTATTTTTTGTGGTTTTTTGTAGAGCGATAGTTTCTATAGGCGTAATACCTCATCAGGGTCTATGAACGTGAGTAGACCATAGATAATGTAATATACTATAGCGGTCCGCCCCGGCTTCGCCCGTGGTACCTACATGTTTAAACTATCCTATCTCTCAAGTTGGATCGAACTGCACATGGTGTGCGAATTTTATTATAATCGGTTTAGTGGTTTAGGAGTCCATTGAGGACAAACATTGTGACACGAGATTTATATATATGTCGTGGCCATATCGTAGATTTGCTCATTTCACGAAATGCGACCATTTTTGTTTCTTTTTTAAAAAGCGATTCGCTTCTGGCAATAAACAAGTTCTTAAAATATTCTGAATTTTTTAATGTTTTATGGACTCTCTAAGGGCCGATTTTTCAATGCTTGGATAAAACTTATGCGTCCAATAAAGTATTACACAATAGTACTAAAATGTCACATAAACTGTCAAATACGGGTAATAAGAATACGTTTTTAAAATGGTAGTTTTATACATTATTCGACGAATAAGTTTTATCCAAGCATTGAAAAATCGGCCCTAAGATATTTTATACGATCTGGTCAAATGTCGATGACGAAATCGTGAAACGTTGACGATTTAACGATCTGATCAAACTATAATGGCCATTTCATGAAATGAGCAAATTTACGATATCGCCACGACATACATATATTAAGATTAACATAATTTTCATGTAAAAATATCATTTTTCCAGACCCAGAACACGGGCTACCGTTTGTAGAACCGGTGCCCCAAACGGTGCAAAACGAAGACGTTTCTGACGAGAACCAATTTATTGTTTCTATGAACATGGAAAGATGGCGGGTGAGTGTGTAACAGTGATCAAACTAACAAATTTTGGAAACTTTTTATACTACACTAGCTGTGCTGTTCGGTTTCACCCGCGTGGTTCCGCTCCTGTTGATCTTACTATGATGATGTATAGCTTATAATTTTCCTCGATAAATGAGCTATCTAACAACGAGAGAATTTTTCAAATCGGACCAGTAGTTCCTGAGATTAGCGCGTTCAAACAAACAAACTCTTCAGCTTTATAATACTACGGTCTTACTAATAAAATGTTACCCATTCGCTATTCAATGGATTAGTTATTGCAATAACCTGTCTTGTTTTTATGATTGACATTTCATGTGAGCAAGAGCAGGACACAGCTATGGTAGAAAATGGTTGAATTTTATCCATTGTTTACCTTTTTATTAGTAAGGCCGTTAGTAAATATTTCTGCCCGCGGCTTTGCCTGCGTTTTCAAAAAAAGGAGCCTGTGTGCTATTCCGGATATTGAGCTACCTACATACCAAATTTCATTATAATCGCTTCAGTAGTATATGCGTGAAAGAGTAACAATCATCCATCCTCACAAACATTCGCATTTATAATATTAGTAGGATTAGTATATTATGTACCTACATGAATAGATATTGTGTGTAGCTGTAAACTTACCTATTTCATTTTTCTTACCTTTTTGAGTGAAAATAAATAAAAAATAACAATATATTTGAATTTTTTTCAGGATCTGATTGAAGCATTTGGAATAACGCAGCCAATGATGGTTTTGAAGAGATTATAATAGTTATAGCTGCGCCCCACGGTTTCACCCGCATTGCTCCGCTCCTGTTGGTCTCAGCGTGATGATATTATATAGCCTTCCTCTATAAATGTGCTATCTAACACCGAAAGAATTTTTCAAATCGGGCCAGTAGTTCTTGAGATTAGCGCGTTCAAACAAACAAACAAACAACTCTTCAGCGTTAAAATATGAATAGACTAAAATTAAGATTGACACTGATTTGTGATATTTTCCCCAAGGGAAGCTATTTAGTGACTAAAATAATACCTACCTCGTTAAGGACGCTGTCACAAATCTGCGTTACTCAAATTTAGGTATCTAACGACGTAACTTTGTTCGCGGCAATATCACGCTCACGTAAACATAGCGCATTCCATTTTATAGACCATCTTCATACTTGATATTATTTTTAATTTTTGATATTATGTATTTTTATTGAAATTGATTCCAGAAGATTACTAGGAACTTTAAAAATTCATTTTGTTACTTTTATTAGTAGGTACGATCCTAATAAGTATGTTAGTATATTCAAACAACTTAAAAAAGTGTGACTATTTTACAACATTATTTCATTGAATAATAATCTATGAATTGTATACAATATCAAAGCTTTTTAAGAAATGTAGAATTATTATCATACATATGATGTTACCGGCACTGTATTAAATCCGGCATTGTATACAATTCTTAGAAAATGTATGTTATTCCGAAAAATAGTCGGAATGAAATAAATTATAGGTATTCGTCACATAACACATTACCTAGGATACTCTTAAATCTGAACTTTTCCTACGTAGCAAACACAATTGCAAGTGTGGGTAGTTTTTGGGGTAGCTATTAACCAATATGAGGTCAAAACTAAAATCCAAGATGGCGCCGACGAAAATTTTACATCTTTTCGTCATGGGTGTCATTTTCAAGGTTTTGGAGTAGCTCTTAACAAATATGAGGTCAAAACTAAAATCCAAGATGGCGCCGACGAAAATTTGACTTTTTTCGTGATGGGTGTCATTTTCATGGTTTTTGGGGTAGCTATTAACGAATATGAGGTTAAAACCAAAATCCAAGATGGCGCCGACGAAAATTTGACTTTTTTTCGTGATGGGTGTCATTTTCATGGTTTTTGGGGTAGCTATTAACGAATATGAGGTTAAAACCAAAATCCAAGATGGCGCCGACGAAAATTTGACATCTTTTCGTCATAGGTGTAATTTTCTTAATAATAAAGAAGTAAACTAAAATAAAATAACAGATTTTCGTCGGCGCCATCTTGGATTTTATTTTTGACCTCATATTGGTTAATAGCTACCCCAAAAACCATGAAAATGACACCCATGACGAAAAGATGTAAAATTTTCGTCGGCGCCATCTTGGATTTTATTTTTGACCTCATATTGGTTAATAGCTACCCCAAAAACCATGAAAATGACACCCATGACGAAAAGATGTAAAATTTTCGTCGGCGCCATCTTGGATTTTATTTTTGACCTCATATTGGTTAATAGCTACCCCAAAAACCATGAAAATGACACCCATGACGAAAAGATGTAAAATTTTCGTCGGCGCCATCTTGGATTTTTAGTTTTGACCTCATATTATTTAATAGCTACCCCAAAAACCATGAAAATGACACCCATGACGAAAAGATGTCAAATTTTCACCGGCGCCATCTTGGATTTTAGTTCTGACCTCATATTGCGTAATATCCACCCCAAAAACCATGAAAATGACACCCATCACGGAAAGATGTAAAATTTTCGTCGGCGCCATCTTGGATTTTATTTTTGACCTCATATTGACTAATAGCTACCCCAAAAACCATGAAAATGACACCCATCACGGAAAGATGTAAAATTTTCGTTGGCGCCATCTTGGATTTTATTTTTGACCTCATATTGGCTAATAGCTACCCCAAAAACCATGAAAATGACACCCATGACGAAAAGATGTAAAATTTTCGTCGGCGCCATCTTGGATTTTAGTTTTGACCTCATATTAGTTAATAGCTACCCCAAAAACCATGAAAATGACACCCATGATGAAAAGATGTAAAATTTTCGTCGGCGCCATCTTGGATTTTATTTTTGACCTCATATTGGTTAATAGCTACCCCAAAAACCATGAAAATGACACCCATGACGAAAAGATGGCAAATTTTCGTCGGCGCCATTTTGGATTTAAGTTTTGTCAAATTGCTTTACCCCACCAATCCGTTCAACAACCCATAAAAAAAGAGGATCTCAGTCAACATAATTTTTAAAACATAATTTTAAATTACAAATAACTGGAATATGAAACTTATACAGTTTACTCTTATAAAGTATCAAATATTTCAAATCACGAAAACGACAGTATACGCACAATAATCTTTTTCTAATTCGTTTTTATTTTTGGGACGAGGAGCGATACACCCGTCCTTCCAAGAGCGCTTCTGAGCGCGGTCTGACGACCCGCGAGAGCAAAATGTATGAAGAAATCGACAAGTATTTTTAATTTAGCTTATAATTGAAATAAAATTTTGATTTAGATACAAAAAAATTATCACAATCTATAAAGGACTATATATCCCTCAATAATTTATAGGTAAGAAGATAGATTAGGCTTTTAATTTTCTTAAAAGTGTACCGGTTTAGACCCCATTTTTTTGCATTTTATGCGATCATTGTGCTGGGAAAATCGTATTTCAGTGACAATTTTGTATGACGTCGTACAATTTTTATAAGATGATCGTAGAACTGAATATATTATCTTTAAATTAAGATATTACTTTGTTCTCACGTGTAAGTGCTTTGAGTTAAAATTGTACCGTAAAATAGCGGTTTTTGTTAAAAAACTGTTATAGCACCCTTAATTTTAAAGTTTTGTATGAGATTGTTATGATCTTACCACGAAACAATTTAAACACAGTCTTAACTTTAAACCAGGGATCTGTCAAAACCAGATTAAAGAGAACCCGCGCTTAAAGTTAAACCCTGTCTAAAGTTCTTTGTGGTAAGACAGTTACAGTAGTCCAAAAGTAATAATGCGCATAGAAATCTTCGTCACTGTTCGGCAACTGTCATATATATATATATATAGAGTGGTTAAGGGCCGATGTTTCAATGCTTGGATAAAACTTATCCGTCCAATAAAGTGTTACACGATAATATTAAAATGTCACGTAAACTGTCAAATACGGGCTATTAGAATACGTTTTTAAAAAGGTAGTTTTATACATTATTCTACGAATAAGTTTTATCCAAGCATTGAAAAATCGGCCCTAAATGCATTTTCTTCATGCATAATTTTATGTAAAATTTGTTTAGTCAAATGAAATACATTTTGGAAATACGACAATTGCGAAGATTTGCATGCGCATTATTAGCTTTGCAATACTGTAAATTAAAAGGTATTTTGGTAAAACGACATCTAGTTTTAACTAAGCGTAGCTTTGTAATAATTAAATTTAAAATATTGAAGTGATTCTGCCCGTAAATGACAGAGGGCGCTGTTATAAAAATTATTTTTATAAGAATTGTATTTTAGGGTATTTTGGTAAAACGACATCTAGTTTTAACTAAGCGAAGCTTTGAAATATTAGAACTAAAAGGATTGAAGTGATTCTGCCCGGAGACGACAGAGGGCGCTGTTATAAAAGTTATTTTTTATAAGAATTGTGTGTAAGACATTGTTGTTGAATAAATGATTGTTTTTTATGTTGTTGTTTTATTTGAAAACTCCCTTTATGTACTATCTTAATAACAACTACCTAGGATTTTTTATTTTTTTGAGTCGGAAGAAGTCTTCAAAAGCACAATATTATTATTTATTATAAACAAGCTAAAGGATGGGATATGGTAATATCACCTCAAATATTCAAAATTACATGCTTAAAATAATGTTACATATCTCTGATTAGTGTGCACATACTTGCTCTGTGGTGTGCACAGGCGATTATTCCGTAACTATTGCAGATATAAAAAAAACTTTAAACTGATATCGAAAGCACTTCACCTAATGAGAAAAATTACAATAATATTTTTTTTTAAATAAAACGAGAAAAACGCAAAATTTCAAAAGTATTTAATGTAACATTTATTAATATTTAGGTTGTAATATGTAGTATATTGTACTCCAACTTATATTTAGGTTGCCTATAACCCCTAGCCTATATAATTCGCTCCGAAATTTATTTATACCGATAAACAGCGCTATTTTATAAATGTGTTATGTGACATGTACGCAGTCGCAAACTTGTTAAATAAATGATTATTTTTTGTTTTGTTGTTTTATTTGAAGGAAACTCGATTTGCACATTGTGTTATGTGTACAGACTCGGTAAAACTTAATAGGATTTTTAATTGAGTCTTTCGTAATACCTAGTAACGATTAAAAATGGTAGAGCCGTTTTTTTTTTATAAATCTTGTAATTTACTTACTTACCTTACCTTTTATTTACTCGGTTTCGGTAACTAAATACTACTTGACTTACTTGATACTTACAAGATACCTAGGTACCTGTTTAAAAATAACACCTTTCACTGCATAATTACATATTTTGATGTACATAATAAAAATATCTATTTTATGTGTCCAATATAAGGATTAAGGACTACCTATTTTTCAAAAAAGCTGCTATTTGGCATAATCTATCAAATCGTTAAACTCGATAATTCCGTTACATTTTATAAAAGCTGTTACAAAAATACAGTACATTTTTCATATTTGTAATTTAATAAATATAACAGTTGCAAAGCCGATATTTCATCTTCATTCTCAAAGTTTTCAGACCACACCATCTAGCGACATGTTAATAAATTTAAATATAATAATATGAATATATGTAATTTATAAATTTGTCCAACAACAATAGGTATTATATCCTAGGCAAATTGTTTGATTTCGCCGTTTGCTTGCTCGCGGAAACTTAAATTTAAAAACTAAATTGTACAACGTATGGTAAAATCTTAGGGTAAAATGCAGTTCACGAGAAAATGAAATGTGCTCAAATGTGCTTGTCTTTTTTTCATATTACAAGTTTTTTTAATATAACACTAGATGGCGTTATGTGTATACTTTGAGATTTTTTTTTGCGTTTTCGAATAAAAGTGTTATCTTGTCGTGGGATATTCGGCTCTTTAATTTTAAACCTATTTTTCTGATCTACTTTATTTAGTATCCTCTAAGAACAAGATATTTTTTTGCTAGACTCCAACGGGAATTGAACCCGTTTCTAAGCTCACGCATTTTTACCAGAAAATTTGAGCCACAAAAATAAATAGGAGTTCAGGAAGAAGTTTCCACAAAATTAATAATTTCTTAGTTATACTTTTTTCAAATCCTAAATCCTTATATACATATTTGTTAATCAAGTAAAATTTTCACTCGCTCTAGCGGTTGAGATGTTTCGGATCATCTTTTCCCTTGAAAATTTTTCGATATTTCCTAAATGTGTATATTGCCCTCTTTTTAGAAAGTCTAGTAAAGGATAAGTAGGAATATGGTAGGAAGTATTAAAAAATAAAAGAAAATAGATTACTAGATAAATATATTTCAGTATTAAATATTATTAGGTACATTATCAAAAGCTTGGATAAAAATGATTCTTAACTTACATATTATTATACAGTTACCGACTAGCCGATCTCAGTCCTTATATAAACTAAAGATCTTTTCGTATTAAAAATAATATATTACAAATATATGTATATTCAGAAAAAAATGGCCGCGATAAAATAAAAAAATATTAAGCTTGATATTAAAAAAAATACAAATTTTAAAGCAATTTTTGAATAAAGCTAAAATTAAAAATAAAACTAAACAGATCATTATAATACTGAAATAACATAGCCTCTGCAGATTTCTAAAAACAATTTTATAATAAAAATACGTTCGCAAATTGTAAAACAAATAAAAAAAATATTTGTAAAAATTGTATTATTAAATTTTTCTTAGAATTAGAACTTGAAATAGATGAAAATATAAATAAATGAGTACTTAATTAATATTTACATTCTAATAATTATTATTATATGACTATTATTGTCTAGTACATGATATATAATTTTAAATGTTTAAAAATAAAATATTTTTGTTCCAAGTTTTCACAAAAAAATCAATCCGTCATCTAAAATTTATATAAAAAAAACCTATTTATAAACATAATACCTATTTATGACGTTAAAAATACTATAGTAATAATCAAGTTGAATTTATTATTTTTTTACTAAGTCTAATAATAATTATTTACAAACTAAACAGAATCTATACAAATTATTTACAAAATTTATGATAAATTTATAGGCGTTATATTATATTGTTATTAGTTATAATATTCGACAAGCAAATATCTAATTTTAAGGCAAGATCGATGCATTTTTAACAATTTAAAACTGACTTTTGGAAAGCATTCGATTGAGTACATTATAAAATTATTACGTATTTCATATTTTTATAAATTGGAACCAGCCTTATGATGTCAATGTATGAAGAAAATCCTTTTTATATTAGTGTTTACGTTCATATTTAAATGTAAACTAAGTATTTATAATGAAGCTTGGTGTGCTTCAAGGGTCTATTCTTTAGCCACTACTATATGTAATATTTCACGTTGATGTGTTTTATAGATGGCTTTCCTTCTTTTTTTATTGTTAAGAATACAATAATTTGAAGACAGTAATAATTATTATATTATTTGTTCTTAATAATATCAATATGTAGTTTAAAATGAAATATAAAAATGACGAATCTGATGGAAAAATTAAATACATTTTTGAATTGAAACTTCTTTAGAGTAAAATTTCTAAGTCGACTTGGCAATACCGTCACATCATGGAGGCGACGATTTTGGTATCTTTGAACCATATTGAAAAGAAATAATTAAAATCTTGCCAAAGAAGTTTCACTTCTGACTTCACACACGCTCTTTTTAAGATATGTAACATACATAAAATAGAAATTACAAAATTATTGCTCGAACTACTCAGACAAATCAGTCACGAGGTATCAATGAACGAACTCATTAACATTACTGCCATGATGGAATTGCTGTGTATTATCCACAATAACACTAGTATATCCCTCTTGTACTGTTGGACTCGGTATTTTCGCGAAATTACCAAAATTATCCGGTCGGCCATTTTGATTCTGCCCATAGTAAATTGTATAATTAAATTGGTTAACTTCAGAACTTTCTATAGACGAACAAGAGGAAGAACTTGCAGAAAATGGCCGTTGATTTTGTGGATATGCGTAATTGGCAACTTCGGGTTCCGTGTAGTTTTCATAGAAGATTTCCTGGTAGCCATTTTGGTATTCTTCGGTAGTGTCGTAAGTTGGTAGTATGGGCAAATTATATTCGGGGTAAGTGTAACTAGAGTCTGGGCTGAAGTCTTCGTTCAGTTTGTCTGTTTGTCTGTGTGGTTCGTTGTTTTTCGGTGGGCCTTGCTCTATGTTGAGGATGAGGTTCTTTTCTTCTATGTCACTGAAAAATAAATATTAGTTTTATAGCATGAAAATTATAATCGTGAGGAGGGGTTTGAAATTTGGTTTCGGATTCTTAGCAATCAAAGTATTTGATTTGAAGAGAAAAGATATCCTAACTTGAAAATAATTATTAAGTATATTGTAGCCTTAATGACCGCCTCCTTGGTACAGTGGTTGACGCGTGAGCGTAGAACCGAGGTTCGATTCCCGGTGGAGACGAAGAAAAAAAAATGTCTCGGTCTGGCAGGACACAGAAGTCTGATTGTCTACTTGTCCCTAAAGAAAATCGATCAGTGAAACAGATGAATGCATGAAGCGCGTCACACACGGTGAAGATACTATAATATTTTATATTACAGTATCTTAACGCATCCGGTATCAGCGTTCTGACCATCATTTTTTTTTTGTCATTGCGTACTAAGGACCCCTGTAGAACCGCCATCCTGTTATAAATGACCTACAAAATTTCGGGTTATTTGTAACAGGATGGCGGTTCTACAGGGGTCTAAGGCGCGGGTCAAACACGCGCGGCTTGGCGCGGGCGTGCCATAAGCGCACCTCTTGAATCTGTTTTGCACCACGTGCTTCTTATACATTTTGTATGAAAGAATTTTGGACAGGCGTCGAGACGGCACGCCACGGTTGTGCCAAGGTTGCGCCGCCCCAAAATTATTTCATACAAAATGCCAATAGCGCACCCGATGCACGCCGCGCCGCTTGTATATGTCCCGCGCCTTAGTACGCAATGACAAAAAGAAAAATGATGGTCAGAACGCTGATACCGCATACCTTAAGATACTGTAATATAAAATATTACAGTATCTTAAGATAAAATATTATAGTATCTTCACCGTGTATGACGCGCTTAATGCATCTGCCCCACTAGGGGAGACGGGACTTCACACTTTTTTATTTACCCCTATTTACCATGACCCCAGACTATAATGAATAAATCGCGTTTAAAATCCGTAAAAATTAAATTACAAAATCAAACGAGAAAATATATAAAATCTTACCTGAGAACATAATTAACAGAAACGATACAGTGTGGTCGAGAAGACCTGGAGTTATGTACGATAGTGGCATAGCTCTGCATCCAAACCCAGCCTCCAGATTTCGTGAGGAACCGGTAGTACCGGGAGGTCACTTGGCCTTTTGTTAACACTGTTAGGGAAAAGAAGATATTTTTATAAATATTTTTGACTGTTTTAAAGAGATAATATTTTAAAGTGAAACTTTTATTACATCGTCTTAAACTTTTTGGTCTGTGTAGCGCATGTCGCGTGTATCGCGGCTGCCGAGTAGGTATTCTATACCTACTCGGCAGCCGACCGTCACGCGACATGCGCTACACAAAGCAGTGTTCGGAACCGTTCGAACAGTTTCACTTTTACCGTGGTTTCATAAAACCACACAACATTTTTTTAGGATTTTTCCAAGTTTTCTGGAATATTATAATATATTATGTAGTTCTATTCTACAATAGAACGTCTTTCAGTCTTTTGTTAACACTGTTGATGCAAAAAAACGACATTTTTTTTGAAGAAAATTTTGGGAAAAGAAGGAAAATTGTGGCCAGAATAAATATTTAACCTTTTTTATCCCCATAAGCAGGTAGGAGTCAAAATTATTTTATCGGATGCTTACGTCACAGTGGCTATCTCTTGATCAGTTAACAAGTTTGGGCTGTATAGATCAGTCAGTCAGTTTGCGTTTTTTAAATCATGATAGAGATCTTTTTTCCGCGTGAAAGGATGCGGGTTCGAGTCCCGCCTCGTGATCGAATTTTTTTCTATTCTTTATAAAATTAAATTTATATTTAAAGGGTATTTATTAAAAACTTACATGTACAATGCGAATATCTCATATGCAGGACATCGGTGCCGTGTATGTAGTGATATAACGTCTTCTCTATCAGGTCCTGTGGTTCATAACCCGTTAGAGACGCTACTCTGTAAGAAAGAAACAATAAAATTAAAAGAGCGTTTGCCGAGCACATGTATCAGAAGTGAAACTTCTTTGTTAAGATTCAAAGATACCAAAATGTTGACTGTTGACTGTTTAAATTGTTTTGTGGTAAGACCAATAGTGTCTATAATGCTCATAAAAAGTGCAACTGTCATTTTTATTGCATATTTGTTACAAAAAAAGCAAACACCATACTTTTTTTACCCTCTCCAATATCTATGAAGTGAAAAAATAATTTGCCAAGCGTCAGATTACACCCTTCAAAAAATCTGTTGACACAAAAACCTATCACTTCCGCCAATTAAGCATAGAGGGCGCTCGACTTCCGCTTTTTGAATCGCGTTCGATTTTTAAATGGGGGTTCTATTGTTCTAAATTTAAACATATTGTTTATGAAAGCTTGTAGTTAATTTTTAAAGGAAGCTGATATTATATTATAGCTTAAGTGGTTGTTGAAGGGTTAAGCAACGGAGAGCGGGGTTTGTTTTTGGATGGGTAAGAACTTAATGGTGATTATGGAGGGAAAATAAAGTATCTACTTAATTGCCTTTTTTTAATGTAAAATTATCTCATATTTTCTCGTAAAACAATTGGGAAATATTAGGTAGTTTGAAACTGTGCGTCTGAAGATCTGCCTGAAGGACTTACAGCCCCTTTTTAGCCGACTTTTTAGTTTTTACATAAAAAGAAAAAGTTGTATCTTTTTCTTTTTATGTAAAAAGTCGGCTTTATATTATTATACATAGTAAAAAAAGAAGTACTTAGTAGGTTTTTACTCTTTCTACCTGACATAGGAATTTTTAATTTTATCAAAAATTTCTTTTCTACCAAAAAATACAAAGACCTTATTTTTCTAAAGTTAACTAAGTAGTCACAAATAATATATAAACTGTAGTTATCTAACAGAGATCGATTCTGCAAACTTGAAGGCGTAGCAATTATGCTGGCAGTTGACGCCTAGTGGAGTGGTTGGCGAACAAAAAGGTATGGAGTCGCATGTATTTATCTATACCAATAATAAAATTAGAGTGTCTATTTGTAATAATGAAATTACCGCTTTTTACAAAAAGATGGATGTATACACAGTACATAAATCAAAAAAGTAATTTTTACACTAGGTAGTAGGTACCTACCTAATTGGCTGTCTGTATGTTTGTTGCAGAAGGATAGCCTCCCTAGTTTCACAGACATATAGCCGATGTAATAAGTAGTGACTTAGGCTACTTTTTGTTTTTAAGGATTATGAACATAAGGATTAAAACTCATTCACCCGGGTGTTGAATGAGTTTTACCTATTCGTGGAGTTGTTCATCATCACTACATAGTATAAAACAAAGTAGCTTTCTCTGTCCCTATGTCCCTTTGTATGCTTAAATCTTTAAAACTACGCAACGGATTTTTGATGCGATTTTTTTAATAGATAGAATGATTCTCGACGAAGGTTTTAGTATGTAATTTATTAGGTTTTAGTCAAAGCGGGCGAAGCTGCAAGTGGAAAGCTAATTTAAATATAAATTGTTCATAATTATTTCACAAACACTTTCACATCAACCAAAATAAATGAATAATCATGTTTATTCTGTTTGAGTTAAATGTGTTTTCAATAATAATTTTATTAAAATAAAAACAAAGCGACTCCACACATTTCACAATGCTGACGTCGCGGAAGCAATCTGCGTCTAAACCACTTTGGCACGTACCAAGCTTGTTTAGTTAAAATGTATTTTATTCAATTGTAATAAGATCGAGTTTTAATTGAAATAATTTTCGTCATTTGATATATTATTTTCAAATAATTGCTTAGTAATTTTTATATCATTTGAGGATTTTATCTGTTTCTGGAAAAATGAGATTCGCTTATTTTTTTGTGTTTTCATAACATTTGTATGTAATGGACTTCTTTAGACTCGATTTTGAATATTTGACCCACAAATGTTGAGTTTAAGCCTTTTTAGGGTTCCGTATCCTAAGGGTAAAACGGGACCCTATTATAAAGCCTCCGCTGTCTGTCTGTCTGTCTGTCTGTCTGTCTCCAGGCTGTATGTCATAAACAGTGATAGCTAGAAAGCTGTAATTTTCACAAATGATGTATTTCCGCTGCTGCTATAACAACAAATAGGTACCTACTAAAAATTAAAAAATATACGTCCCCTACATAGTACGGATTACGGAATTCGTGCGCGAGTCTGACACGCACTTGGCCGGTTTTTTAGTTTTGTTTTTACTTTTTACTATACATATTTATTACTAGCTGTGCTGCTCCGCTGCTGTTGGTCTTAGCGTGATGATATTATGTATATGATAGATGAAATATTTTTCATCTATCATATACATATTTCGAACCAGTAGTTCCCGAGATTAGCGCGTTCAAACAAACAAACTTCACCTTTATAATCTTATATATAAAAATGAATCGCAAAATGTGTTGGTAAGCGCATAACTCGAGAACGGCTGAACCGATTTCGATAATTCTTTTTTTATTATATTCCTTGAAGTACGAGGATGGTTCTTATGTAGAGAAAACGTAAACATGTACCACGGGCGAAGCCGGGGCGGACCGCTAGTCTTATATATAAAAATGAATCGCAAAATGTGTTGGTAAGCGCATAACTCGAGAACGGCTGAACCGATTTCGATAATTCTTTTTTTATTATATTCCTTGAAGTACGAGGATGGTTTTTATGTAGAGAAAACGTAAGTACCACGGGCGAAGCCGGGGCGGACCGCTAGTATAATATAGATAGTATAGAATATAGATTACTCATAATATCACTAGGTCAATGTATCTATTTGAAATTTTGCTGATGCGAGATAAAATCAACGTATAGAGTTACAACCATCTGGCGCTCAGGTGCGATGTTTTGGTATTGAATAACTATTTTATTCTTACTTCTTAGTACTCGAATATTATTGTATCTATGGTATGGATAGATTACTATTTTTAGACTAGAAAGATCGACATAATATCTATACTTCACTACATAGTATAAAACAAAGTCGCTTTCTCTTTCCCTATGTCCCTATCTTTGCTTAAAACTTTGAAACTACGCAACGGATTTTGAAGCGATTTTTTTAAAAGATAGAGTGATTCAAGAGGAAGGATTTAGTATATAATTTATTAGGTTTTAGATAAAGCGGGCGAAGCCGCGAGAGGAAAGCTAGCGCATAATAATTTGTTGAGGGTTATGAAAGAAAAATCTAATTATTTTTAAATTGTAAAAAGTGTTACCAAACTATTTAAAATAACATAATATACGTAACAGACAGACAAACATTTATAACATTTAAAAATATGGATATTATATTTACCACATACGCATAGGTACAACATCCTATCCTACTATAATTATTAATTATTATAAATGCGAAAGTTTGTGGGGATGGATATGTATGTGTATGTGTATTTGTTACTCTTTCACGCAAATACTACTGAACCGATTACAATGAAATTAAGCACACATATAGAGGCTAACTTGGATTAACACATAGGATAGGTTTTATGCCGGAAATCCCATGGGAACGGGAACTATGTGGGTTTTTCTTTGAAAACGCGGGCAAAGCCGAGGCTAGTAATTGTATAAATAAGTGTCGAACAATATTAGCGAGTATTTCTTTTATAAGTGAATATAGGGAACGGCTCGACCGGTTATAGTAATGTTTCGACGAAGCGACGATTGTTCGGCCCGCCGCTGATTGGCGTGAACCAATAAATGTGAGCGCGTTTCCATGAACACACGGTACGGGATTATCGTGACGTGTGAGAAACTAACAAAGTAAAACATGTTTTTGCTTGATATATTACAAACGAAAATGTACATAATATAGCATGGATATGTTTTGTTTTGTACAAACAAGTATATTTTTTTTGAAGTGAAAACTTCTTAAGCGGCGTTGGGTATAAAATCTTAAACTCGTGTCAGGACACGTGACCTGATCGAGAAAGCGTAAGACGGATGTTTTTTTTTTTTAAACCCTTATATTCCATGCGTAAGACGGATACCATTCCAAAATATCAAACATGCTGAACGTTAATAATCAAGTTTTCACTTCTGCCGGCACTCCCGGAGTGCAACCTGTCTTTTTTTTTAATTTTTTTTTTTTTTTTTTTTTTTTTTAAATCTCCTCTAAACCTGCAATCTGCCTTATTAAGCATTAAGCTGGTGGTTAAAAGTTTTAATGTTGGCATGCATGGCAAACGCCCAGTGGCGTCTCCATATAATATTTTCTATGATCATGGTAAGTCTGATTCTACGGTTGAAGGAGGTCTTGTGGAGCTCTCCGTTTTATGCGCTTAAAAGTGCGAGTGGGCTCCATCATGTTCCAGACAAGTATGTTGGGGTGATTTTTTATACGGCTTTTATATGACTTAAGTTTCTTGAGAATTTCCTCTTTAACAGTTGGAATAAACAAGTCACGGTGAAGATGACAATTGCTAATGAACCACGGAGCTTGAGATATGATACGAAGTATTTTTGACTGGAAACGTTGTATAATTTCCAGATTAGAGTGAGCTGCAGTACCCCAAAGTTCAACTCCATATGACCAAATTGGTTTGAGGATAGACTTGTACAAAAGAAGTTTGTTGTTCAGTGAAAGGCCAGAGTTACGCGCCAAGAGCCAGTACAATTTGCGAAACTGTACACTAAGAGCTTTCCTTTTTGTGAATATATGTTTCTTCCATGTAAGACGTCTGTCCAAGTATATACCTAAGTAACGCACATCTTCTGACTGGGGACTTCTTATTCCGTTAAGTTGAACGGGTGGGCAAGTATCGCGTCTGAGGGTAAATGTCACTTGCACCGACTTCGTTTCGTTGGCTTTTATTCTCCAGTCTTTCAGCCACACTGAGACATCATTTAAGCTTTGCTGTAACATTTTCGAGGCAGATACAGGATCCTCATGCATTGCGATGAGAGCAGTATCGTCAGCAAATGTCCCAACGAGAACATCTTCTTTAGTCGGTAAGTCATAAGTGTATATTAGATATAATACAGGACCCATTACGCTGCCCTGCGGAACACCAGCCTTAATTTCGTAGAGATTTGTTCTGTCGTCTCCATGCTTAACATAGAAGTGTCGTTGTTGAAGATATTATAGACTTAATGATTATAAGACTTAATGATTAGGTAGAAGTTTATAGGTAAAGCTTGGAATATTTTATAAAGAAGGCCCTCATGCCATACACGATCGAATGCCTGCGAAATGTCCAAAAAAGCTGCTGAACAATATTTTTTGTGTTCGTATGCGTTATTAATCATCTCGACCAAACGATGGACTTGTTCAATCGTGCCGTGACCTTTGCGGAAGCCAAATTGATGGGTCGGTATTAAATCAGATTTGGCTAGCAGTGGAGCCAGGCGTTTCAGAATGAGAATTTCCAAGATCTTTGAGGCAACAGGTAGTAGACTTATGGGGCGGTAGGAAGAAACGTTTTCAGGAGCCTTTCCTGGTTTGGGAATAAGTATGATTTCAGCCACTTTCCACTGAGAAGGTATGTATTCTCTTCGCAGTATAGCGTTATATATAGCAGTTAGTAAGTCAATGGCTACGGTAGGAAGTTCCTTCATGGCTTTAGTTGTTATTAAGTCATAACCAGGAGCTTTGTTCAAGCTAAGATTATTGATTGTGGAACGAACTTCACTTGCCGTGAACTTTTTTATGGGAGGTGAAAGCTGATGCGGTGTCGATAGAGCTTCTGTTACTTCAGATATCTTGCTAGAGCCGTCAGCAGAGTTCGGCGTGAACACTCGCGAAAGATGCTGAGCAAACAAGATTGATTTTTCAGCGTCACTTTTGGCCCACGTGCCATCATCCCGTCGAAGTGGTGATTGGAAAGATATTGGGCTTTTTAAAGATTTAGTTGTCTTCCACAAAGAGTAATCTGTTGCAGAGGTGGCATCTAGGCTGTGCAAGCGATTCTCTATTTCTATGTTCCTGATGTCTTCTAGAGTGTTCTTAACTTTCTTCGCTAGTTTGTTAAATTTTTTCTTATCTTCTGGATGTCTAGAGGTATGCCACTGTTTTCTTGCCTGTCTCTTTTTAAGTATTAGTTCGGTTGCTATTTGTGGATACATGGGTATGATCTTAATATCTCTGTGTTTGGGCGTAGCTTTCCAGGCAGCAGTTTGAATGCAATTGTTAAAACTCTCAACAGCTGTGGTTATATCGTCATCTGATTTCAAGGGTATATGTTTATCTATTGTGCTGACTATAATTTCTCGAAAGTATTCCCAGTTAGTTCTTCGAGAATGAATCCTGCAAGGTTTTGTTACTTCCACAGGCTCATTATACAGTACGGCTATGACAGGTGTATGATCAGACGATAGTTCGTATGTAGATTTGCAATGTAGGGAAGAGATGGGAAGACCTTTCGTTACGAAAAAATCAACCAGGTCAGGATTCTTCTTTGGATCGGAAGGCCAATATGTCGGTTTTCCAGTAGATGTAACGCATAGGTTAAGTTGCTCGACAGCTTTCTTTAGTTCACGACCCTTCGTAGTAGTGGTTCTTGCGCCCCAGTCAGTATGTTTGGCGTTATAGTCCCCCGCTGCAATGAATCTATTGCCGAGTTGATTGAAGAAAGACATATATTGCTCAGCTTTTAGGTTGTGCTTTGGGGGTATGTAAAGCGCTGAGACCAGTATTGGACCACTTGCACTCTCAATAGAGATGGTAGTGGCTTGAATTTCGTTAGTGCTTATTGGATTGTGGACGTAGTGTTTGACATTGTCCCTGACCAGTATTGCAGAACCTGCATGAGCTCCGCCATCAGGGTGGTTAGTGTGATACAATTTGTACCTTGGCACTTGGAAGTGGGATTTGACGGTAAAATGCGTTTCAGAAATAAGCATAAAATCAATTTGATGAGTTTGCAAAAAATATATTAGTTCTTGAGTATGATTTGACAGCCCATTTGCATTCCACAAGCCGAGGATTATGGGTTTAAATATACTTAGTTGCGGGGGGGCACGGTGGGCCGCCTGCCTCCCGCCTGAATAAAATCCTCGCAACTGCCTTGATTTGTCGTTTGCGATCGCCAGTCGGATATTACACTTAGCAAAAGGCTTGTCATGTTGTTCAATTGTTGCATCATTTGTTTAAGCATATCCAAGAGTTCTTTAATGTCATTATTGGTTTCATTGGACTTTCCAGTTTGTTGGGTTTGAGTTTTAGGCAGATTAGGATCCTGTAGCGGAGGAGCGTGAGTTGCAACTGTTACATGCTGAGGTTTGTAAAGCCTTTGGTTTTGTGGTTTCTTATTTAGACCGTTGCGAACGACGTCAGCATATGGCTGAATTGGATGTTGGACTTGATTAGAAGTAGGGATGTTCAGGTCTTGTTGAGGAGCTCTGGCTCGAAGAGCAGGGTATTTCTTTTTCTGAAGCTCCTTGAAGACAGAGCAGCCTTTATAGTTCGCAGGGTGATTTCCATCGCATAAAGCGCATTTGACGTCATCCGATCGATCTTTACGCGCACATGTGGACGATGCATGATTTCCGGCGCATTTAATGCATCTTGGACAACGACGACAATAGGCTTTTGTGTGTCCGTAATCAAGACAATTGGCACACTGAGGTATAGTCCGTTTTGGTTTTGGTGGTTCAAACTTTACGCGACAATATAGCAGGTTTTTAATTTTATAAATATCTTTATTATTTGAGCTAGGTTGGAGTTCGACTACAAACATATGCAACGGGGTTTTGGTCAATGCTTGTTTGATATTCCAGATATTAGTGGTGATGTGCCCTAGCTTTGCCAATGCTTCTTTAATATCATCAGTATCAGTCGATGGATGTATGTTCTTAAGTATGACTTTAAAGTTCCGTTCTTGTTTGGGTTTGTAAGTAAAATATTCTGTGCCCTTAGCATCTAGTTCATTGACAATGATCCTGTACGCGTCTGTTGTTGCTGGTTGAATTTTTACCTGATCCTTGGGTAATACTTTAATTTCAAAAAGATCTTTCACGGTTTCGTCCAGCAATTTTATTAAGGGACGAATATTATTCACTTTGTCGATGAATATAGGTGGAGGTTTTGGTATCCTTTCTGTTGGCTGGGGTTGATGGTCCTCTTTTTCTATATCGTTATCGAGCATAGAGAAGGAATTATGTGTGGGTGTCGGCTGGCTTAGCCAGTATGTGCTGATTTTAGACTGTTTTTGGCTTCTATCTGCTTCGGGACTATTTCTTTGTCTCTTGCGATTTTGAATTTCAGTCCACTTAGAATTATCCGGGTTTTCATTGTCGTTAGTTATATCAGTAATGTTTTGGCTGCAATCAGTGAGGGATTGCGATCTTGGTCTATTGAAGAGACTAGGGTGAAAAATTTGTTGTGTAAGCCTTTTTTGATTGGTATTGGTAGGGCAAATATACAGGTCACACAACCGGGTTACTCCCATTCCGGTCATGAAGGCTATATACTTCAACTTAATTTTTTTTTTTTTTTTTTTTATATTTATTATTCTTAGAAATATTTTTAAAAGTTAATTAAATTTATCTTCTATTATTATTAATTTAAATAGTGGCAACACAGAGAATATTGTCTATGGATTGTCATAACATGTCAATGTCATGTCATTTTCACTTGACAATAAAAATGTTAGGTGTAATAATGAGGGTAGTCTGTCGATTGCAAACAGTTAAAAGTGTCACTATAAAGTTTTAGCACTAGTTTTTTTTACGCAAAACACAACACTTTCACTGGATAACAATCACACATGTACTTCAGGTTGTCTTTTCCACTTTTTTCACTTTTTAACGACATAAACTGGAATATTTCCCGTAGTAACGATTTTATATTCACGAGAGTATGATTTCATGGTTATGACAGTTGTGACAGAAGAAAAAAAAAAAAAAAAAAAACTTTTTTTAATTTAGTTATGCTAATAACCTCTTACCAAAAAAGTTTAACTCGGCCAACTAAACTAAAATAGTAAATTAATTAAAAATCAGTTTCCCAAGACTAGTGCAAATAAAGAAAGTTGTGTAAGATCAGCTTGACAGATTTTTGTGAAGCTGATCTCGATAAGAAGTGATAAAAATTTTGAAAAAGAAAAAAACTACTCTGGCTGAACCGGGGTGAACGGTATAATATTATGTTTAAAACGACATTCTTTATATATCGTTACTGTTATCTGAAAATAAAGCTTAGAGCTTTACACATAACTGGCTACAATAACCCACGAGTTTATCGTGTTACCATGGAAACAGTCCGCGATAGTATTGTTGGCTGTATGCTTCTCGGAATGCAATAAACATCCAATGTCAAATGGCTGAGCTTGAATTATTTGCGATTTATTACTAGGGCTTTAGTAAGTGATATGTATTTTCCTATTTGACGTGAAATAGAAGGTAGTACATATTCTGTAGTATTTAAGAAAAGCAAACCGTAACGAATGCATTTCTGCTGTGTTCTGTTTCTATATTATAGTTTTTTGTAATGTGTTTTTACGCAATATATTTGTAAAAATGTGAGTTTGTCATTATTTAGGGTATACAAGTTACAACTCAGCACAGCATCAATATTGAACCATAATTTTTTAAATCAGAAGGAAGTCAATCTAGTCAACGGTTGTTAATGGTAGAGAGATTGAGTTTAGCACATCATGAGCAAGTTTTAACTGGGTATCACGCGCCCGAAATCGCGGGCTTTTTAAATAAATTTGCTAAGTTGTGTGTTGTGAGTTGTGTGCAGTGTGTTGTGTGCAGTTCGTTGTGTGCAGTATGTTGTGTGCTGTGTGCAATGTGTTGTGTGCAGTGTTGTGTTCAGTGTGTTGTTTGCAGCGTATTGTTTGCAGTGTATTATGTGCAATGCGTTGTGTTATGTGCTATGCGCAGTATGTATGTTATGTGCTATTGATGTGATCACTATGTGATGTGTTGTGTCATGTGTGTATGCTTACCTGGCGTCCAAGAATATAAGTCGCATATCAAGGCTCGCGCGGAACATGAACATATTGGAGTGCAGCTTCAGTTCGGTGACTGCGGAGGGCGGGAGTGAGTGTCCGACGGCCACTAGACCGAGTGGCGCAGAGCCTTCACCGAAACGACGGGCTCGGAGGTAACCGGAACAGTGGATCACCTGAGGTCGAGTTAGTCAGTTTAAAGGCAGTATGTCGGAGTCAGTTTAAAGGCAGTATGTCGGAGTCATCTGCTATTTTATTTAATGACTAACACCTTCCTTAATAATTGAATTATGGACTTATTGAATGTAACGTTCAACGTATTGACTGAACGTCATTTAGCATAGTCGTTAGTTTGGATAAGGGGATGGGCTAGGTTAGGTTTAGTTCGTGTTTTTTTTTAACTACACAGAAATAGGAACCCCGCCAAGCGGGCTCCGTCAAGTCGCCATTGTCTTCTTGCGGACGTTTAGAAAAAATAAATTCTGTCGTCATTCAATGAACGCGCTAGTCATTCAATCAAATAGCAGATTGATCCAGATGACAGATGACGACATTGACATTATTTAAACAAATATTATGGAGAAGCTCCAAATCAAATCCACTTGCTTATGGTTCTATTTAACCAATATAAAGATAAAAGAAAAGTAATACCTATATCTGATGTCATAAGTAAAATAATTGCATATTTCATTAGAATAACTAAAACCACCCCTAATATACAATTATAATACCCTCTCATCACCCTGTACACTAATTATCACACGCAAAGTGCAATATGCCTCGCTACAGGGTGTTCACATTAGGGTGCGGTCATATTGAACTCATTTATTTTAGATTTAAATCCAAGCATGTTTGTTAATGATATCCAAATTAATTTTTAAAAAGGAATCTTTATTGATAGTAAATTTAAAATTATGACTGTACTTGACTGTGTTAAAAAATTAAGTACATGTTGTTAAATGCTCATATCTCAAACTTAGTTGATATATATCAGAAGGTGCTCGAAGAAATTTGATGTAAAGTGTAAACATTGAAGCTGTACCTATTTGTTTTTTATTATAAATTTGTTCTATTACTTCAAATCCCAGATCCCCTTCAGAATGTGCAGTGTAAATAAAGATAAAATATTCAATGTTTTTTTATTCAAATACGATACAATTGTGAAATTGTGCACATATTAAATAATTTTCTAGTATAAGTTGCAAAGCCGTGTAAAATGTTCCACACGTTGATTGCTTCTGTTTACCGATGAGTCCTGTTTGGTTTTCCTCTGGATCCACAAAGAACACGAGACTGAAGAACGTTAGGGAATGAAACTTAATTTATCTTTCTCTTATTAAAAATACCATTTAAAATTAAAAAAACAACGAACCTTGTACCCCGAGGTAGTGAGACCGGCGTTCCGTTTCGCCAAAACACACTTCATTCGAATGAAGAACGCTCTTTCACATTCTATGTCCACGCTAGCACTCCATGTACCGCCTACTGGGTATCTGTGAGACAAATAGGATAAATATTTCAATTAAGACATAAATATTGAATAAGTCAAATTGGTCAAATACATATTTCAAATAGGTAAGTCAAATTGGTCAAAAATGTCAAATTGGTCAAATACGTAAAATACGACAAGTTAAATATACAAAAATGAGAAATAATTTAATGCTCTTATACATTCCATGTCCACTGCTAGAGCTAGCACTCCATGTGCCACCAACTGGATATCTGATTAAAGAGAAATATGATGACTAACTCAAATGAGACAAATATGTCAAAAAAATGTGTGCGTGTACTAGTGTACACACGTTAGAAGTGAAACTTCGTTATGACCTTATTTTTCAAAAAATAATTTACTACATATATGCAACTATACAGATTACTTCGAATCACGCGTGGTAGGGATAAGAAAAAGATGGCGCGTAACGGAAAAATGTCACGCGTAACGAAAAATGTTACACTAAATTTTTTTCCAACCCCGATAAAGAAGTTTCACTTCAATAAGTGAAATAGAAGAAATAAATGCATCAATGGGTCAAATGCGTCAAATGTTAAACATATTCCAAATAGGATAAATAAGTCAAATATTATGTCACATAGGTCGAATATGACAAATAGGTCAAAAAAGACCAATCAAATAGATCTGCAATGTTTGAACGCTCTTTCACGTTGCTGGGTATCTACATGTCGGAGATCCCCCCCCCTGATATTACCGAACGCAAGCGCATGACTCACGAAGTGCACTTGGACATGGCCGTGGTAGCGGACGGGCATTCTAGTGTTGGAGCTCGTGCCGAGCGGACTTGTCTGTTCGAGTCTATATCAGTCTCTATATTAGTTTGAGTTTAGATTCGCTATACAAAGTATTCATTTCAGTTCATTAGTGATTGTCAGTGTTAGATTCCGTTTATGTCTTTTGATGCTCGAAGTTACCCAAGATGCCCAATGTAGAGGATATAACCAGCCCACATAGTTTTAAAATCCAGCCGTCGCCGATATCAGAAGCGGGATTGCTTTGAGCACAAAGAATAAACGTGATTTTTACAATCATCATGTGGTAATGTAGACGTGTTATAAAATTATTCTGGAGGTGCAAAATAGTATCATGCGACGTTTAATCGTAGCCATAAGAAAACCGGTGAGTGCTTACAACATACAACAAGTGGAACAACAACGTGCGTGATGTAATGCTATTGTCCGTTGATCTGTGTTTTGAAAAAAGCCGTTAAAGTTATTATTTGTTACTATTTGCTATTTATGATGCGTTAAAGTGCTTTGCAGTGTCTATCATGTCTCTTAATTTATTTTCTGGTAGCAGGGGACACAGTAAGGAGAATTGTTACAGTATTGTGTACCGTAATGTGACTATGTTAAGCCCGCTGCGGCTGCTTGTGTTAACTTGCAGGGTGGCGAGCCTAGCGACGTGAGTGCCTGTCGGTGTGTGTCTTCGGGTTGTGTGCGTCAGTGGCTTCGTGGCGATATGTGAGCGTGAAGGAAGTTGCCACTTCAACCGTGTTGTCGCGTGTTTCACGGTTTAACAAGCGTTTGCAGCGTATGGCCCTTGCTACTACTGAGTTTGTTGCCGGGGATTGCTGCAGCAAGAGCTCAGGGCAGCCGTCTTTATGCGGTGAAGGGCTTCGCAAATTAGTGACATTTACAGGACAAGTGCGAGGCGTAACAGGGCTGCTTCGCTGAATGTGTGCTATCAATAAGTCTGTATGAGACCTGCGTGTAAATCCCATTCGCAGACAGCAGATGGAGGGCGCGCGACGGATCAGCAGTCCTCTTAGTGTAGGGTTTAACCATCGCGAGTCATTTGTTTCATGTGTGGCGTGTCTGGCCACTTTGCATCGGAGTGCACGAGCGGATAAGGTGCTAATGATTGCACTAGGCATAGAATCACCGAAAACCAGCAGGTCAGGTACATCCACGTTGCCTGAGCGCAATCATTGAGTCAACACGTGCCGTGTGGCAAACTTATGGACAACTGTGAGTCATACATGTTTAGTTTTGTTTCTTGGTAGGTACTGAGTGTATCCTTATCAGAGATATAATTGCTAGTAGCAAATTGACTAGTAAGCGTTTTTAATAATAACATAACAAATAGTAACGTAGACAGTTCATAACAAGGTTTATGGCAAGTTACAATGGGTGATTACTTTTTAGTAATTTTAATTTGTGTTGTGCCTAATCATTATTATGATAGCGATGCTAGCTTATTAGGTTGAGAATTTAAACACAAAGTTTACATGTGTGATATTGTAATGTGTTATTTTATTGTGTAATAATGTTTAATGTAAACTTATTTGTAACAAGTCTGATACGACAAATTGTTTTGATTTTTATCACGCTTAACATTGGCTTCCTTTATTGTTCGTATGTAATGGACTCTATTTTTGAACTACCTACTTTAATGAGACAGATTTAGTTCACACTGTGTACATTTACTAAGGAATAGTGACAATACAATAATTTCATCTTATTGAAGCGTGTTGCTTAGTTAATTGAGTTTCTCTCTAATATACACTGGTACCGATAGAAGAAAGATACCTAGCGGTTTGGTAGGCTTACGTAGGGACATAAGTCCAACATGCAGAGGCGTGAATTTCAATTAGAGAATTTTAATGTGTTGTGTTTTAGTGTATTATTATTATTGCATTAGCACTGATTTACCATCTGAGTTACAGTTGAAATATGTGTCTGTTCTAGAGGAAATTTGTGCGTTGAACGAGCAGCAGATTGCGTAACAAAGTGTCAATGAGTTTTTAACAGCTGGATTAGTGAAACCAAGTAGCTATCTGGTCAGCTTCTGACGTGGAACAAGGTACAGTGCGTATCCAGATTGTAGTAAGGAATGGAGAGAGTGCTTTGAGGAAGGTAGTATCTTCTTTCAACCTATCCAAATGTGAGTTTTGAAAGCAAAGTGTTGAATACTTAGGCTTTGTTATTAAGGATGGTAAAGTACAGTCACATAGCTTATACAGCTTCTTATTTCTGTTAGTTTATTAACAGTTTTCTTAAATTATAGCACTGTTGTTTATGCTTACAAGTTACAAGGGAAGTAAAATTGATTAGTGATTACTCATCATCACATGAGCTAATCAGTCGAACGTTTATTAGTCTTTTAACATCACAGCCTATTCTTATGGTGTATGACCTCAGTTCACATAGATGCGAGCGCGGATGTATGTTGGTACTGAACTGTCCAGTCGCTTACTACAGACGCAGAACTACTGCCTTAGAGTCCAGGTTTTACTTCCATGCACACGAGACCGCAGTTTAAGTTGCAGCAGCATAGCAGTGGTTAATGCAGTTATGCACTTCAGGTATTATTTACAGGTTTGCAAGTTTGCAGTGGTGACTGATTGCAATTCGGTGGGAGCCGTTTAGTAAAAAGCAGAGGAGTGTCTTCACGTGTTCACAGGTAGAGAGGGTCTGTCTCCAGTCTATCGACTCTAATATCATTCATGACAGAGATAAAGGGAGCTAGTATAAAGGAGGTTGGTTGCCTTTCGAGTATCGCGCAATGCACATTCGCTGTCACAGTATGTATTTCGTTTATTCCAAATTGTGTGGGGCAGAATCGAGTCAACCTAGTTGAGCTTTCCGTTGACTGGCTGCCAGGACCATGAGAGGCATTTGGACATGCAGAATGAGTTGTTACTTGTTGATGTCTGGAAGACATATGCGGTAAGGTTGCAAATTATTTGTCAAGGTGCAGATAAAATGGTAAAAGATCAGTGGTACATAATATCCACGATTTAGTCATGCATCTGGGCTACATGTCTAAGTTCGGGTGTAAGTTCGTTGTGAACTTTATCACTTGCTAAATCTCTAAGCCTAGCTCAAGTAGAATTCAGGCAGAACTCTTAAGTTAGTATTCCGTGCACATTGATGCTACAGGGGAAACTTAGTGGGAAGAATGATGTTAAGGAGTATGTTTAAGTCTAATTGAGTCTTTCACCCGATATGTTTTGCTCTATTACTTTAAAAATGTGTAGAGTGGTATAGTAGTAGTAGAAGTAGTATAACGGCACTGGAGGCCAGTGTTCATTTGTTTGGATAACTAGCCAGTATTAATGATGATCGGGCAGGTGCTTAGAAAGTAAATGTTTTCGTAGTTATTTTGTAAAAAAAGTTACATTAAGTTACATTAAGATGTAGTCTCCACCGAGGGTAGTGGTGTTAATGATCAGGTAGATAGTGACGAGTACGCTGAAAAGGTGTGCTCATGGCAGTCATCATTCATCATCGTCATCGATATAGTCCACTACTGGACATGGCGTCATCGTCAACTTAATCAGCCTTTTGCGGTACACTGCTGGACATGGAAGTCATCATCACCGTCATCGTCAACATCTGCCTTTCGTATTCACTGCTGAACATGGAAGTCGTCATCGTCATCATCATCAACATCCTTTGGTTGTTCACTGCTAGACACAGCAGTAGAGTCTAGCAAACATCGATATTGTCAAGATACGTTAGGTGACGTATGACTGGCAATGAACTTCACTATAAACCGTGTTACAAAAGCTAGATAGCTGAAGGAGCTATTATTTGTTAAAGGAGACTTTGGGGTTAATGTCTGTAATTGATAATGAAGTCGATCAAGTTATGATAAAAGTAAAGCTTCTCTAAATGGAAATTTAATGTTGGTGATAATCTTCTTTTCGAAATTGAGGAAATAAATCAGAGCAAGCTTGACTTGAAGTATAAGGGTACGCTTAAAAATTGTTGAGGTATAATGATAGTTACCATTTCAAATCATTCAATTCCAAAATCCTCACAACAGAGTCAGGAAAATATCCGACCATGAGGTTATTAGTAGTAGCTAGTAGTGGTAGTAGATAAAATGACGTAAGAACTTTGTGTAATGTGTAAAAAAGGGGAGATGTAAAATGTTTTATCTGGATTTTGTAATGCATTGTAGTGCCGTTTGTTGAGTGGTAGTAGATTCTTCGTTACGTTGGTGCGTTAACGAGTAATGTCGTTGTAGCGACGGGCTATCCTTGCTTTCGCTGGTGCATAAGCAACATGAGTCGTTGTAGCGACGACATTTTGAGTTGTCCTTGTTTACGTTGGTGCGTTGACAAGATGAGTCGTTGAAGCGACGACCTTTTTGAGATATCCTTGTTTTCGTTGTTGCGAACGCGAGATGAGTCGTTGTAGCGACGTTATTCGATGTTAAGCCTCATTTCGTTGGTGCGAAATTGTGGTGTGTCGTTGTAGCGACGATGTTCCGTGCTTTATTTATTTCGTTGGTGCGAAATTGCGGTGAGTCATTGTATTAACATTATTCAGTGTTGTGTTCGTTTCGTAGGTGCGAAATCGAGGAGAGCTGTTGGTGCGGCGCTGATTGATCAATAATGATAAATGTGAAAACCTAAAATGGTTGACAAGAATCAGTATGGCCGAGCAGGATACTGTGAGTATGTAATCTTTGCAGAGACTTCACACGAGGACGTGTGATCGTCAGAGATGGCCGTGTCGGAGATCCCCCCCCCCCCTGATATTACCGAACGCAAGCGCATGACTCACGAAGTGCACTTGGACATGGCCGTGGTAGCGGACGGGCATTCTAGTGTTGGAGCTCGTGCCGAGCGGACTTGTCTGTTCGAGTCTATATCAGTCTCTATATTAGTTTGAGTTTAGATTCGCTATACAAAGTATTCATTTCAGTTCATTAGTGATTGTCAGTGTTAGATTCCGTTTATGTCTTTTGATGCTCGAAGTTACCCAAGATGCCCAATGTAGAGGATATAACCAGCCCACATAGTTTTAAAATCCAGCCGTCGCCGATATACATATGAGACAAATATGATAAAAATATCGAATGATTCAAATACAGAAATACCAATAAGACAAATAGTTAAAAAAGTAAATACTGGCATGAAGTATAGAGAATATTCCAATAACTTATATGCTATTATATTTTGTCAATCCAAATTTTTTGAAATATATCAAATCAACGACTACCTATCAAATAGATATAGTTTTGACTCTACTTCTATTTTCAATTGTGATAAAGTTAAATAAATGTCGAAATAAGAACATTAAGTCAAATATGTCAAAAAAGTGTGTCAAAATAAGAATATTACGTCAAATCAAACATGGGCGTAGCCACGGTGGGGCAGGGTGGGGCGCTTGCCCCACCCTGGCTCTGACCTGGAAGGTACCTAACCAAATTTAAAAAAACTGAATTATCTAGGAACTAACTATATACTAATTAGGTACTTAATATTTATAAGAAATTCACACTCAAAAGTCGTCAGTCGACATAAAAAATGCGATCAAAACAAAAAGCTGGTACGATTTATCTTATACGTACACAAACGCAATCTTTTTCTCCGATTTCTCGGAAACTATCTACTTTAGGGCAAAAATTATCATGACTTTTTTGTAGAGAATTAAATTTCGCATCTTTTTCACCTTGTAAACTTTTTTGTAAAACTTACCGTTTACAATTTATGGCTTATTTAATGAACCGGTTTATTGTTTTTGGCTAATAACTCTTAAAATATTTGATTAATCAATAAAATGCATCTATTCATTTTTTAAGAGCACTTTATTTTCTACACTCTACAGCATTTGTTTGATTTTTTTTTTCTAATGCCCGTACTTTTTGAGTTATAGAACGTTTAATGTTGGACTACTGGGCGTTTAATCGAAAATTTCAAGTTATGCACAGTATATAATGGTACAAATTCAACAAACTAAAAAAAAATAGTGCTTAAAAATTTATAGGTAAGTAGTTTATTTCGGCCGCCCGCGGCATTTCTACATTAAACGTTCTATGCTCAAAAAATATGGGCAATGGAAAATATTCAGTTTTACGAAAAAGTTTAAAAGGTAGAAAAGATGCGAAATTTTATTCTCTACAAAAAAGGTCACATTAATAGGTAACTTTTGCCCAAAAGTGGATAGTTTTTGAGATATTGGCCAAAAACTTTTTAAACTACATTTCATGGTAAAAAAGAAATTAATAAATCAAATTATTGTATTTATAGAAAACTAAATTGTATAATAAAGTAGCCCCAAACATATGTTTAGGGTTCTGAACCACCAAAAGGAAAAAAGCGGAACCCTTTTAGGATCACTTTGTTGTCCGTCTGTCTGTCAACACCTTTTTTATCAGGAACGCGTGGATGTATTGCTATCGAATACTCAAATCTAAGGTCCCTTGAAGAAAAAAAAATGAAAAATCCAACTACTAGGCAAAGCAATCAAAAAGATATAGCCGCTTTTGCTAAAAAATTTCAAGAATCGAAAGGGTCCCAAGGAAGAAAACCTACAGGGTACTTCCCGTGAAACCAGAATCTGTATTAAGATGGTATTAAGTAACTTCTTATAGCGCAGATATAGAAAAATTTTGCGAAAAGCATAAATTTAAAGTAGGTAACAACAAAAAAAACATGTTTGTATAGAACCCTCGGTGCGTGAGTTCGATTCGCACTTGGCCGGTTTTTTGGTTGTGTCTAGGTAGGTACTATTAACTACATCCATGTAGTATCTAGAAGACACAACTGTTATCTTATTTCTTGATACAAGGCCGGGTGTTGTCCCTACAACACCCGGCCAGACCCTTCTGACCATTTAGTATGAAATAAAAACCGCGAGTTTAACTTGTGCACCGATGGTTGCGTATGAGCCTGTTTATATGTTGTTACAGAAAATTTATACTTTTCACAATAATTATTCTTGTATCTATCATATAAGATGTTGCTTCTTACCAAATTTCAAGATTCTGTGTTCACGGAAAGTACCCTGTAGGTTATGATTCCCTTGCGAAAGTCGCAATTTGCGAAAATTTACAGCATAAACGGCTGTATCTTTTGATTGCGTTGGTTTATAAGTTTGATTTTTTCACAGCTTCAAGGGACGGTAGACATTAGTATTTAATATTAATTTCAGCTTCATATCTTTACGCGTTCCTGAGAAAAAAGTTTAAAGATAAACAGGCAGACAGACGGACAACAAAGTGATCCTATAAGGATTCCTTTTTTCCTTTTGAGGTTTGGAACCCTAAAATTTAACCGGGATAAGACCTCAGCTCTATTAAATATTTTTAAAAACATTAAGTGGGAAAATAATGGCATATGGATACGAAATAAAAAACTTACACACCTAAGGTTTGCTGATGACATTGTTCTTTTCAGTGAGTCTGCAACAGGGCTAGAATCAATGCTACAAAAATTAAATTCTGCAAGCATAAAAGTCGGCCACACATGAACGCATCTAAAACTAAAATTATGTCAAATAGTCAAAAGAAAACAATTAGAATAGAGGAAAACCCAATAGACTATGTAAATGAATATGTGTACCTTGGAAAGTTGGTTTCTTTTGATACAAAAAGCAACGAAAACGAAGTAGACAGAAGAATAATTACAGCCTGGAAAAAATACTGGGCCCAAAAAGAAATTCTAAAAGGTAATTATAGCCTTAAAATAAAAAAGACAATAATGGATTCCTGTATTCTTCCAAGCCTTACTTATGCAAGCCAAACATGGGTCTTCACAGAACAAGTAAAGAACAAAATTTCATCATGCCAACATGCTATGGAACGAAGTATACTGAAACTAAGAAGAATAGAAAAACAAAGGAACGTGGACATTCGCAAGAAAACCAAACTAACAGACGCACTTAATTTCAGTTTAAAACAAAAGTGGAAATGGGCAGGACACCTCTCCAGATATAAAGATGACAGGTGGACATACCATACCACTAAATGGCAGGGCCCAATCGGCAAAAGGAAAGTGGGAAGGCAGAAGAAGAGGTGGGTGGACGACATAGAGAAAATAGCAGGAAAAAACTGGATGCGTATGGCCCAAGATAGGGATCTTTGGTACAAGATGGAGGAGGCTTTTACCCATAAGGGGCCACCTAACAAGGAATAGATAAATAAAAATAAAAAATATATTCTTATTATAAGTAATTACAAAAGGAAAAAAATAACTGAAATGTATTATGTATGATTATGTATCCATACTAATATAATTATAAATGCGAAAGTAACTCTGTCTGTCTGTCTGTCTGTTACTCAATCACGCCTAAACTACTGAACCAATTTGCATGAAATTTGGTATGGAGATATTTTGATACCCGAGAAAGGACATAGGCTACCTTTTATTGCGAAATATGTACCACGTGCGAAGCCGGGGCGGACCTCTAGTTTATTAATAATTGTAAGGTGGAAATAAATAAAGCTTATTATTATTATATAAGACCTCAGCTCGGGTAGGTACTGTTTCTAGTTACATATTATTTTATATGATTGCCCCACCCTGAGCCCATGGCTAGCTACGCCCATGAAATCAAACGTGTCGAAATAGGAACTAATACATCAAAATATAACATTAAGTCTGTCAAAACAAGTCAAATAAAGGCGATTTTTCAATGCTTGGATAAAACTTATTCGTCGAATAATGTATAAAACTACCATTTTAAAAACGTATTCTAATTGCCCGTATTTGGCAGTTTACGTGACATTTTAATATTATGGTGTAATAATTTATTGGACGGATAAGTTTTATCCAAGCATTGAAAAATCGGCCCTAAGTATAACTTACCCAATGGTAGGACATTGATGTCCTAAATAAGAGTGTGGATGCTGTAAGCTGAGAACTGCGTTCATCTCTTCATGGTCCGCTTGGTGGATGTACTCGTATATGGAGTTGCCTGTTAATTCCACCTGTTGGGGAAATTTGAAGGAAAATATGGTTGAATTTGCTTTTAAAGGGCTTCTATATGTAACAGACAATATAGTATTATAGTAGTAACTAGCTGTGCCCCGCGGTTTCACCCGCATTGCTCAGCTCCTGTTGGTCTTAGCGTGATGATGTATTAGTCTATAGCCTTCCTCGATGAATGGGCTATCTAACACCGATTTTTCAAATCAGAAAAGTAGTGACTGAGATTAGCGCGTTCAAACAAACAAGCTCTTCAACCTTTCGGTCAATGCCGTTTTCAAATAGTTCATTTGTAAAGTAGATAAAGTAGAACTTTGCTATTGACTATTTAGGTTACAAAAATGGCATTGATATTTAAAATTTTCATTATTTTCATGATAATTAGGCAAAAACACTGACTTTCTGAAAGCTCGAACGACAACAACTAAAATTAAGAAAGAAACGTTCTTTCATAAAAACTACATTTCCTTTCCAAAATTTGCCAATAACTAAAAAATTGTTTTACACAACATAGTTACCTACAAGTAAAAAAAAAATCATGTTAAAAAAGTACAAACTGTTCTTATATGGTATTTGAGGCTTAATTTAGATTGAAACACAAGGATGATGCAATCACTTTTACTCACAGCAACAAAAATGACACTATTTGTGTGACATTATTGACATTATTTATGGTGACATTGGGTGACATTATTTGTGTCTACCCTCACTAATATACTACATTACTATATTAAAAATTCTTAAAACAGAGCAAACATGTTCTAAAATTCACTTACCTGACTCAAACCCAAATGAACAGACGCTGTTTCACTTATATACATGATCTTGCCATCAGGTGCGACCACGAAGATGAACCCATCGAGGGTCTGCAAGAGGTGGGATCCGAGTTCTCGTATGGACAGTTCTCGCGGCTGTGGGGGCGGTGGTGCTGCTCCCCACGCGTCTCCTAGGCCTGGTGAAAAGGAGGGAATATTGTACTGGGCATGAAGCTGGTGCCCACGGGATATGGAAAAGTTAAAATTGTTTAAAATTTAATAAAATATTTCCAGGGAGATATCGACGGCGGATGAATCTTTCATAAGTGGTATATTTAACTATCTTACATAGAGTATCTCGATATAAGCTTTTTGAAAATTTTAAAACTTAAAATACCACCTACATTTTGTAAAAGTATAATAATTAAAACTACGAACGAATACACCCAAAAAATTGATTGCTTTCGCTTAACTTATGCGTATGCGTTGCTAAGCATACGGTATGCCGTATGCGTAGCAACGCTTTGATATTGTAAGTATCGAATAACTCGAACTTCATCACCACCACCTTCATCATTATCATCACGTATAATAATAAATAAATAAATAATAAATATTATAGGACATTATTACACAAATCGACCTAGTCCCACAGTAAGCTCAATTAAGGCTTGTGTTGTGGGTACCTACTAGGCGACGATAAAATATATAATATTTAATAAATACATATATAGATAATATCTAAACTTACCACTTACCTTAGCCTTAATACTGATTTTCGCATTTATGTTTCTCCTTTACTATCGCTTCTGCTTAATCGTGTCACCTTATTGTAAGTGACCTGCCTGTCCATGTTGCAGCTGTATTACAAGCTTCTTCATAAACCACATCACCAGCTGGATTACCAATCTTATTACCAGCTATACTAGCCCTATCATCATCACCCTCATTACCTATCTACTACTTACCGTCTGGGAAAACCTGTCGCATCTTGAAGTAGCTAGTCGTAAGCCGTATAACAGACGCCTTGTCCAGTTGCGAAGTGATCGCTGACGGTAGAGGGAGAAGCTTCGCCAGCTCGAGGAACTCTGCGTTCTTTTTCTCTTTCCACGATTTTAGTGCATTGTTCATGGCGTCGCTATATTACCAGCTTTATCGAGCATTTTGCCTTCTTCTTAAACATTGTAGGTGACCTACCACGATATTGATGTTTCTACCTTTACCATGGCTTCTGCTTAACCATACTACCTGTCCATGTACGGCAGCTTCATCACCAGATTTATCACAAGCTTCATTACCACCTCTATTACTATAAATACTTACCGTCTGGGAAAACCTGTCGCATCTTCAAGTAGCTAGTCGTAAGCCGTATAACAGACGCCTTGTCCAGTTGCGAAGTGATCGCTGACGGTAGAGGGAGAAGCTTCGCCAGTTCCAGGAACTCTGCGTTCTCTTTCTCCCGACGAGATCGGGCCGCGTTCTTGCTTTTCTCTTTCATGATGGCGGCGTTGATGGAGTGCGGCCGCGCTTCTTTGCGGCAGGCTGAGGGATATTATTATTTTGAATTATACATTTTAGAAACTTTGCAATAACTTTAACAATGAACAGACTTATTTTACAAAGCTTGTTTTTATAAATTCATGACATTTAAATCAGCTTATAAAAAACTGTTTCGTCTAATTAACACATTATATTTTTCTAATGCCGGATATTAGACCATAATATTGTTGAATAGAATTATGAAAATATGTATATGAAAGTTCGCAACATGGAGAGTACTTTTAATTAGGCTACAAAGTGAGATAACCTAATACGTAAACACTTATAAACATAGTATCTATACCTACCGCATAGTACAATTTCACCTAGAAATTTACATGTTCACAATTTTCCAGCATATTTCATTTTTCAAACGCGAATATATGAATAAAAAATTATGCATGCGAAAAATTTACATGACCCTAACGATATATACATATTCATAATCTGTGAAGAAAAAAAAAACATAGACAAAATGGCGGGAAAACAACAACGGTGATGAATAATTCAAATCAACCGTAATTCTTACAAATGACGTTACCGGCTTAACGTATACGAATTGGCTTTATTGTGAGTAGGGAGATTTTCCCCGATTTTGAGGAAATTTTGCCATTCTATATGTTTCAAAATCTAGCAGAAACGAAAATAAATCCTTATTTATACACATTTAAAAATGCAACAAATGAACATTTATTGAAGTTAATTAATATTTTGGTAAAAATATTTATATAAGGATAAAACGATCTCTTACAAATTTATTTACCAGTAGTAGGTACTACAGGTATACTTATTAATAACGTAAGTAATACTAATTCATTTGAGAACTTCAAAACACGATTTTCTACATACTTTAGTTTTGGAGACCTTCAACCATTCTGATTGACAAGTAAATTATTAAAAAAACAAAATACCCGACTGCACACTAAAAAAAGAGTGATTGAAATGAATCTAATGATACCGCATACATATTTTTTTAAAGGGAAATTTAGAAAAAATATTATTATGTCTTTATCCCGTGGGACTTTTAGGATAAAATGTATCCTATGACACTCCCGTAATCAAGACAAATCTAACGATACCTCATACATCAAAATCCATCAAGCCGTTTAGGCTACAGGTGGTCACAAAGGAAAAGACATACATACATACTTACATACACTCGAAAAACATTACCCTCCTTCTTTGGCAGTCGGGTAAAAACATACTCCCACTCGTATCACTAAAACACTCTCCAAATACACAAATAGTAAAAAATGAGAGTGTGTGCCGAGCACCAAAATCGTCGTCTTATTCCATGACGTGACGGTATTGCCATGACGCGACCTTGAAATTTTACTCTCAACGCGCCTAAGGAATTTCACTTCAAAAATTTTTAAATCATAAAATCTATTTACTAAATTAAACATTGCATATTGTACCTACTAGAGTAGAATTTTTCAACAAATTTTAACAAAAATTATTTTTAAGGTAATTTTACATCCACACTAGAAACCCCATAAATTGGCCAATAGCGCTAAAACCGCGCGACAATAAATAGAACATATGGCCGCCATTTATATTGGAATTGCAATAAACTATTGTGAGCTCAATGGTATTTGTTCTATTTCCAAATTTGCAACGTATTTCTATTTTGATATAGCAACCTTTTTCTATAGTTTTGATTTCAGTATTACTATTGACTATTTTTTGAGATTGCTCACCGCCCGCAGCAACGGTAGGTATACCAAGCCCCAAGGAACTAGGAAGTTATAGTTTTGCATACGCTGAGTACGCAAAAAATAATTATAAAACTCCAAACGACTTTTTTTGACAAATAGATGATATGTGTACACCCCTAACAAGCGACCCGCTCAACTTTGCCACCCGCACGTGAGATTATGTTTTCATAGAAATGCTCATATTAGCGAAGCGGTATATGCCGGCTGCGCGAAGCTAGAGACGAAAACATGGATTAATTTTAGCAAAAAATTTTTGGCGTAATTATATTTTTTACGTGATCAGTAAATATGCAAAACTATAAGTAACTTCGCGCTTAGTATACCGATAGTGGGACACCCTGTATACCTACTGTATAGTATAAATATAAAACAAAGTCGCTTTATCTCCCTATGTAATTATGTACCTATGCTTAAATCTTAAAAACAATCAAAATCCGATGCGTAGTTTTAAAGATCTAAGCATACCTACAGGAACACAGACGGCGGAAAGCGGTTTTCTTTTAGGTGAACTACCTTTCCTTGTATCCTTTTTCATAAACTTCAGACAATTATTTTTGAAGTGATTTTTCTTTTGCACGGTTAAAAATTTTTTAGTAGAGAAAAATCTAATGCGTTCGCGTCGTCATTCTTGTTATTAAATTTGAAAGTTTTACTAAAATTCAAAGCAATATTTTTCACTTGCTATTATTTTTTTATTGGTGTGCTCTAATTAGCTACATAATATTTTGTGATGGTATTTATTTTATAAACTCGATCGAAAACATAATATACCTACACTAAATAGTAAATACTAAATAGTCTATAGGAACCATGTTAATATTAAAAAAAATGAAATTTCGAAATTAATGACATTTTATTTTCATTAATTTTAAGCGAAATATTAACAAGATTAATTCATATTATTATTACGTCCGTGACACTGCAGTGAGCGTGGTCATATCATAATAAGACAAGAGCAATATTTATAGAGGACTCAATTTGCCTTTTTAAATACGACATAATATTTTAAAATGTATGTATTTATAAAGTAGGTATATTGCTTAATTTAATTTTATACTTTGTATGATATAATAATAATAGATTTTCACAAAATTACAATATTCGACAATAATACTTATATACTTACTAAGGTAAGGAATATTAATTTTATTTTTAATTAATAAAATAAAAGAACTTACAAAAATCCATGTGTAATTCTTTCGAATGCTTAATATGGTCTCTTCTACACGGAAATTTCATTATAACAACTGGCAATCACTCCAATAAAAAAACTTAAAAGCGCGGGAAACTCATTCGCAATTCAAACAATTAAAAAGTTACACCTTACTCGTACAGGTTCAAAATCGTACTGGCTGTTTGCACCTTCCCAATATTTTGTTTTATCTGTGCATCTTCCTATGTCCGTTTCCGAAAAAAAAAATAAAAGGCACAGGTACAATGATTGCAAAGAGCCCGTATTTTGTTTGACAGCTTTGACAGTCCATTGTATTGGTGTTGATAATCGCGTTACATAACTGTGATTGTATTTGAAAATAATTGAGACGTAAGGGTTGGATGGGAGCTAGGTGTAGAGATAAATTTAATATGGTGATTGCGAAATCTTGAAATTAATTTTAGAGATTAATTATTGCATTATTCTGACGATATTTAAACGAAAATTTCCTCGCCCCGACTTGACCCGTACCTAATAAAAGAAATTACGAATGGGCAAATTATCATCTATCTAATTAAACTGGTCGAGCCGTTTTTAAATTGACTAGGCTAGGTACCTACAACCAAATAAAAAATCAATTTTTTTTTCGTGAGGATATCATTTATATCATCACAGAAAAAAGCAAAAACGCAAATAGGCAAAATAGCCTTTCTCGATAAACACTGAAAGAATTATTCTAAACGGATCTGTAGTTCCTGAGATTAGCGCGTTCAAACAAATCAAAAAACTATTAAGCTTTATATTATTAGTAGGTAAGTACCTACCTATAGTTTTAGATCAAATGTGTCCTTACGATCAACAACTCGACACAACTATTACTTCATAAAGGAAGTAGGTATCTAGTATCTACAATAACATTCATATGTCACAAACATTATTTAGCCATAACCAAATGAGGCATAATTATGCGTGGTCACAGATAATTCGCGGACAAAGAGCGCAAATCAATAAACATATTTGCATATCAGGCCATCTTGGATATTGGAGACGTTGGATCTATGAAAGAGATTGAATATGATGATATACTTATTTTTGTGTTGAATGCGTTGGTTTGGTCGTATGGACGTATTGGTATTTTAAGCTAGCTGTGCCCCGTGGTTTTATCCGAGGAATATATGTAGCTATAGCACTTTCTTTGGTTATTCTATGAGACATCTCAGGTAGTAAGTGACCTTCTTGAGGTGGACACAGTCTGCAATAATGTACGCGAATCAGTACCTATGTATTTACATTATTACCATCCATACTAATATTATAAATTCGAAAGTAACTCTGTCTGTCTGTCTGTTACTCAATCACGCCTAAACTACTGAACCAATTTGCATGAAATTTGGTATGGAGATATTTTGATACCTGAGACATAGGCTACCTTTAATTGCGAAATATGTACCACGGGCGAAGCCGGGGCGGACCTCTAGTATTAACATAAATTTGAAAAATAACATTATAGATGAACTCTAAGGTTATACTGTTATTTTCTGAGCCACTCTTTACAAGAAGCTTTTTATTAAATATTGTGTGCGTCTAGATCTTATAAAAATAAATAAAATATATAATCGATAAATACAATTAAAATCGAAAACGGAGTACGGAGTACTTTGTACGTAACGGCCGTAGCTTCAGTTTTACATGGCGGCTCGTTCTTATAAAAAATCTTTTAATACCATAAATGAATAAAAAAAAAATATCACTACCCCTCTTCCTTGAAAATCACGCAAATCCTGCTTGCATTTGTGCCCCTTTAAAACAATATATCTCAAGGACCACCATGCGGCCCAGATCCGTACCACGTGTGCGTGTTTTTGTTGCTGGCAACATAATCCCACTGTTTAGTCTGCTGTCTATGCGCGATTTATGAAATTGTTGATGGTGTGATTTAATTTCGAATTGAGTATGTGTATATATGTGATCAGTGTAGGAGGGAATTGTTTATGGTTGGATTTAAATCGAATTGAGTGTAGATAAATATGGGAGTTTTTGAAATTAGAATTTGAAAACTTAATGACTGATTTTGTCGAACTTCATATACCTACCTACCTATAAGACAAGACTAGGAGATCGAATAATCATATCAAGATAGGACTAGCTTTTGCGTTTGAATTGTAAATCTAGACCATTATCTTAATATTTTGAAGACACAAAAAATATCATCAAAATCGGTCTAGGTAGTCGTTTAGGAGTTCAGAGACAAACATATTATGTACCTACCTACAGAAAAAAATATTAGGCCAAATAATCATGTACATTATATCATTATACATTTTTGGTTATTTTTACAAAATAACATTACCTACATAGATATTTGTTTTTTATCGTTTCATCAATTAACCCACGCTGTAAAATCACACATATAAAAACTCGTGTGCTCATATTGAAAAAATATTAGTATTTTCTGAACAAACCTATTAACTTATAATCTTTACAAGGATAATCTCTTTCAGATGTTTACCTCCATTACACAATGCTTGTAAATGGATAATCGAATCAGTGGATTACATTTTGTCGTTAGAAAGTGAAAGGATTTAGTTTTAAACCAATGTTGGGACTAGGTACGAAGGTTCTATTGAAGAATAATAAATTGGGAATAATTTGTTTGTTTCGTATTTTTTTAAATCTGTAGTTTACAATTTTAATTGAAAGGATGAAGAGCATCTAGAGATGAAGAGGAAGTAATCGAAATAAATTAAATAAAAAATGTTGTGTGGTTTTATGAAACCACGGTAAAAGTGAAACTGTTCGAACGGTTCCGAACACTGCTTTGTGTAGCGCATGTCGCGTGCCGAGTAGGTATACCTACTCGGCAGCCGCGATACACGCGACATGCGCTACACAGACCAAAAAGTTTGAGACGATGTAATAAAAGTTTCACTTTAATAGGGCACTTTTTTGGATGTGTTTATGAGATAGAAACACCCTTTGAAATTTTAAATTAAAGCAGAAATTTAATTACGTCTATTGAATTTTTAAATTAATTGAATCTATAGCTGTACTTATTAAATAGGTGTGGGTATTATAAATATTATATGATCGCGAGGCTTTAACAAAAATTTCAATAAACAATAAAATATGACAAATTCGAAACACAAAAACTACGTGGGAACGAGTAACGAGTCAATGAAAACAAAAAAAAATTGTCTATGGTCTTAACTTTTTTTTTCGTAGGCGGGGTGTCACCGGCCATTGTCTATGGCCGCAAGGCGGACGCACGTGTCTACAACAGGTTTTACTGTGTTTTGTTTTTTTTTCGCGTAGTAGACACCTGTAGAGTCATTCATGATGCGTAATCATTCAGCAATTTGCGTGTTTGTGGGAACTTTGGGTTGTGGAATTGTGAATGACGTATGCAGATAAGGTGTGAGTTTTGGCGCTTTATTGGCACTGATTTTTATGTTCTTGCGAATATGTATCGATGTGTGACGAGATCATCATAATATTATATCTTCTAATTCAACATTTTACTGTGAAAACAGTTTTAAATAACAACATTAATTATTTATTACTTAGACATTTTTATCAAGTTGACTGAAAACCTTATCTAATTTACAGAAGTAGGTGAAGTGGTATAGGTAATTAGTTACTTTATAATAAAGCATAATATGATAGGTATACATTACAATTTACAATCATAAATAATTATGTAAAAACAAGTGTTTATTACCAATGGTTTTAATTTTTAGTGAATATCACAATATTTTAAAATCTGTTCCCACGCACCTCAAAGTAAACTAAACAATACATATCGCGCTATAGTGCTAAAATAATACTTTCTCATTTAAATTTTACCAAAATGCTTTCAAAAATAAATCTTAACTTAGAATAATTAAAGAACATACTCGAATAGCAAGCTTTAGGGCTGCATTCAGTTGTCTTCTTTTTTTTTTCAGTTGACAGATCAAAATTGGCGGGAAGAATGACAAGGCATTGTTTAGCGCGGGAACGGAGCATAGACAATAGGTTTTTTTTTAATAATTTGCATAATAAATCATGCAAGGGTAATGTAAATTGCTTTATTACTATATTGGTTTTAAATATTCGTGGTATTCGTGGTTACGGGATGACAGGTTGTTTATAATTGTAATTGAGGTTGTTTTTGTTACGTTTTTTTTAATAGACCTGTTAAGGGAATCAATGTAGTATGAAATGGTTTTAAATTGAGTAATCCTCGTAGAAATTACAAGACTTCACTGATTTTAGAACTGGATTTTTTTATTCTAAATAGGTAACTGCGGATGTACCTATGTCGCCTTTTTACTGCTGCTATAAGTTTTACTAGCGTCACAGAATAATATCTAGTAGCTTGCTAGTGTTAGCTAGAGTTTATGTTATGTTTCTTTTTGTAACGCAATTAAGTATAAATAATAATAGTTTAAAAAAACTAAAAAACACGCTTTTTATAGAAAACCGAACTAAAAAATAGAAAATTTTATCAAATTAGTGTATTGTCATCGGTCCTCAATAAATCTACAAAGTTTGAACGAAATCTGGCCGTGCGCCCAAAGAAGTCGGTTACAAACATACAGGTGAAGCTAATATAAAGCGTGTAAAAATTAGTAAGGCATCAACGCATCGTATTTATTTAGTTTAAAATACTACTTAAATAAATTTAATCGAAAATTTAGCACTCGAGAAACCTAATTTTAATTACTTAGTAAAGAAACATGACACATTGAAAGGTGTAAAAACACAAGTGATTTACAGGAAACATAGATTTATCGCTATCCGCCCCAGTAGTACGGGATTATAAGATTATTGTGCGCAACAAAAATTATATGGGCTCGTAATCTGGTGGGTAAAACATCTGGCAGTTAGGGTTGCTATTAGTGAAATTGATTGTACCTAAGTGTTTGGAATGTTTTTATTTAGTCTTGTAATCTCGTGATTTTTGAACTGAAACTTTTTGAGGCGCGTTGAGAGTAAAATTTCAAGGTCGCGTCGCGGCAATACCGTCACGTCATTGAGTAAGGCGACGATTTTTGATTTTTGAATCTTGCCAAAGAAGTTTCATTTCTGACAAATGTGCTCGGCACACACGCCCTTTTTTATGTACCAAGCTTCTTGTATGTCCCTTAAGGTTTGTAATAGCGTGTCATGGCAATGTCGCCGTCATCTGGTTAAATCTGCTATTTGACTGACTGACTAGCGCGTTCATTGAATGACGACAATTTATCCTTATCCCCGCTGCAAAATAACCCCATTAGCTCCTCCTCTCCGCAAATCCGTCTCCGGGGCCAACTCGCCACTACCCAGGCTATCCAAAATTGTAAATAAATACAGTGATAAAATCGACATCTTCTTCCATACATCCAACAAGCTCCGTTCTATAGTGAAGGATATACAAAAATTAAAACCTTAAATTGTTGTCATCACCATAATTAAATAATTCTTATTCTTTTAATAATATTAACAATAACAAGTATCCTACTTTTAAGAACTAACTCTGTATAATTGGCGCATGCTGTGTCAACCTCTAATTATTTGTTACTTTATCGCAAGAACTATATGTTATGTAAAATTTATATTTAAGAATCATTGTAAACAAATGTTGGTTGACCAAATAAATAAAATAAAAAAAATAAAAAAATTTACTTTTTCCAAACGAACACATAAGAAGACGAGAAATTTGTTATTTTTATTTCACTGAAAAAATTTGTATCGTTATAGGATTGTGTTAGCGTTAGGCATAATAAATTTAAATAGAAATAGCGGGAATAAAATACACACAGAAAAAGCTATATTCTGGAGCTTGTGGTGCTTTTTAAAAGTTAGTAGTAGTAAGACTTTGGCTAATATGGAGATCGTAATTCCTTAAATTAAAAACAAACCATATTTTTAATAGTATTGTTTCGTGACGTATTTGCCCATTTTATCAAGTCCGTGACAAACTCTAATGACGTCAATTATAATTAAACAGAAGTTTAACATCAAAGTACGACCGAAAATGTTGAGTGAAGTCTGACCTGACCATTAGTGACGTCACAGTGAGGGTGCTTCAGTCTAGACTGTATGTGGCTAGACTATGCTTTGATAAATAGATATGTTGTTTATTTATGTGTTGTTAACAGCTGTTGAAAAGTTTGTATGTTGGTTAATAATAAATAATGATCCACATAGATGTAAAGTAGATTTTTTACGCAAAAACGTTTATTTTTTTGTTGTCATTTTATAAAACACGTTGATGTGTTTTACCAGTTTTTTTTCAGTTGTTTTATAAAACCCATGATTACACGTGTGTGCCGAGCACACGTGTCAGAAGTGGAACTTCTTTGGCAAGATTCAAGATACCAAAATCCTCGCCTTGAAATTTTTCTCTCAACGCGCCTAAAGAAGTTTCACTTCAAAAAAAATAACAATTATCATGCACATATATTATCACTTCATCTGTAAGAAACATGCTTTAGCATCCTATCCTATCCTACTAATATTATAAATGCAAAAGTATGTATGTTTGTTACTCTTTCACGCAAATACTACTGAACCGATTACAATAAAATGTAGCACACATATAGAGGGTAACTTGGATTAACACATAGGATAGGTTTAATCCTGGAAATCCCACGAGAACGGGAACTTTGGTCTTTTTTAAAACGCGGGCGAAGCCGCGGGCGGAAAGCTAGTTAAATATAATTATTTTCAGTTACAGAAGGTAGGTAGGTATTTCCGCTGATTGTTATTTCTCATCCACACCAATATTCCGTGTTAACATGCAAAATTACCGTAACATTGTTGCATTTGTATTTATGTAGAACTGAAGTCGCACAATGTGTAACTACAATACTATTATATTTAACTAACGATAAATTTTAGTTACCTTTACTTTGTCGCGAAAAGGTGCCTCACAATGTTCATGCGTCATTATTATTTACCCTTGTAATAGATGTTACCGGAAAACCCTTCTTTCAAGATAAACTCGTTTTGTCTAGGCTAAATTTTTCTTTACGCCATAGTATGTGATAGTATAGCTTTATGCAAACTAATTTATCCAAAGTCCAATAAAATAAACCAATTCCTAGCCAAAACCTAGTAGAAATAAGTTGATATATACTCTAGGATGAACTAGTAAGGTCTAGTCTTAACATTATAGGAGGGATGGATTTTCACATAGACTACGAATTTAGTTTTGTTATACTGTGCTACGAGCGAGGGTACGAGAGTAAGCACTTACATCTGCACTGTATACTTCTGTATATCGTCCCCTTACCCGCATCTTTACCCATATCTACCACAGATTTACTAGTACAGATACTTAGACATTGTTCTCTCATCGCTTAATGTTACCATTAAACATACTAAAACAATTTTATTACTCCCAATGTACCCACACCTTTACATCACCCTCCCAGTATACACATACCTTTACGCGAATAATCGCAACACTGTACGCTATTTACGACATGTCATCGCGCAACAATGTACTAATACGTGCTCACAACGTAAATACATTGCTGTTGGTGTGTACAAGTCACGTACACTTGCTACCGTTAAAGTATTGTAATACTGGCTGTGCCGCGCGACTTCGAATGTATAGTCAAAGGAAATTCCAACAGAAATGAAATGTTTCACTAGCCTCCTAAGTTTAGACATGGAAGTCACATCTTAAAAACATTTCGTTGCGACAAAACCACGAAGAAGTGATTTATGTTTAAAAAAGTCATGCTAAATAAATCATTAGCTATTAACCTAATCGTGAGGTTAACTGTTTACAATAATACTATTATTTTTTAATAAACACTAAAATGCTTTCAAATTTTCAGAAATTCATCAAATTTAATGGGAAGCAACAGCTTTCAAAGAAAAGAGGATCAACAAAATTGGTTAATCCAGTAGAAAGTTCTGAGGGGAAAAAACATTTGAATTGCGAACCTTATCCTTAGAACATAGTATCATCATTAGAGTAACTGCTAGCAAAAGCTGAGCTGTTTCTATTGCGGTCGAGAATTCGGAATCAGAAAATATGTTCTGTTTGTTTCGCACTTTATAAATTAAACGGAAACAGAAGTTTCAAACGAACACCAAACAGCTCAAAAGACTAACAACCTGGCCCTTCTTCTTCTGCAATAGTAAATATAAAATGTTTTTTGGAACAACCAGCCGTTATGTAATACGGCGATTTGTACTATCTGACTGCAACATGTATCTGCAGTCAATTAATATTTGAAAAAAAAAATCTATTTTTATTGTTTTTATTACTTTACAAAAAAATAAGCATTCACGCCAATTTACAATTTATATTTGAAGTTTTATAAAAATACTTAACCAAATCCTTCCGAAACTCATTGACTCTAAACTTTTTCAATGTATCATGAATGTATTTTCATCTCAACTCAACAAACATTACAATAAAAATATATCAATAGCCAAAAATCCATCCTAATATCCACTTCGTGACTGCACCAATGCATTCCTTGCAATAAACAAATAAAAATAGAAAAAACAGCGGCCATTTTGAATCCGTCATGCGCGCACGCACGTATCCGAAATCCGTATAGATCGTTTTTGTGCGTGACGATCGCTACATTTTTCGGGTGCTTTACGTAAAATGATCTATGATCTATTTATGGATTCAATGTTTGCTTGTTTAAGCGTTTATCCGTAAATGCTAATAGTTGGATGGGACAGGTTTGGTAAATAAATAATATTTTTAGAAGAAAATATTGACGCGGCGTTGAGCACTTTTTCTGTAATTGGTATAAAATCAAACTCGCGTCAGCGGTCAGGACTCAGGACACGTGACCTGATCGAAAAAAAAAATGAAAAAGGAGGAGGAGGAGGGAGACAAAGCGGGCGAAGCCGCGGGCGGAAAGCTAGTGTGAAATAAGACACGTACAAACGAAAAATCGGTGAATCTACACCTTCGAAGCTAAAATTCATCAAGGCGTGTACGCTACAGATCTTACCAGCCCCCCTAGTCAAGTGGTTTTCTGTTAGCGTAGCGTTTAATAGAATAGACTGCGAATGTATGAGATTGACGTAAGCTGTCGATAAACGTATCTACAGCTTACGTCAATCTCATACATTCGTAGTCTATTCTATTGAACGCTACGCTAACAGAAAGCCACTTGACTAGGGGGGCATAAGAACATACCTAATAATTCGATCGCGAAGATTTCTCTGTTTGAAACAAACTTTCTACAAATTGTAAATCCATATGCCTAATTGTAAATTTTTTACTAGTTTTTGTCGATACAAAAAGAGTTATTTGATTTTACTATCTACTAGTTCTCCGCCCGCGGCTTCGCCCGCGTTTTCAAATAACAACCCGCATAGTTCCCGTATCCGTGGGATTTCCGGGATAAATCCTATCCTATGTGTTAATCCAAGTTACCCCCTATATGTGTGCTAAATTTCATTGTAATCGTTTCAGTAGTAGGTATTTGCGTGAAAGAGCAACAAACATACACACACATCCATCCTCACAAACTTTCGCATTTATAATATTATCAGTAGGATAAGATAGGATAGGATTGCGTAGCGTAGTAAGTTATCAATTGAATCAAATATGTATCATTTACCTGGAATCGAACATGGCGGCCATTTTATCGTTGTTTGCGTAAAACCAACATGGCTACCGATATTTAACGTGTCAATATGTGATCTGTCATTTGTCAACAGGAATTTTTCCTCAGGTATCTGGGCAGGGAGAAATATCAGACTAACGTTGGAGTTGAGGCAAATCTTAATATATATAAATCTCGTGTCACAACGTTTCAATGGTCCTCAATGTACTCCTAAACCACTTAACCGATTATAATAAAATTCGCACACCATGTACAGTTCGATCCAACTTGAGAGATAGGATAGTTTAAACATGTAGGTACCACGGGCGAAGCTTGGGCGGACCGCTAGTATATTTTAATTTGAAAGCGTATTGAGATGAACAGTAAAAACTTCGCATCACAAATCTGTCCTTTTCAGTGCAAACGACCTTAAACGGGTTCTCAATTCGACTCTTATCTAATAAATAGAGGGGGTACCACAGTACCTACCTAAGAACGATTTCAAAAATAAGACCTACAAAAAAAAACTTTTATATCACCTCTAAATTTAACTTTTAACTTTATCATTACCATTAGTATAAAACAAAGTCGCAATCTCTGTCCCTATATCTAATATCCCTATGTACCTATGCTTAAATCTTTAAGACTGCCTACGAATTTTGATGCGGGAGTGATTCAATTGAGTTAGGTTAAGTACGTATATCGTACCTATTTGATTCTAGACCAGGCGGGCGAAGTCGCGGGCGGAATGCTATTAATTTAATAAAGGAGTTAAAACATATAGGCTTTATTAAATAACGACCACGATTGAAGGTTCTATATACTATCGTGAATAAAGTTGATAGTTAGCACAAAGCATATGATTCAGCAATTTTATGTGTGTCAATGATACAAGGTCATACGTAACGAATACAATTCGATTATTTTGCTTTGTCTTCCATTATTTATCGCACGTGGTTTTATTATCTGTATTTTAAGAAGTATGCGGTAGGTAATGTAGATAGGTACTTCTATCCTTATCTGAACGAATACATCCTACTAATATTATACTTAACTAGCTCTCCGCCAGCGGCTTCGCCCGCGTATTCAAAGAAAACCCATAGTTCCCGTTCCCGTGGGATTTCCAAGGTATAGGTACAACTTATCCTAGGTCCTTCCACAGGTCTCAAGAAATAGAGATATCTATGCCAATCTCTAAGCAAATCCATGCAGTTTTTTTTTAAGTTTAGCCCGGAAATATTATGTAGAATGTACAAACAAACATGAGAAACAGACAGAAATTCTAAAAACTATATTTTTTGGCTTCGGTATCTATTTTAAATGACGCCCCAAGAATTATTTTAAAAAATATTCTATTTTACAGTTTTGATTTTCCAACGATTTCATTATAGAGCAGGCTCCAAGGAGATGTTCGTTTGCAAAAATAGCGGACCTAAATCTGACTTCTGATATATATTGTATAGATCCCAGACATCCTATAGACAGATGTTGCCAACCAGTTTTGTGGTCCCCCTCCCCGCACCCCGGTAATTAAATATGGCATACAAAGAAGAAAATAAAAATTTCCAAAACATGCCGTGTCGGGTATCAAATGAAAGAGCTTATTGAGTAGATCACGAATATATAGCATACTATAACATTTCTTACACTTTCTCTAAGATTTTTTAGAAAGTTTACGAAAATGCTCCATTTTTGAGTTAACTTTAAACCACTATAGATTGAAAACTCATGAATATATTTTTTAAATTATTATTTTAAATAATTAACAATAGTCCATTGTTTATGATTCAATAGTTCGTAATATAATATAAGTGAGTTATGTGGTGGATTTGATGAAAATAACTATATACTATATGAACTTGAAAATATACTCGCCATCTTTGAATGCTGTACCTTTGTGAGTTTAATGTGTGTCCGTATCCGTCATGATTCCACGTCTAAACACAGAAAAAATTATTGATGAAATTTGAAATGAAAAAAAGTTAACGACCTCGGTTCAAACAGAGGAAAAGGATAGAAGATTAAAGATTTTGTTTTCTCCGCAAATGAAATCGCCGGGCAAAACTATACGCATAAGTAGGGCTATAATATAAAGAAAGCAAGAACATTAGGTAATATTAGTTTAGTATATTAAATGTTTGCCCGTTTTTTTGATTATTTATCAAATAATTAAAAAAATAGTTTTAGTCATGACGTCTGGCAGAAAAAGGAAGGAAATTATTAAAATCGTTAATTTAAAACGAACATAATATACCTAGGAAGTACCTAGGTACCTACTTTATGTTGAATATAATTTTAATATTATTGAAGTGAAACATCTTTAGGCGCGTTGAGAGTAATTTTTTTTTTGGGGGGTCTCTCAATGTTCACATGAACTGAAGGTTCACCCTGGTAGCGACATGCGCAAGGGCGTCCCCCCACCACGGGGATCCCGAACCTCGGCTTGGGCTGTACTCTATATGCGTTTCTATATCCATTATTTCCCTTTAGCTACTATTAAGTATTCTGTGCTAATATTATACATGCAAAAGTATGTTTGTGTGTCTCTCTTTCTCGTCGCAACGGAGCGATGAGTTTTGTATCTGGAGATTAGGACCTGATAGAGTTTTGAGGCTACTTTTTATTACATTGACTAGGCGGACGAAGTCGCGGGCGGAAAGCTATAAGTTATTGCATTTTAATTCTATTGGATATAGGTATATTATGTACGATTACCTATAATTTATATAGCAACTTCTGTATCGCAAACGGTTTGATGGATTTCAGCTTTCTACATATTGTTGTTCTAAGATATATCTCAAATGTGGATTTTACGTCTAACGATTTTATAAAAATGGTTATTTTAGTATAGGTATAACTGTATAATGTTTTCACTAATAACTTAGCGACTCCAAGACTTATAAATACTATTTTAAATATAATATTTTAACAGGTAACCAAATAACTGTTTAAAAGAAAATGTTAATTAATTTTCACGTTAAGTCTTCCGGTGTAAATGAACAAGTCACTTGTTATTTTTAGGTTTTTTGTCATATTAAATATCAATTAAATATAGACTAGTAATAAAATAAATTTAATAATAATTCCAGTAATATTAATAACCATCATGATTCATGAGCTTAGGTACTTACAACTTAATCCATGTACCAACAACATAAAAAATTATTTACCAGTGATCTTCATCTTCATTCTTCTATCCAACACACACACACCAAAACACGATTCAAAAACAACGTAAAGAACATCCCTTAAAAATCTACAATTATTTAATATTAATTATCTATGCGAAAAAAACACCGATTGGAACATCGCTTATCTATGCGAGAAAGCGCGCGAACCGACCTGTCAAATGAAAAAATAATGGCCGACGAATGAGGTTCGATATGAAAATTAATTTCCGTGTTATTATTATATTTTACAATGTCAAATGTTTTGCGGTATCAGCGTTACGTAGCTGAGGGACAGTTTGTAACTGGCCTCATTACTGATTGTATTACCTTTTAAGTCGGTTTTCTGTAATAATGGTTATGTAGGTTAGGCTTACAGTTAGGTCAATCCTACTAATATTTTATCCTACTAATATTTTATCCTACTAATATTATAAATGCGAAAGTTTGTGAGGATGTGTGTGTTTGTTTCTCTTTCACGCAAATACTACTAAACCGATTACAATAAAATTTAGCACACATATAGAGGGTAACTTGGATTAACACATAGGATAGGTTTTATCTCGGAAATGCCAGTCCGGGATACATCGCCCATTTTTGCAAGTGATTACTATCAAGCTAATTTTTCGTGAGTAGCTTTATTTTGATGAGATGCCCAATAATTTCATGTACGAAACTCTCGATTGTGGTAGCTTACAGAGGAAACAAGGATAAAAATTTTTGATTTGACGGTTCTCAAATATTTATTACGCAATTTGTAGGACAATATGTCTGTTGAATTATATAAGTATTAAATAAGTGAAAATAAAAAAATCAGCTGGTTAGTAATCATTTATGATGACTTCGTTATCGATACACATTGGAAAGGGGGACTTTTTGATCAAACCATAGATTTTGTAAGACAAATATTTTTTCGAATAATTTAGATAATTATATTGAGATTGAACAAAAAAAAACATTCAGTTAGTAATTAATATTTGAGAACCATCAAATCAAAATATTTTATCCTTGTTTCCTCTGGTAGCTACCACAATCGAGAGTTTCGTACATGAAATTATTGGGCATCTCATCAAAATAAAGCTACTCACGAAAAATTAGCTTGATAGTAATCACTTGCAAAAATGGGCGATGGATCCCGGACTATGGAACGGAAACTATGCGGGTTTTTCATTGAAAACGCGAGCAAAGCCGCGGGCGGAAAGCTAGTTTATTTACTATATCATCAAAACTTTTCTATTTATTTATCATAGTTTAAAAAAAATTAAAGCATAATTTTTATTGTCTTATGCCCTATGGGTCTGACTTAAAATAAAAATCTTTATAAGCACTATTCTCATTTGATACCTATACATATTTAAGAGAAAGCGAATTTACACTATCGATTCTTAATAGTTATCATATTAATGTCGCAGGCACATTGTACAATTTCCTCTGTTTACAAACGGCGCGGCGTCTGTCATTTTACAAACGCTAGGCATTTTGTTATATGTCGAGAATTCGTAATCAGAAATTTTGGGTTTGGATAAGGGGGTGGGTTAGATTAGGTTATTGTTTTTAAAACTACACAGAAATAGGAACCCCACGAAGCGAGGGCTCCATCGGTTCGCAACCGTCTTCTTGTGGACGTTTGAAAAAAGTAAATACACAACATAATAATATTACAAAATGCCGCGCGTTTGTAAACGGCGAGATTATACAATTTGCCTGCGACATTAATATCTATTGTATTAATAATTAACGAACAAAGATTACAATATAATTAGCAATAATTCTAAATAATATTACAATGCATTTCCCAATATTTTACCAACATTGATAGTGTTGTAGCAAGTGATAATATTTTGCAATGTTCATGAAAATTACATAGGTACTATATTGCCTAAGGCTGACAAATACAAATCATAAATTAATATGACGCACCGTCATATTAACCGTCTAAAACCATAGATATTTTTAGACCATCTTAGACCACATCTCAGCTTAACATCAGGCGAGATTGTGGTCAAGCTCTTCCCTATCAACAATAAAAAAAATAATGTAGGTATTACTAGCTGCGCTCCGCGGTTTTACACTTAGTGCTCCGCTTCTATTGCAAGTCTTAGTGAGATCATATCTACCTTAGGCCTTACAAAGTTACAACCTTTCTCGATAAATTGGCTATCCAACACTGATAATATGAGTTTGTTTGTTTGTTTGAACGCGCTAATCTCAGGAACTACTGGTCCGATAAAAATTATTTCGGTGTTAGATAGCCCATTCATCGGGGAAAGCCATAGGCTAGTTTTCACCTCGCTAAGACCAACAGGAGCGGAGCTACGCGGAAACCGCGAAGCACAGCTAGTATAGCATAAAATTAATTATAATTTAAAACTCTTCAATCCAATCAAGATGAAGATTACAAAAAGACATCCATTATGTAGCCCGCACGCCGCTATAAAACTCAAGTGTCACTTTGACAGTTCGTCAATCGGCCATAGACAATAACATTATTCCGTGTCACGCGCAGGGGTCTTTGTGTTTATGGTGTAACGGATAAACTGTTGTTTTAGACGTGAAAGGTGTTTAATTTGTAGGGTATTAAGATTTTAAGTGATATATCAGGAATTCAGGAGGTTATCATCACGTCTTAAACTTGTACTAGTTACGACCTATGTAACTTGTATTTTTTTATATAATATATAGAAATAGTTGTTATTTTTCCTATAAGATAATGAACCCGTATTTCCCTTGGTCATGCGTGAAAATCTGGGTCGAGGTCTCTAATCATGTTTTGGTTCGTGATTGATGGTATAAAACACACTAGCTGTGCCCGCGGTTTCACCCCCGTGACTCCGCTATTGTTGTGATGATATAATTATGGCCTATAGCCATTCTCGATAAACGGGCTATCTTACACGGAAATAATTTTTCAAATCGGACCAGTAGTTCCTGAGATTAGCGCGTTCAAGCAAACTTTTCAGCTTAATAATACATATTAGTATAGATTATTTTCACATAGTTAATTATCACTCCTTTATTTATTACTAAGGGTCCGTTGTAATAAAAAAGCGTCGTTTCTGTAGGTAATCAATAATCCGCATCACTAGTATTCGTCGAAAGTGTATTTCAGCGCGATACGTGCAGAAGAACGCGATTTATTATAAAATTTCAAACATGGATCGAACCTATCACAAAAACATTCTAATCCTAACAAATGATGTTTCCTACAAGCACATAACATACATATAAACCCCATGTAAAAATCACAATAGCACTTTAAACAGCCCTTTAGTACAGATTATGTAGGCGGCATATCCGCCAATGCACATTAAAATGCACTAATAAATCAGTTTTAACAAAAAAGGTCGATTCGAACGTGACGCGGTAAGCACCGCCCGTATTACGTATATGACAATAAAAATCGGCCATTTGTCTATGCCCCGTCATTTGTTTTGGCGGGAACCGGGTTTTACGATCTGTCAACTGTGACGTCATTGTGAATTCGATAATGTGAATCGTACGTGCATAAATGGAAGTTAAACGCACGGTTTTATTATATTATGGTGATTTGACTAAGAATTTTGCTGATAATAATTACCTACCTACATTCATTATATTTGTAACTAGCCCGTGGTCCTATCTTCGCATGTATTTATCCCTGTCACCCGTGAATTTTAAGGAACCGTAAAATTTTCATTTTAAAATAATTAATAAAATAAATCGTGCAAATAATAATTTTCGAAAATTGTCCAGCTGATTACGCGTGAACAGGTGGACAGCTAAAATTATCTATGTCTATACTAATATTATAAAGCTGAAGAGTTTGTTTCTTTTTTGTTTGAACGCGTTAATCTCAAGAACTACTGGTCCGATATGAAAAATTATTTCGGTCTTGGATAGCCCATTTATCGAGGAAGGCTATATTATAATATAAGACCAACAGGAGCGGAGCCACGCGGGTAAACCGCGGGGCGCAGTTAGTATAGAAAATGCTTAATTGAATTTAAGTTAATAAATGAATTTAAAGAAGTATTTGTCTATAGTCCGTCATTTGTTTTGACGAGAACATTTTTGTGACGTCACATAATTGTTAATTCGAATGTTCAATCATCAATGTAAATCGTACGTGCGTAAATGGAAGTTAGTTCGCAGTTGTAAATCGTGGTTTTGCTAAGAATTGATATTGCTTTTAATTGCTGATAAATGATAATGATTATTAATGATTATATCTAGATAAATAATATTTTCAATGTTTCATTAATTAATCTCAGTTGAAGGAAGGTAAGTTAGGTAAATTTTTAAGATCATTTAAGAAAGAAATTACCTATAATTATATATTATGTGTTTTTGTGTATTTGCGTTAAAATATTGATACCCATTTTTACACCCCATACAAACATATAATATCTATAGAAAAACATGCTATTTTGATACGATTAGATGAGGTAGGTACAATATGAATGGGAATGTTTTTTTAGTTCCTGGGTAGGGAAAAGCTCTGATACGGAAAAAAAACCTAAAAAAATATCAACGCTCTCGGCATATTTCATGCAGCATCACCAGCATCCTACATGTCTATTATTTTTATAGTTGCCTGGAAGAGATTGCTTTAAGCAATAAGGCCGCCTATTGTGCACACCATATTCATGTTTATATATGTTCTTATTACTGGTATTGTACAATGAAGTGTCATAAATAAATATTTCTGCAGGTCGAGACTAATGGCAGAGAATAGAATAAATGCTAAGGAATATAAACTGCTATCGCTAATTATTGACATAAGCTCATGACATTTTAATAATGGTTCGGTCACATTACCAACGACGACGACGACAAAGACCAAAATTCCCATCCAGACAAAATTCGTTCGTTTGTCTCAGCGCTCTGCTTATTTCACTATTTTCCCTAAAATGACTTTAAAATCAATTCATAAATATTTTTCCCACCCACCTACCACCCGCTATTCATTTCATTCATTAAGCGACCTACTGCGGCGTGAGAATCGCATCATTAACGACACCAGCAGCGGCATTGTTTGTGCCAAACAGACGTAAAGGGTAAGCGTATGTTAGCGCGGCTGGAAGTCGGATGGGTGCCGACGGGAATTTGTAGTAGTGTTTTGTTGAAATCGATACTTACAATATCATAAAGCTGAAGAGTTTGTTTGTTTGTTTGAACGCGCTAATCTCAGGCACTACTGGCCCGATGTGTCTTTTGCTGTTAGATAAATAGCCCATTTATCGTGCAAGGCTATAGGTATAGGTATCACCGCACGCTCAGACCAAAAGGAGCGGAGCCACGCGGGTGAAACCGCGGGGCACAGCTAGTGAAAAAATAATGAGATAAGCCCATAAAAAGTCTTATAACAGACCGTAGGTAGGTAGGTACCTACTAGACACATTTCCATATCAACAATTCAAAGAGCAAATATATTAATAAATAATCATTGACAAAAAAATATAGTCTATTGAATTTTTATTTACCTATATCAATCAAATCCCATATCAACTCGAATGTTAATTTATGATTAGCCCATATACAAATATCGATAAGCTTATATTATAAAGTCTAATCATAGACACAAAGCTCTATAGACTATTAAATAACGCTAATTTAGGATTAGCCTATAACATTGTATCGATTAGCAAATATTAAGTCTAATCATAGACACAAAACTCTATAGTCTATAATCTATACTCTGTAGTCTGTACTCTATGGTATCAATACAGGTGAAGGCGGGGCCAAGCTCGCTCCGCCCAGAGAGATAATTGATCACATGCCAGCTGCGTTGTTTGAATGTTTATGGTAGATTTTTAAGGATTTTAAAATACTTTGATTGACGAACGTTGTTTATGGTAATTTTTTAAACATTTTAGAATAGTATCTTTGAATGACTTAATAGGTCTACTAATCATTTGATCCGTGTTATTGAGTTAAAATAAATAAAAAGATCATCGGTAAATTCAAAATGAATAATTTAACGCTCGTACAAATATAATACGTATAAAGTCAAATAGTAATAGAGTTATGTACCTAGGTAGACACATACTAGCTTGCCACTCGCGGCTTCGCCAAATTTATCACACTACAAAATATACACATATAGCTGATAATAAAAAAAAGAGCGTATATGCCCAGTAGTGGTAGGTACACGTGTCAGAAGTGAAAATTTTTGGCAAGATTCAAAGGTACCAAAATCGTCGCCTACTCAATGACGTGACGGCATTGTCATGACGCGACCTTGAAATTTTACTCTCAAAACTACAACAACTTCGCATCAAAACAGGTTCATACGGAACCCTCAGTCACAGCCTCGGTGTGCGAGTCCGACTTGCACTTTTTCCTCTCCCCTGGGGCAGTATTATGACCTCTTATTTTCAGACAGTTTACGCCGTGAATTGAACTAACTGGCAAATTGAATGGTTATTAACTATGGCTGGTTATTGCGATCATAATATGAATTTGCCAGTCAGTTCAATTCACGGCGTAAACTGCCTGGAAATAAGAGGTCATAATACGGCCCCTGGTATGGTTTAGTCGTTTATTTCTCGCTTAAGTAAATACTAAATATTCCGCAAAACGATTACTCCCCCTTGTTATCATTCGGCGCACGCGTTTACAGAGGAACGATAATTTTTGAACAAACATACACCACTCATACCGGCTTTACTGTAATTCCAATCTAATGGAGCACTCTCGGTTTTATTTGAATATGTAGGTATTTATCTTGAGATTATGGAGAATATTCAATCTTGCTGAATTTACTTTTGGATGAACGTAAATATTTATTTAGCACTAGCGGTCCGCCCCGGCTTCGCCCGTGGTACATGTTTACGTTTTCTCTGCACAAGAACCATCCTCGTACTTCAAGGAATATAATAAAAAAAGAATTATCGAAATCGGTTCAGCCGTTCTCGAGTTATGCGCTTACCAACACATTTTGGGATTCATTTTTATATTATAGACTAGCGGTCCGCCCCGGCTTCGCCCGTGGTAGATAATATTTACGTTTTCTCTACATAAGAACCATCCTCGTACTTCAAGGAATATAATAAAAAAAGAATTATCGATATCGGTTCAGCCGTTCTCGAGTTATGCGCTTACCAACACATTTTGCGATTCATTTTTATATATAAGACTAGCGGTCCGCCCCGGCTTCGCCCGTGGTACATATGAAAAATAGATGTTGGCCGATTCTCAGACTTACCCGATATGCACAGAAAATTTCATGAGAATCGGTCCACCCGTTTCGGAGGAGTATGCAGACTAACATTGTGACACGAGAATTTTATATATAAGAGAAAGATACCTAGATACATAATAATATGGCGAATTTGTACCAAAAAGAATAATTGGAATTGCCTGTCGGTTTTTATAAGACCGCGAAAAATATGTCTATTTGAGCCTAAAAGCTCAGCTAAATGCACACTGCACAGCTTACATGAGCTTTATGCATCATTTCTTTTTTTGGGTTCCGAACGAAAAAGGGAAAAAGAAACCCTTATACTTTATAGGATTACTTCATTGTCTGTATATCTGTCTGTATGTTAAGACCCTATAATATGTACAGACATTTTTGCTGTAGGGGAGACCGGGTACAAAAGTAACACTTTGTACTTATACCTTGATTTCTGACTGGGTGTTACTGTTATCATTAAATTAATATAACCATATATAAATTTAGTTTATATTCTTTACACTAGCACCTCAATTTATTATATTATGTAGTGTTTTATATTCATAAAGTAAGTTTAAAAAAAAATCGTCAGTTGTTACTTTCGACCCCGTAAGCAGGTCGAAAGTAACACGTCATGGGTCGAAAGTAACAAGACAAAGGGGTTGGTAATTAATACAATATTATGATGGTAAATCAACAAATTATTTGTTTTAAGACTTTGTATTAATAACACATATCAACTTTTGTATTTTAAATATAATACTTGCAAATATAATACAAAACAATCGATAAAAAATATTCGAAGTTCAAGTCATGAGATTAATTAAGGGAATCATTATTTTATAATTAAAAATTCTGCATCCCGCATCCATCCACTAGCATTCCCAGCTCCAGCACAACCAACAGGACCCTCGGCAATACGAAAAAAGCGGAATGTGTTCTCCTAGAGCATTAATGGCAACAGCAACAGTTACTAATTTTCCAGGCTCTGCTAAGGATATGGCACCTACTTGTTTTATCCCTTTTTAATCTACAAATTTGGTTTGTGGTCACCCCTGTCTCGTCCATATTCCAAGTATCTTTAGGCTCAAATTGGTATCTTTCACAATACCTCAGCAAGGTTATCAAAAAAATTATTCACATTATGCTCGTTGATGGAGATAACTGAAAATAAACTGCAGAGCACTCGATTAAATAGTCGCGTAGATTACTTTACTTGTTATTAGTAAATCTCGATCGACGCAAGGTAGCTGCACTAGTATTACGGCTTATAATTTTTTTATAAATCTATACAGGGTGTCCCAAAAAGTAGTGATGAACGCAAGTTGGGAGGTAGAGGACCTAGAGGGCTATCCGAATCACCCCCATATATGTTATGCGATTTTTCGTATTTTCGGAGTTATGACGTTTTTTTCAATTTTTCTGCTATCGCCGAGTACGATGATATTTTCACTCATGGTGACGTCAATTATTGCGGAATATGCTTGATTTTTTTTTTGTGCTAAGCTGAAAGATAGGCCAATTCAGTATGGTAACATTTACTATAGTTAGAACTTTGAATGGAATAAAAAAAGAATTAAATGCCAAGAAAGATAAAATTACAGAGTATGCTCACCACTTCAAGAGCCCGTAAAAAAATAAAATCACATAAAAAAAGTTTTCCATTTGGCTTTTAAAAACTTGCTCTATCTATCAGGTAGCTACCCTGAAAATTTCATTTTATTATTCAGAAGGCTTCAATAGAAAAATTTAAATCTAAATGAGGCAAGTGAAAAAATTGAATTTACATGATGATTGATAAAAAAAAAAAATAAAACCAATAACAAGGTGTTTAATTACCAGAAATTTTTAAAATAACCCTGCTGTTGCTCAGTTCAAGTGCGACATCACCGTAAAAAGTTGTCTTTTAAATATCTGAATGCCCTTTTATCATTTTTAATGGTTTCTTCTGCTACTATGAATTTCGGGGTTATTTCGTCCAAATTATGGCAGTATCTCGTCTTTGTAGTATCTCCACGGAAAAAAATTAATAGGGTTTATGTCCGGGGACCGTGGAGCCCAGGCTAAAGGGCAAAGATACCCTGAAAGATAGATTGGTCGTTGCAGCCTGCGCATGCGCCGGTGACGCCTGCCTTAAATCCTGGCCTCCACGGTCCCTCGACCTAAACCCCATTGAATTGTTTCAATGGGGATACTAAAAAGACCTCGGCTACTTGAAAGAATGCCACAATTTGGACGAAATAACCCTGAAATTCATAGTAGCAGAAGAAACCATTAAAAATGATAAAAGGGCATTCAGACATTTAAAAGACAACTTTTTAAGGTGGTGTCGCACTTGCATTGAGCCACAGCAGGGTTATTTTAAAAATTTCTGGTAATTAAACACCTATTTAATAGTTTTAATGATCATCATGTGTAAGATCCCCTTGTAACACTGCACTGGTTGTCGAGGGTTGTAATTAAACTCCAATATTCAAACTCTCAAAGACTATATTTCTTGAAAATGTCGGTAACAAAACTTAAGTACAACCGAACACTTCGAGCGCTAAGTCTCAACTGTCGTTTTGAATGCCGCGCGCCACCAAGCGGCCATCAGTGTTGCCAGTTGATTAAACAATTAATATTGAATTATAAAAATATGAAATTATAAATAATCTATAGTTGATAAAATAATAATAATTAGAAAACCTTACATTATAAAAATATGAAATTATAAATAATCTATAGTTGATAAAATAATAATAATAATTAGAAAACCTTACACTCGACCATCCTGATGACATGCATGTCCTCATGCATGCACCAGGTGGAACCATATAAAACCTTACACTTGGCAGAACGAGGCATTCGACTCAAACTCAAACTCAAACATTCATTTTTTCAATTAGACTACTATTTAGTAGCACTTTCGAATCGTCATTACATAGTTAAGTATTTTTAACATTTACCACCGATTCGCAAAGCAGTATCTATGGAGAAGAATCGGCAAGAAACTCCATAGTTGCTCTTTTAAAATCATGTCAATATTACATAATATGTAACTTATATCTAACTACATAATATATCATAATATGCCAAAGACTAATAATATAATATACAATATTCACTTTTATGATACACGCTATAACCGTTAATTAAAATTTATTCATCATTAACAAATTAGCAAGAGATACAATACATGTAAATGAGTTAATAATAATTTTACAAAAGTTCGTTTTTATCTTTGTAACCAAATAATCACTTTTGACTTCACTATCTACAGAACCTTAAACACTAGGCAAGGTTACAAGGCTACAGTTATCCTTGTAGCCTTGCAACCCTGCAACCATTGTAACCATTGTAACCTTGTAACAATTGTAACCTTGTAACCATTGTAACCTTGTAACCATTGTAACCTTGTAACCATTGTAACCATTGTAACCTTGTAACCATTGTAACCTTGTAACCATTGTAACCTTGTAATCATTGTAACCTTGTAACCATTGTAACCTTGTAACCATTGTAACCTTGTAACCATTGTAACCTTGTAACCATTGTAACCTTGTAACCATTGTAACCTTGTAACCATTGTAACCTTGTAACCATTGTAATATTGTAACCATTGTAACCTTGTAACCTTGTAACCTTGTAACCTTCTATAACTAACTTTATAATCATAAAATTATCTTTCGGAAACATTTATACGTTATACATATAGAGCAAACTCGAAATGAACATGGATTTAACAACAGCTAGACAGGACATAATCACAATATCCTACTATCCTATTTCTAAACAATAAGACACAGCAAATCAACTTCCTCATTCATTTAAATCACAACGTACATACATTAAACTAAGATTGCATTTTAAATTTAACTCCAGCCATATTGAAATGGCATGTTCCATCTATATAGCTGAAAGTCTCACAGCAAAACGAAGAAACTTTTCTATCTTACGCGGACATTTGCTACAGAATATCATTACAAATATTGTTGGACATCCAACGGGAGAGTTTTTATAAGGAAGGAAGATAACGCCTAAACAAGCTCTCATTAAAAATGAGCATCAACTACTCTCTCTTAAACAATCATTGTGACTAGATTATACTTTAATTAGTGATCTAACAAATTTTACTAACCCTAACACATCAACCTATATAATACACTTTCTACTACATTGAAGAATTATGACCCACAACTTACACACAATGATTACCACTATTGGCAACATAAAATATATTATATATTCATTAAAAATAAACCATGTCGTTCGTTTATTCAACATAACATAATATGTGTAATATTTTTATTTGACTTTTTTTTTTCAAAAATTATCAACATTCGATAACCTCAACTCCAATTTAATTAAAGACCTTGATTCTTCCTGCGCAATAAAATGTGTTTCTTGTAATTTATTAGAATTTGAGGGTCATAAGAAAACAAATAAAAGAAGATCAATTCCTAATTCTAACTGTTAATATAAGAAGCGTTCATCGAAATTTCGATTCGCTGGTTGTATTTATGGAGAGTTTGGGGGTTGACATAGATAATATAGTCATCCTCACAGAATGTTGGACTAATCAGGATAGCTTAATACCCTCCATAGACAAATACCACTCAATTCATACACTGCAACTTATAATCAAAATGATGGTGTCATTGCTTATATTAAAAAGATTTAGAATTTAAACCATTAATAGACGATGGTAACTGCCTGCTCTTAAAGATATCGAATAACACCACCATTGTGTGCTCATATAGACCTCCATCTTTTTCGAACCCTACCAAATACATTAATTCAATCAGTAATCTCTTATCCTCAATTAATTCTGATAATGTTATGTTCACTGGTGATATAAATCTAGATATTTTGCCATCTAACTTATCTAACCTAATGAGTGCCTAAACATATTGTGTTATCACGGTTTCCGACAAGCTATTGATAAACCTACTAGACTACGAACATGTATCGACCATTTTATGGTCAAATCAAAAAAAATATTGCCTAACATATATATTTGATGCATTAACTGCCCTATCTTACTAGCTTTTAACAAATTTAAATTCAACACACATAAACTAGATAAATATAAAACAATATTCGACAAACAAATTATTTCTAGCGTTATTAGTGAAACTGACTGGCAAAATCTTTATAATATTACTGACCCTAATACAACTATCTAACGCTAACATTAAGTAGAGCTAACGAAAAAGGTATTAGAAGGATACCTAACCGTAAACGACCATTGAAACCTTGGATCACATCAGGTTTAATCAAAAGCATAAGATTTAGAAACAAACTTCACACTAAAAAAAATCACCTTGCGATGAAGAGATGTTAAATAAATATAGAAGTTATAGAAATTTATGTAACAAGCTAATAAGGACAGCAAAGAAAATTTACTATAAACAAAAACTAGAACAGCAGACTGACAATATAAAAGAAACTTGGAACATTATTAAAGAAGCATGTCATATTACGAAAACTACTAACAAATGTACAGATTTACTAAGAATAGACTCATGTCCTACTAAATCTCTAAATGCTGTAAATAAGTACTTTGTCTCAATCGGATCAGCCTTAGCCAATGAAACTCTAAATAAGTTAAACCAATCAGAACTCGAACTAGCAACCCTAGCCAGTGACAGGAATTGTCCGGCTAACTCATTGCATTTACACCTACTGATAAATATGAGATAAATGCTATTATCACTGGTCTCAAAAACACCAACTCTTCTGGACATGACAATACCCCCTCCCATAATCCAGATTTGCAAAGATATCCTATCAGAACCAATAGCCCATTTGTGTGATTTAAGTCTCACTAGCGGTATATTTCCTGATCTATTCAAAAGCTATAGTCTGTCCAATATACAAAACTGGCGATAAAACGTCTCCTTCAAACTATATAGACCTATATAACTGCTTGGTACTCCATCCAAGATTTTAGAAAAATGTGTCAATAAAAGACTCATGAACTACCTGGAATCATTTAGATTACTTAATCCTAATCAATTTGGTTTCAGAAGTGCCCTATCCACCGAGGGCGCTACCTTGCGTTTAACATCTCTGGTCACATCGTATCTTGACTCTAATGCTGGGGGTCTTTCTTGATTTACAAAAAGCCTTTGACACTGTTTCCATACCTATCCTGTTAAGTAGGCTGGAAGATGCAGGCGTTAGATGTATTCCCAAAGACTGGTTCCAAAGCTATCTTAGCGATAGAACCCAACGAGTAAGAGTTGACGGCAATCTTAGTTCAGAGTACAAGTGTACATACGGAGTACCGCAGGGCAGTACCTTAGGACCTACTCTGTTCTTGATTTACGTCAACGGCTTATGTAACCTTGATATTGGATGTGGACAAGCTACTATGTTTGCTGATGATACTGTGGTTCTATTTAGCGCAAAGACTTGGGTGAAAGCCATTGATAAAGCTGAAAAGGGACTAAAGGACGTATAATTAGCAAATGGTTTGAAACAGTCTATTGACCTTAAATACCGAAAACAAATACATTTGCTTCATTAAAACCTTCATCTATGCAGCCAAAAGAGAACATAAATATTAAATTACACATCTTTCCCTGTAACCGCAACAACATAACAAGTTTATGCTCTTGCCCAACTCTGAACAGGACACCCAAAATAAAATACCTGGGTATCTGGATTGATGAAAACCTCAACTGGAAAGAACAAATTACTAGTACGGTGAGCAGACTTAGACGACTGAAAGTAATTTTCAAAACCTTGAGAGATATTGCCAACCAGGACTTAATTATTAAGACCTATAAAACTTTGGGCGAATGTCTTATCTCATACTGTATTGTCAATTGGGGGGGGAGCTGCTAAAATTTACATGTTACAAGTCTACAAAGGTCAACCCAGATACCTATTCAGTAGGCTTTACACAGGTCCCTAGTCGGTGGGCCCACCGACGTCACCCAGATACCTACTTACAACAGGCCTTACACAGGTCCCTAGTTGGCGCTTCCGCCAACGTCACCCAGATGCCTATTTACAACAGGCCTTACACAGGTCCCTAGTTGGCGCTTCCGCCAACGTCACCCAGATGCCTATTTACAACAGGCCTTACACAGGTCCCTAGTTGGCGCTTCCGCCAACGTCACCCAGATGCCTATTTACAAAAATTGCAGCTGTGGCTCTCACGGGTCAGGGCCTGTCCACATGTACACGGCACGGCGCCGTCAACGCGCAACGATGCGATGTCGCGGCGCGGTGCGTTGCCGCGTCGTAGAAATTAACGTTGCCGTATCGTAAAAATTCACATCACTATGCCGCAACGTTACAGGGCACGGCAGCCTTGGCAGAGAAGTGGCAGTCTGTAGCACAGTGTGATCAGATTTAACAAAATTCTGCGATTTTAGCAGAATATGACCCCCGCAGAAATTCTGCTAGTTGCTTGGTTAATCTGCTAAAATATGCTAAACATTTAAAAAAATCCTGAATTTCTGCTCTGCTGAAGGGTGGCCAAGGCAAACACACCAACAAAAACGTTACATAAAATGGAAATGATAGATTTTTCTATGTTTCTAGCACAACTATTTCAATGAAACCTATTCTAGTTAACTTACAATAAATGTTGAATTATGTTAAGATTATTAAGATTCTGCTAAAAATTGTCAACTTTATCTATTGTGCGGCGTATTATGCTAAGCCCTAAATCAGGGTTCATATTCTGCTAAAATCGCAGAATTCTGGTAATTCTGATCACACTGTGCTACAGACTGCCACTTCTCTGCCAAGGCTGCCGTGCCCTGTAACGTTGCGGCATAGTGACGTGAATTTTTACAATACGGCAACGTTAATTTCTACGACGCGGCAACACACTGCGCCGCGACATCGCATCGTTGCGCGTTGACGGCGCCGTGCCGTGTACATGTGGACACGCCCTCACCCTCTGTAGCGGCACGCGGCTTACGCTGCGCTGCCGACGTTGCTCCACGTCTCGTTGTTGTTGCAGCTCGCGCTCCAGTTGGCGAAGCCGCTTCTGTTCTTTCTTCAATGCCTCTTCACGATCCTGCAGCCGGCGGCAGTAGCTGCGGCTGCGTCCACTGGAATCGCGATCACGCCCCCGAGTGAGGCTGCGACTGGAGTCACGTTCACGGCCGCGAGTGAGGCTGCGCCTGGAACGCGATAGGCTCCGTCGGGGAGTTCCTGCGTTCCGTCCAACATCGTTTGATTCCATCTGAAACTCGTAGCCGGAAAATTGTGTGCATTAGTATAAGATCGGGTAACATTTTTATTGAAAAGACAAAATCAGTAATATCTTGAAAACTAGGCGTGCTACGCAGAAAATAACGAAATTTTGACCCCCCCTTATAAACCCCCAGACGCAACAATAAAAATAGCCACATTCAGGTTTTTTTTTTTTTTTACCCTCAATTTAAACTTCTCCTAGTTTAACGATATTTAAAACTAACGGTCCGCCCCGGCTTCGCCCGTGGTACACATCCACGCTTTCCCTCCATAAGAGCCATCCTCGTACATCGAGGAATAAACGAAAATAAGAAAAGTAAGAATTAAGGATGTCGGTTCAGCCGTTCTGGAGTTACCAACACCATTGGCGAGTTATCTTTAAGTATATTATAGTTCCTTTACTGTTATGCGGGAAGCATAACATCAGCTTAAACTTCGAAGGTAAGTGGCGTAAAGTGAATATCATGCGTTCAATGTCTATTTACAACACGGCTTCAACATCTGGTATGACGTTAGGTTCGGATCACTATAATAAACTTCTATTCGTGAAAGCAACTACAACGTTTAACAATCAGACTTTACAGAGCATAATTAAGTTGTAGGCGTGTACTTACACTTTTATTGTCTATCCCGCTTCTGAGATGTAAGATCCCCTTGTAACACTGCACTGGTTGTCGAGGGTTGTAATTAAACTCCAATATTCAAACTCTCAAAGACTATATTTCTTGAAAATGTCGGTAACAAAACTTAAGTACAACCGAACACTTCGAGCGCTAAGTCTCAACTGTCGTTTTGAATGCCGCGCGCCACCAAGCGGCCATCAGTGTTGCCAGTTGATTAAACAATTAATATTGAATTATAAAAATATGAAATTATAAATAATCTATAGTTGATAAAATAATAATAATTAGAAAACCTTACATTATAAAAATATGAAATTATAAATAATCTATAGTTGATAAAATAATAATAATAATTAGAAAACCTTACACATGTTAATAAAATATTTGCACTTATCACATTAGATTTCAATTTTTCGATTGAAACCTTCTGAATAATAAAATGAAATTTTTAGGGTAGCTACTCAATAGATAGAGCAAGTTTTTAAAAGCCAAATGGAAAACTTTTTTCTTGTGATTTTATTTTTTTATGGGCCCTTGAAGTTTTGAACATACTGGATAATTTTATCTTTCTTGACATTTAACTCTTTTTTTTATTCCATTTGAAGATTTAACGATAATAAATGTTACCATACTGAATTGACCTATCTTTCAGCTTAGCACACAAAAAAAATTAAGCATCTAGCGCAATAATTCACGTCACCATGAGTGAAAATATCATCGTACTCGGCGATAGCAGAAAAATTGAAAAAAACGTCATAACTCCGAAAATACGAAAAATCGCATAACATACATGGGGGTGATTCGGATAGCCCTCTAGGTCCTCTACCTCCCAACTTGCGTTCATCACTACTTTTTGGGACACCCTGTATAATGTTACATGGCAAATACATATTATATTTTTGCAAGGCCTCTAATTGTTGCAACATCTTTCAAAATGCTCTTCAGCCGTGTTGGTAATTCCTCGATCAGTAGTTCTAATGCGTTGTCGCGGCATTCTGTTGAAGTAAAGATGTACATAAAAATATACATAATCATAATGGGACAAAAATAACATGTTACTTTTGTACCCATAGGGCTATGTTACTTTTATACCCGTCTATATTTTTGCCAAGACGTGCAACAAAACTTTAAAACGGAACGTGCTACATAAAAATGATTATGAGCAATGTACAATTACTCTAATCAAGAATGGATATGCAAACATTCAGATTTCTATCATCCTTTTAAGACTACGTAAACGGTTAATAAAAAAATGTCGAAAATCTTACTTTTGATTCGTGAAAACACGTAGCGTCCTGTCACACAGCCTAACAGCGCGTGGCGCACGCGGCGAATGAATACAATTAAGGGGGACGCTCTCGGCTATCGCCTGACAGAGGCTTAGCGGTGTTCGCCCATTGGATAAATCTAGAGAGCATTTGTTACTTTCGACCCACCGTTACTTTTGTACCCGGTCTCCCCTATTTTTTCGACATTCAAAAGGATCTCAAGGAATCAAAACTTACAGGGTACTTCCCGTGACGCAGAATCATGAAATTTTGTTAGAAGTAACGTTTTATAATAGCACATAGTAAAATCATACATACACAATCATACTGAACCCTCGCGCGATTCCAACTCGCACCTGCCCAGGTGTTATTCCTCGTTTTTTGATTTTGTATTGTGCATATTTTAGGCATATCAGTCGTTTTTAGTGCATATTTCGGCCTTTTTTTAGTGCATATTTGCATGAATATTTTGGCATTTTGTTAGTGCATATAATCCGATGTCTAATCATTATATTATAGCACTAGCTTTCCGCCTGCGGCTTCGCCCGCGTTTTCAAATTTTGGATTGAATTCCGGCCGTGGATTTCCGGGATAAAACCTAGCCTATGTTACTCGTGGATAATGTAGCTTTCGAATGGTGAAAGAATTTTTAAAATCGGTCCAGTAGTTTATGAGCCTATTCATTACAATCAAACAAACAAACAAACAAAGTTTTCCTCTTTATAATATTAGTGTAGACCGTTCGACCTCAGTCCTCCATTCCCAACAACGTTAACAAATAACACATTATTATCAAATATTAAAAAACCAGTTCAATCCAAATAGACATCCAACAATTCTCAAAAAAGAGCAACGTTCCATCGTTCTTATTTTAAAATTCCACGACCAATCATTGGCCGGGGTGGCCGTTCTGGCGTTTCATTGGTCGATACCAGGGTGGCAGCTGGGGGCCTCCGCCAATCAGAGCGCGGGGAATTACGTGCCCTATCTCACCCCTTGAAGGGTGCTAAGGTTCTGTTTGCGCTGCATTTTGCTTGTTTGTCAATTTAATTGACGCTTTTTTAAGGTAAGGGTGTGCTTGAAGTTACGATAGTAACGGTATTGAGTTTCGGCTTTGTTTTAGATAATATTTCTATCTAAATAATAATAGTTTAAAAAAAACTAAAGAACACGCTTTTTATAGAAAACCGAACTAAAAAATAGAAAATTTTTATCAAATTAGTGTATTGTCATCGGTCCTCAATAAATCTACAAAGTTTGAACGAAATCTGGCCGTTTAAAGTGGGTCAAAATCGCGCCCAAAGAAGTCGGTTACAAACATACCTACAGGTGAAGCTAATATAAAGCGTGTAAAAAGGAAAAAGCTCTAAATTCCTGATGGAGACTTATCAAAATCAGTCTGGAACGGAAAGCTGATTACTTCACAAATTTAGTTTTAATAACTTGAAACCTTTTTTTAACCTCTTATTTCCAGACAGTTTACGCCGTGAATTGAACTGACTGACAAATTCATATTATAGGTAAGTACCATAATTAAACATTATGGTTATTGCGTTCTTAGGACGACCCCAGCTGTAAGTATGTCTACCGACTCCTTTGGACTTACCCACTTTAAACTGATAGATTCAATAAAAACTTCGTACACTTAGGTACCTATCAAGGATCAGTGACATTACAATAATTTCATAAGTTTATCTTATTATTCTGAAATCTGAATATTAAACGTGTTTTTTATTTTTGAAATGAAACTTCTTTGGGCGCGTTGTGAGTTAATAAAAGGTCGCGTCATGGCAATACAGTCACGTCATGGAGTATCTACGACTTTGATATCTTTGAATCTTGCTAAAGAAGTTTCACTTCTGACACGTGTGCTCCGCACACTTGCTCTTATTTATTAACCACATTTACCACCACCACCAAGATTATTACTAACAGCTAACAGCACAGTGTTTACTTATTGGAGTTGTATCCAGAAGCCTTCGCTTCGAATTGCGGAGATTCACAAAAAAGTGTCAGTCAGACAAAAAGCTGTACCTACACCCTACCTACAACTCCTAAAGGAAGCCCATCAAAATTCTACTAATTTTGGAAACGCTACATTTTGTATGTTTGTTACTCTATTATTCGAAAACCACTGAAAGGATTTTGTTGATATTCGGCAGTTATGTAATTTACTAGCTCTGCCCCGCGGTTTTACCCGCATCGCATTGCTCCGCTCCTGTTGGTTTTAGCTCGATGACATATAGCCTAGCCATCCTCGATAAATGGGCTATCTAACACCGAAAGAATTTTTCAAATCGGACCTTGTAGTTCCTGAGATAAGCGCGTTCAAACAAACAAACTCTTCAGGTATCTATAGATTCGTCCGTGACCTGAGTGCTGACTCCTGACTAACGTCTAACCTAACAAAGATATATAACCGATTCTTTTCAAAATCTATTTTTAAATCTGACACAATTATTAACGGTCATTAAACAAAGAAACAAAGAACAAAAACAATAATTCAAAAGGAATGTCGTAGGGCACAAAGGTTGTTTTAATATTTTATAGCTGTAATTCGACACTGTTTTGACGTACACGCTCCCGACGGGTTTGGGAGTAATAACTTTACAAATATGGTATTATTGTACTTATACAATAACTAGAGGTCCGCCCCGGCTTCGCCCGTGGTACATATTTCGCAATAAAAGGTAGCCTATGTCCTTTCTCGGGTATCAAAATATCTCCATACCAAATTTCATGCAAATTGGTTCAGTAGTTTAGGCGTGATTGAGTAACAGACAGACAGACAGAGTTACTTTCGCATTTATAATATTAGTATGGATTGTAGGTACTTATGCAATAACTAGCTTTCCGCCCGCGGCTTTAATTAATTAATTAATTTATTTATTTATTACTCTTTAATAAAACTATACATTTAGTAGATACAATTATATTTAACTTATTGCTAATTTATACAAAACAAAACAAGGAAAGTATAGTTTATTAGGCGGCCTTATCACTTAGAAGTGATCTCTTCCAGGCAACCTGGGCAAAAGGTAACAAGCTTACTGAAATTACGATGGTAGGTAGAAAAAAAAGGTTTAAGTTAAGTTTGTCTAAAACATAATAACTTCCTCTTGAATCATTTTATCTATTAAAAAAACCGCATCAAAATCCGTTGCGTAGTTTTAAAGATTTAAGCATACATATTATAGGGACATAGGGACAGAGAAAGCGACTTTGCTTTATACTATGTACCTAGTGATGTTTTATGCGGTTTTATGTGAAAGATATGTATATTTAAGATATTTCGTACGTTATATGAACCTATATTTTGATTTATGATATAGATACTAGCTTTCCGCCCGCGGCTTCGCCCGCGTTTTCAAAGGAAAACCCGCATAGTTCCCGTTCCCGTGGGATTTCCGGGATAAAACTTATCCTATGTGTTAATCCAAGTTACCCTCTATATGTGTGCTAAATTTGATTGTAATCGGTTCAGTTGTATTTGCGTGAAAGAGTAACAAACACACACACACACACACACACATTCTCACAAACTTTCCCATTTATAATATTAGTAGGACTTAGATAACAATAATCTAAGCGTACGTACACATAATATTTGAGAATTTTTAAAGAACTGCAGAAATAATCAATTTCAGGACGGGATCGATGTTTTTCTATTCTTTTAAATTTCTCTTTTACATAGCATTTGAATGCTATAGAACTTCGTATAAAATGCTTAATATTTTAACCATTTTTCATATAAATGACGTAGGACTGTTCTATTTAGGTACCTACTTATTTTAGACAAACCAACAGTATAACTGTTATAAGAACATTTTCAATTGTAAATTGTAATACACAAAAATGTATCTACCACATAATATTTATAGGTTGTTATTATATATTATGTAAGTTGTCTGTTGTGTGTAACCATGTTTGATTGCAAATAAATGATTTGATTTGAATTAAATTACAATTTGAGGCGTTTACAACATTTTAGTTTATGTCCATAATTTGAGTTTCATCCGGCAAAAGCGAGTGAAGCAGTCCCCGCTCTAATGATAGTGTTGTTCAATAAATGAACATACATTACAATAATTACCTATAGTTTATAGCAAAAAATAAAAATCCTTCAAATCACGAACCGGAAGGCAACACATTGAAATAAAAAAATGTATGCGTGTACTAGAGTACACACGTAAGAAGTGAAACTTCTTTATGACCTTAAAAATGTCACGAGTATGGCGTAACGCAAAAATGTCACGCGTACGGCGTAACGCAAAAATGTCACGCGTACGGCGTAACGCAAAAATGTTACACTAAATTTTTGTCCAACCCCGATAAAGAAGTTTCACTTCAAAAATAATCATCCAAATCGGTTCATCTAGTCAATATACCTATCATACAAAAAAAAATACAGTCGTATTGAGAACCTCCATCTTTTTAGAAGTCGGTTGAAAAGGAGAGGTTGGTGTTCAATCATCGTTTAATGCAAAATCGTTCTAGGTACCGGGTTCGAATAAAATTCAATAAAGAGACTAATTTTCCGGTCCCGGCTTCGCTCGCGTAGACAAAGGCGATTCTCGTAAGAATAACTGCCTCCGTTCTCCAGCCTCAAAAATTATTGCCGTCAATCATCTCCGTTGCGTAGTTTAAAAGACGTACACGGACACGTACAAAGACGTACATGGACAGACAGCATACAACAGATTACTAAATAGTTTCTATGCAGTCAGCCCCTCAAAAGAAACATTGAAAAATTTCAATAAGCATTTATAAATGGCGTAAACTCGTGTCGGAAGCCAAGACTGTTTGGGTCGCAGAGCTAGTTAAGTAAGTAAGTATAAATTTAATGTTACAACAAACATACTTATAAAAATCATGTTTATACGAACCCTAGATGCGCGCACTTAGGAGGTTTTTAGTGTAACTGGCTGGACTGCAGCTGGGCGGGCTCAGCTAGTGGTTAGTGCATAGATGATAGAATAGGTAAGCTTCGAAGTTACATAAGCGTTTTTGTAATTTATTTCATGAATTATTGAAAGCTACAGTATTAATATTATTTCTGAGTTTCGTAGACTATACGTAGGTACCTACTTATTATTTTTTTACACCAGGTAACCCGTTCTTATTAGTTACTAGCTTTCCACCCGCGGCTTCGCCCGCTTTGTTTACTATACTATAGGTACTGTATACTAAAACCTACGTCTTGAATCACTTTATCTATTAAAAAAACCGCATTAAAATCCGTTGCTTAGTTTTAAAGATTTAAGCATACAAAGGGACATAGGGACAGAGAAAGGGACTTTGTTTTATACTATGTAGTGATTATCTATTCTACTTATAAGATACTTCGTTTCTAATTAGGTACTAGAAATTCAATCGAGAAAAGAATTGTCGGCCGTGCCGCTTTTTTACCCGACAGAGGGGGCACTCCGCGGCCGTACACCCAGAAAACTCTGACCCTCTGTAAAATAAACTAACTAGTATGAAATAGTTGATTATTTTTTGTAAATAATTCCTACTACCTAATATTATGTGTAAAAGTACCTATCGGAAAAAAATCGTGAATACCCATTATGAAATCTTGTATGTTAGAATTTTAGTATGAAAATATCACAAAATATGCATGTCGGTGTCGCGAACTCATAAGATAATCCCCTACAAAAAGTGCGCAACGGTGGGTAAAGAAGTTTTCACTTAAAAATATTTTATAAGTACATAATTAAGATCATGATATTTAACCGTCTCCTATAAGTTTTCAAATATGGAAATTAATTTAGGAAGAAAAAAAGTGTCCTTTTCTTTCATATTGCGAAATAGAGAAGGCTTATAAAAATGAATCTTATTTATTACATAGGTATACTATATTACTCACATATGCATAAACCTTGATAGCCGATTACTGTACATAAATAACATTACCTTATAAGAATCCGATAAGCTGCGAACGGGATCAAATAAATACATCACCATACATTTTATCGACACTCGTTTCGCACAACACTATAATTAAAATAATAATCCATTACAATTAAAAATTTAACAAAACCAACACTTTTTACTCTAATAATTCAAATTAAAAAAACACATTCGATTTTTTTATTCCGATCAAACTTTTTTTTTAATTCACGCGGTAAAAATGACAGTTGACATAATTTTTTTTTTAATTGTTAATCGATAAAGAGTCTATGGAACACTAATTGAATTAAAGGCCGTGCGCTGTCATTTAGTTCTCGTGATACACTGACGTCGTCCCGCCCCCTCGCGATCCAGAGGGATTAGGGAAGAGGGGGGTAATCCAGGGGCTGAGGTGTGCGATAGCGTAAACATACATTGATGTGAGTGATTATAGTTAACGATTGGTTGATGGGTAAGATCAATTTTCGATTAATTGATATGTATAATGTACCTAGCCGGTTAATGACTGATTCCTATGGCTTTACTTTTTTGGTCTACAAGAATCATTTATAGTTTTTAGCATTATCGTAAGGTTGAACATTGTAAAATTAACATTGGATTTGCCATATTTTTTAAGGTAGGTATCAATTATCATTTATTGATAAATATTATCATTTCCATTTTCCAGCGTCTACCAAGCGCATACAGATAATAGGTACCTATCTAGTTAGACAGGTAAAAGAATTCATTTTTTTGAGTTTTATCTAAGTGCAGTTTGGTATAAATACATTTTGGACCTGTTGAAAATAAACTTATAGATATATCATTGAACAAAAACACTTGAATGAAAATAAATATTAGTAACTTTATCTCATATCTCCAGCAATAACTTCAAGTTATTACCATTCAATTCGCAAGAGCGTTGAAATATAATGCAAATTATCCATAACCTAAACGTAAATCCAACTGCATTTGCTTTTAATCCATCAGTCCTCGGAATCACAGACACAATAGAAAATCTATTGTGTCGCGCCCCGATCGGGCCTTACGGTGGTCAATGGGTTAAACGCATAACAAATAAAAAAAACCGGCCAAGTGCGAGTCGGGCTCGCGCACAAAGGGTTCCGTAGCAGCAAATATAATAAATTACAGTTAAATCAACCTATCTCAAAAACTATAAGAGATACTTTGATCAAACCAAAAATCGTTGAAAGAGTTAATTAGCATGCATCACCTCTATTTTTTTTAGAATTTTATACCCCGTAGTTATAAAAATAGAGGGGGGGGGACATACTTTTTACGACTTTGAGAGCTGATATCTCAAAAACCGTTCACTTTAAGAAAAATGTTTTTTAGAAAACTTTATATCATTTTAAAAGACCTTTCCATTGATACCCCACACGGGTATGTACATCGAAAAAAAAAATTTCATCCCTCAGTTACATGTATGGGGGGCCCCACCCCCAATTCTTTTTTTTACTATTTAGTGTCATATTTTTGTAGCGGTTCATACAACACATATTCCCATCAAATTTCATCACTGTAGTACTTATAGTTTCCGAGTAAATCGGCTGTGACAGACGGACAGACGGACAGACGGACAGACGGACATGACGAAACTATAAGGGTTCCGTTTTTGCCATTTTGGCTACGGAACCCTAAAAACTATGAAACTGGCCATGAATAAACCGGCGGGAAACCGGTTATTAAAAAATAAACAGACGTCATTTGCATCTGACGTTTGCCTTTTCCCGCCTCCGCGTTACCGCGCAGCGATTGGACACGCATCGGCCAATAGATACTTGAATCGTAATTTAAAATGCGATTATTCTCAATGGCTTTGATGTTCTTGTAATGTAAATGAACGCGACTTTTGTATTGCGATTTTATATTGTTATTGGCATTATTTATGGTAAAATACTGCAGTATTCTGTAGGTTTATGTTGATGAATATTTTGCGCCGTAAAATTCAGACTTTAAGACAAGGACTTTAGGACAAATCGAAACAATTGTTACATAGGTAGGTACCTACCTACCTACGTACAAACAATTTAAAACAATAAATATGATGCAATCATGCAAATTAAAATAAATAAATAATAATAAATAAACGCCTTTTATTTTAAACATTATTGGAATTATATTTAAGTAGACATAGGTATTTATTAATATCATAGTGTGTGCTTTGCTTTTCTTCAAAATGAACAAGTTAAATTTTGGACTATGAATGTAGGTAGGTACCTACTTATATAAAAAACAGACGATGCAGTTTTAATTTTCATCAAAATCAAAGTTTAAATATTTCAACAGCGCATAATAACATTGCGATCTATAATTTTTTTTAAATCTAGAAATACCTCTTGCTCATGCTTTAGCTGTTAGGTATCCTATTAATTTAACACCCTGCCTTGGGACAAAATTTTAGACGGCCTTGCCCGACACCAAATACCGCCGTATCTCTGCCGTATTATCTATTCTTATCTCTGTGGGCGTCAAATTACGTTTCAAAGGCAAGACGGCTGGGGTAGTCACAGAGTTGCATGCGGTGTTCCACAGGGCTCTGCATTGGGGCCTCTTCTGTGGAACATCGGATACAACCACGTACTTCGAGGAGGGCTGCCGCAAGGAGTTTGCGTCATTTGCTACGCCGATGACACCCTAGTGGTGTCCACGGGCCGAGATTTCAGGGAGGCGCGACTCCGCGCCACAGCTGGAGTGGCACAGGTGGTCGGCCGAATCAAAAGCCTCGGCCTAAAAGTAGCCCTCGAAAAATCTGAGGCTATATGCTTCCATGGCCACCGGAGGGCCCCACCACCGGGGGAAGAGATTGTAGTGAGCGGAGTGCCCATCCGAATTGGGCCCAGACTGAAATATCTCGGTTTGGTGCTCGATCCGCGATGGACATTCCAAGCTCACTTTTCGGCACTGACCACCAAGCTCGGCACCACGGCAGCGGCTCTCTGCCGCATAATGCCAAATATTGGAGGGCCGAGTTGGGGGTGTCGCCGACTTTTCGCTGGTGTTGTGCGATCACAAGCATTGTACGGGTGTCCGATATGGGCGGATAAACTGTTGACGCGCAATACAATCATACTGCGGCGGTCACAACGAGTGGTAGCAATAAGAGTTGCTAGGGCGTATCGCACCGTCTCCTATGATGCGGTTTGCGTCATCGCCGGAACAGCACCCTGGCACCTTGAAGCCGCTGCCCTTTCACAGGTTTACTGGCGCAGAGCTGAGGCAAGAGGGAGAGACGAGAACCTGCCTCTCGAAACACTCCAAGAATGGAAACGGGAAGCTCGCGACGTGGTGTTTCGCCGATGGCGTCGAGAACCAGACTCGTCTTGCGTGGGGGCCTGGACTTTAAATGCAATCAGACCAGTACTAAGAGAATGGGTGGAAAGGCGATGGGGTTCGATCAGCTACCGACTAGTGCAGGTTCTGTCTGGGCACGGGTGCTTCGGCAGCTACCTGAACAGGATTGGTCGTGAGCCAGCTCCCGCCTGCCATCATTGTAGCAGCCTCCAAGATACGGCTTTGCACACCCTGGTGGAGTGCCCATCCTGGACAGACGAACGTGGGTCCCTCCAGAGCCTGCTAGGAGCAGACACCCAGCTGACACTGCAAGCTCTTGTAGAGGCAATGGTCACTGGCGACACTGACCATCCATGGAAGACCGTCGTCACCTTCTGTGCGACGGTAATGAAAAGAAAGGAGGACGCAGAGAGGGCCCGGGAAAACGACCCAGCGGCGGATCCTCTGCGTCGGCGCAGACCAGGTAGGCGCAGGCGTCTATATGACCAGCGCCAGCCATAACATGGTTACATATTTAAGGGAAAAACGCGGGGGGAGGTTTCCGTAGATACGCGCATACTACAGTTATGCTCGCGGCAAGGAAACCGGATCCCCTCGCGTCGTAAGGTGGGTAGGTCCGGAAATGGACGGCGATATTATTTAATATCGGCAGCCATTGTACACTCCCGGGCCTCGAAGGGCTGCGAAGAAGCAGCAGTCGCCACAGCTCGGCGGGGGTATAAGGCCTGGCTGTTAACCCCCGCCGCTCAGGACGAAAGACGGCCACCGTTGGGTTTTAGTGGGTATGGCTTCGTGCGAGTCCCACATACCCCCTTGGACAGCAAAACTGCCAAGGGGGATGCGTAAATGCATTTCCCAACGTTAAAAAAAGAAAAAAAAAAAAAAAGGTATCCTATTAATATTAATTATTTATGTGTTCATTAATTAATCGCAAGGCAACAGCTAGAGACACCATTTTGTGTCAAATTTTGCCAATTTCTCGCCCTCTCCCTTTCGTTACCTGGAAAATGGGGCTACAAACTTTAAGGAATTTCTGTAGCTAGATATTCTTTTTGTATCTATGCACTCTTATTTTATATTTTAAAACACACGTAGAAACGTAAAAAAATCCTTGAATGCATAAAAAAATTCAAAGAAAACTTGGAAATATTAAAATTCAATTTCTAAGACGTCTTCTAAATTCTAAATTATTTTCTTCTGATCTTATCAGAAGTAGATACATATAATGCATTATTTTTAAAAACATTAAAGTTTTGATTTTGATAAAATCCATATTTAAACATCTGTCTTCTCAAATCATCCGAATAGCAAATTATAGGTACCTATTTTCTGTAAATCCCTTATAAGTCTAACTAAAACAAATTCAGAACGAATTATTAAACTAAATAATATATCCAACATTCAAATTCTGAACGACTAAGCTAAAATAATAGCACGTAATCGTTCCGGAGTGTTCCACATTTGATTTGCCACGTGGCGCTATAATGAACGGGGCGTGAATGACAAGCTTTATTTTATTTTTTTTTTGGCGCGTGTAGGCAACGGCTGTTCGCTAATTGATCCACTCATTATGATTTAACTATTGTTTTAATTGGTGTGAAATGTTAACGCCTATTTAATGGGATTATAATGATCCTATGGGATTAGTTTTTGTAATTTTGAAATCTTATTAGATTGTCTTATTATGTTATCAATAATGATTATACTTACGTACCTATAACAATACTTATTTTTCAGTGGTTAAAGACCAAATTTACCATTACCTACCAGCGCAGCGCAGGATCGTCCTGGGGTTCAATGAAATTACCTAATCTCAAACATTGAGATATACATATGGAGACGACACCGCCTACATCACTTATGTTCCGCTCAACATACGCCATATGGCGTAATTGCACGCTCATTTTTTATTTGTATTAAAGTGAAACGCATCAAATATGCCTTCGTGTGTGTTACGATATTGGACAAATAATACGGAAAAGTGCAAAGGAATAACTTTCATCGGTAAGTACCTAACTAGATACATAATAATTTTTAAAACTTAGTTAGAGCACAGACTAATAATAATATACTACGTATGTTAGAGCATGTTAGAGCAAAAAAATGGCGCACAGATTTTGTTCGTGGTGTCTCCTCCATACGTAACTGTTATATTATCTCAATGATATCAAACGAATATTTCGATCTACTTATGTTAGTGTACCTACCCTTTGATTATTTACTTTGAATCAAAGTGTACTTGTATACGTAGTATAATAAGATTAGTCTGTGATAATACCAACCATTCTGGATATAAAAGTAGAATATGGACGAGTAAAAATCGGATTGAAGACGAAATCAAGATCGAATCCATTTCAATGGTAAGGGTCAGTTGCTAAATTATTATTCCATAATAGAAATGTGTTTTATGATTTTTAGGCGAAAAATATAACAAAACAAATTATAAAATTTAATACAAAACTTCAAATTATCTGATACTTTGTGCGACATCTAGTATTTATTCTCAGCAACTATAATGTAATATTGCACCACCTAGTGATCGTTTTTGTTACCATTTAAACCTAATTCGATTATATGTAGGTACGTATTACAATGAATAGATGGCGCTGAAATAAACCACTATGAATTTGTAAAATCATGAAACTTGTTTCTTTTTTTTTTTAATTCTGTTTAATACTTTATATGTACTGGACTTACAGATTAAACCTAGTTAATTTTATATGAACCAAGTCATTTTAAAAAATATTTCAATTCAAAAACAAAGCAAATACCATCGAGATATTTTTTGGTAGAATTTTTAAGTACTTATTTAATAAAAATAAAACTCATAATTAAAAAAAATCCTTTATTATTACAAAATAAACTAATTATTCTCTTAGACTCTTTTCTCATCTAGTATGTATTTATGTTTCTGTGTGCATTGAATATTTTTTTGTACAATCTGCATATTTTCTAGACATTTTACACTTGGTTTTTCATTCTGACAAAAAATTATAATCATGTTACATTAATTTATGTATATTTGTATACAGTTGCAAAATTATAACATTTTTGCAGTAAATGAGCAGTTTTATCAGTGAAAATTGTTCATCATTCTCAGTTATTAATTATTTGCACCTTTGTTAAACTCTCAATTCAAAAGTAAACCATCAAAATCAATTCAGTAATTTTCGCACAATATAGAAACAGATAAGTAGAAGTAGATCAAGGAATTGTAATAATAACAAATTTATTATAACAAATACTTGACTTTCTAATATATAACATAGGCGACCGCCTCCTCGGTACAGTGGTTGACGCGTGAGCGTAGCCCCGAGGGGTCCTGGGTTTGATTCCCAGTGGAGACGAAGAAATAAAATGTCTCGGTCTGGCAGGACACAGAAGGCTGATCACCTACTTGTCTCTAAAGAAAATCGATCAGTGAAATAGATGTATAATGCATCTGCCCCTTACCCCACTTGGGGACATGGGACTTCACACTATTTTTTTTTAATATGACATATGCATTCCATGAATATTTTTCTTTATTATTCTTAATTTAACTTAACCTAAATTAAAAAGCTAGCTTCTTCATAAGTAAATACATGTGCTGGTCGACTTCAAAACCATGTAAGTTATTAGCGTCCCCTTGTAACCTCATGAGTAGGCCTCCAAAGGACACAAAAGCTGATAACCTTGCTGACGGTTCCATGCCACCTTCATCGCCGTCTATCCTGAAAATAAATAAGAGAATCTTTAATGATATTATACATTTGAGACTGTTTGTTTGTCTTTCTTTCATGCCAAAATGGAGTGTTTCTTATGATTTTAGTTTCTGGAGATAGCAGCTAGAAAGTTATATAGGCTACTTTTTATGTTTGTAAAACATCTCATACTACTATGGTAATATAAATAATAATAATAATACGGGCATTTCTCCGCAACTCGACGTCTATGCGCATATTTTGCGTGAGAGAGGGAGGTGGGGGAAACCAGCAAAACTGAAACCACCCGAGCTCCTCCATGAAGCCAAGTAGCTTGTGAGGGCTGCCAAAGGCTTCAGGGAGGGACCCGGGAGACCCCAGTTGTCTATCTCTGGTGTCTATATCTGTATACTACTATGGTTTTTGTGATTGATTATTCCATAACTATGCAGGTGAAGACACAGGTGGAATTAGCATACCAAAAAGGGGTGAATGGACATTGCTGTCAATAGAAATTTCAAATATTTTAATATAGTATCGAAAATTCTGTAAAACTGAAGTTATCACTATCACTAGTCTATATTTTTGAGTTGAAGGCATCATCCCAAGGTTTATACTGTTTTTTTACTGAATATTCTCCAATGTTGCTATGTAATTAGTTTATAAAATTATCTTGGTAAGAGTACTTTTCAAATAAGTATATTTCTATAATATACCAATTCTTTTTGTCAGTTCAATGAGGTACATTTCTGCAACATTCAGTTTTATTATATTTACATATTTATATTTTAAATAATAACATGTGAACTAACCTATAAACCTTTCCATACATGACATATTCGAAACTATCAGCTCTGTTTCCCTCCGTTTCTAAAGGATTCCATTCACCACCATCCGGATATCCGTTCTCTCTCAACGTCGTAGCTAACACCAAGCGAAACTTATCACCCAGCTCCATGGGATATATCCACGAATTTATATCCAAAATAAGGTCCATTTTAAACGATTCAGATTCACAGTGCAATCTGCTGACTCGATCGAATTTTTTCCCTTCAGGATCCATGTCCTTAACGTTGAATATATCTTCGAATAGCACTCCTGCCATTTTGGTGACTGATATTAATATAAAAATTAATAAATAAAACAAAAATATGATATCGACGAAGACGCCGATTGAACAAGATTGTTTTCGTATTTGACAATTGACAACTGAAAACTGAAATGCAGAAATCTCAAATGATCAAATGACAGCAGACAGACCGGTTGTAGCCACAGGCACAGATAAACTATGAGCTTGACAAGTTGACATTATACAGATGTAATGTGTTTATAATAAGGTTTATACAAAAACTATTTATTTCTCTAAAACTTGTTATTTTAATTTAATTTTCGTACATATATAATTTAAAGAATTTAGAACAGAACAGTGAATTTTTATTGATAAAATGCATTGAATTGATGAAATATTGATTACATGAACTTTTAAATTATGTATTAATTTATCGTTACGAAATATTGTGATGGAAATAAAGTTCGATAAAAAATTTTTTACTGCCTAAACGGTCTACATTTTTAATTGTTAAACTTATAAAAGAAGTAAAAATTTTTAATATAACAATGTAAACACAATGTAAATGACGCGCAAAGCGCATGCTTGGAAGCTGGCGCCCATGATGTTTTGTTAAATGTCAACTGTCACGCGAGCTGCCCAACTCTAACCTCCGTGTTTTGCACGTGTTGATTGAAAACATTTTATTTTTAACTAATAATCATCATCAAGTTAGTAAACTTGGGAAAAACTAAGACGCAATAGCATAAAAGTGAGAAAATAAAACAGATTAATTAAAAACTATCATCATGACGGAAGTTTTACAACCCGGTACCGAGGTATTTTCTGAAAAGAAAAAGAAGAAAAATAAGGATGCTGTATCCTTGGGCACATTCCAGAAGATGAGCGAGTTCAAAATCGAGCCATCTGAAAGCGTATCGAAGCTAGACACAGCCTATTGGCCCTTGTTATTGAAAAATTTCGATCGCCTCAACGTGCGTTCAAATCACTATACTCCTCTTCCCTTTGGACATTCACCATTAAAACGTCCGATATCAGAATACGTGAAGACAGGCTTCATCAACGTGGACAAACCTAGCAACCCTAGTTCCCACGAAGTCGTATCATGGATTAAGAGAATATTGAAAGTGGAAAAAACAGGTCATTCAGGTACCTTGGATCCGAAGGTCACAGGCTGTCTCATTGTTTGCATCGACAGAGCGACACGGCTGGTCAAATCGCAGCAGAACGCTGGTAAAGAGTATGTTGCTGTCTTCAACCTGCACTCCGCCGTAGAAAGCATTAAGAATGTCACGCAAGGTTTGGAGAAGCTGCGCGGTGCATTATTCCAGCGACCTCCCCTCATATCCGCTGTTAAACGTCAACTTCGTGTACGTACAGTGTACGACAGCAAATTGTTGGACTTCGATCAGGAGCGCAACATTGGCGTGTTCTGGGTAAGCTGTGAGGCTGGTTCCTACATCCGTACTATGTGCGTACACTTGGGCCTGATGCTCGGTGTTGGCGGGCAGATGATCGAACTGCGTCGAGTCCGTTCAGGCATTCAAGGCGAGAAGGAAGGCATGGTCACTATGCACGATATACTTGACGCTCAGTGGGCGTACGAAAATCACAAAGACGAAACATACCTGCGTCGTGTTATCAGTCCCCTCGAAGGCCTCCTGGTAGCTCATAAAAGAATTTTCATCAAGGACAGCGCCGTGAATGCAGTCTGTTATGGTGCTAAGGTGTTATTACCAGGTGTTTTGAGGTATGAAGACGGTATAGAGATGGACCAAGAGATAGTCATTGTGACCACTAAAGGAGAAGCGGTTGCACTTGCCATAGCACTAATGACAACGTCAACAATGGCATCCTGCGATCATGGTGTAGCAGCTAAACTCAAACGTGTGATCATGGAACGAGACACGTATCCGAGAAAATGGGGCTTAGGACCAAAAGCGTCACAGAAGAAAGTGCTCATACAGCAAGGGAAACTCGACAAATTCGGCAAGCCAAACGAAAATACGCCTAAAGAGTGGTTGAACAGCTACGTAGACTACAAACCGAAGGCGGACGAAAATGGCTCAGCAAAAGCTGACGAAAGCAGCAGAAAGAGGACAGCGAGCGCATCAAATGCTGACAATCCAGATGATTCTATGAACGCAAAAGCGGAGAAAAAGAAAAAGAAGAAGAAGAAGGATTTAGATAGTACAGTGGACGCCGATACAACCGTAGAAGCGGCTGACACATCTGAAGTTGCCGACGACTCTGTTCGAAAAGAAAAGAAAAAGAAGAAGAAGAAGGACAAACAACAGGACAGGGAAGAGGAGTGAATAGCATAAGGAAATGTAGTCAATAAGAAATTTTATTTTTTTTGTACGATCTATAATAAGACGATGTGCATCTATCTTTAAGCTGACATGTGCTTTATGGTAAATATGTTGTTATGTTTGTGCATTGGTACCTATGGAATCATTGATTTTGTCATGCAGGTTTATAGGATTTAAGACAAGATAAATAATTGTAAAATCTATAAAAAGCAAAAAATTATTATGAGAATAAACATTATTGTGTAAAGTAAGAAGTTCTTTGAAAACTTATTTTTCCTATATTTTCTTACAGTGATCATCTTTTCAATTTGTTTATATTTTTATTTCTTCAAATAAATGTTAAATTTTTTCGTGTTTAAAAAACATCTATATATTGTAAAGCACATATCAAAAAAACACATAAATCTAGTTATTTTCTTTAATAATCCTCGGGCTAATAAGCCCCGGGATCACAGACACAATAGAAAATCTATTGTGTTGTGGACCGATTGGGCCATTCGGGGCTCAATGGGTTAAATTGTTACGTAATTATAATTGTTATGTTAGCATTTTGAAAGTTTGTGATAAAAATCCATATTTCATCTCATATTAATATACTATTTTTTTAATATACCACTGAAAATTTAAACTAAACAGTAATTAGGTTTTAATTGTTATTTTTCTTCTAGTTTTTTTAATTTTGAAAATTCAAATCAAAAGTTTTTGAAAAAATAAGTTTATACATACCTTAAATTTTTTAAACTAATTTTAATTAGTTATAATTATTAATAATTACAATAAAATCAATAGTAGATTATTAACAAATCTTTACGCTCATTTTCTCGTGAATATTATATTAGGTCATATGTCTGTGTATAGGTCCTACATAAAATAAATACCTATTGACTTAGCTGTAAGTAAACTTTAGGTTAAGAAAATTGTTTTATTCAGTAAGACTGTTGTTTATCAACATTAAAATTTACAAACTTATATTTGTGCTATTATTTCAAAATACAGCTAGTATTATGACCTCTTTATTTCCAAACTGACTGGCAAAATAATATAATCAGCCATGGTTAATCCCTACTAATATTATAAATACGAAAGTAACTCTACAGTCTGTCTGTTACGCTTTCCCGCTTAAACCTCTCAACCAATTTTGATGAAATTTGGCACAGACAATCTTTAGACCTTGAGAAAGAACATAGGCTACCTTTTATCAAAACACCAAGCGTGCGCAAGCTAGCTAAGCAGCGTTATCTATTGTAGTACCGAAGTATTCTTTTAAACCAATATTCAATGTACAGTTTTGACTTTCCTACGATTTTATTATATGTTATAGCCAACAACAATATTGTATTCTTATTGTATGAATTATTCATACCTGACCGTGTCTTGGACGGTTACAGCGTTAAAATTTCTATGAATATTGCTTCATTTGTTTCCCGTCCCCGGCATAGTGTAACGTGAATCATCCTTAATACTCCTAGGTGATGGTATGTGCGCAGCATCATCTAGTACCTGGATTGGGGCCAATTAGTCCAAAATGGAGCCACATTTTGGACTAATTGGCCCCAACTCAGGATAGCGACTGACGGGTTTAATCCTACAGGCGTACTGCAAACTTGAGAGGAAGGGAGATAAAATGGAAGCAAAGTTAAAAGAGAATTTACCCCAGGAGGGTACCACGCATAGTGGAGAATCCCTCCCTGAGTCTAACTCAGGCTGCCCCTCGTATTCTGGGGGGGGCGAAACCTTGCTTCACAACACAAATGTCGAGGTGGTTTCCCAGGCCTCGTTCAAAACGACTGGACTGATTAATATAAGTGCTAGGCCTGCTCGGAAACGCAAGAGTCGAAAAGCTAGAATTGCTTTAGCGAAGCGTATACAGGGTGCTTTGGGCAAAGTGACGCGACCGCTGGGGAATCCAACTGGCTTGTGTGGCCGAACTATGCCTGAGATGCTTAAAGCAAATAATGGCTGCCCTAAGAGACAAGATAATTCGGTGTGCGCAACTCCACCGGGCAACACAGAAGCCTCAGCTGATTTGAACAATATAAGTTGCGTATTAAATCAATCAAAACAACAAAATTCAGTGCAAAGTGCGGTTGTGTCGAAGTCGCGACCAGCCGGTGAACTAACGACCACGAACAAAGGGACCTCCGAATACGAGGGCCCGATGGAACTGGTTGAAAGGAATCTGGTAGTGGGTGTGACAGAGATGCAACCGTGCTCCTGCCATACGAATTTGGTCTCTACGTCATTGTCTGATGAGGTGACCCTCGATTCTATGGAGAAATCTGTAGAACCTGAGTCGTGTTGCCCGCAGTCATTTGATGTTATGTCTGGTTGGTCCATCATACCACAAGAGAGTCGTAAAGCAAATAAAACAGTCGGGAAACAGGAGTACGACCCGCTAGGGAATCAAGCCTCTGACTCGATAGATAGAAAGAGACAAAACAGAAAGAGAAAACGACAACTCAATACCATCCATCGTGGTACATTGCACTCCGAATCGGAGATAATTACTTCTGATATGACAGAAAAATCATCATTACAGACAGATACAAGTGAACCTACAACACCTAAACGCTTACGTATCGATGATACACTTACAACTCAAGAGACGAATGACAAGCCTTGCCCTAATGAGTCAAAAACCGTTCAAAGCACGAACTATGCGGAGGCAGTAAAGGACGACCTTATTGTAGCTATAACTGCAGACGCACCTACGGTTCATCTTACTCAGGAACAATCTGACCACATTCTAAATTCGCTCCAACCATTGCTACAGCAAGAAGCAATGAACTTTAGAGAAGGTGATAAACGCGTCCTCTTCAGGGGCAAACCCACGTTTTCGGGGGGCGTCCTCAAAATGTGGTGCGATGATACACATACCCTAGAATGGTTAAAAACAGCCGTAAAGAAGGTGGAACTGCCTTGTGGTGGCAAAATTTGTGTGCGAAAATTGGCAGAGGTGGGAAAAACAGTGCGTTGTGGTATTCTATTGCCTGGAGTATGGGAAGACATAAAGGCTGTCGGCCTACAACTTCATTATCATAACGACTGGGCTCAAGTAGACCGTTGGTTGCTACTCCGGGCTGATGTGCAAGATGCAGATACATTCCTTATCGTAAACGTACCGCAGGATTTGGTAGCGACAATAATGGAACACAAGAGATGCCTAGGGTTCTTCTTTGGCTCCGTCTATATAAAGTTTCAAGGGCCGAAAGGCAAATTTATAGAATTGCCGCCCAAGTGGGACAAACGAGAGGAAAATGTACCCACGTCTGCTGATATAGACCCGAATACAGTTACGGAAAGTGATTAAGTAACTTAGCCAACAATATATTTATATTATACTATTTAAAAAAAAATACAAAAATAACATATTTTATACTATTACATATGCATGATTTTGCATAACATACCCTGAAAAAATTTCAGTCGAAAACAGCAGCTCTTACAAGTTGCTAAACTTCATAAAAGGACCTGGGCTGGTTTAGCTATGCCTGAGTCTGTAGTTTTTTATAAGACAAACTTAATTTAAGGATAATCAATCAGACAAACTGATGTAAAGTGCACCCGCCCCATACTATACGAAGGTACATAAGGTTTTAAATTTATTTTCAAATATTGAAATTTGTTTATAATATTTGAATTTGTAGTGACAAAACATATATGTATAGATAGATAATATAAAAATTTATTTAATTTATTAACTTCCCTCGAAAACATCTGTGCTGATTGTTCAATTAGGTCTTTTTTTTTCTTTTAAATCTTATATAGAATGTATATTTAGGGGATAAAAGTTTCAGTAAATTGCCCAGAAAGCTTTAATATGTCATTAATCAGTTACACAACTAGATTCATAATCGCGTATTAAACGTTCGTCAAAAAACACCCGAGTGTACTGAATGAAATTAGCACCTTATTTCGTGGCAGTAATGTCTGAAGTCGTTTATTAGAAAACTCTGTTTATAACACGCGCAGGCAGACTTGCTTTGGAAAATTTTTGAGCGTGATAAATAGTCTTACGGCCGGCACAGATATAGCGGTACGCAGCGCAGAGCATTTTTCACTGTCAAACTATTATGGACAATGTCCTCGTTCAATAATATTCAAAATCAAATAACAACAATTTATTCCCTGGGAGCATCGAAGCGTCACATGTGAAGGTAGTTGCTATTTAGAACATGAATTAACGATTTTGAACATTTAATGAGAACAATATCTATAATAGTTTGACAATGAAAAATGCTCTGCGCTGCGCACCGCCATATCTGCGCCGGCCAAAAAAATATACTGTCTTACCACAAAAAAACTTAAGACGGGGTTTAACTTTAGGCGTGGGTTCTCTATAATCTGGTTTTGTCGTATTTCACGTCATATTAAAGTGACAGATCCCTGGTTTAAAGTTAGACTGTGTTTAAATTGTTTTGTGGTAAGACCAAATGATTTTGGAAATGTAACTTTAAAATAAAAATAATCTATTTTCAGTGTAAAGCGTGCGACAAGAAATTCGCATATAAATACAGTTTGCTAGAACACATGGCGTCTACACACGTGCAAGCGACGGAACACGCGTGCGAGTGTGGAGCCACTTTTACAAGGCCCGGCGCGTTGCGGCGACATAGAGCTACTAGACATGAAAAGATAAATAAATGATTTTTGGATGATTCAGTTGTTTTTTTTACTTGTGAAAGCAAATTTGAGTCCATTTTCTTTACATAAGCATAACTACATAAATTATAATGTAATGCAAAACCATATTTATTAGGACGCAATTTTGCTTTTTCATTCTTACATAAAAAGGGTAAAAACAATACTATAAAAACAAATTAAACTACAGTAATAAATTTCTTTTGCACGCTGTTAAATAACAGCTGCAGCGTGCAAAACGTGTGCGTGAAATAAATATTTCACAAAATATCAAAAAGCTATTCAAGACCTAGAAGGCTAGAGCAATCGACATCGAAAAATAAGAAACGAATAAATTAATCTCTTGCCATTTCGATTTTTTTTAAAAGCGCCATCTATTGTTGAGTAGTTATTTTTGAGAAAAGCGCCATCTATGGTTGAGTAGTTATTTTTGAGAAAAGCGCCATCTATTGTTGAGTAGTTATTTTTGAGAAAAGCGCCATCTATTGTTGAATAGTTATTTTTGAGAAAGCGTCATCTATTGTTGAATAGATATTTTAAAAAAGCGCCATCTATTGTTGAGTAGTTATTTTTGAGAAAAGCGCCATCTATTGTTGAATAGTTATTTTTGAGAAAGCGTCATCTATTGTTGAATAGATTTTTAAAAAAGCGCCATCTATTGTTGAGTAGTTATTTTTACAAAAGCACTATCTATTGTCAAACGGGCATTTTCACAAAAATGTACCCCCTCCTTGAAAAATATTTTTTTTTTGATAGTATTATATTTTAAACTTTTTTTGGTCTCTTTAAAACGGAAATTCAATATACTTCAAGAAAACATATAATATGATGGGTTTAAAATGAGAAAACTGTAAAAATAATAGGACACAATGGAAAGTCTCGCAATTTTATATCAGTTGTGTGACTATATTCAGTAGCTGGAAAAACAGTGCAAAATATAAGAATTTTTAGATATTGTTTATTTATTAACTTAAAATCGTTATTTTGTATATTTTAAACACTCACTATTCCCAACTTTTGGATCTAAGCTAATTAAAAAAAACAATAGTATATTCAGTATTGTGACTCTGGTACTTCAACTGTCATTATTATCTTTACATTTAAAATGTTAGATACTTTTTTAGAGAAAAGGCAACAAATATTACACTTATGTATTATTCTCCATTAAAGAGACTGATTTGAAGGGCATTAAATGTAAAATCTACTGAAATATTTAAAAAATTCAGCTCCGTAATATAGGGACAGTCACACAACCGAATACCTAAAAAGGGAAAGGGTGCGTTTACATGGCGAAAAAAAAGTACGCAGGCACACATAATAAATATAATTATAAACTTAACTTAACTTCAAACTAAATTATCACAATAAGTTCGGGCTTAAGCCATCACATTATTATTATTTATCTAAAGGGTAAATTACTATCAAGATTCAAGAATAAGAAGTCTCTTTTATGTTTAATATTGGCACTAATCAAATTAATCAGTCGATAATCAGTCTTCGTGATTCGTTTATTATTAACCTTAAATAATCTCAATCACCATATTTGATAAAAAAAATCTTGTTTCAGTGGACGCTGCAAACACGAAGGTTAATCTGTAAATAAAAAAAAAACCAATGAAAAATATCGTGAAAAAAATTAATTTTTGTTCCATTATTATCTTTCGTTGTTATACAAGGCACATTGTCTAGATTCTTAGTTCTGCTGGCTTATTTTGTTTCTTTTTCTGCATAATGCTTCTTTTTTTTTTCCTCAAAAAAAAATTTTACTTCCTCATGCAAAATGATCAATCAGCTGTTGCGATTTGTATGGGGAAATAATTTTTATTTTTGAAATCTACTTTTTGCCGTAGTTTCCTACTCAGTCAAAAATGTCTTAGAAAAATATTTTTATAGCTCAAGAAAATCGCCATGTAAACATTGCTTTATGTGTTCAGGCATGTTGTGACTTTTCGTTCAGCGTATATGTGACCGCTCAAATAGTCACACAGCGGAAGTCACATTTGATAATCCTCTAGTAATAAAAACGGTTTAAAATACAACCACAACACTTATATTCATCAAAACTTTTGATCAACTTACATATAAAACATTTAAAACAAAATTAACTAAATACTACAAGATAAATAGATAGAAATAAGCCAAAATATGGTCACATACCTGAATGAAGAATTTGGTCCCTGCGGCTTGCAAACACGCGTGCACTCCTTCTAAGCAGTTTTTTTACCCTGACGGCTTCTAACCTGATAAGTTGCATAGCAGTAGCTATGGTGTTGACAGTAATGCAAAATTAATTGAACCACAGTAATTTTCTTTTTAGAAAATCGGTGACACAACTGAATGTTCCGGGAAGGACAATTTTTTTGATTTTATTTTTTATTTTTTTATCTTTTATTTTGTTATATAAGGTTATTATATTTTAACTATTATCACAGTAACTGATTATCCTGGACCAAATAAAACCTTAAAAGATGGTACCTTTCTTACAAAAAAGTTAAGAAATAATGTAATAAACGCGTAAGAGTAAGCAGGGGACAGCGTAAAATTACCCATTTTTCGATTGTTATTTATAATTAACTTAACTTTATTTTAGATTTTGTCATAGTTTTTGTTAAAAAAACAAAATATTGTATACGTATAATCACTTTGATAACATATATAAATAATTCTGGCAACTACTTCATTATATAGAATTTAATGAATTCGAGGGACAGTTGAAAATCAGGGGGGTATACATTTTTGTGAAAATGCCCCAAACTGAATGGTTATTTTTGACAAAAGCGCCATCTATAGTTGACTAGTAGATACAATACACTACTCAACAACTATAAATGTATGTGATGCTAATCGCATGGATATCTCTTTTTTAAAGTGTGAACAAAGGACTACAGACTATAAGGGCCGATTTTTCAATCCTTAGTTAAAACTTACCCGTCCAATAAAAATAATTTACACTTAATATTAAAATGTCATCTATAAACTGTAAAAAACGGGCAAATATAATACATATTAGAAATGGTAGTATAATACCCGAACGTCGACGAGTAAGTTTTATTAACCAAGGATTGAAAATCAGCCATAAATCATTTATATTAAGTGTCCATTAGAATGAATTTATAAAGAGTGGACTGTATTATGTCTATCAATTCTTTTAACTACACTCCATAGTAAATTTTATTCAACTTATTCCAAGACTTGTAAAGTCATGGAAAAATATTGTGAACTTTAATAAAGAGTTCATTTTTTATCTAATATTTGTATTCTAATATATATTGATGTTTTGCCTGTTACAAGTAACAAAAACATAAATGAAACTGAAAGTTATTGATAAGCACTTAATAGGTTTCAAGAATTTTACTTTCACGTAAATGCTACTGACCCGATTTTGCTGAAATATGGTATAAATTTAGTTTAGGACTGGAATTATAGGCAGTCCGCAGATAGTATTTGATGGTATTTGTCACCTGGATATTTAAGCATACATGGAGCAATTAATATTCGTAAGGAAATGGAGGAAGGAAGATATTATTTTCTTACTCTACGAAAATTTATTATTACTTATTATAAAAATGAAAGAGGTATAAAATAAAACAAAAACCAACGTTTATCATCTTTATTACCATTCCCTTAGCATACTAAGTACAGACATCTACACAATCAAGTATAATCTAAAAAATATTGTCACAACAGGAACTTCGCAAGATTAACTAATTTAAACCTTAAAAATATTTTATGGAAAATTCTGGGACATAAATTTCTGGTTAACTTTTTAATATACATATACAATTATGTGTTTTTTAAATGAAATAATACTAAATGTTTTTTTTAAATCTTCTTGACATAAATATTTTACGGCAGATAAATTATATACCTACAGGGTTTGTTAAGTACATCTAGTTTGATTGGTTTTAAGTTGACTGTATTTATTTTTTCAAGCCTAATTAGACGACCTACAGGATATTATTCGATTTTTTACACGTATAAGTATGTATGTAACAAACTAATTTTGTTCTATTCGCTTTTAAATATGTCATTACATTAGAATATTAAAATTGTATGGCATTTATAGGTCTGTCGACTAATTTGAATTTTTATTCACTTGAGATATGTAGGTAAAAATTTATAATAATATACAAATAAAAATATCAAAATACAAGTTATTTTCGTCTGGAATAATAATTATTACTTGAATAATAATGTTGACAGCTATAGGACTTAGATTTACACTTTTAATTACATATTTATTTTTGTATGTTTACAGATTTCTAAGGTAAGGTCTTTTGAAAAGAAAATATTATATATAATAGCGCTATCTGTTGATGAGTATTGGTACTAAACAACTATATTAACTGCGTCTACTAACATTTTAGTAACCTAGAGATAAAAATACAATTCACAAATTGTCATTATTTAAAATACTACTTATTAAATTATTGCTAAAACTATATTGCTTTTAATTTTATTTATTATGAACAGAACATTATTTGACAATTATTTACAATTAATTTCAGCGCCATCTAGTGTTAAGTCCGAGTATACAAAAGAGATGCATTTCGAGAATCATATGAATATTCCATTTCAAAATTAGAAATCATAAAAGAGAGTATGTAGGCCAATGTTGGCACCACTTTGACTACATTTTTTGTTAACTTTATTCATTAATTAGATTACATTATATTATTATGTACGAAATTTGGATTATTCTTAATTGTTCAAATTGATTAAAAATGCACATCTTTGATAAATAATTGCTTCAGAAATTAATTCGTTAACTTACAGCCATTTTACATTCATTTATTATTATTTGCTAATTGCTGTTAATATTTGAAATCTTTTTCTCTATGGTTCTCTGATTATAATTTATTCACATATAAATGGTTAAAATGTATTTTATCCTTAAAATAATAGCTGTGGTAAAACCATGGAAATATTTGAATGAATAGTTTTTCTTTACAAAATATAAATAAGGGTGTTCCGAATAAATTCAAATGCACATATTATACAATGAACGTAAGCAAAAATGAAATAAAGAAAATAAAATAAAATAGTTTGTTAACTCATAGAAATTTACGCAAGAATGTTATCAACATCTACTGAAAATTCAATAGACACGTTATTTCTAAATTATTATCTTAATATCTATACTCAAAGTCTAAATCTAGAACATTTACTTATAATAATAATTTTAATAAACCATTGTCACACAATATTACAATAATTTATATTATTAAAATAAATAATACAGATTACAGACTCTATTAAAACTATAATAATCTACACTATTTACAAATACATATTTTTTTAATTATATAATTATACATTTTAAATACAAATATGTTACACAGAGGCAGTGTGAAATAAAATATACCTAACTATATTTTTTTGCATATTCTTCAATTATTATTTATTACCAGTTTTTGTATCTATGGAAGACATTGACATTCGGAACTTTCTTTTTATTTAATTATGTATTTTTTTTTGATGGAAAGCAAGAAGCTTATATCTAATACACTGGAGATTTCAGTATGAACATTAACTTGTAACAAGAAAATATGACGTTGAATGACGCCTGTAAGTATGTTTTTTATCCCTTTCACACCTAGGTAGTTAGTTTGGTGTGAAAGGGATAAAAAAACATACAGGCGTCATTCAAGGTCATATTTTCTTGTTACAAGTTAATGTTCATACTGAAATCTCCAGTGTATTAGTTGTATAGGGCGTATTCAGAAAGAAAGCTTGAAACTTATAAGCGCTTATAAGCGCTTATCGGCGCTTATAAGCGCTGGTAACCCGCGCAGGAAAATATATGAACATGCACTTATAAGCGCTGATCGGCGCCGACAAGTTTGTTGAAACTTGTTGGAACTTGTCGGCGCCGATCAGCGCTTATAAGCGCATGTTCATATATTTTCCTGCGCGGGTTACCAGCGCTTATAAGTGCCGATAAGCGCTTATAAGCGCTTATAAGTTTCAAGCTTTCTTTCTGAATACGCCCTTACGTAGTATATTATTATTAGTCTATGGTATTAGATGTTAAGTAAGCTTCTTGATTTGATGGAAAGCATTTTTTTTCTTGCCATAAAAAATAATGAGGACTGATTTTAAAATTTAATGGTAATAACACAAAGAAGAGTACCTATACAATATGTCCTATTTCTGGTTTTGTAATAAAAAAATTTTTATTATCACAGTATTACAATATCTATAATATTGTAAGTAATACTGTGATATTATCATGGTACTTTCTAATAAGGTATATTCTATTTATACAATGAAAAAATATATAACAGAGAAATAAACATGACGTAGGTAAATAAAATTTAACGATTTATAAGAAAATTTTCTTTATAAATTTGATTGATATATTTTTAATAAAAATGTCCAACTTAAAAAATTATTAAATATACATACATACATAAGTTTCTTACAAATTATATTATATGGATTGTCATAAATCATAATAATATTCAGAATAAGCTAACCCGTTAACATAGTGTAAGTAAATATAATATCATGCTCTACAAATTTATAGGAACATCATTGAAAAGTACATAATAATTCTAATTACTTACTAATTTTATTATCTATATAAATCATTTATTTTTACATAAGATGACATCTGTATTGAATATCTCGTCTTGAATTTGAATTATGCTAAGATGGAAAGGGATAGAGCTATTATTATGCGTTGTTATTTTGCTTTTATTATCAATAGAACTTTTTTCTAGATAAGTAATTAAAAATTCTAATTTGAGTATTGTTAATACTCATCATACACGCAACAAAATTCATCATTTAATCCTTACATCAAACAAGTACAACTAAAATTAACATGTAAAACTAAATCACAATTCACAAAAAAAAATTGAATTACATTTTTAAATCAATGTCAATTTTGCCGCCCTCCATCTGTCAGTGTCATAATGCAACTGGCCTTAACTGTCAATGTCAATGTCATTTTTTTTTAATATGGCAAGTTGTCCCGAAGGTAAGCTTGTTTCATGTAGCCACGGCGCAAACATTTTCCCCACCAAGAGCGTTGTGTGCAAACTTTGATGGGTTTTAGGATGAAGCATTTCGTTTGTACGACGTTGAAGAACAGTTTACCAACCATGTTGGATACGGAAGTGTCTGCTAGTTTTAAGCAGGCGCGGAATCTGGAAAAAATAAATTTATTGAGTAAGTTTTCGTTTTTAAATAGTGATGGTTTAAAAATGTTAAAAACTTTACAGATTTTAAACGAGATTTATTCAGTATATTATTTATCCCAACCTTTCGAACATTCTACACCGTGCTTTACTTTTAGGGTACTTGTCCGCAAAAAATGTGCGAGGATGTGTAGCGAGGAATGTATTTGTAAATAACCAATCATATCGCTTCATTTAGTTTGAAGATGGAAGTGCTTAACGTTTGAAGCGATACTATTGGTTATTTTCAAACACATTCCTTGCTACACATTTTCGCCCATTTTTACAGGAAAAGCACCCTTACAGTTTTATATAAGCCAAAATCTAAACTACAATAATTCTATCACCTAGTGAAGATTTTACCATGACCGATTAATCTTTACCAAATACCATCTACACTAATATTATTATATCCAAATCTGAAGAGTTTGTTTGTTTGAACACGCTAATCTCGGGAACTACTGGGCCGATTTGAAAAATTATTTCGGTGTTAGATAGCCCATTTATTGGGGGAGGGTATAGGTCATATATCATCTCGCTAAGACTATCTCATAACCTCAAAATTACTACTATCGTTACAGATTGTTATATAACAAATCACGGCAGATCAACATACATATTAGGAAATCAAAACATTCCTCCTATTAACTCTCAAATTATGCATTTTATTACAGCTGATATGGCAACACTAAAACGAGCTATCAAATTTAAGTATGGCCGTTTTATTGACACTTTTATCGTAGATATTGTCAGCAATTCTCTATCTGTGGTCACATTCCTGTATGTTGTTCCTTTAAAAAGTTAAGTGTGTAATAAAATGTAGATGTTTAAATTTAGAACTTGATACAGATTACACAAAATGGCCGTTAACTGAATTGAGATCTGTGTTCACTATGTTTAATGTTTATATATGAAATTCTCGAACATAGGTTATCTCCTATACAGGGTGTCCCACTGTTGGTATACTAAGCTCAAAGGAGGTTATAGTTTTGCACGTGTACGTTAAAAATACTTATAAAATTCCAGAGATGCATTTTGAAGCTAGAGAAGAAAACTTGGATTTTCAGAAAAATTCAGCAAAAAATTTTTGACGTAGGTAATTTTGTTGTTTAAGTATTTTTTACGTGATCAGTGTATGCAAAACTACAAGTCCCTTCGCGCTTAGTATACCGATACAGGGACACCCTGTATAAAACTCGTTCGAAATGGCTTAGCCAATTCCTAGATACTCCTTCGAAATGGCTTAACCAATTTCTATGTTTTTTGTTTATATTCTGTAGGTCTGATAGTAGAGTCACAGTATAAAGATCTTCCTTAAATTGTGTTATAGGTTCGTAAACTTCTTTTTATACCCACCAACTTTTAAGTCTTATTAGAATAACGATTGCTGGTTTAGAATTTAGATAGCTTAAATTTTTAAGTACCTACAACTTTGAAGCGATTTTAAACGCATAAACTTTAATAACTATGTTTTAATGAATTAAACTTACTGGAAAATATTTTCCAACGAATATTGCACTTTCTAATAAATATGTATATGACATAAGACATTATAAATAATTATTATACTTACTTAATATTATGTATTTACTCTAAAACGTATGCGTCAGTGTTTATCAGTCTAGTCTCTAAAATTTATCTATTATAATTTAGTTTTAATCATTTATAAATCACGATGCACCGATTCATTCGGTGATATTATTTTGTTGTAATTATTATTTTGTTCAGAAAAGACTTCGAACAAGAAAACTTAATTTTAAGCAGATCCAGGTTCGGAAAAAATAGTAGCATAATCTTCTCTATTAAAATATATTTCCTGCATTTTGTTATCTGTAATAATTTGGCGCCATTTATGACATTTTCGTCGTAAAGCGCGCGAAAATTACCCGGCCAGGTGACGTTTGGTACTTTGTGATGATTTTAGAAGTGTATGCAAAAAATGTAAAACACCATTGAATTAGAATAATTCTTCAACTATCTATACTAATATTATAAAAAGGAAAGGTTTGTATGTATGTATGTATGATTTTCACGCATAAACTACTGGACCGATTTTGATGAAATTTGGCACAGACAATCTTTAGACCCTGAGAAAGAACATAGGCTACCTTTTATTGCGAAATATGTACCATAGCGAAGCTGGGCCGGACCGCTAGTTGTTCTCTGTCCCTATGTCCCTTTATACTTAAATCTTTAAAACTACGCAATCGATTTTGATGCGTTTTTTTTTATTACATAGAGTGACATCTTAAAGATGAAGGGTTAGTATATAATTTATTACATTTTGTTAAGACAATGCGGGCAAAGCCGCGGGCGGAAAGCTAGTATTATATAAATTAATCCAATAAAAGGCAAACAACGCACTTATATTGTCCTTACAAACAAACAATGCATTTCTAGTCTATGCGCTTATACCGCAATTACAAATTGTCTATGACCATTTTTATTCGAAGCGCGATAAATGGCGCGAAAACGTTTTGACGTAATGGCGGGCTGTCAGATGCAACGCGCCGGTCGAGGGTGCTCGAATCGGTGCATCGTGATTTATAACTTATTTTATCGATAAGATGAGAAATGCAATATTTATTTTTCTGTTTGTTTTGGAGATCTTTTTGGCGGTAAAAGTCAATTCGCTTGCGATGTGTTTAGGAAGTATATGTCATTGTCTTCCTTTTTTCGGACACAAAATCATCTTAAATAGCTCCGATTTGTCATGAAAGAAATACAAACACATTTTCGAATAAATTATCTATACTAATATAAATAAAATATTATAAAGAGGAAAGGTTTGTATGTATGTATGTATGTATGGTTTTCACGCATAAACTACTGGACCGATTTTGATGTAATTTGGCACAGATAATCTTTAGACCCTGAGAAAGAACATAGGATACCTTTTATTGCGAAATATGTACCGCGGGCGAAACCGGGGCGGACCGCTAGTATTAAATAAAATTATAAATTTTTTATATTATGTAGTAAAGATCTATCGGGTGTTTCTTGAGAAAAAAAATATATGAAGAATTTCAAATTACGATTAAACTATCTTCTATAATAGAAATCCGGAAGCTTAAATAAAATAAAAAATACATGTGTAATATACAAATATAAATAACCTATTCCTAACCTAACGTTACCGTTTGTAAAAACTAAAAACTTTAAGTCTCTTCGATTTAGAAAATTTTCCTCCTAAAAATATGACCTACGAAAAAATGCATACAAAAAGGCCACCGCATAAAACCTCCTTACTGCAAACTCAATACACAAAATCGTACGTTCCAATTTTCAAAATTTTCATCCATTTTTCGTACGTGCAGCGTTCAAAGAACAAATTGTCGATAGTTCCCGCTTAGAGGGATTACTTTGAGCTGACAGAACTTATTTCACTTATTTCGCACTTAACGATCGGCTTTACGGCGTTTGTGCGCGATCTTATGTAGTGTAAGGAGGGAGAGTGTTAATATTGGCAGTCTTTTTGGAAATCGTTTGCGATAAGACGATTTTCATACTAGCTATTATAAAACAAAGTCGCTTTTTGTGTGTCTGTATCACAGGTCTGTATGCTATAGATCTTTAAAACTGCATGACAGATTTCGTTTTTATTAAATGGTGATTCTTGGGGAAGGTTATAGTAGATATATAATTTACTAGCTGTGCTCCGCGGTTTTACCCGAAGTGCTCCGCTCCTGTTGGTTTTAGCGTGATGATATATAGCTATAGCCTTCCTCGATAAATGGGCTATCTAACACCGAAATAATTTTTTAAATCGGACCAGTAGTTCCCGATTAGTGCGTTCAAATAAAAAAAAAACAAACTCTTCAGTTTTAAAATATTAGTATACTGGTCCGATTTGAAAAATTATTTCGGTGTTAGATAGCCCATTTATCGAGGAAGGCTATAGGCTATATATCATCACGCTAAAACCAACAGGAGTAGAGCCACGGGGGTGAAACCGCGCGGAGCAGCTATTTTCTAATAAACATAAATAGAGATTTGATGTTTTGTAAATAAACATGACCTATAATCCTAAACAAGATGTATTTCTCTGACGTCAAAGGTTATCATTAAATATAATACATAAATAGAAATGATTTGTTTATAAATATTTTGACACTAGCTTATCACTCTCGGCTTCGCCCGCTTTGACTAAAACCTAAAAAATTATATACTTACCTTCCTGTTAAATCACTATATCTATTAAAAGAATTGCATCAAAATCCGTTGCGTAGTTTTAAAGATTTAAGCATACAAAGGGACATAGGGACAGAGAAAGCGACTTTGTTTTATACTATGTAGTGATTATTTATATACCTAAGTAATTATGAAATTACATCATGTTTAATGGACGAAGTAGTTCAGCACTAAATTCGTGTACGAAAGAATAAATAAAAATATAAAATAAATTAACGATACAAATAACGTTACTTTGCAAGTAAATCTGTTCTTTCTCTAAGGGCCACGCTTTTGCTTCATTTGTCAAACTTCTGGTCAAGAATAGTGGTGTGCTGGTATCGATAAAATAAATGATAAAATTATAATTAAATTTTCCGTTCAATTTTATAGATAATGTTGTTGTGTGTCATTTGATAAGTTTCGCTTTGAGAATGATGTTGTGTTGCTGTCAAGAACGTAATTAGTTTTAATAATTTTGTACGGTTTAAAAAAATGAGATATTCTTGTTTTCCATGTGTGTTTATTATTATTTATTTCATAAATTTTAATTTTATATAATTATCGTTAAATTAACTTTCATTCGTTTTAACCGATATCATACTATCATTTTTTTGAAGTTTTATAATATTACTGTTAATATTTAATTTCAACCGAACAACATTTTCAAAACCGATTAAATTTTCACAATAACTAAAAGTATTCTCATTTTATCGACAATACAGAAACTATCGACAAACCGTCTACAGAAACTATCGACAAACCGTCCCCGCACTATCACAAAGCCCAACATAAGTGGCTTAGTTACTTACAAGTGGCAAACACCGAATCAATGCGGGTTTAATCTTAAGAACAAAAGAAGGATTATTCCCGCCCAAAAAAGAATTACCGAATTGCGCGCCAAAGTTTTGTTTTTATTTTTGTATTTTTTTTTACTCGTTAGTCGAGGCACTGGTCAGCGAATTTTATTTCGCCCGTATAACCTTTTTCGTCTGTAGTTAATGTTTTGTTAGGCGAGGTGCTTTGCGAAAATTTTGAGTGCTTTTTAAGTAAACTGGGTTTTTCTGACTGCGTCTCTGAATGTAAGCTGTTTATTCATGGCTTTGTGCAATTGGTGAAAACGTTAATTATATAAACGAGATTTAGATTTACGTTTTAGTTGGTTAGTGGGTCGAAGGAAAATGTGGGGCTTAGGATTTATGAGTATATTTGTTATACTTAACTTATATGAGGGTTTTATTGTTTTAACGTATCTTACGTATCTGTCTGTGTATTATTGGTCTCTTTGACATCGTTGTTTATAACGGAATTTATCAGTATAATTTTTGAAGTGAAACTTCTTTATCGGGGTTGGAAAAAAATTTAGTGTAACATTTTTTCGTTACGCGCGACATTTTTCCGTTACGCGCCATCTTTTTCTTATCCCTACGGCCTACCACGCGTGATTCGACGTATTTCTGTAAAGTTACAAAGTTAAAGTTGTTATGTAGTAAATTTATAAATTATTTTTTGAAAAATAACGTAATAAAGAAGTTTCATCTTACGTGTGTACACTAGTACACGCACACATTTTCTTTTAAACTGATGAGTTCGAGTTGATTTTTATTTTTTAGCTTTGCTTTGAAGATGGAAATGCAGTTAGAGTAAACCTAATTAATTTGTTAGATTTGAAAGTTAGATTTTCATAAAAAGGTGTATTGGAAAAGTAGTTTAAGATCAACCTATGTGGTAAGCGAGTCTATACGTTTAATAAAAACCGTGCAAAAAACATTAGAGATGCAGACTTTAAATGACATTGGTATTTTATATAATGACTAGCTGTGCTCTGCGGTTTCACCCGCGTCACGCGTGGCTCCGCTTCTATTGGTCGAGCGTGATGATATATAGATAATAACCTTCTTCGATAAATGGGCTATCCGACAACGAAAGAATTTTTCAAATCGGACCAGTATAGTTCTTGAGATTAGCGCGTTCAAACAAACACACACATGTGTCATTCGATAATCCATACTAATATTATAAATGCGAAAGTAACTCTGTCTGTCTGTTACTCAATCACGCCTAAGCTACTGAACCAATTTGCATGAAATTTGGTATGGAGATATTTTGATACCCGAGAAAGGACATAGGCTACTTTTTATTGGGAAATATGTACCACGGGCGAAGCCGGGGCGGACCGCTAGTACATTATAAAATCCATTACTCGACCCCGCCAAATCACAATAGTGCAGATTACGACAGATACAAATAGCCCCAGTGTTGCCAGCGCACAAAAAGAAATTTCCGCCCCGCTAAACAAGAAAATAGTTATAGATAAACCACAAAGAACCTGCGCCCTTTGACGTTCATAATTTATGTATTGTCAGCCGATATTTAAGCGCATTATTCACAGATTATAAATCCCGCGAAGCGTGCAGATAACGGAACGTTATACGTAATATTATATACTCTGTGACGTTATGTGAAATGGCGGGTTTGACAGCTTTCATGGCGCTGTTGGCGCGGAAAATTTTCAGTTGAGAAACAATGTCAGTTTGTAGTGTAAGATGATGTTTTTATGTACCGTTTTACTTAAATAAAATACAATACACTGGTCAGAAACTAATTAAACTATCTTTATTTTTTCGATCCCATTTATTTGTCGCAATGTTTTTTTCATGTTGATATTGAAGTGAAACTTTTTTAGGCGCATTGAGAGTGGAATTTCAAGGTCGCGTCATAGCAATACCGTCACGTCATGGAGTAAGGCGACGGCTGTGGGCGACGGTATCTTTGAATCTTGCCTAATAAGTTTCACATCTGACACGTGTGCTTGGCACACACGCTCATTTTATTTAACTATTTTTAAAACTATATTTTTATTTGTTTAACAATTTTCGCTATTAATCTTTCCAAGAACATCCCGCCGCCAAAAAACTGTTGAAATCTTCTTGATAATTTTCTTATAAAATTGTTTATCTAGTAAATTCAAATACATACTTAACATTTAAAGTACCTACCAAGAGTACCTACATACAACATATTTTTGCACAGATAAAAAAGGGGAAACCCTAAAGACAACACCTGTTTAGTCTATGGCTTCCGCGCCATTACCCGCGCATTGAGCCGCGCAGCCGAATTCGAACATTTCACCGAAATGACAAGATGTCTCGTGTGAACAGCCCTTTAATGATATTCTGATAAGATACAGATTTTAAATTTAAAATGAATATAAAAGAGACTTATTTTCAATAATTTCTTGATATTATTCAATTGTTAAATTCACCGAGTTGATTTTAATAAAATGAAAGACTAAAATAAAACGTACTGTTTTATATTTATTTATTTATTTATTTAGTTTGCGTAGAACCGAGGGTCCTGGGTCCGATTCCCGGTGGAGACGAAGAAAAAAAATGTCTCGGTCTGGCAGGACACAGAAGGCTGATCATCTACTTGTCCCTAAAGAAAATCGATCAGTGAAACAGATGTATGCATAATGCATCTGCCCCTTACCCCACTTGGGGACATGGGACTTCACACTACTATGTATTGTAAATAATTGTTGTCTAATAATAAAATATTCGTAGATAATAATACAGTTACCTATATGAACAAATAACAACATATTGTGTTTAAACTTTAAAGTAGTTAAAATTCTACAGTTATTTCTGTTATTCTGTACCTAATATAATTATTAATTACCATAGCTATATATCTGTGTTAATTACCTACTCCTTTAAAATAGCTATAATTCTCTATACTCAATCAGTAATAACTTCAAGATTTATTACTTTTTACTCTAACAAACTTACTTTTTTAACTGATGCGGTTAATGTTCTAAGTACATCAAAAAATAAACAACTGCGTTTATATTCGGTATTCTTTCTACGAATTTCAACTTCTCTTATTCGCAAGGGACCGCCCGCTGTATGCAATAAAATTCTGATATGCTTCGTTTGATTGTTGGCTAAAATTACACGCATTGTATATGGTAACATTCTAAATTTGAATTTCGATTTTTTTTTTAATTTTTAATGAGCTGTCGTAAAAAGTAGTGACGTAATTGACAAATATAATGGCGGGAAAATAATTTTGAATTTTGGTCATGTCAATTTGAATACACGCTATAAATAGTTTTTTTTATTAACAATTTTATATCATTTCGTACGCAAAACGTAGGCATAGGTAAAAAATATGAACAAAAATCATCGTTTTTAATTTTAATAATTAACCTATATTTTTATGCCTTACGCCATGACGTGACGGTATTGCCAAGACGCGAAAATTTTACTCTTAAAGAAGTTTCACTTCAATAAAACAAAGTCGCTTCCCGTCTGTCCGTCTCTCCCTATGTAACTTGGTATGTTTACTGCGAAGCTTACATCTTTAAAACTATGAAACGGATTAGTTTTCTTTATTGCGTTACATTAAATGGTAAAAATACACAAAATATAGGTATCATAACGCTTCTTGATAGTTCCTCTTCAATTAATCTATCTATTCTATTCAGTTGAAGCCAAAATACAAAATTCCCGATGTGGTTCTTAAGCCTTATGCTTTTTTCTGTGTGGTGTTTCTCGACGTGAGCCAGAAGGGCTTCTACATCTTCACGAACGCGTGGGTGAACGGAAGGTTCATCCTGGTACCGACATGCGCAAGGGCGTCCCCCCTTGACGGGAATTCTTATGCTATGCTGTGAGTTGTGACCATGACGCAATATGAGCTATTGTTTCGCACATTTTCGGTGTTTTAGCGGAACATAACAAACATATAAACTTTTCTCTTGAATTATACTATCTATTCTTAGTAAACATTCGATATTATGTCCTTGAAATAAATAAAAATGCCCGATTTTTAAGTCTTTCCTGGGCGGCTGGGAGCTCGGATTTGGACTGTATAATATTTAGGTCAATATTATACGAAAGACTTCTTATAGCATGTTCAGTTTTAGCAGCATTTCCTATCTATATCTCAGGTATTTTTTTCTTTAATTTACAACCGTATAGGCTATGACAGTGTCGGTCCCTTTAATCCAGGTAAACATCATCGATTGATCAAAAACAGACCTTTTCCCCTTACATTAAGGTTCTTTTTTATTTAATACAAATAAAGATTAACCTACAGATATTTTTTTCTAACAATCAAAAGCTTTAAACACCTAGTTAGAGCGTTTCTTTTGTAGATACTTATCTATGGATTTCGTGTCTATGATATCCTAGTTTTTTTATTTTATTTCAATACAATGACTCCATTATAGCTTATTAAAGAGGTTTTACTTAAAATTAATTGGTGACCGAAATGAACTTTTTAATTAGCTACACAGTTACGAGAATTGTTTTTTATTTTATTTTCATAAAATAATTCCTGTCCAAAAATTTTATTTTAAAACGCAACTTATAAAACTACTAGATGTTTTTCTGAATTTATAGTTTCATGATGCTGAAGAGATTTTCTGACATTGGTCCTGTGGTTTTGAGTTTATCCGTGACAAACACGCAAACAAATCTGTGTCGAATAATAGATTGGTTAGAGATGACCTAGAATCTGCTTGAACAGTTTTAATGAGTATTATTTTGATGATCTGAATTAAACATTTCTTTTTTTAAGATTTTTTTTTCTTTTTTGTATTACTCTTTAAATCAATAAAAAAAAATGTATGTTAGTCTGTTTCCGCTTAATTCATTGACCTCTATGGAGTTTCTTGCCAGTTCTTCTCCATAGATACTGATTTCCGAATCGGTGGTAAATATTAAAATATGTTATAATGAGAAGTGCTTCTAGAAGAAGTCTAATTGAATAAATAAATATTTCAGGACAATTTTCACACACGGCACAATCTGAATCCTACTAAGCTTTCGCTTTTGTTATGGAAACCAGATGGCTGATAAACATACATACCTATATAATTTTAAATAAATACTTATATAGATAATTAACACCCAGACACAGAGCAAACATCTATGTTCATCACACAAATATTTGCCCCGGGTGGGAATCGAACCTACAACCTCTGGCTTGGTCAGTCAAAAATAAATAAATGTTTGAGTCTAATCAAACAGAAACAACTACTAAATAACCTAAATTTTAATCAAAAACTTATCACGAACACTGAATCTCTTAAGTAGACAAACAGAAATAAAACTATACAAAATTTTTATAATTTTGACGAAACCGTAATAAAAATTTAATATTATTGTCAATCAAGACCGCATTCCCGTGTACAGAGTGAATATATGACCACCAATTAGGCGGTATGTGAGATAAAATCGGGACTTTTATAATTGTCACTGGGAACAGGGAAGCTGTGGAGTAGAGAAAGATTGTGAGAAAAAAATATATGGTTAAGTGAAGAGGAATAGTTTTATTACAAAACAAGCGTTCCGCCCGCGGCTTCGCCCGCTTTGTCTGAAATATAATAAATTATATATCAAAACCTTCCTCTCGAATCACTCTATCTATTAAAAAAACCGCATCAAAATCCGTTGCGTAGTTTAAAGATTTAAGCATACAAAGGGACATAGGGACAGAGAAAAAGACTTTGTTTTGTACTATGTAGTGATATTGCATGAAAGAAACGTGATAACGCTGAACGGTGTACGTTAGTTAGTAAAAATAAATTATTGAGATATCTTGGAAAAAATAAACTGATTTAAAGAGGAAACTCAGAAAACAAATTATTCTAAAAATAAGTCTTCATATCGAGATCTACAGATCTTTTTAATAGTTAGAAAATTATGATGCCGACGAAATTCATACAATAATGTAAAGAGCGCAAGCAAAACCTAAGTGCTATTTTTAAATACTTACGCTGAAAACATAACTATTTATGTTATAACTTGTTCCCATATCATAATATTATATGTATGTTTATCAGCCATTTGGTTTCCATAACACAAGCGAAAGCTTAGTATGGGATCAGATCGTGCCGTGTGTGAAAATTGTCCCGAAATATTTATTTATTTAAGTATTATTATTTATATACTTTAAATTGCTTAAACAAATTTCTACTTAACATGTTAATTATCAAACCTATCTTCCCACTTTAATATATTTCCCTTATAAAAATAAATAAATAAAAAAGCTACTCCACACTTTTCCTGTGCTAACCCGTCGACGGGTATCCTCTTTCTCCATTTTATACCACATATAAACCATCTATCTACTTTTTACCTCCATCACACCGTAATGACTCTATTAATATGCCACACTGATTATTTTGGGGACAAAAATAAAAAACAAAAAATACATGGAGTAGATATAAACTTTAGTTACGTTGGTGACATGTAGCTTTGGAAGGGTTGAAGCGATTTTGGTGAAACTGTGTATGATACGTTATTTTTATTTTAAATGAATCTGTTTTCATAAGATTGTTTTTCTTTATATAAAAGAGGTTTTATTACGTTTTCAAATATACAACGATTATGAAGAAATAATCTCTAGGTATGTGTCTTTTACAGTACAGATTCCATTTTATGACTAACTGGCCAACCGGGTGAACTCCGTTTCGCCACCAGAGACACCTTTTCTTTGCTATAAACCTCACGGAGCCCGAGACCTTTCCAACGAATGCAAAACCGTGGAAATCGGTTCGTGCATTCTGGAGTTATAGCGTCAGGAAGGAAAACCCGACTTATTTTTATATAGTAGAATATATTGTTTACGTTACTAAATTTATAACTTTATGTTCTAAGAAGCTGTGCCCCGCGGTTTTACCCACATTGCTCCGCTGCTATTGGTCTTAGCGTGATGATATATTATAGCCTAAAGCCTAGCCTAGTAGTTCCTGCAGAGATTAGCACATTCAACAAACTCTTCAGATCATCCATCATTAAAATCATAGAGACAACATACTCTATTATTTAAGTCGGATAAATAAGTAATACAAAAATTATCTAAATAAAACCAAACTAAGTTGCAACAGTAACTAAAGATATAAACGAGTGTGAAGCTCTAATCAGATTTTTCCCTATCATAATATTAAAGCTTTGAAAAGATATCAATATTTTATTATTGTATGATATTTAAAACTTAATATTTTTATTTATTTATTTATTTTATAAAGAAAATTAATTACGTAGTTTTCATCCTACTAATATTATAAATGCGAAAGTTTGTGAGTATGTGTGTGTCTGTGTTTGTTACTCTTTCACGCAAATACTACTGAACCGATTACAATGAAATGTTGAGGGTAACTTGGATTAACACATAGGATAGGTTTTATCCCGGCAATTACACGGGAACGGGAACTATGGGGTTTTTCTTTGAAAACGAGGGCGAAGCTGCGGGCTGAATGTAGTATATCTTAATATATACCTATATATATATTGCTCATTGTTTTATATATATATATATATATATATATATATATATATATATATATATATATATAAATCTCGTGTCACAATGTTTGTCCTCAATGGACTCCTAAATCACTTAACCGATTTTAATAAAATTCGCACACCATGTGCAGTTCGATCCAACTTGAGAGATAGGATAGTTTAAACATGTAGGTACCACGGGCGAAGCCGGGGCGGACCGCTAGTAATAGTATAAAATAATCTACACAGAACTGAAAATGGATAGACTAGTTCTATATTTTCAAATGAACCACTGACACTTTTATTATGATACTAGCCGCTCCGCGCGGTTTCACCCCCGTGGCTCCTCTCTTGTAGGTCGTAGCGTGATGGTATATAGCCTATAGCCTTCCTCGATAAATGAGCTATCTAACATCGAAAGAATTTTTCAAATCGGACCAGTAGTTCCCGAGATTAGCGCGTTCAAACAAACAAACAAACAAACTCTTCAGCTTTATAATATTAGTATATATTTGTCCTTATAAAATTATAATTTAAAATCCATTTAAAATAATGAGCATTTCAAAAACTTACCTCCACGTAACTACTAATTTTACTAGGTTAATAACAATATTAAATACTAATAAAACTAAACATATACACGAACTAAACGTCTACATGTTATATACATATTTAACACTAAATTCATACTTACTTTTTAATTAATACAAAATTATACCCACCACCACCTAAACCTTAAAACACACACATACACACATGCAAACATAATATAGCAAATTGAAAATGTCAACGTCATAATGAAAGAATTGGACATTTTGTATAATGTCTATAATAATAATTTAAGAATAACTATTGACACAAAACTACATCCAATTTCTTAAATTCTTATCTACATTTAATACATAATATTATATAACACTGTAGTTATATTCAATCTATCTAAGCTAGATTGAATCACAACCAACCTTTCATCACACCGACAATGCATCAGTGTATTTATCCTCCAATTGTACAATCCAAATTTTTTCTCCATCCCCCCGATCCAGAAGGGACACCTCAAATCGTGGATCCTACAACACCTATCCGTTCGTGTGTAACCCCCGAGTTGAGAATAGTGGGTCGCTGAGAACCCCTTGCCACACCACTTCGTTCCTGGTACCCGGAGGATCTCCATTGCGTCTCGCTTTTTTCTGTTTTTGTGTTTTACATACTTAGTTGTTATAAATAGAATTGATGTAATGTCGAGACGTTTGGTGTGATTGTAAATACGCCCTTTGTTAAGTTTTATAATATTTTTTTTTACTGAAAAACTAGACGTTTGGTGTAATGGCAGTTTTATTGACTGCCAACAGCCTATCGCCTTGATTGACCTATATTGTTTTTTTTGATTGAAAATCATTAATTTATTCCAGAATACTCTATAGGTAGATAGGTACATTAACAAATAACAAAATTAAAGACTAGACATTGCTAATTATAATGAACGTTAGATCAAAGTCATATTTACATTTTTTATTATTATATATTTTACAAATCTTCCAATTTAATATTCAAATTGTCTCATGGCAACATTAGGACGTATTTATATATTATAATTTTTAATTGCACCGACCTCTATCAGACCACCAACGATCATGTGTTATCTGTGCATGTTCTTAATTTGAAACGCTGTCAAATAAATGGCGCGAATTTTTTATCTGTCAAATTTAATCTGCAGAATTTTTGCGCTGAATTTATTTTTTTTCTTCACTGAGAAAACTGGATCTAATGTGTGTTTGAATGTAGTTTGAACTGTTAAAAGGTGGGTTAAAAAGCCGTATTCAGAAAGAAAGCTGGAAACTTATAAGCGCTTACCGGCGCTTGTCAGCGCTGCAGCTGGTTCATTCTACACAAAGGAAGCAGGTTGAAGCAGACCAAGACAAATGTTATATGGCAGCGCCTAGCGCTGACCAGCGCGGGTTGAAGCTTGTCGGCACCGTTCAGCGCTTATCGGCGCGTGTTCATATATATTTTTCTGCGCGGGTTACCAGCGCTGACAAGCGCCGGTAAGCGCTTATAAGTTTCCAGTTTTCTTTCTGCATACGCCATAATTTTCGAGTGTATGTTTGCACGTGAGATGTACGTACAATGGAGAGACAAAAGAACGATTTGCGCTTAATTATAACTTCATAGAATTTTATTACAATCTTGTATACCATTACAAAGGTAAATTTTTACGGAGTTGCAGAAATTATTTTTTTATCAGGGTATACTATATTTTATTTATCCCAGGTCAACTCAAACACAGGTAATACAATTATATTCTAGTCGAACCGTCTACTTACTTAACTTAAAATACCTACTTAGCTAATTGCATCACGAGAAATCGAAATTTATATCTATAGAGATTTATTCATTCCATCAAAAGATGTATAAGCCTTCCTGATAAGGTTGTAAATAGATAATACTGTAAGTAATATATTTAGTTTTTATTACTTTACTACGCATCCTGTAATGATAGTGTAGCAGTTAAATTTATGGCATATAAAATTATCTTCGTGAGAATTTGTATCGTACTAATATTATACTTGAAAATTAATAAGGGTATATTTGTGACTTTTTGGTGCAAAGACTGGAAGCCAAGTTAAAAAAGAGCGCGTGAGCCGAGCACACGTGTCAGAAGTGAAACTTCTTTGGCAAGATTCGAAGATACCAAAATCGTCACCTTACTCCGTGGCGTGACAGTATTGCCATGACGTGACCTTGAAATTTTACTCGCGCTTAAAGAAGTTTCAAAGACTACTTAAACAATTTTGAAAATTAAGCTATATTATTCGATAAATGGCATAAGAAAGTGTATTTCTGTATAATAGTATTATTTCTGCTTTTAGGTATTTCATATTTTCGCTTCCCCTATAAAACCTCTCCTCAAAATAGTGTCCAAAAGTAGACTTTTTCGTTGGCATACATTATGATTTATGTACATTATATACTATGGAGTATGGTCATTAGTAGATAGTCAATCACATGATGATGGTATTTACTATTTACAACGATAGGATTGCCCAAATATTTTGCGCTCAAAGATTCAAATCTAACGCACGTAAAATTACGCTGATATCTACATCACTTTATATTTTATAAACCTAAAACATTGAGGTATTATTACTACGTATAGAGAGGACACCACGAACAAAATCTGTGCTACAAGCGCGGCGGCGCGTGGCGGCTAGTGAGTCATACACTTTGTAGATATTCCGCCGCTTATTCTTATTACTTATAAATTAAAACCAATCTATGTAACAAATAAATATTGTTTATCTCATTAAAAGATTATGAATAAACTTATCAATTAAAACCAATCAATGTAAGAAACAAAAATTGGTTTGAGACAATTGACTCTAACTCGTGTTACAAATAGTGTTGTAGAGATGTCCTCTCTAGTTTTTTTTTTTTTTTTTTTTAAAAAAGGCACCCGTCATCACAGGGTGTTCGCGCCACCTCTGGATTATAGTCCAGAGACATTTTTTGCTTTTTATTTGTTTTTTCTTTTTTTTGGATGGATAATATTAAAATACAATAAAAAATACTAAAATATAAAATGACTAAAATATTATACAATAATTGCTAAAAATGCTGTAAAATAAAAATTATTATAAAAATTCGGTAAAAACACGGCACAAAAACATTCAACTTAATCCTATATCGCAGTAAAGAGCTAACTAATATCACACACTATTCCTTTGGTTGACTACGACTGTCCTCTCTAGTACGTAGTACATAGTAACTCAATGCCCTAAAATTATTATTCTTAGAATCTGGATTCCCTCATTCTGATCTAAGTCATTCGTCTGAATCCCACTTGAAAATAACTGGTATTATGCCAGATAAATTTTCCCGAATTAATCGTTAGTTTAAATCATAATAAATCATTGTATAGGTATGCTATACAAACCATGAATGAAAATGAAGCCCTTTCTGCAATCAAGTCATCAGACAACATGTCCGAAACAAAATGACGCTATAAAACAAAGCCACAAACGTGTGCAGTCCCCAATATTTAAAAGTGTATATAGCCCCTTGCCATAACCCAAGCCCATACACAAGCGTCAACATTACCACAAACCAAAACCCGCCAAAACGAAACCACAGATAAACAAAAAAAAAACTAACCTCCTATCACATTTGCAGTGTGAAATCGTATAAGGCCTATAGTTGAATAGACCGAATCTTCTTCTAAACGGGCCAATACTGACCCGGCAATTATCGTGGGCCCTACAGCATCTGTCCTCGTTCCTGTCTTGGCCCAGTTCGTTATATGTTTTAGCTAACTGGCCGGCTCCACACCATTTCGTACCGGGCATTATGAAATTCTCTCTGAACGAGCGTCGCGACCTGTCATTGTTGTCTATGATTAAAATGGCGGCTAAATGACACAATGATTTGACATGAATTTTCGAATGGTTTGTGTTAATTGTGATGGATGATTTAATGATAATGATTATATTTTCCCATGAGCATGCGTTATGCATTCCATAGATTCTTCAAGCAGTCAGAATTTTTATCTATAGTTGGAAATTGTCAATTAAAAAGTTGTTCGACTTACATTTCCGTCTTCTATGAACGGTTCGTGATATTTCTATTAGGTAGATATTGGAATCTTGTTAATCTCGATGCTAGAAGCAAGGAAATATATTGCCCTAAAAGTAGAATGACAGTTTGATTTTTTTTTGTAGTTTATAGGCTATGGTAAATCTAATACGTAGAGAATTGTGTATGTACATAGATAGACATAAAAGCTGGTGGCCGTACACAGATCGTATGAAGCGATAACATATATTGTTTTAGTCACAGATAATGTAGAGTGCGAGAGGTCAGTGCAATATACAGATAAATGTGAAGTTAGTGGTCATAGTTACCTCGCTAGAGACGTGGCTGTCACTTTATTTTTACTTTCCATCATGTATTTCAACTCCTCGTGACGTTCGAAGCATTCCATTTTTAATCTGTCATAATCCAACCATGACGCGACTTCTGGCGGCAAAATTTCGCCGTCTGTCAAAAGTCGAAACGTCATATTGCCAAAATGGCGGTAAAATCTTTCGTCCTCAGTAATGTTTTTCCTCTTTTCCGTTATTCTGAATGCCTCTTCGTCTAGCGCTAGTTTTAATTCTTTTCTTAAAGTTTTTAAAAAGTTTCTTGTGGATTTCCCTTCTGTTATGTATTCGCAATCTTGAATGGCGCCATTTGGGGTGTAAATTATCTGGATAAGATGGCGGCCATCTGTCAGCTGACGTAGCTTCAGGCCGTTACTGAAACAAAAAAGAAAAATCATTGAAAGTTACATGTAATTGTTATTTTAATTTATTAATGCTAATTAAAACAGATGAACTACTACTTCACACGCAACTACTTCCCCAGGACATAAATATGTTAAATAACTTAGATATTAATGGCTAACTAGAAACAGATTTTTTTTAAATATTTTGATCCATTAAAATGTAAATAACATATAAATTACTCTTAAATCATATAAAGAATATTTGTTGAATCAATTAATCTTATATATAAAAATGAATCGCAAAATGTGTTGGTAAGCGCATAACTCGAGAACGGCTGAACCGATTTCGATAATTCTTTTTTTATTATATTCCTTGAAGTACAAGGATGGTTTTTATGTAGAGAAAACGTAAGTACCACGGGCGAAGCCGGGGCGGACCGCTAGTACATAATAATTCATTATTTTATAGTGTTTTTATAATGTTTTATGTTTTATTACATTTCCGAAGCTGGAAATCCTTTATTGCATTAAATCACACAAAATCACGATTACGGTTTAATTTGTATTAATTACATACATACTTAGTAATTAACGTAGATTACAACTAAAAAAACAGCTTAAAATCATGGAATTATTGTATTGTCACCGATCATTGATAACAGTACAAAGTTTGAATTAAATTACCTAAATCTTTCCGTTTAGAGTAAAAATCGATTCTAAGGCCGTATCCAGAAAGAAAGCTGGAAACTTATAAGCGCTTACCGTCGCTTGTCAGCGCTGGTTCGTTCTACACAAAGGAGCAGGTTGAAGCAGTTAGCAGACCAAATACATTTATATGGCAGCGCCCAGCGCTGACCAGTGCGTGTTGAAGCTTGTCGGCGCGTAAGTTTCCCGCTTTCTTTCTGAATACGCCCTAAGGAAGTCGGTGACGTTACAAAATATACCTATTCTCGGTGAAGGTAATAAAAAAGTGAAAGAAGTTAAATATTAATACAAATATGATGTTATTTATTTTGAAGTATAAACGGATACATTTATAAAACAAAAGAAAGGCCTATAATCACTAAGACACGCCCAAAACATGTATGATCATTACTTTTTAAAATTATATTGAAAGGTATAACAATTGACCTTGGTTTAAACTTTTATACTTAACTCAATCTCTCTTATTAATTAAGTTACAGGTATTTCCTTTTAACACGTGTTTATTACTGTTAAATAAATAAAAAAATAAATAAATAAATAATAAATAAATTAAACTGTACGTTTTTTTACTTTAAACGGACAGATCTAATTAAAACTTTGTACACTTATCAAGGATCGGTGACAATACAATATTTTTATGAGTTTAGGGATTCCACCAGAGATGTACGAGGATGCGTTGCAAGGGATGTGTTATCAAAGAACAAATCCTGTCGCTATAATATTTACCTCGCGATCAACAACTTTACAAATAATTCCAAAGAACACAGGACCTTATACCGTGATGAGGCATTGGTGTTCAATTTTAAGTAAGGACAACCGATATCGTTTATAAATAAATAAATAAATATTTCAGGACAATTTTCACACACGGCACAATCTGATCCCATACTAAGCTATGTGGTAGAGATTGCTGCTTAGCAATAAGGCCGCCTCTTGTACAAACTATGCCTTTCTTATGTATTAATGTTATTTTTGTCATATTTTAGTTTGTGCAATAAAGAGTTATAAATGAATAAATAAATAAGCTTTCGATTGTGTTATGGAAACCAGATGGCTGATAAACATACTTACATATGTAATTTTTAAATAAATACTTAGGTATATAGATAATTAACACCCAGACACAGAGCAAACATCTATGTTCATCACACAAATATTTGCCCCGGGTGGAAATCGAACCCACGACCTCTAAGGCAGAGCCACTACCAACCAAGCCAACCGGTCAGTCAAATTAATGTTAAAAGTTTTGTAACAAGAAATAAACCTCATAGAAGATTCCACCTTGATGAGAAAAAATTAAAATTTTTAATGAAAATAAAAAATAAAAAATGTTTTTATTTTTTTATTAAAGACCTCAAAATGAGCTATAATTCTTCCATTTACACTATTACACAATTCTTCATAGATTTTTAGATATTTTACAATACAAAAAAAATATCCCTAGACTTTGTTGATGTGTGTATTAATAGTTTCCGTAGTATTGATAATCCACTTATGCGAGAGTGCATCATATATTTTCATCACTACCATTAACCCATCCCTAAGGAATTTATTGGCTATACGACTCAACCCCAATGTTTGATAAATAAGAAATAAAGTATGATTTAATTAGGTGTGAATATTAAGTGGTCGGACCCTGTTAGTGGATGGTTTTATTCTAAAGGGAGAGGGAAACTATTTCTGGTAGAAAACAAATTTGCTTTCTCACTTTCCCAAAGTTTATTTTGCGAATCCTTTTTTTTAAAGTACATTTATTTATTTGTCATCTATGATAATGCATTGAATACCTTAAATCAAATAATGTATTTTATTATATATAATATCTATTAATATAATTAAAACAATTGAATACCTTTTTTTTTGGATAAATTTAGGCGACATCACTAAAAATTAAAAATAAATTTAAATTTCAAAACAATAGATTTTAACTGAGACGAGATTCAATGTAATTAATAATTATTCAAAATAACAGAGTAGTTATCCATAATTCAAAGCAAAAGGCAACATAAAACATAATTGCCATCCTCATTTTTGCAGTCGGTTAAAATAACTATCTCTCGATTCTCCCCCAGTCTTTGATGTCTAAATAACATTATTTGTTATATAATCTGTCATGGGGTAGCCATTATTTTATTATCTGTGCACAAATGGTATAGTGACATTAGATTTAATGTAACAAGTAATAAAAATTAATTATTTTTGATTTGGTACACTTTGTGTGTGTGTGTTTGTCAATCGATTACGTTAAAACGAATGGAAAAGACGAAATTTAGTTTTGTAGGAGAAATCTATATAATATACCTAAAAATGAAACCCGTTTTCCTTGGTCACGGCATCACGTTCACGCGTGAACGGGTGGACTGATTTCGATAATTATTTTATTATATTCCTTGAAGTACGAGGATGGTTCTTATGTAGAAAACGTAAATATGTACCACAGAAGAAGCCGCTAAATATTTTTATGACTATTTTAATTAGCTTGTAAACTGTAGTATAATATCATACAATGACTTATTGATTATTGTAATTCTCATTAAAATCAGTACAGTTAAAATATATCAATAAAATCAAATCGAAACATGAAGAGTACAGTAAGTATATATTATATCAATTTCTTTAATTCAAGAACTATACGAATATGTTTTATACACAATTATTGGAAACAGCTAAAGTATAATAATCTCAAATCTAAATAATAACGGATAATATAAAAAAATAATTACATGATAATATTATGATGCTAAGAATTATTATATAAATTACATACATACATAATATAAAATATTTCAACATAATTCATATTAATCGTGAAATCAACAAAACAATTACCTATACAGGCTATACAAGTATACATGAATGTATATATGAATGTTTTATCAATTATTAGTAGAATAGAATATAATATATATTATAGTCTATAGAATAGAATATAGAATAAATTAATATATATTATAGAATAGAATATAAAATAAAATATAAATTAATAATTAATAATTTAACATACAACTCAGCTATAATATGATAGCTTAACACTTGTTATATTGCACTATCATAGTCACAAGAACTAGGACAGTGCATTCAAAAATACTCAAAAACTACTGAACACAAAATTCTATATACGTATCGAGAAAAACACTTCGATAGCGCGATCTAAAAAGTGCTCAACGACATCTAGTGGTGACACGCGTAAACTTAAAATGTATGACGCAGAACGCTATCGATACGTCATATACGATTATATATTTTGTGAAGTATGTGTGTATAATAATAACATTAATTAGAATTGAATTAAACATTAAAATGAATAGGTATTTTTTTAATTTAATAAAGAAATATCCGTATTAAATGAAAATCTTGTTTAAGAAGTAAGTAATTACAGTATTGTGAAGAAATAAGAATCTAACATTCAGTCGCTAGGCAAGGCCAAGGTCATTCATTTTTTTATATTAAAACGTGGAAATTTGTTGAAAATGTAATTTTCTATATGACACGTAACATTGAAATATACAAATAACAACGAGAAAGTGTTTCTTTAATACTTTAATAATTCATAGTCGATTCATAAATTTATTTTGAATACTTATCTTTTTTTAAGAACGTAAGAACACTATATCACTCACTACATAGTATAAAACAAAGTCGCTTTCTCTGTCCCTATGTCCCTTTGTATGCTTAAATCTTTAAAACTACGCAACGGATTTTGATGCGGTTTTTTTTAATAGATAGAATGATTCAAGAGGAAGGTTTTAGTATATAATTTATTAGGTTTAAGACAAAGCGGGCGAAGCCGCGGGCGGAAAGCTAGTAACTTATAAGATAAAACAATTTGCAGTCTTATTAATGGTTCTTAATTCTATATTAAAAAAGGACTATAAATAAACAGTCGTTTAAAATATCAAATAACTTGATATTAATCCAACAATTACCGTAATCTTCGTTTAAAATATTTTAATTCTTCCGCGAGTAGTTTTTAAATACTCAGTACATAGACGTAAAACGAATTATACTATAAATAAACCGCGTTTTAAATCCGTTAAAAGTCGAAGTGTTAAGTACAGAGAGTCCTCAATAAGCAATGCTACCACAATCGCTTTGGGGTCCGTCTGCGTTGAGATTTCGAGTTCCCAGCGGTAAAAGCACTAATGCAGTACCTAGACAATGTATTACCTAGGTCCTAGACTGTTTCTATAATTTAAATTATATTTTAGGTATTAAAAACGAGTTAAAAGTTACATAATAAAAATACATATATCTAACTAGCTACTATAAAAAAAATATTATAAAGAGGAAAGGTTTGTATGTATGTACCTATGTATGGTTTTCACGCATAAACTACTGAATCGATTACAATGAAATTTAGCACACATATAGAGGGTAACTTGGATTAACACATAGGATAGTTTTATCCCGGAAATCTCACGGAAACGGGAACTATGCGGGTTTCCTTTAAAAACGCGGGTGTTTTTAGTTTATTACTTTTAGTATTATAGTAGTAATTAGTATAGAACTATTCAACCAATAATTTTAAAAACTTTCACTATCTTCCGAGTACTTGATGTAGGCCAATTAAAAACTAACGGTCATAATTAAACTGTATATAAAAAATGTTTGTACATTCACACATCTAATCAATATTAAATTGACGTGTGTTTGTTAAAAATCTGTGCCGAAACGGCTTGACCGATTTTGATGTGTTTAATTGAATTGTACATTCAGTAGGTTTTAGTAAAGTGAATTATTTTAAACAGTTTTAAGTTTGAATTAGTTTCACCTGTATGTTTGTATGTAACCGACTCCTTTACTCGATTTGATTTGATGACGCACTTTAAACGGACAAATATACTTTATTCAAACTTTGTACACCTATCAAGGATCAGTGACATAATTTCATGTACAAGAATTATTAAATTATTTAATTTCGTGTTTTTTTTTAACTATTACCTATTTACTTTATTTTTGTATGTATATATTTATTTGTGCTCTGCCCTACTCCTATCCTTTACTTAATATCTCTCTGTACAACCGGTTGTCTGGAAGAAATTGCTATTTAGCGATAAGGCCGCCGTTTGTTACAATGTATCCTAGGATAAGTCTCAATTTGTAATTTATCTTAAGCAATAAAGCATAAATAAATAAATAAATAAATAAATAAATGAGAATTATTATAAAGTGAAGTCCCGTGTCCCCGTAGTGGGGTAGGGGGCAGATGCAGAATTCATACATCTGTTTCACTGATCGATTTTTCTTTTAGGGACAAGTAGGTGATCAGCCTTCTGTGTCCTGCCAGACCGAGACATTTTTTTTTTCGTCTCCACCGGGAATCGAACCCAGGACCCCTCGGTTCTACGCTCACGCGTCAACCGCTGTAAGGAGGCGGTCAGAATTATTATAATCTATTTCAATTATAATAATTTCATGAGTTTAAGCGTGTTTTTTTTATAACCAAATAAGCAAGCAGGGCCGGGGTAAAATACTAGTATATGCTGAGTACACTTATTCCAACTTAAAAATCACTTTAATGTGTACAAAGGTCTTAAGTTTTTTCATCTCAAATACTCTCAAGTTTTAACACCTACATTGTATTTTGAAAGAGTGACGTCACATTTTAACCAACATCGAAAATAGAAGTATGTAAAAAGAAAATATTAGTTTATCTTGTAAAACAAATGTCTAAAAAATTCTGATTAAATCCTATATCCCTCACCTTCAATCTATCCTAACCACAAAATTTATCAAAACCGGTTCATCCGTTCCCGAGCATAAGACAGCATGACATATTTTTCTATGATTTTTCTTAGATTTTTAGCACAAAACACGTATAAACTATAAATATATTTTTACCTGTATCCGATTGATATTAGTCACAGTGAGATACAGCTGTGAATCATGGCGGCAAAAAATTAACACAGTTACGGTTGGAGCGCTAAAATGCCACTGTTAGTTTTAATATTGTGTTTTATTAATTTCGGCATTTGAATAAATTTGGTTCCCGAAGTGGGTTGAATAGAACGTTTAAATACGGTTACCGACTTAACAATTCTAAACGACAGTAAGCAGTAATAACTGAACATCTAATCTGTTATAAAAAAATATGTACTTGGAAATTCGTCTAATCAGTCAAGTTGGTGTTTATTTATATAACGTTATATTTATCCAGTAAAGTCTTAAAATCTCCGCCGATCTTAATTTCTGAATTTACTGAATGGTTAAAGTTATTACAAGATAGACAATACGAACAATAAATCAATTTTAATTCAATTAAATCGTTCATCAATTAAATTTATATAGATTTTCTTAATCACTTTAAATATTTGTTTCTATGCAATACGACTACAAATGCAGTTTATAAAGAATCCTACAATGATAATAAGCTTGAAATTAGGTTCTCAACTAAACTAACACAAAAAAATCAACACCTAACCAAAAATAAATCAATAAAAAAACAAATTCGTCTTAGAAGCGCCATTTTAGCCATCCAATGTCCAATTTTTTTTTGTTAGTTTTTAGGGTTCCGTAGCCAAAATGGCAAAAACGGAACCCTTATAGTTTCGTCATGTCCGTCTGTCCGTCTGTCCGTCTGTCCGTCTGTCACAGCCGATTTACTCGGAAACTATAAGTACTACAGTGATGAAATTTGATGGGAATATGTGTTGTATGAACCGCTACAAAAATATGACACTAAATAGTAAAAAAAAGAATTGGGGGTGGGGCCCCCCATACATGTAACTGAGGGATGAAATTTTTTTTTTCGATGTACATACCCGTGTGGGGTATCAATGGAAAGGTCTTTTAAAATGATATAAAGTTTTCTAAAAAACATTTTTCTTAAAGTGAACGGTTTTTGAGATATCAGCTCTCAAAGTCGTAAAAAGTATGTCCCCCCCCCTCTATTTTTATAACTACGGGGTATAAAATTCTAAAAAAAATAGAGGTGATGCATGCTAATTAACTCTTTCAACGATTTTTGGTTTGATCAAAGTATCTCTTATAGTTTTTGAGATAGGTTGATTTAACTGTAATTTATTATATTTGCTGCTACGGAACCCTTTGTGCGCGAGCCCGACTCGCACTTGGCCGGTTTTGTTCTATCAGGTGAATGATCCGAGCTTTTGTCTGTCAAGTTTTGGGTCAGCATCGAATTGTGAGCTTTTTTTTAATTTATTTATAGAATAGTAGACATTTGTCCACACTTCGTCTTAGTTTCCTAGGCTATAAAATAAATATTTTAGGAAAAAAGTAACTTTTTAATTAGTTGAACAAAAAATCTGTTCTCATCAGCGTAGATAATTAAGACCAAAATAACATTACAAATCTGATTTTTGTGCTTGTTTCAATGCGTTAATCTCAGAAATTACTGGTTCCATTAGAATTATTTTTGTTGGTCAGTTATAGTTTTTCTTATTTATAGCACAGATAATTTAAAACTATACGTTATAGGCTGAAATATTTTGCATTACTTAGAAAAAAATCTCTATACAATATAAAATTCTCGTGTCACAAATCACAATGTTAGTCTGCATACTCCTCCGAAACGGGTGGACCGATTCTCATGAAATTTTCTGTGCATATCGGGTAAGTCTGAGAATCGGCCAACATCTATTTTTCATATGTACCACGGGCGAAGCCGGGCCGGACCGCTAGTACAATATAAAATTCTCTTGTCACAAATCACAATGTTCATACAATACTCTTCTCTTGAGCGATTCTCATGAAATTTTTTGTGCCTGTAGATCTTAGAATCGGATATCTACAGGGTGTGCCACTATTGGTATACTATGCGCGAAGGGACTTGTAGTTTTGCATACACTGATCACGTAAAAAATACTTAAACAACAAAATTACGTCAAAAATTTTTTGCTAAATTTTTCCTGAAATCCATGTTTTCTTCTCTAACTTCGCGCAGCCGGCATATACCTACCGCTTCGCTAATGTGAGCATTTTGTCTATGAAATATAATCTAAAACGATAGCTCACGTGCTGGTGGCAAAGTTGGGCGGGTTGCTAGTTATGGGTGTACACATAGAGTTTTAAGAATTCATCTATTTGAAAAAAAAATGCGTCTGGAATTTAATAAGTATTTTTACGTACTCAGCGTATGCAAAACTATAACCTCCCTTGAGCTTAGTATACCAACAGTGGGACACCCTGTATATTTCATACCCCAAAGTGATAAGAGTAAGGCAGAACAACTTTTGCCGGGACAGCTAGTAATATATATAAAAATGAATGGCAAAATGTGTTGGTAAGCGCATAACTCGAGAACGGCTGAACCGATTTCGATAATTCTTTTTTTATTATATTCCTTGAAGTGCGAGGATGGTTCTTATGTAGAGAAAACGTAAATATGTACCACGGGCGAAGCCGGGGCGGACCGCTAGTAAATAGATATAAATAAACAAAAATACATTTTATATGTATGTTTATCTACAATTGAAAGTTTCGCAAGCTGGCCAACAAGATTAGCCCACCATTGCGGTGTCCGCTGCCGCCGAAACGTCAAACTTCCAAAATGGATTCCCGCCAAAATAGTTAAATACCATAGACTATATAGAATAGAGGATAGAGTGTTGTTGACCGGTCATTTTGATTTTGTTAACAAGTACGAATTTTAAACGCGATTTATTCATTACTATAGCTGCGCTGCGCCCCGCGGTTTCACCCGCTTGGCTCCGCTCCTGTTGGTCCTAGCATGATGATACATAGCCTATAGCCTTCCTCGATAAATGGGCTATCTAACACCGAAAGAATTTTTCAAATCGGACCAGTAGTTCCTGAGATTAGCACGGTCAAACAAACAAACAAACTCTTCATTAATTATTATCCCGACATTTCAAACACTATAAAGAGATAATATTTTGTACACAATTTTTTTTGTATTGTAGATATGAATTGAAAATATGCATTACCTATAAATAAAAAACTTGAGTTTGATAAACTTTCTAAACTTGATAGATTTTAACAATATATTCCTGAGTGCCATTTTGCACCCTGAATTTCTTGTTATCTAAATTTTTTTTTCATCCATTTAAAAATAATAATACAGATCCTACTTAATTATATTGAACCTGGAATGTCGATAATATTATCAAATTCCAATTGGATTTAAGTATCATTACAGTAAATCAAACCTAAATCACTACATAGTAGTATATGGACGATAAAGACCCATGGAGGGTTGTCGCGTAAAAACCACAGGACAGTTCTTTGGCATATTATGTAGTTAGATATAAGTTACATATTATGTTTTATTGACATTATTTTAAAAGAGCAACTATGGAGTTTCTTGCCGATTCTTCTCCATAGATACTGCTTTCCGAATCGGTGGTAAATGTTAAAAATAAAGACATTTTAAGTTTGAAAAATCAGATGTTTTGCGCGAAGTGACAGTAGTACCCACCTCAACGCTTCGCTTATGAGGCGTGCAATATATATGTATGTAATGACGATTCGAAAGTGCTACTAAATAGTAGTCTAATTGAATAAATGAATGTTTGAGTTTGAGTATAAAACAAAGTCGCTTTCTCTGTCCCTATGTCCCTATGTATGCTTAAATCTTTAAAACTACGCAACGATTTTGATGCGGTTTTTTTTAATAGAACGAGTGATTCAAGAGGAAGGTTTTAGTATATTATTTATTAGGTTTTAGACAAAGCGGGCGAAGCCGCGGGCGGTAAGCTAGTACTATAATATGTATGTACAGTTAGCTAGCTAACCAATGATCAATCCCATAGTAACGCAGTACAATAGAACATGCAATTATCATCAATTTACAACAATTCGCGGTCACGCGTACTTTTGCACGCCTCATAAGCGAAGCGTTGAGGTGGGTACTACTGTCACTTCGCGCAAAACATCTGATTTTTCAAACTTAAAATGTCTTTATGTATCATACATTGCACTTGTAAGATAATACATACACACACATATTAAGAAAAAACACTATTTTTAACATTCATGATATTTTTGATGTCATTTTTGTTATTTAAACTAGTTAAAAAACAGTTTAAAAAAGTTCTGTCTTGGACGTCCGTGTGTCTGTATGTGCGGATCCTTTTTCTTGTTAACACGATAGCGACCGAAATACTTTACTAATCGAGTCTTTTTTTTTCTCTTACGCTTGAGTATGCTCAGGAATAGAACCCTTTCATTTTTCAGGGTCTGATTCGATGTGGTTTAATTGTTATTAAATAAACAAAAATAATAATTAATAAATATTTATTAAAAAAAAAATATGAGGCGTGCACTTTTGGATTTTCCAAATTATTTTTTTCTTTTATTAAAGACACGTGTCTATGGCCAGATGTGTTTTTTTTTAAATAATTGAATGAATCAAAATTCGATTCTGTCAAATTATGTAACTTTTTTATTATTGATCAATGAGTTTCTATAAGGTCATGGACATTTATTCTTTATAGCTTTTATCTCAGACTGAGCGCGGCGACCGAATGTAAAAATTCCGTAACGAAAAAACCTAACACCCACTGCAACCGGCAGAGCGATGCAATGCTATGCAATAGCTTTACCGCGGCAGTCCTCGAGTGCCACACGTATTTTTTTGTTTGTAAAATGTTCTGGTAAATTAAACCGATTTAAACGTTCTATTAGATACATAGGTAATTAAATGCAATATACAATTAATAAGATAAAAAATATTAAAAATATTTTATTGTATCTATGGTTATTAAATAGGATAGGTACTCTAGATAGGAAACTAAAAAAATGGTTGCCTGTAAAGTCGGTTTTACGGGCGAAGATTTTACCTGTGATTTTACGTGACAACGTCTTTTTCTCGATCATAGTTGAGTGGGAGAGAGACGCAAGGCATTCGGCGGGCCTCTCTCTCGTTCGGTGACTCATCGTAACGTTACCGAGCGTTACACTTTTTCATAAGTGACTCCCAGTCGCAACCTAATTTAAGACGTTGTCACGTCAAAAGTTAAAATAGACTTCAAATACAATAACAATTAATGAATCTTAGATCAAACCTACACTATCTCTAAAACTATAACTTTTCACTGTGCTATTACTCGATAGGGCTGTCAAATGCAACATAATTTAATGAAGAGGTTAATTCTTTCCTTGAACGTTAATAATTTCAGGAACTACTGGCTAGCAGGTTTTCAGATTTGAAAATTTCTTTCAGTGTTAGATAGCCTATTTACCGAGAAGGGCTATAGCCTACAAGCTATATATCATCACGGTAAGACCAATAGGAGCGGAGCAATGCGGGTAAAACCGCGGGTCACAGCTAGTTATAACTGATTGCAAAAGTAATGCCGCGTCATCACTCTCGCTCCGATGCACTCCTATACTTGTGTTAGTGTGAGATTGTCTAGAGATAGGGTTGCCACCACTTTTAAAAATATTAATTTATAAATTGTTTTCGTTATTATTATGAGTTTAAGAAAATGTGCCATATTGTAGAGATCTTTTATGTCAGTTCAATGTCTGCTTAATTTCCAAGATGTGCATTTAAAAGTGGAGTCAATTTAACAATTTCTCTACCTATCTACTTCTTTAATAAAATTAATAAAACACAAAATTTTTCATTATTTAACAACTTTCAAAGGAGTGTCTGTTATATATATTATGTATGTCAATTTAAATAAAACCTATGTAGCACAGCCCTAGCAAACCGATTACTCTTGAATCGATACACGATTCATTATACCGAATACATTGACACCTCAGCTAATGGCCGCTATCCCTTATTTTTTAATTAACACCATGCCTCTGCTTTTAATTTCGATAATCTATCTACAAATAATACAAATAGAATTCTACTAATGTATCTCTTTTTAGGGTTCCGCTAGATACATTTCGAAACTATTTTTAGCTATCGAATTTTTTTAGGTTCTGTTATTTGAGGCGAGGCGAGTTTTGAAGGCTAAATGTTTTAGCACTTAATATTATTGAATTTGGTTAGATTTGTCTTTTGAGAATGAAATTGGTTATAACTTATAAGCAAATAAAAAATGCGATGGTGGACTTGTGGTCAGAAACGATATGCCTAAAATATATTTTATACTATGTAACTCAGGGAGTTGGTTACTATCTAAGATTTTAAATAGACAAATAAATGTTCATTTAATTATGTTATCATGAAATCAGTATTTTGTTGCATTTTCAAAGATCAAACTAGAAAAAGTGACTAGATTAATTTATGAATGTTACTGTCAACAAGTTGATTACACCACTGGCATTTCTATAAATTATTTATTTTTAACTATTTGCCAGTGTCAAGTAAAAGATACAGTACCCGCTTCTTTATAACATTTCCGCGCTTTTCCAATTCCAATTTATACGGAACCCTTATCTTAGGCTAAACTCGTGCTTAGCCACTGTAATTTTCTGGAAGTGAACAGTGGGAGAAGCGGCCTCGGGTTCAAATAAACAGGAACAACAAGTTACATAGATATAAATTATAGACCTTTGTATAACATTTTGACTCTGTATCTCTTAAAGTACTGAACGGATTTTGATGGAATTAAAAAAAAATCTGTAAGTACGTACTCCAGTTAACTCAAACAAGAAAATATGAAAAAGAACAGTCATTCAAGCTTATAACTATTAAAAACTTAAAACTTATTACTTTTAAAAATGATTTCCGATATATGCATCAGATAACTCGAATTAAAAAGATTAATTTAAAATAATTAATAGGACTAACATTTACATATGAATGCATAGAAACCATAGTCTGTTATTATGTTATTATAGAATGGAAAAATTCTATAGTTACTTTTTGTTAATAAATTAATTACAACTTCATTTCTAAGTGATACGCTGTATCTGCCTAAGTAGTTCAACATACGTGGAGGCCACTGACAGATTTTCAATCCATTCTAATATTATAAATGCGAAAGTAACTCTGTCTGTCTGTCTGTCTGTTACTCAATCACGCCTTAACTACTGAATTTTGTATAGAGATATTTTGATACCCGAGAAAGGACATAGGCTACTTTTTACCCCGGGACATAGGATAGGTTTTATCCCGGAAATCCCACGGGAACAGGAACTATGCGGGTTTTTCTTTGACTGCGCGGACGAAGCCGCGGGTGGAAAGCTAGTCATTTATAGTAGTGGTCCCGAAAAATATATATCAGTCATGTTTTTACGTGACAAATAACCAAATACAGATAATTTTCTATATCTATATCTCTATGGTTATATCACCTCTATAATCCCATACATTCCGTGTCAATTCCATTAATTTAAGAGCGCGGTAACTGTCAAATTTGACAGATGCGTTCTTTTTAAATATTCAAATTCGAACATAAACTAAGATGGCGCCAAAATCGAACGATCGATAACGGTAGTTACGAAAGCAATGATTAATTGTGCTGCGTGGGCGCAAGTAATTTCCGATTTTAGTGCACTTGGCTTGATCGCGTTGTTTTAAGTAAAATATGTTCTATAAAATATTGTGTTGTTAATTCTTGGAGCGGTAAAATGTCGGTACGTACCTGCTATTAACATTGTGTGTTGTTAACTAAAATTGTTGATTGTTTTCTATAGAATAAGGTTGTGTAAAGAACAATGTTACACGCAATTAAAATGATTAACATACCATTATCCAACGTAATTTAACTTACACAAATTCGCAAATAAATATACATATACAATACATATACAGTGAAACTTGGTTAAGTGGGACCTGGATAAGTGAGAAACCTCCATAACTGGAACTCATGCTGAGGTCCCAACACTTTGGCACTGAATTACCTCTGCTAGTGGGACGAGGTAAACCTCTATATCTGGGATTTGTTCTTTCGATTTACCATCATAGTTACCTCTATAACTGAGACAGCGAGTAAATTTTATATGCATAAACCTCTGTAACTGAGATAACATTGTTTGTTTACTCATTCTTATTCTACCCTACCATATATTTCATTTAATGATTGCACCTGTATAACTGAAATAACCTGTATTCTCACCTCTATTAATGGAACCCTCTGTAAATGGGACAGATATTTATTTATACCTGTATAACTGAGACACTGGGTAAGTGGAATACCTCTATAAGTGAAACGACATTGCAGCAGGTCCCTTGATGTCTCACTTAACCAGGTTTCACTGTACATATTATTCTTTAATTTATATTCTTCCTTCTTTCTATCCATAAAATATACTAGATACTATTCCGTAGATACTATTTATTTAGTTATTTACTCTTTAATACAACTAAACAGACTTACATACTAAAATGTACAAAAATAAAAGCAAAGAGCAGTTTTGTGTATTTGGCGGCCTTATCACTATTGCGTCTAGTAGCAATAAACATAATTTATTGGCGGGAGATTTTATTTAGAAATTAGCTTTCCACCCGCGGCTTCACTTGCAAATACTTCACGTTATCGCGTAGTATCACCGCATCCTCTATTTCTTCTTCCTCTGCTTCTTTTGTCTTCTTCCCGATTCAAATAGTTACGGATTCTGTCAATGGCCATTGAAAACTATCTCCAACAAGGTTCATTTTTTGTCATGGACCCTCTCCACAATGGGCAACGTTGGGCGATCACGATAGTGTAGACTGTAGTCTACAATGATCGGCCGTCATTGTAGATGTTTTTTCATAATCGCCGTAATGGCGACAAACATCGACGATCATTTGTTGGGACAAAGATGCCCATTGTGTGGAGGGCCCATCACAGATACCATAAAAATTGGTCGAGTAGTTTAGGCAGGAAAGCGTCACAGACAGTCACCGCATTTATTTTTATATTAATATCAATATATTTAAACTTTTAAACTCAAGACGTACACAAAAAAGCACCATCAATATCACTTCAAGCATTTTCTCGACAAAAACATCATAATATCAAACAGTCATTTCCCCTTCCCGCTGTCAACGTCACAGATAATTTATTATTCGCGTTTCTAAACGTTCGCTCAGATGTCAAACGTTTTGTTCGTACGAGCTGACGAGCATAGACAATGGCGCCTAGATTAAGAGCAGGCAGGTGAACGAAAACAAAACTGTCAAACGTGAACGTTCTTCTTTTAAATTTTTTTTTTCGGAATTTCGATTTCTTAATTTCGCGCCGGAAATTGACTGTGGATTGATTTTTATAAGGAACTAGCGGTCCGCCCCGGCTTCGCCCGTGGTACATATTCACGTTTTCTCTACATAAGAACCATCCTCGAACTTCAAGGAATATTATAAAAAAAGAATTAACGAAATCGGTTAAGCCGTTCTATAGTTATGCGCTTACCAACACATTTTGGGATTCATTTTTATATTATAGATGTTTATTAGTATTTTTGTATGAATGCGGCGGAGGGTTATTTTTGAAGTTCGAGTGTTGTATATTTGTTTGGTAAGAGCTAGCGCGCACGAGCAACTTTGTCTCCGCAACTATTTTGTCTCCGCAACTATTTTGTCTCTCCCACCTATGGGCTAGTATGAAAGTGCGCGCACGTAGCAACGCAACTCCCCATACAATTGATGGGAGAGACAAAATAGTTGCGGAAACAAAATTGCTCGTGCGCGCTAGCTCTAAGATTTGTAACCTGTAGGGTCTATCACTAGTAGATTTTAGCTTGAAAGTTGGCGTTTAATTATTGGGTGAGAACCTTAGCCATACGTTTTATGTCATCAAAGTATTTAAGAAAAAAAATATTTTTTTGTTTTAAGAATATGGCCAAATAATACCTAGTAATAAATACTCCCGTTTACTTGGTAAGTTGCTAGATATTATATGGCGTGAATAATAATTGACCGTGCAACCACAGACCGTAACAAAATTAATTTTACTATGTCTTAAAGTTTAATATTTCTTGAACTTATATCCCGATTTAACACCATATAAAATGAAAATGCTGTGGCTCTGCAACGTCTTTACCGAATTTAATAAATTTTAGCATAGAGATAGATTGGAATTTGCTTTGGAACAGAAATACTTTTAACTATATTTTATATAAACACCAAATATGGTGAAATTGGAAATTAAACATTTGAGTAAAGAACTAAAAAAAAAACAGGTGTTCAAAGTTTTAGCTAAATCTGTCTGTTGGTCAAAATCTAGTGGAAATGGTTCGGCTATATACAAACATACAGAAGCTAATAAAAGTGTATTAAAACTTAAAAGGACATTTAAATTTAAAATCAAAGCAAGTGCAGCTGCGGGATCAACTAGTATAATTCTAACTAGCCATGTGTAGTACTCACTACTCACGTCTTTCATAATATAATTATTACACTGTCATAGTCTCTAAGAAAGTAGAAACTAAAAACAGTGCATGCAAAAACTCTTTTAAATGCATCATCATTGAATTGCCGCATACAATCACAAAATTCTATATACGTATCGAGAAAAACACTTCAATAGCGCGATCTAAAAAGTGTTCAACGAGTCAACGACATCTAGTGATGACAGGCGTAAACTTAAAATGTATGACGCTATCGATACGTTGTATTTTGTGAAGTTTGTGTGTATAATTATTACATTATTAGAATTGATTTTTTTTTTCAAGATTAGGCAAGCATTTGACCATCGCTTCGCCTGATGGAAAGCGATAAGCATGGTCTAGGATGGAGCATGCTGACCTAATAGATGCCTATTCACTTTTCTTTTGAATAAGTCCAGATTATAATTATCAGGAAACACGCAGGCCGGAAGATTGTTCCATTCCCTACTGGTACGCACGAGAAAGGAAGAAGCGTAACGCTTAGTGCGTATAGGTGGAATGTCGATAACATAGGGGTGGAGACCAGCTCCGCGTCGACTCGACCGGTGGTAAAAAGGAGAAGCAGGTATCAGGTTGTGCAGTTCTTCAGCACATTCACCATGATAGATCCTGTAGAAGACTGCCAAACAAGCCACTTTTCGACGATGTTCCAAGCTGTGTAATTTCGGGGTGGTGAGGGCCTCATTCCCGATAAGCTTTATCGCTCGTTTTTCAATCGAGTCCAAGGCGCTAAGTTGGTATTTTGCTGCACCAGCCCAAAGGTGAGAACAATTCTCCACACCCGACCGAACTTGAGCTTTATAAAGGTTTAGGAGCTGTTCCGGTGTGAAGAATTCCGCCACTTTGGAGAGAATTCCCAGCTTCTTGGCGGCAACTTGCACCTTGGACTCAATGAAGGTTTTGAAGTTGAGGTTAGAGGAGAGCTTTAGGCCTAGAAGCTCTAGTTTATTGGACAATTCCAAGGACACATCCTGAAAACTAGGTGTTAAATTTAAGTCGGTGCGTTTAGCTGTAAACAGGCAGGCCTGTGTTGGCGTTATTATGAGTACAGAATTATTCAACTTATATTTTTAAAACTTTCAATCTCTTCTGAGTACTTGATGTAGGCCAATTAAAAACTAACGGTCATAATTAAACTGTATATATATAAAAAATGTTTGTACATTCATACACCTAATCAATATTTAGTTGACGTGTGTTTGTTAAAAATCTGTGCCAAAACGGCTAGACCGATTTTCATGTGTTTAATTGAATTGTACATTTGTGATTCGGTAGGTTTTAGATAAGTGAATTATTTTATACAAATATTTTAAACAAAACAAACAAATTTATATCTGAAAGCATTTTGTCAAAAAATGCCAAATATCTGAAAGCATTTTGTCAAAAAAAGCATTTTGTCAAAAAATGCTTTCAGATATTAATAATACGCACACAATACAAGACAGCAATATTAATAATGCACTATTAAGTGAACTGTATAATCTATGTGATAGAAGCTATTGGAGCCATAAAAAGAAACCATTGCTTGCAACCTGCTATAAGGATACTCGTGAAAACCCGGTCTCTACATCTGATTTACTCCATACGTTTACTCTAGACACATGGGTATCCAATATTAATTTACAAAATAACATTTTTACTAACTTAGATTGCATAAATGGTCCAAAATCTCAATATCTTCATCAAACAGATAAAACTAGATAATTATTTTGAATGAACTTCGCAACAAAATCGATCACAATTTCATTTATTCTGATGGATCTAAAACTATAAATGGCCTTGGTTTTGCTTTTTTGGACCCCAATAGAAAATAATTTGGAAAATCCAAAAGTGCACGCCTCATAATTTTTTTTTAATAAATATTTATTAATTATTATTTTTGTTTATTTAATAACAATTAAACCACATCGAATCAGACCCTGAAAAATGAAAGGGTTCTATTCCTGAGCATACTCAAGCGTAAGAGAAAAAAAAAGACTCGATTAGTAAAGTATTTCGGTCGCTATCGTGTTAACAAGAAAAAGGATCCGCACATACAGACACACGGACGTCCAAGACAGAACTTTTTTAAACTGTTTTTTAACTAGTTTAAATAACAAAAATGACATCAAAAATATCATGAACGTTAAAAATAGTGTATTTTCTTAATATGTGTGTGTATGTATTATCTTACAAGTGCAATGTATGATACATAAAGACATTTTAAGTTTGAAAAATCAGATGTTTTGCGCGAAGTGACAGTAGTACCCACCTCAACGCTTCGCTTATGAGGCGTGCAATACTCCTATAAATATAAAATTAATAATAGATACATTTCCATAATGTCAGCGGAATTACTTGCAGTGCCTAAGGCTTTAATTTATGCTGCTGATATCAATGCCCAAAGAATAGTTATTCTCACAGACAGTCAAAGTGCCCTTCATCATCTTAAACGTTATGTGTCTGGTAAGGTAGGTTTCCCGATAGCATCCATACTAATATTATAAATGCGAAAGTAACTCAGTCTGTCTGTCTGTTACTCAATCACGCCTAAACTACTGAACCAATTTTCATGAAATTTGGTATGGAGATATTTTGATACCCGAGAAAGGACATAGGCTACTTTTTATCCCGGGAAAATGATGTAATCCCGGAAATCCCACGGGAACGGGAACTATGCGGGTTTTTCTTTGACTGCGCGGGCGAAGCCGCGGGCGGAAACCTAGTATAAAATAATAGAACAAATTAATAACTTAAATAACTCCAATGTTACTTTGGCACTGCAATGGATTCCTTCCCATATCGGTCTGAGTGGTAACGAAGAGGCTGACAGGCTAGCAAAAACGGCTATTTTAGATGGAGAAGAAATTGATTACTTACCAAATTATTCGGAAGTTCTAACAGAATTCAAATTTGAGTGTTATAATCGGTTTAAAGAGTATTTTAATGAAAGGTCAAGGCTAAAAGGCATTTGGTACAAGAGTATACAATGTGAGCCTCTTCACATACCATGGTTTTATAACAAAAAGTTCAATAGACGCGAAACTGTACCGCTTTTCGACTTCGTTCCGGACACATACCGTGCGGAAGTTTTACTTATCTCTTGAAAAAAGTTGACTCGCCCAACTGCGAATTCTGTCATAAATATGACGATACACTTCCTCATGGAATGTGTTCGGAACGATGTTAAAAGAAAAGACTTGTTGACAAATTTTAAAATAAACTTTATGAATGTTGGTGCATATCATAGCATTCTAGCTGCACCACACTCTGATGCAGCTAGAATGCTATTCAACTTTAAATCTTCTTCTTATATATAAAAATGAATCGCAAAATGTGTTGGTAAGCGCATAACTCGAGAACGGCTGAACCGATTTCGATAATTTTTTTTTTATTATATTCCTTGAAGTACGAGGATGGTTTTTATGTAGAGAAAACGTAAATATGTACCACGGGCGAAGCCGGGGCGGACCGCTAGTTTAAAATATAGTTAATATAGTTTATTAAGTGTTAAATATTTGTATACAAGGTACGATGGGATTGTCATCGTCCTTTAGGACAAAAATCCCTTAATAAAAAAAGATTTAAAAAAAAGGGTTTTTATCGAACTTCAAGTTAGCAATAAGTATCAATATTTGGTAGCTGCTTGATAGATTTTACCTTCAGAGATATCGTCAAAATTGATAGTTACCAAAAAATATGAAAATCTACGAATCTTGGAACAAAATTATTTTTTGTAGTCGGATATGATTCAAAATGATGGATTTTGGATATATATGAAGTATGTACGTTAAAAAGGTGATTTAAAAGAAATTATATTTTTGTGAAAGTTTCAATGCCATAATTGTTAATTTTGCTACATGGTGCATGGTGACCAGGTTTAAGGTATTACCAAATGATACATAACTACCATTGAGTTACTATGTACTACGTACTAGAGGGCATCGCTACTACACTATTTGTAACACGAGTTAGAGCCAAACGTCTCAAACATCGCTTATATCTATGACTCACTAGCCGCCCCAAGCGTGCCCCGCACCGCCGACTTTGTCGCACAGATTTTGTCCGTGGTGTCCTCTCTATACGTAGTAATAATACCTCAATGATAACTAACTACATTTTTTGGCTAGCTATATGACGGTAATTTTATTGACCGTGTCATAAATGTGAAAACACAAACCAATCAGAATTAGTTTTGTAATTTAATACAATAAAAGTGTTAGCACCACTATAGATGATAGATGAACCGATTTTAATGAATTTCAACATAAAGATAGATTGTTCTTTCGAAACGAATATACTTTCAACTAGACAATAAACGTCAAAAACAGTGAAATAGGACGGAAATACAAAACTTGAGTGTGATAAAAAAACACATCTACTAATATTATAAAGCTGAAGAGTTTGTTTGTTTGAACGCGCTAATCTCAGGAACTACTGGTTGGATTTAAAAATTATTTCGGTGTTAGCCTATTTATCGAGGAATGCTATAGGCAATATATCATCACGCTAAGAACAACAGGAGCAGGGCACTGCGGGTAAAACCGCGGGGCACAACTTAAAAATTTAAAATTAAAGCAAGCGCAGCCGCGGGTTCAACTAGTATAATTGTAACTAGCCATGTGTACCATTTAAAGAAGAGAAAGAGTCAGGTCAGTTGACGACTGTCTAGGCCTTTCTCTGGCGCTAGTCACTGGTGTTTAGCGTATTGTTACAGTAGGTTAGGATGGATACGCCTAGACAAGCTATTGTAACTTTATTTATTACACGCTTTATATTAGCTTCACCTGTATGTTTGTTTGTAACCGACTTCTTTGGGCGCGATTTTGACCCACTTTAAACGGCCAGATTTCGTTCAAACTTTGTAGATTTATTGAGGACCGATGACAATACACTAATTTGATAAAATTTTCTATTTTTTAGTTCGGTTTTCTATAAAAAGCGTGTTTTTTAGTTTTTTTAAACTATTATTATTTTAACTTTTAATAACTCAGGCCCCGGAATCACAGAAACAATAGAAAATCTATTGTGTCGTGGACCGATCGGGCCGTTCGGGGCTCAATGGGTTAAAGTTAATTCGTTTAATAATTCGAATCGAACATTTTCTATTGGTTTTTATTTAAAAAATATAGATTTTGACACGTTTTCTCTTTACAAATGTATGGACCACATCTAACAGTTGATTTTATGTTTTTATTCTGATAAGTTTATGGTGTAACAACGTTAATCGAAGTTTGTTCATTTAGAAGATTCAAAAGTGCTTCTCAAAGAAGCCTAGAGTTGAATGAATAAATGTTTGATTTTGAGTTAATAATGTACTTTATCAACGTAACGGAAAACAACAAAGAAAAATCCAACTATGTGTGACATCCGCCAATCCGCGATGTGCAAGTTATTGACGACGCGGTTGGCGCAGTGGTAAAGTAACTGCCTACTGAGCCGACGGTCCCGGATTCGATCCCCGGTCAGGGCAAATATTTGTGTGATGAACTCAATTATTTGTTCTTGGGTCTGGGTGTTATTATCTATATATGTATTTATTAAATATTATATTTATCGTCGCCTAGTACCCACAACACAAGCCTTAATTGAGCTTACTGTGGGACTAGGTCGATTTGTGTAATAATGTCCTATAATATTTATATATTTATTTATTTATTTATTGCCTTTAAGTTGCCTTTGTTATCATATTGTAACATGTTCCTTGTTTAATAAGTAGTTTGTGCATTTCTTTCATAGGATCATTTGTAAATGTTAAGGTTACATATGAAAGGAAACGAAATATGCAATTAGTGGCTATTAAAAAGTAAAATAAGGTCATATCCACACTATTACTTCTCTCTCAGTAATGGCGATGTGTGCCGACTGCAGGCTTTTCATTGAAACAATTCTCTACTTAACTAGGGTTGTCACATAAATCCTACTCGAAAATATTTTTATTTTTATTTATTTATACTTTATTGTAGTTTGCCCGTTTGTTTGCTTGAACGTGCTAATTTTAGGAACAACGAAACCGATTTGAAAAATTGTTTCACTGTTAGACCACTTATCTAGAAAGGTTATAGGCATACAATATCATCACGCTTAGACCAATAGGAGCGGAGCAATGCGGGTAAAACCACGGGTTACAGCTAGTAAAATACAATGTTCAGGAGTCAGGAGTCTATTTGATTATTTATTTGAAATAATCATCGCAGGAACTGAAAATATGCTGTCTATATAGTAGGTATAATACTAATAGTACTACACATGTGGTATTACTATGTATGCGGGTGATATATGTATGCTGTTTCGTGATCGAATTTTTTCTACTCTTGAAAAAATTTCTCACATTTGAATGCTATCTAAATATCAAATTCAAGTGTAATTATATCAACGCATGAAAAAACAAATAAACCAGTTATAATACTGCTAGTTGCCAACCCTAGCGCTCGTAATGCACCTTGCGAGTTGCGAAGAAACCGGTCGAGTCTGTTAATCACACCTCAATTCACCATTACAACAAGCATTACGTATTTTTAGGGTTCTGTCTACCCTAACCGACTTCAGAAAAAAAGTATTTGTAAAAAGGATCTTACCCATGAATTTTAAATATTGAAATCGATGGCTTTAACCACTACACTAAAGATTATTTATTTATTTTATTACACTTAAAGATAGAATACAAAAATAGCTTAAACTACGGTACAATTGACGATCTTATCGCTTAGACCGATTTCTTCCAGACAACCTTTGGTACAATAGAGGAATAAATACATAAATGGGTAGTTTGCAGAATATAACTACACAATATATTTATTTTGGCAACGGTAACCGTTATATAACATTATGTAGATATCAATTATCAATGCATATTTATAACCTTACATAATTCATGGTCAATGGTCAATCATTCAACAAGTATAGTGATTAAAATGGTGAGTTTGTGTTCAATTTTTGTGTAAGAAATAGCTTTGATAGTTTCCTTGGTTTTGAAATACGAATAAAAAATAGAAAGATCGACAAATAGATTCTATACAATATTTTTATCCAAATCTTTCCTGGAATATTTGTAAAATATGACCAATAATGACAGTGAATATATAAAAAGAAATAATAGTATTTATTCAACTACAAAAAGCAGTAATACTTAAAACATGTTGAATAGTAAGAAGATTCCTCCAAATAGAAGAACATGACAATACTTGACAGACAGACACCTATATAAATTACAAATGCTGCATTTACTTGGTTCCCGCCCGTAAATGTGGCTACTACCAGGCACCAGCATTTATGCTGAGGTATAACTAATATACGCAAACAAAAAATAATAATAATATAATTAAATAAATATTCATATTATATATTATACAAATAGCACACAGATAAAAAATATTCACACAATCCATAATAATAAGATAATCTATGAATTAAGATGAACCGCAACAGCTGTAACTCAAAATAGACGCACGCTAATTTTACGGATGGGCTATAATCGTCTTTTTAATGTCTCCGCAAAATCATAGACAACTAACTATATTCTTCTTCTTTCTCGGAATATGTCAAAGTTTGACAGCTGTCAAGACTGCTCAGAATGGCGCGTAACGTATTTTTTTAAGTATAAAGTATCTACGAATAAAATATTGAGTTAGAAAAATACTTACCTATATTTAAATACGCAGAATACGTTTTCTCCAAAAAATATTATGAACTAGCTTTCCGCCCGCGGCTTCGCCCGCGTTTTCAAAGAAAAACCCGCATAGTTCCCGTTCCCGTGGGATTTCCGGTATAAAACCTATCCTATGTGTTAATCCAAGTTACCATCTATATGTGTGCTAAATTTCCTTGTAATCGGTTCAGTAGTATTTGCGTGAAAGAAACAAACACACACACATCCTCACAAACTTTCGCATTTATAATATTAGTACGAAGGATTCGGCATGTTATATAATTAAGAGAAACCTAATCCTCTTGGCTCTTTGTTGGTTTAATAAAAAATATAAAATAACTCACAATTTACCCTTTACCTTCCACAAAAAAAAAACTCTTTTATTGTAATACTTTATGGGTTTAAAACATGTTTGAAAACTTTCTTCACATTTTAAAAAGATTTTTGCATTACTGTAAAATCAACTGCTTTAAAAAAATTCAAGGATCGTACGTAAATGCTATGTCGTTTGCAGAACTTGTATAAGTATTTAAATTTTCATCACGATTTTTGTTGAATATTCTTGATAAATTCTAACTAACGGTACTTGTGAAAAAGGTTTTTTGTTTGTTTGTTTGTGTTATACGTGAGAAGTGTCGAGCTGGATTTGAGAAGATTTTGTCATTGGTTGTAGTTAGAAATTCATAATTTACCTAATGAAAAATAAAAATTTAATAGGTCTATTCACAATAATAAATATCAATTTAAAAAGTTGATAAAGGATCTTAATTTTATAAATACATATTACTTTTAATACTTTTAACAAAATATCTAAGTTAAAATCTACGAAACAGATAGGCTTTTAAAAATACAAAGCTAAATTATAAGTAAGTTTAAATAAAAAAAGCACACAAAACCACGTGTACACACTAGTCATATACAATAAACATAGCAAAAAGTTTATAAAATACATGTGTTCGGAAACGAGGATATTTGCGCAGACGGCGTGGCGGGTGGAGCTTGTATATAGAGTTATTAATGTATAGACGAGACGCAAAGATATAAATTTAAAAATAGAACGTAATGTCACGTTGAACAACCGTAATATGTGTAGGTTAGATACTTGATTAATTTTTGTTTTTGTTACTAAATTATATACCCTTTAATTACATAGTCGTAGTAATAAAATTTCCAGCCTGTGGCTAAATTATTATTTAAGTATAATTATTGGCTTAATTTATTTCAACAATGTAATCATTGAGAATCAATCAATGATTGACTGCAATGATTCTTTCAACGTGTAAGAGGACGTTTTGTTCGTGGTTATATTCAACTAGATTTCCGCCCGTGGCTTCGCCCTCGTTTGCAAAGGAAAACCCGCATAGTTCCCGTTGCCGTGGGATTTCCGGGATAAAAACTATCCTATGTGTTAATCCAAGTTACCCTCTATATATGTGTGCTAAATTTCATTGTAATCGGTTCAGTAGTTTTTACGTGAAAGAGTAACAAACATCCATACATCCATACATCCTTATAAACTTTCGCCTTTATAATATATATTAGATATAACAATCGAATAATCGAAATGTATAAATAATAGTTACTACCATATCTCATATAATTAAAAAAAGTGATATAGGTAATATCTATCTACAAGTACCTAACGACAACATTAGCTCCTCGCCATCCAATCTAAAATAAGGAATTTATTTGGCCCAGTCTATACATTCCTATATCTTCACAAGATTAACTGCCACCGTGCATTTATCACGTAATAAAGTGAATTCACATCAAAGATATTTATATTTAGTTCATTTAACAGGATATGTCGGATTATGTTTAAATATACATATATATGGGTATAATAGGCGCGTTGAGAGTAAAATTTAAAGGAAGCGTCATGCCAGTACCGTCACGTTATGGAATAAGGCGACGATTTTGCTATCTTTGAAACTTACCAAAGAAGTTCCACTTCTTACACGTGTGCTCGGCATACACGCTTTTTTTTTAATTTATCTGCGCATATTATAAAATCACGACTGCTAGAACGGTGAAGGAAAACATAGTGAATCAAAAGTTCGACGACATGTGACATCTGTCCGCACTCGGCCAGCGTGGTGGATCGTGGCCTGTAACCTCACAGGTCCCGTCTCCCAGCAGTGGGAACGTATATGGGCTGATGATGATGAATTGCAATATTTATTGTAGTGTATTGGTTGGTAGTAAGTAGTAACCCTGCCTTCCAAGCCAGAGGTCGTGGGTTCAATTCCCACCCAAATATTTGTGTGATGAACATCGATGTTTGCTCTGTGTCTGGGTGTTAATAGTCTATTTAAGTTATATTTAACATTATATATGTATGTTTATCAGCCATCTGGTTTCAGCTTAGTACCTATGGGATCAGATCGTGCCGTGTGTGAAAATGTCCTGAAATATTTATTACTAGCTGCTCTTCGCGGTTTTACCCGCATTGCTCTGCTCCCGTTGGTCTTAGCGTGATGATATATAGCCTACAGCCTTCCTCGATAAATGGGCTAACTATCTAACACCGAAAGAATTTTTCAAATCGGACCAGTAGTTCCTGAGATTAGCGCGTTCAAACAAACAAACTTTTCAGCTTTATAATATTAGTATAGATTTCTTTATTTATTGACACGATTATACCGCCATCACAATTGTTACATGTTATACGTTTAAAAATAACATCGTTCCGCAAACCCATGCCAACTAGCATGATTTATTTTTAATTGTTCAGTTATGTAAATGCTATACGGTCTAGACCGAAAAAAAAATAAATTTATCTTAAACTAGAGGTCGGCCCCGGCTTCGCCCGTGGTACCTACATGTTGACGTTTACTCTCCATAAGAACCATCCTCGTACTTCAAGGAATATTATAAAAAAATAATGAAATCGGTTCAGCTGTTCTCGAGTTTTGCTTTATATTTATATTTTTTACAATTTTTCAATGATAATCCGGGGTCCAATCCTATTGGTTGTAACTTGTAAGCAAAGACAAACCAACAAAAAAGATTATTCAATTCGAACTCGATTCAATTATTGATAGGTAAGACACTTCGCACAACAAAAATAAAATTCACGTTCTTCGATAATAATTAAAGCATTTTTTTATTTATTTTGTGAAATACACTTTTAGCTTATGTTGCAACACTCAAGAGGCGTTTATTTTCTTGTAATAACACTATATTTTATAACAAAAAACTCAGTTCAAAAGAGAATCTATTAAATAACCGGCTAATTAGTGTACCGGTGTGTGTCTGTCACCGGGCGCTCGGGAGTGTCTAAACAGCTGAGCCGAATTTAGACGTTCCAGTTAATTGGTTCAATCAGTCTTTTTCTGTTACTTTTTTACGTTTATAATTTTTTTTTTCAAAATGAATTTTTTTAGTGAGATTTTTTATTTTTGAAAAATTTTTTGAACAGTTATTGTTGTAATCCAAGTGGCAAAAGTCATCAAAATCAGTTCAGCCGTTCTTAACTAATAAGTGGTGTTACAAATATCTTGTGCGATCTTGGAGGGAACATTCTAATATAGACGTACGAAAAGATGACTGTTTATTAATAAAAGTACTAAACTTTGACCCGACTTCGATTTGGTTGACCCGGGATTAAAAAATGCCTATGTAGAATTTAGTAGCATATTAACAACATAAAGATTCTTATAAAATACACAATACTGAATACTTAAGAAAAGCTTTGAAGATTTAACACCTAAAGAATTGTGTAAATCGACTGATCAGTTTTGGAGTTAATTCTTAATAAACAAACAAACAAATCTTCCTTGTTATCAGAATACTTTCGATATAGGTTAAGATATATTTTTCCTGTTGTAAACGAAACCAAGTCTTCTAGGAAACAACTAAATTGTCTGATTCATTAATTTTCTCACTAACTTGCCAATAAACATGTTCACCATTATTTACGTATGTTTGCTATGTGTATCTCAGGAACTACTGGACCGATTTGAAAAATTCTTTCGGTGTAAAAGCCCATTCATCGAGGAAGGCTATAGGCTATAATATATCATCATTCATAACGAATAAATTATCGTTATATAGAAAATGTTGTATTTTTAATATTTTATTCATTATAAAGAGACATGTTTTTTATTGCAACAGCGATAAAATATCACTTTATCTCACGTTAAAGGTTAAAATAAGAATTAATTTTGGATGTGTTATCTTTTTATTCAATTTAATCAAAATTACAAACAACATTTACAAAAAATGCGAACCTCGAACCGCATTTCACTGTGCTTTGTAAATTTAACAAAAAAAATTGAAGGTTTTTTGTTTGTACCATACAATCTACGAAATTACTGGTATTATATTACTGGTACTGGTTACTGGTATAGAGGTTCATATTATGATATGTATAACATTTTTTTTATTACTACTGATACCATTTTTTTTTCTGGACCTTTATTAAATTTTTTCTTCAAAAATATCCTCTTTTAATAAATACAAAACTTACCCATCACTTCCAACAAACGTCTCCTTCGCAGTCACACCATTGTAATGTATCCTGTTCTCCACCTCCCCATCAACTAGCACATCCGTCATCACAAAGTTTAGTATCTCCTTGTTCAAATGCCGCCTCAAATATTTTATATCGCTCAATGTTTTTCGATCTCTGTTGTCTATTCCGTGCCTGTGTTTGTGCGTGAAATTCGAAATTGGAACTCCCGCGCTCATGTCAATGTCACTTTGACGGCTGTCAATGTCACCGCTGTCAATGTCAGAACTGTCACTGTCAGTGTCACAGCTCGTGGAGCCGAGTAGTAGCAGGATCAGTATGGGCGTGCTGAACAACTTCTTCCAAGAGACAAGGCGGGAGACGCTTGACTTTTTCTTCGCTTTCGGCGATTTCAACTCCATCGCTGATCTGTAATTAATGTTATTTGTTAGTGTGGATTATTCAATAATGCTTATAAAAAATAGGCATTTAGAATGTGGGTTTGAACTTCAATTATATCTCTAATCTGTTATATTATATCTCTAATCTTCTAATCTGTCTCGCCTAATTTATTATTTTTGGTTTTTGTCTGTGGTTTTTGTTTTTGGGAAACCATAGCTTATTTATTTTTGTTAATACGAATTAAACAACTTAGAAGCTTAAATTAAATAAAATTAATTTTGCAAAATATAAGACGTTTAATGTTTACGTTTGATCGCTATCTCTAATTGTATTTAATAATAATTATTTATTTTTGTCATATTATATCGTCAACAAAACAGCATCGAGTCCAAAGGTTTTAAAAACTGCATTTTGCATAATCGTAAAAACGCAAATCTAGACACTGGATCAAATCACAAAAAATAACGTGAATTTTTAATTAAATAATAAAAATACTTATTTACAAATAATAATATACATATTTTCAAGTTTTGTTTATTAAGAAAACTATACCTATAATTCTATGTTAAATAACAGGTAAATAAAATAAATATCCAACATACCTATATATTTGCTTTAAATTAAAATTATTATAAAAACTACTTACCGAAAGGGAGAAATGAACAGAAAAATTTTAAGGATTTAGCTTTGTCGAATCATTGAGACGAGATTGTAATAGACATAAATTTAAACATAAGTGACAACCATTCAAATAGATAGAGCCGTTTTTCATAATGCCATGAACAAACTCACAAACAGACTCAAAATCGTGAAAAAAAAAATAATTGGCATAGTTCATTAGCAGCCTATAATTATTATTGTATGCTAATGCGTAGATAAATTTTGACGACGTAAATGAAATTAAAAACCGTTATGTGGTATGTAAATAATGAAATGTGATATAGGCTTGTGTAAACAATAGTTCATGCACATACTTATATTATGATTATGACTAGGTTTACCCCGGCTTCGCTCGGATAGACATTGTTTCTGAGAGTTTTTCAAATTTAAATAGTTAGGTATACAAGTGAAGAAAAATCCCACAAAATCCAAAAATAATTTATAACCTCTATTCAAATTTCTAATAGACCTACTTAAATAAAGATTAGATAATTAATATTTAATTTTCTACAGAGAAAATATATCATTGTTTGCTAAACGATTGTTTTAATTCCGTTTCCGATTCCCGGTCTGATAAAAATCAAAAAAGTTTCACCTTGTATACTTCTGTTCTATTACTTAGTCACAGAATACTAAATACTACTTAGTTAAAGAACTATAAAAGTCGTATGAAATCGAAAACATAACTCATCGCACGACGTACTCTTGTAAAAATCATCTCAAAATTGATGATTTTCAATTTTACCGTAATCAATTACCTACCAATTTTCCATACTAAAGCAGGTATGAACTATTTTTAAACTAAATAGTGACGCTAATCTTCACCGTTACGTGGAATATTATCAATTATGACGCGCGCGTCATAATATCGTACCTGTATTTACGCAGTCGATAACTAACGCGTAAGTATTACGTCATTTTTGTCGTGATTCTCAAGTTACGCTTAATTTACTTAGTCGTAACTTGATGTAAATTGTAACTGTATTACGGTTATACAAAATTACTTGACTAACTTCGGACTGCGGGTTTGATTGTGTAATCAAAAGATGATGATATCTGTGGGTTTGTGTAATTTTCGTGCATGTGTCACGCCGTTTAATAAAGAGTCTAGGCTAATAATTAAATCACTGATCACCAGTTGGCTGCGACATTGATACACATGCACAGTTAATATTCATGAAAAATGTTGCAAATTGCAATAATCGGAAAAAATTACGACGTCTTTGGGAGCAACTTCTAAACATATTCTGTTAACCTAATCTATCAGTTCACAAGTATATTAAAAATATCTAGCAATTTTAAAGTGATATTATTCTTATCCGACTACGCCACGAAGACTACTTAGGAATTTTGTGCAAACGCGAATTTAGTTTTAGTATATTTCTTAATTATTGTCCAAATTCAAAAGAACACAAACAAAAATCAAATGGCGCATTTTTTGCGCCAATCGTTTTTTTTTTTTTCAGAGCCCATCGTCCGAAGACTTTAAAGTTTAAACTTGAAGTTTAAATGAAAACAATACTTTTCCCTTAATATAGTTTTTTTTTACTAGATTATCAACGTTAATCAATACAGATTATCACGGTAAGTAAATAAATTGCAAATCACGGCCATCGACCTTGACTTTCGACTCGGAAGAATGATACGGGCATTTCGTTAAAATTTACTGAAAATTGTCAGTCACACTGGATTCGGTCTATTCCCACAATTTTTATTGACTTTATTTATTTACTAGCTGTTGCCCGCAGCTTCGCCTGCGTGGAAATTTTCATGGTACAAACTTTCGTTCCCTATTTTATCCCCGGGGGGGTAAAATTGATCAAAATCCTTTCTTAGCGGGTGCCTACGTCCTAATATCTACCTGCATGTCAAATTTCAGCCCGATCCGTTCAGTGGTTTGGGCTGTGCGCGTTGATAGATCACTATGTTAGTCAGTCAGTCAGTCACCTTTGAGTTTAATAATTATTGTAATTAGATTTATGTATTTACTGTACTTTACTGTGCTGCACATACAATTTAAAAACTAAAACTTATAGCAAGACTAGAGGGTGGCTTTATCACTTAAGAGTGATCGCTTCCAGGCAACCCACTGTGTGATGTAATATGGGCGGAGGCAGGTGAGAAGTACATAAATACATAAGCAAATTTGAAAGGAGGATTAAATCCACGTCTTTAATTCACTAATAACTACGTACATAGTCTGTCCCTATGTCCCTATGTATGCTTAAATCTTTAAAACTACGCCACGGATTTTGATGCGGTTTTTTTAATAGATATGTATAGATATTCTCGAGGAAGGTTTAAATATATAATTTATTAGGTTTCAGACAAAGCGGGCGTATCCGCGGGCGGAAAGCTAGTATAATATAAAGCGGAAAAGTAAGTTTGATCACGAACTACACCCCTCTTTTGCGCAGTTGGTTAAAATATATCCAATATATTATAAGGATAATGATACAAAAAACATTTTCCTAGTAAAAACTCAACGTCGATGTCTATTTATAAGAATTAATGAGAAAATCTAATGATTCAGTAATGTACGCAGAAATAATAGACCTACGTACGTAATATTTTAATTTAGATTAGGATGAAAAACAGGAAGGTTGGTTTAATCATACTAATATTATAAATTCGTGTGTGTGTGTGTTACTCTTTCACGTAAATACTACTGAACCGATTACAATGAAATTTAGCACACATAATTATAGAGAGTAACTTGGATTAACACATAGGATAGGTTTTATCCCGGAAATGCCACGGGAACGGGAACTATGCGGGTTTTTATTTGAAAACGTGGGCGAAGCCGCGGGCGGAAAGCTAGTTATACTAGTTATAATAATCTATACTATTATTAATTCCATTATAAAGCTAAAGAGTTTGTTTGTTTGAACGCGCTAATATCAGGAACTACTGCTCTGATTTGAAAAATTCTTTCGGTGTTAGATAGCCTCTATATCGAGGAAGGCTTATATATAGGCTACTAGCTTTCCGCCTGCGGCTTCGCCCGCGTTTTCAAAGAAAAACCCGCATAGTTCCCGTTCCCGTGGGATTTCCGGGATAAAACCTAGCCTATGTTACTCGTGGATAATGTAGCTTTCGAATGGTGAAAGAATTTTTAAAATCGGTCCAGTAGTTTATGAGCCTATTCATTACAATCAAACAAACAAACAAACAAAGTTTTCCTCTTTATAATATTAGTGTAGATAACAGGAGCGGAGCCACGCAGGTGAAACCGCGAAGAGCAGCTAGTAAATAATAATTGTGTAAAGAAGTAGTTTCAAACTTACTAGTAACGCTTAACGGGCTGTATGGCCTTTGACCTAGGGTCGGCAGTTCAATCCGATCTCATGTCCGGTTTTCAGTAGTTTATTAGTTTCCAATTGTTCATAATATAGTTTTTTACTGGTGAGTATGTCAAACTCAAACTCAAACTCAAACATTTATTTATTCAATTAGACTTCTTCTAGAAGCACTTTTGAAACGTCATTAAGTACATGTTTTTAACATTTACCACCGATTCGGAAAGCAGTATCTACGGAGAAGAATCGGCAAGAAACTCCATAGTTGCTCTTTTTAATCATGTCAGATTTACAATTTTACAAATTACATATGTAATATCATAATAATATGTGATAATAAATATAATATGTATATTATTTTACTAGCTTTCCGCTCGCAAGGAAAATTTCATTCCCTTGGGATTGAGATACACGTCGGTAAATGCTAATACTAGGTATTTCCAGGCACAAATATCAACCGGAAGGAAGTTAGCGCGGAAAGTTTATTTTTTTTAATTATTAATATCTCAAAAAATTGCTCCTAAAATGCTCCATCAGAATCAGTAATTGCTCCACTTCTATAATTATTAGTTTATTTATAATAAATAAAAAAAAAATCCAAATACTGAAAACTTGATTTCCCTATAGAATGAAAAATATTCACTTTTCATAGAAAATTTTTTTGCAAAAAAATTGCTCCCGATTTGCTCTATCAATTACAAAAAAAATTATTTAATTTTGGTAATTTTTACAATAATTAACTGAAAAACTATGTTTGCATAGTAAACTACTGCGCTGTGACGTCATCAATTACTGTCGTTGCGACGCATAAGGGTCATATTTATATGTATCAGCACTGCAGCGATATCTATTAAGACCTTAATGTTTATGTTTTCTTATTTATATTATTTACTAGATTTCCGCCCGCGGCTTCGCCCGCGCAGTCAAAGAAAAGCCCTCATAGTTCCCGTTCCCGTGGGATTTCCGGGATTGCGTCATTTTCTCGAGATAGCCTATGTCCTTTCTCGATCCATCAAAATATCTCCATACCAAATTTCATGAAAATTGGTTCAGTAGTTTAGGCGTGATTGAGTAACAGACAGACAGACAGAGTTACTTTCGCATTTATAATATTAGTATGGATAGTGATTGAGTCAACAATTGAATAACAAGTGTAAGTACTATTTTATTCAATAATAATGAACAATTAATAAATATTTCTACTGTAAATCATCATCAAAGTATTGAATTGGTATTAATAATTGAATTTGAATTTCTGTTTACTATAAGAAAAATTGATATGCACTTTTTATTTCAGGGTGTGAAGGGATTCAGTCAAGGAGTTTTAAATTATTGAAGAGTGGTAATTATTTAGAAGTAGGGTTCGCGAAAAAAATTGAGCCCTACTTTTATATAATCACCTGAAAATTTTTCACTAGAGTATAATTAATAATTCTTTATAATTATATAAAGAATTATTTTTGACAATAGGTTTTACATAAAAATTTTACTTATTACATAAATTAATTATTGAGTTTCATCTAGCAAAAGTTGAAAGAAACAGATATTATTATGTATTTCAAATCATTCTTATCATAGGTATGTTTATAAACATTTCCCTACCCATCCCTAAACTCGCATATTACGTTTATTCGTATTATTAAAACTTCAAGTAATTTTTAATTAATTTGTGTTTCAGTCGCTTGTTTCATCTTTCGGTGTCAAGTTGCTATCGTTTGCGGGAACTATGCGGGTTTTCCTTTGAAAACGCGGGCGAAGCGGCGGGCAGAAATCTAGTAAATAATATAAATAAGAAAACATAAACATTAAGGTCTACAGATATCGCTGCAGTGCTGATACATGTAAATATGGCCCTTATGCGTCGCAACAGCAATAATTGATGACGTCACAGCGCAGTAGTTTACTATGTAAACATAGTTTTTCAGTCAACTATTGTAAAAATTATCAAAATTAAATATTTTTTTTTGTAATTGATAGAGCAAATCGGGAGCAATTTTTTTGCAAAAAAATTTTTTATGAAAAGTGAATATTTTTCATTCTATAGGTAAATCAAGTTTTCAGTATTTGGATTTTTTTTTAAATTAATTATAAATAAACTAATAATTATAGAAGTGGAGCAATTACTGATTCTGATGGAGCATTTAAGGAGCAATTTTTTGAGATATTAATAATTAAAAAAAAATAAACTTTCCGCGCTAACTTCCTTCCGGTCAAATATCATATTATAAAATTGCTCCGCTGTGGCGTGAAAGACTAATGCGCTGATTACACCTAACGAGTACAGTGGCGAGTCAGTAAATACGCTCTCGGCCGAGACAGTTGCCGAACCGAGTGGGTGTTTACACGTATTTCACTAGTGGCGAGTCAGTTCAGTTTTGATCACGACGCGGACGTCTGCAATGGAACGAAAAAAAAAGAATTTAAACGGGTTTTAAATCGGCTGTTACCAGATATTATTAACGAATTGTGGGATTTATTAGAAATAATAAATAAAAATAATAATTCTTTGAAAAAATACAATGACGAAACGAACGAGTGGCGAGTGGCCGAGTGACGCGACGAGTGCGTGTTTATACCTGCCGAGCGGGATAGCGAGTGGGTACTCGGCCGAGTAAACAAATTGGGATTCTAGTGACTGTCTCGCCGCTCTTCTCGGCCGAGTACTCGGCCAAACACTCGTTGAAGTGTTTATACCAACCGAGCACTCGGCCGAGGACACTGACTCGCCACTGTACTCGTTAGGTGTAATCGCCGCAATACATACATACTTTCTCACAAATTTACAAATGATCAGCTTCTTTTTCACATAATGAATACTGGGTTATTTTAAATTATTCTTCAATTTTACAGTCATATTTACTACTACTTACCCCTACCCAGCGTTTTTACCCGTATACCGTATGGCTCCACTCTTATTGATCTTAGCGTGATAGTATAGCATATATCCTCACTCAATAATTGGGCTATCTAACACTGAAAGAACTTTTGAAATCGGACGCATAGTTCCTGAGATAAGCATGTTAAAACAAACAAACTCTACTACTTCATATTGAGTATAGATTAAGACATAGGTACTAATTAACTATGTATGTACCTAATATTGACCCTTAAAAGTACATTCCTTATATGAAGGTAATAAATTAAAAAGTGATTATCATAACTTTAATACTTAGACATATATTGCAATAATGAGTTGAGTTATTATATGAATATACTAGCCGCTCCGCGCGGTTTCACCCCCGTGGCTCCTCTCCTGTTGGTCGTAGCGTGATGGTATATAGCCTATAGCCTTCCTCGATAAATGAGCTATCTTACACCGAAAGAATTTTTCAAATCGGACCAGTAGTTCCCGAGATTAGCGCGTTCAAACAAACAAACAAACAAACTCTTCAGCTTTATAATATTAGTATAGATGTACTTCAATTTATCACGAATAGATCTGCCAGCAGCTCAGGCCAAATAATGTGATGTTAATGACTTATATTAAAATTGTTGATTAGCTGTACTAGTATAGTATTATATTATCTGTGGCATGTATGTAACATCAATGGAATTTCATCTGCCTATTACAGTTCATAGAGATACAGCCTGACGACAGATGGTCGGGGAAACAGACAGACAGACGAACAGCAAAGTCTCAGTAACAGGGGTTCATTTTACTCTTTGGTATGAATTATTATTTTATATTAATTATTTTTAAGCTATTGCATAGCTTCTATAGCGGGCCTTGAGCGCGGGGACCGAATCCAGAAATTCCGTAACGAAAAATCCTCACGCTCCCCACTCCGACGGGCACGGAGGTGTGGCTTGAAGGCATAACATGCAATACCTAAGTGCGAGTGCCACACGTCTTTTTTTATTTAACACTTTATTACACAATATATTATTTTCATAAAATTTTAAAGTAAATACTAAATCTCATAGTTACAGCTTTAATATGTGAAACGGGACGGCCTTATCACTTCAGAGTGATCTCTACCAGGCGACCTCTTAGGCAAAGGACAAGTGTTTGCTGTATAAAGGGAGGCATCAAAATCGTCTTAGGCTGACTATTCTGCGTAGATAGTACCTCAAAGTACATTACTGACCTATAAAACTGAGTTTAACTTAACCCTTACCTAATTAACAATGAATGAAATAACAAAACAAAAGATTGGGCAATCCATTTACAATTTGTCTATTAGACGGAGTAATGCAATGTTTTAATTAATTAGGTATGAACTGACAGTTTTTAAAGTCAAACTTCTTTAGACGCGTTGAGAGTAAAATTTCAAGGTCGCGTCATGGTAATACCGTCACGTGACACGTCATGGGGTAAGGCGATGATTTTGATATCTTTGAATCTTGCCAATGAATTTCACTTCTGACACGTATGCTCAGCACGTCGTAGATAAAAAATATTCTGTCTATTATTAATGGGATAGTTGAAGGTTGATCTTTCCTTTTTTTTCTTCTTCCTTTGCACTCAATGTTTATCACTTTAATCAGGAGTCAGGTCTTAGAAGAAATTTTAAATTATTCATTACTAGCGGTCCGCCCCGGCTTCGCACGTGGTACATATTTCGCAATAAAAGCCTATGTTCTTTCTCAGGGTCTAAAGATTATCTGTGCCAAATTTCATTAAAATCGGTCCAGTAGTTTATGCGTGAAAGCCATATAATATACAAAACCTTTTCTCTTTATACATAACTAGCTGCTCCGCGCGGTTTCACCCCCGTGGCTCCACCCCTGTTGGTCGTAGCGTGATGATATATAGCCTATAACCTTCCTCGATAAATGGGCTATCTAACACCGAAAGAATTTTTCAAATCGGACCAGTAGTTCCCGAGATTAGCGCGTTCAAACAAACAAACAAAAAAACAAACTCTTCAGCTTTATAATATTAGTATAGATATTAGTATAGAATATAGATTATAAATTAATTTAATGTACGTTTTTTTAATTCTTAACTACACCTTTTTAATAAATTTGTAATGGGAAACATTATAAGAATGATGGCATATAACATATCCTTGGTAAATGAAAGTAACCGTCAGCCTTGTGCTATAAGTAGTTGCCATTTTAATTAAATTGCATTTTTCGAAATATTTTTGGACTTAATTTGATTTTAAAAAAGCTTTTGTGGTTGATATTTGCAAGTAGGCACTTGATTGAATGTTATTTATTTATTTATGACACTTCATTGTACATTTATCAGGAAATTAAAATAAATGAATACATAAAAATTTTAACATAAAAAGTGTACAATAGGCGGCCTTATTGCTTAAAAGCAATCTCCATCAGGCATCCAGGAAAGACATTGTTAAAAAGCGAGGGCGCATCAAAATGAATGTTTTAATTTGTAAAAAAAAATTGCACGCCATTACTTACCTATACGTGAGAAAAAATATTGTACACAGTACAATTACACCCTTAAATGACCATAGTTATACGAGCAAATAAATATATTTTATGTATTTGAAATTTTCGCATAACCTTTTATAATTTTTCTTTTATTTTTATTCTAAGGAAAAAAACTGAATTGAAATTAAACAAATATTTGTAAATAATAAAACGTGATTTTATAATTATGATTTGTTATTTAATCATATTTCAAAATGGTGGCAACTTATTTTCAAGTTCATATAAAAATACATATCACAACAAGAATAAAACAAGAAGTATTTTTAAATATAAGTAATACATATAACAATATTGTGATGCAAAAGGGTCATTTAAAGAAAAAAAACAGTTTATTTGTACGGAAATACGGAACCATGTGTCGCGAGTTCGACTCGCGCTTATTTTTTTTTTAATATTACTTTTAATGAATAACCCGGGAAAGCCGGGGCAAGTGGCTAGTATATAAAAATCCAGTCAAAACATGCAAGAATAAGGTCAGTAGACTCACGGATTTGTTTACACTGGCTTATCAAAATTAATTACCGCTAAGTTTTTATATTATCTATACTACTTTCAACTTTTGGCCCCGGATCGCGATTCATGTTATATAATTTATTTTGTGCCATTTCTAATCTTTCACAAACACTTATTGGTTACTAGCTGTGCCCCGCGGCTTTATCCGCAGTGCTCCGCTCCTGTTGGTCTGTGATTCAATATATTAGCCTATAGCCGTCCTATAGTCTTCCTCGATAAATGGGCAATCTAACACCGAAATAATTTTTCAAATCGGACCCGTAGTTCCTGGGATTAGCGCGTTCAAACAAACTCTTCAGCTTTATAATATGTATTAGTATAGATAGGCTACATTGTATTGTTTTCCCGGGTAAAGCCAAGCGAAGCCAGGGCAACCAGCTAGTAATAAACAGAGATTCACAGGAGGGTTGTCACTCGACACATGAATGCGTGCGTGTTTTTGACATAATTAAATTATGGCCGGACAAATTTTATAATTATCCTACTTATTTGTGTGGACCGGTGGTTGTTTAAAGAGGATGCAGGTTCGAATCTTGAATAAAAAGCTTAGATTTGATTTTTTTTTTCTTTTCTATTAAATATCTGCATTAGACACAACCTAATTAGTTATTTAATGTACGATTGTTTTTTTCATAAGTATTTTTATTGTATTAAATAAAAACTTACTTTTCGTTTACTCGAATATTACTTAAGCTTTTTAGTTTTTGTTCCGAGTACACCCCGACGGAAGCGGAGCGTGAGACCTTTTTTATAAAGAAAAATTAATCATATTTTTTGATATTAATAAAAATGAAAATGGGTGATACATTCTTAAAAAACTATCGAGTTGTTTTAAATGTCCGGTTTAAATTAGAATAGAAATTAAACGAACATCTTCACATAGGTATACGTTTGCTTTTCTAAAATTACTATTTAACAACAATTGTTTATTACTAGCTTCCGCCCACGACTTTGTACGTGAATCCCCGTTTTTCCCCGTTCCCGCAAGAATTTCGGGAAATCCTTTCTTAGCGGATGCCTACGTCCTAACATCTGCATGCCAAATTTCAGCCCGATACGTCCAGTGGTTTGGGCTGTGCGTTGATAGATCGCTATATCAGTCACCACAGTCCTCAGAGGAATAAACCTATAGAGTTCTTATATTGAGACAGAACAAAATACATATTTTCTAATCTACTTACTCTTAGTCAATAACAGCATAAGTCAGATTGAGATAGCGATAGAGTATCTGCACTGTCTTCAAACGTAGCGCGCCGGCAGTCAGTTTGTTTTCCAACCAGCTGGTGGGCTCAGTGCGTCAAGTGTTTTTAACGAAATATTTAGAAAATATAAAGTGTATAGTGTTTCTTTTTATTTGTCAGTGTGCTAAAATGACTATTGTATGTTTAGCTACCGGCTATTACTAGTCGAATGGGAGTTTTGGATGAAAACAATGAAAAAATATCTTTCCATCGGTAAGTGATTTTCAGCAAATTGATAAATATTTATGTTCTAACCCTATTTGAAGGTTTTATCAAGCGCTTTTTTATAAGTTTATGTTGTAACTGTAACATTTACCCACTTTATGGGGTTGTGGAATACAAAATAATTAAATAATTTTTAAAAAATGTCACAATATTATCAAGTTTGGCATTTTGTTTACCACCGTAGTGTTGTAACACATCTAGCGTATATTATCGATTTATGACAAAAAATCTATTTCATATTAACGTTGATTTATTTATTTTGTTTCTTATATCAGATTTATATGTAGTTGTTGTAGCAAATAATTGATGTAAATTTTCTATAGCAGGAAAATAAAAAATACCACGTGATTGTTTTATTTGACTTATCTGTTTAGTTTGTTGTTTCTCTTTTAGATTATTAATAAATTCATTTTGTTTTAGATTTCCAGAGCTAAATAAAAAATGGGTATAAAACATGAGACGTGTAGATTGGACGCCGTCGAAATTTGCTAGATTGTGTTCACTGCATTTCGAGCCTGCGTGTTATCAAGATGGATACTCTAGAAGAATTGTGCAATCTTACGCTTACGTTTTTTTTTTGTTCCTTTAGATAATAAATACATTTGTGTGTGAGTGAATTTTTATTTGGAAATTTTTTTACACATTTACTTTAAATGTGTAACTATGTGAAAATTAAACGGTTGATTAAATGACAGTTCTCATAGATGGGAAACTACTATTGAAATACATACTTAATATACATGCGTTTTCAAAGAAAAACCCGCATAGTTCCCATTCCTGTGGGATTTACGGGATCAAAAGTAATTTTTCCAAATTTCATTGTAATCGGTTTAGTAGTATTCGCGTGAAAGAGTAACAAACATCCATCCTCACAAACTTTCGCTTTATTAGTAGGATGTAAGGAAAATGTTTTCTTTAAGACTGTCCTTTTATGAACTTGTTAAAATTCATGCTGACTGTGCCTTTCTCCTCACTCCTTTAACTTTATTGATCTTTATTTTAAATTATGTAGTTATATTTCAAGTTTTAAAATTTATTTTAAAATATACTAGCTTTCCGCCCGCGTTTTTAAAGAAAATCCCGCACAGTTCCCGTTCACGTGGGATTCCCGGTATAAAACCTATCCTATGTGTGTATGTACAAAATTTCATTGTAATCGGTTCAGCAGTGAAAGAGAAAGTGATCCATTCTCGCATAATTTCGCATTTATTATATTCGTAGGATTAAACAAATAATGTATTCAACTGAAATTTATGATTAATTTTGTTTTTATTATTCTTTATTATTTCACGAAACCGTAAATGCAAAATGCATTCACGATTTTATCGATTGAAGCACATCCCATCACTATCACCTTCTATCTATCTAAATACGTACCTATAGTAAAAATGGTGCCATGACTATGTTGAAACGTAGCTTGTAGTCTATAGCTATCTCATTCTTTCTTACGACGTTTTCTTTAGATAGAGAGAAACAAATATATGTAAATTGTATACGCTCGATACAAGTACTCTATAGGTTTATTGCTCTGAGCCACAGTCAGTCACATTTGAGTTTTATATTGTTTATTATTTAAAATAAGTTTATTATGAAAAAATTAAAATCTATTTCTTTATTAATTATTTAGAGGGTTTAACCTGTACAGATTATACCACCTTCATGACAGCAATAACAACTTACATAGATAACAACAGTATTTTGAAATTAACCAAAACATTTAAAACTATTCCTGTATTGATTATTTATTTCATTAAATGTACCTTCTTTGAAGACTCATAGTACGAAATAGAGTACAAAGTACAAATTATAATTAGGGATACTTAGCTAAATTTAAAATTTACACAATTACTTTAGACTTATTAATTATTATGTACACATATTAAATAATTACTTCTATTGTAAATGCCAGTAAATGCGAAAGTCTGTCTATAACGCCACAGACTAAATACTAATACTAGCGGTCCGCCCCGGCTTCGCCCGTGGTACATATGAAAAATAGATGTTGGCCGATTCTCAGACTTACCCGATATGCACAGAAAATTTCATGAGAATCGGTCCACCCGTTTCGGAGGAGTATGCAGACTAACATTGTGACACGAGAATTTTATATACTTATAAGATTAAAAAACTAGAGATTTTTTGTTTGAACGCGCTAACTCGAAACGACTGGCCCGATTTGAAAAATCATTTCGGTGTTAGATAGCCCATTTTAGGCCAGTGGAAATTAACATTTAATTCTCAAAGCATGATGTAGTGCTGCATTTTTGGTATGTTGTTTGGATCAGTTAGGGTGATGACTGATGTAAATCCCAATTTGCAACTTCGAAAAAGTTGTGCTCGCTGCGCACCGCGTGATAATCTGCGAAAATTTTCGACTTTTTTTCACTTTTTTTAAAGCGAGTAGGTACCTATAGGCTAAATATAATTATTAATTATCATCACGCTAAGTCCTAAGTAGGGCATGCAGAACCGAGTCCGGTTCCAAGTTTCTGAAACCCGGTTCCAAATCGAGCTCAGAACCGGGTAGAACCGGGTTACCCGGTTCTTTTATAATACCTCGGAAAAAATACAAAATTATACAAAAGTAACTGTAAAAGTACCTGATGGGCCTTTTATTTTACGCGGCTTATGTCTTATTTTATTAAATTAATAAATAAACAAAATTTCAATACTTCTCTTTATTTATCAGTCTTACAAAAGTACCTTGTTATCATAATATCACATATAAACTTAAACCTTATTCATTAACTGCAAACTGTAAAGCAAAAAACCGGCCAAGTGCGATTCAGACTCGCGCTTCGAGGGCTCCGAACAAACGTATTTTTTATAATGTTGTAACTTTAAAATTTATGTTTCTAGCAATTTTTCCTTTATCTGTGTTATAAGACGTTACTTTTACCAAATTTAAAGGCTCTGTGTTCATGTGAAGTACCCTGTAGGTTTTGAGTCCCATGCGAATGTCGAAATTTGTGAAAATTTTCAGCATTTACGGCTGTATCTTTTGATGCGTTGGCTTGTGAGTTTGACTTTTTCACAGCATCAAGGGACCGAAGACGTATTCGATATAAATTTCAGCTTGATACCAAAAACAAAAACATGACTGGATCATTATATGAAACAGTAAAATCAACAGCTTTTTAAATTCACGACAAATCTAATACAAATATTTCAGTAGCCTAATTTGTCATTTTCGAAGCCTAATTTTTTTTTTGGTAATACACCCGTAGGAAACTTATAGCATCTAAGGTTAGACAACCAATCAGAGCCACGCTTGAGGCGTGGCACGAAAATTCGCGATGCACGTAAGTCTGACGTTGCCAGATAGAATAAATTTGTTAAAATAATGCAGCAAAATATAAATAATACTTTATATTTTAATATTTTGGTCGGAACCGGGAGAACCGGGTTTCATACTATTCAGACCCGGTTCTCAATATCATCAAAAAACCCGGGTTTACCCGGGTTTTTCGGAACCGGGTAAACCCGGGTGCATGCCCTAGTCCTAAGATATAAGACCAACAGGAGCGGAGTAATGCGTTATGCGATTAATAATATAAATGTGAAAGTTTGCGAATGTCTCTTTTGATTGTCATGTCTGAAATGAGACGGAAATGAGTAACCGATTTTGATTGTGTTTTTTTAAGCTAGACTTTGGTCTAATTTTTGTATTGTTCCAATGCTGTTGTCTTATTTTATTTATTTTTTGTGGGTTCAAATAAAAGTTTATATTTTTGTCTCTATCTGATTGCAGAATTTATTAAAATAATATCTACCTTCTTTTAGGTAAAGTCAGATAAATGGCAATAACTAAATTCGCTTCACTGAACTTTGATGTAGGTTTTTTAATTATTATGTTATTATACTTAGGTACCTAATTCAAATAAACATAGATAGTCTAATAACTTTAAGATAAGTCAAGTTGGCTTTTACTAGAAATCATTATTATTAAAAATGGTTCAGTAACTTCCGAGGTTAATCCATACTAATATTATAAATGCTAAAGTAACTCTGTCTGTCTGTCTGTTACTCAATCACGCCTTAACTACTAAACCAATTTGCATGAAATTTGGTATAGAGATATTTTGATACCCGAGAAAGGACATAGGATAGGTTTTATCCCGGAAATCCTACGGGAACGGGATTTTCTTTGAAAACGCGGTCGAAGCCGCGGGCGGAAAGCTAGTGTCCTATAAACAAATAAAAAATGTATATAATTTATTGTAACTATTGTATATTGTATTTGTAGTATTATTTTATTGTATTTTTATTTTATTCGCGAAAAGAATTTCAAATTTGATAATTTCAAAGTTAAACACTCAAAGAACCAACGCACTTAAGTTATTGTAATATATTCATTACATTGAATAAACAATAAATTTATTAATTAATAATTATAAAATTTACCTACAATACAAAATTTGTATTTATTACGAAAATCAGTGTAGCGCCAACTATCGCGAGACTTACATAGGTATCCCAGATATGCAAAAAGCCGGTAAAAAGAATTACCTGTCCAGAATTCAGCTTACACAATCACAATCACTGAAACTATCACTTATTCCACAGCACAATTAGCATAAAAACAACACTTTATATGTTTTACCAATACGAACTTAACTTTCAAAATTTCGTATATAGTTTCCGCGGGAGCAGCGCGGACGAGCGACACAACCTCCCCGTACGACGCTCATACGTGCACTGAATAAAAAAAATGCCTCGTCGCTGCCAACGTGTCCATACTTCATATCGTATGATCGTACGATTCAGAACGTTTATAAAAAGAAAATGTAGTGGCCAGTTACTTTCACGCAAAAAAAAACGCGGCTATGCGGTGCAAAGAGTATGTATAAGATATTATATTGTAATATAATCTGTGGCGGGTTTTAATCTGCATGTTGCATCACATTTACGGAATTTATCGGCTGATTCTGAATGATAATGCGTTATAATTATCTAGAACACTAAATGGCAATATTTATACAGTGTATTTTTCTATGATAATTGGATTAGTTACGTAATATTTTTATATGCGTTTTTAAATTGGAACATAAAATGCGTAAACGGTAATTTTGCTGCGTTTTGGATAGTTTCAATCGGGGAAGGTAAGCAAGTATTGAAGTTGACTCGTCACGTGCTGTACCTATAATAAAGAAATGCATGCACATTGGATGCACATGCACTATGTTATGTTAAAATATTTATGTTAGTTGTATGCGAAGGATTAAGAAAGGTCATTTCTTATTACCGTATTAGGATAATTAATTATGCGGCGTTTATACAAATAGGTATTCCGTATTGTTCAGTAGGTTCTTCATAATTTAAGCCATAATTGTAAATTGATAGGTACTTATTTTCTATTTAATTTACTTTAAACTATTGTGATATTCCTAGAAACTACGGACATCTGATGTCCGACATCAACAACCATATTCTACCCATAACCCAACTATATAGCTATTATCTCAGCTTACATAGCAGACTACATAGCAGACTATACATAGCTTTTATCTCAGACTTTGAGCGACCGAATGTAAAAATTCCGTAACGAAAAAACCTAACAACCCCCACTCCAACCGGCACAGCGGTGAGATGCTATGCAAATTGCAATAAGCTTTACCGCGGCAGTCCTCAACTCTCAAGTGCCACACGTATTTTTTTTTATTTGTAGCACTGCCTGTATTTATAATTTCTAGTTACCTATAGATAAAATTTCGCTTATCATTTAAGAACTCAGTTGAACCGAATGTCGGCACGTTTTTGTCCCTAAAAATAAAATTAAAATAATTTATACAAAACGAAATAAAGAAGCAAGCGCATTGATGCGTAATATCTTTGAATGCAGTCGATTCCTCTTGACTGCTTGTCCTTTTTGCCTCTCTGTTGTCTTTGCCCGCCGCGCGCCGTTCTTTGGGTTCCGTAGTAAAATAAAAAACACCGCACGAAATTATGTTTATGAATATTATTATGTTATACGTTCAAATTAATATCACGCTGATTAGCTATAGTGTTCGCATATTGTAATAAAAAATTAAACTGTTAAATGACTTCGCTTCAAAAATATCTTCGAACGAAGCTCTCAGTTGACATCATTTATTTGTATTTATCCATACTAATATTATAAATGCGAAAGTAACTCTGTCTGTCTGTCCGTCTGTTACTCAATCACGCCTTAACTACTGAACCAATTTGCATGAAATTTGGTATAGAGATATTTTGATACCCGAGAAAGGACATAGGATAGGTTTTATCCCGGAAATCCCACGGGAACGGGAACTATGCTTTGACTGCGCGGGTGATGCCGCGGGTGGAAAGCTAGTTTCCAATAAATCTACATACTAATTTAGGTCATTCTTATTGCCTTTAAACGAAAACACAAAAAAAAAAAACTGTTGGGAACTTAAAAGTTTAAACGTTAGAAATGGCTATCAATCATTTCCACAGGCTTCAAAAATTATAATTTGGTCTTTTAACTTACCATATTAACATAGTAGTAAAACTCATATTATTAGAATTAAATCATTTAACATAATTAAGTACATATAATATCTAAATCTCACCTTCTAGTTCATCCTATACCTACGGAACCCAGCACTTAACTTGAGCTCGTACTTAACTATCCTTCATTGTGCTTATTACGTATTGACACCTTTTCTCACGAGGGTCTATTGTGGCCACCTGATTAGGGATCTTCTTTTTTTTGACGGGAAATAAATTTCGTTTAGAAATTTAACACAATTATTTTATTGTTACACAGATGTTTCATTATTATGAAAGTCCTGTGTTTGTTAATGGTGAAAATGCATTAAAATAATAACGATAATAATACTTAAATTAAAAATTTTCATTGTCACAACTTTTATCGATGTAATAAAAAACAACTAAACGGTTTAAACTTAAATTTTTCAATTGTTCAAATTAGTATTTAATAGGTGCTAACTGTTAACCTTTTTAAGTTGCATTAAATTTATGAAAAAGCAAGGAATGTTATTATCATAGTAAAAAAAACTTAGTGGGTGAATAGTAATTCACTTTATTAAAACTAAATTTAATCTTTACATTTTAATGAAAATTAAGTGTAGTTATAATGTCCTGCACCTCTAAACGACTAAACCAATTTTGATATAACTTCGCATAGGTCATAAATAGATATTGATACCTTTATTATAATACCACAGATATATACTGATATTATAAAGCTGAAGAGTTTGTTTGTTTGAACGCGCTAATCTCGGGAATTACTGGTCCAATTTGAAAAATTATTTCGGTGTTAGATAGCTTATTTATCGAGGAAGGCTATAGGCTATATAATATCATCACGCTACGACCAACAGGAGCCACGGGAGCCACGGGGGTGAAACCGCGCGGAGCAGCTAGTAATACGACTATACGTAGAACCGCGGGAAACAACTAGTTTTATTGCATTCAAGTTTGCCCGCGCATTGTACCGTTAAAGTTATCTAAAATCTGGGCTCTTGTTTGTAACCTAATGGGCTAGATTTGTCCTAAGCCCTAAGTAATATAACTGTGCCCCGCGGTTTTACCCGCATTGCTCCGCTCCTATTGGTCTTAGCGTGATGATAGCGCATCGCTAAATTGGTTATCGAACACTGAAAGAATTTTTCAATTTATATGTTTTTTTTTGTATATAAGTAGGTATATTTGTCTTATTTCAAAAAGCAACCATTATTTTCTTCATATTTTTTTTAAATTTGAAGTTTGAAGAAATAAGTTGGCGCCAAAAATGTAAAACTTTTTTTTATTCGCTTGAGTATTTGTGAATGACATTTGGCACAAAATTAAATGGCAAATTTTAACAAAAAAAGCTTACCACTGCACTAGAAAAAACATAAAAGTGCCGCCAATACAAATAACTGCCTACCTTTAAAATAAAATAATAAATGGTCGAAAAAAAAACAACAGACCGCACGCAGGTATTTTTTTTAATTATTTGTCCTCTTGCGCATTCCCGCCTAAACAAATACTTGAGATTTACTAGAAATCCATCCTTTGTTGATCATTTATCTACTGTTGAAGTGTTCCTTTATTCTGGCATCACCTAGAAATTGAAGAACCGATTTTGGTGATGTTTTTTTACATGTAATTAAATTTTATTATTTTCACCTGTATGTTTGTAATGTAACCGACTCCTTTACACTCGATTTTGACCCACTTTAAACGCACACATTCAACTCAAACTTTGTACTCTTATCAAATATCGATGACAATACAATAATAGTATTGCACGCCTCATAAGCGAAGCGTTGAGGTGGGTACTACTGTCACTTCGCGCAAAACATCTGATTTTTCAAACTTAAAATGTCTTTATGTATCATACATTGCACTTGTAAGATAATACATACACACACATATTAAGAAAAAACACTATTTTTAACGTTCATGATATTTTTGATGTCATTTTTGTTATTTAAACTAGTTAAAAAACAGTTTAAAAAAGTTCTGTCTTGGACGTCCGTGTGTCTGTATGTGCGGATCCTTTTTAGGGTTCCGTAGCCAAAATGGCAAAAACGGAACCCTTATAGTTTCGTCATGTCCGTCTGTCCGTCTGTCCGTCTGTCCGTCTGTCACAGCCGATTTACTCGGAAACTATAAGTACTACAGTGATGAAATTTGATGGGAATATGTGTTGTATGAACCGCTACAAAAATATGACACTAAATAGTAAAAAAAAGAATTGGGGGTGGGGCCCCCCATACATGTAACTGAGGGATGAAATTTTTTTTTTCGATGTACATACCCGTGTGGGGTATCAATGGAAAGGTCTTTTAAAATGATATAAAGTTTTCTAAAAAACATTTTTCTTAAAGTGAACGGTTTTTGAGATATCAGCTCTCAAAGTCGTAAAAAGTATGTCCCCCCCCCTCTATTTTTATAACTACGGGGTATAAAATTCTAAAAAAAATAGAGGTGATGCATGCTAATTAACTCTTTCAACGATTTTTGGTTTGATCAAAGTATCTCTTATAGTTTTTGAGATAGGTTGATTTAACTGTAATTTATTATATTTGCTGCTACGGAACCCTTTGTGCGCGAGCCCGACTCGCACTTGGCCGGTTTTATTCTTGTTAACACGATAGCGACCGAAATACTTTACTAATCGAGTCTTTTTTTTTCTCTTACGCTTGAGTATGCTCAGGAATAGAACCCTTTCATTTTTCAGGGTCTGATTCGATGTGGTTTAATTGTTATTAAATAAACAAAAATAATAATTAATAAATATTTATTAAAAAAAAATTATGAGGCGTGCACTTTTGGATTTTCCAAATTATTTTTTAGTTTCTAAAACTATATTATTATTTACTAGCTGCGCTCTGCGGTTTCACCCGCATGATAATATATAGCTTTCCTCCATAAATGGGCTATCTAACACCGAAAGAATTTTTCAAATCTGACCAGTAGTTCCTGAGATTAGCGCGTTCAAACAAACAAACTCTTCAGCTTTATAATATTAGTATAGATGTAATTCGTTTCCAGGAAGTGTGAGGTACCAGACAATTGGCACGCAAATATTTTAATCATCTCGTTGACATGTCTGTCTGCGTATTGATAATCAATATTCATTGAGATATCGTCTCAGTGAATGGAATATTACGGGTTGTTAATATCTAAATTGTATACATATAATAAAAATTATTATGGAAACAAAAAAAACCTTCTTTTATTGTTTACTAGCTTTCCGCCCGCGGCTTCGCCCGCTTTGTCTAAAACCTAATAAATTATATAAAACAACCTTCCTCGAGAACAAGTCGAGAACCACTCTATCTATTGAAAAAACCGTGTACTACTACGCGTTGCGTAGTTTTAAAGATTCAAGCATGCATAGGGACTAACTAAAGGGACGGAGAAAGCGACTTTATTGCACGCCTCATAAGCGAAGCGTTGAGGTGGGTACTACTGTCACTTCGCGCAAAACATCTGATTTTTCAAACTTTAAATGTCTTTATGTATCATACATTGCACTTGTAAGATAATACATACACACACATATTAAGAAAAAACACTATTTTTAACGTTCATGATATTTTTGATGTCATTTTTGTTATTTAAACTAGTTAAAAAACAGTTTAAAAAAGTTCTGTCTTGGACGTCCGTGTGTCTGTATGTGCGGATCCTTTTTCTTGTTAACACGATAGCGACCGAAATACTTAATACTAATCGAGTCTTTTTTTTTCTCTTACGCTTGAGTATGCTCAGGAATAGAACCCTTTCATTTTTCAGGATTCGATGTGGTTTAATTGTTATTAAATAAACAAAAATAATAATTAATAAATATTTATTAAAAAAAAATTATGAGGCGTGCACTTTTGGATTTTCCAAATTATTTTATACTATGTAGTGATTTAAGTTTTTCCTGTCAACACTACAATTCTGACGTTAACATAAACGTAAAACAAACAGTCAAAAATCCTTTCATATGATAATACATATATAAATCTTTCCTCAATAAATGGGCTATCTAACACTGAAAGAAATATTAAAATCGATCCAGTAGATCCTGAGATTTGCGCGTTCAAACAAATATTTTTTTCAAAATTAGTATTAGATTTAGCCTTGTTTTTATTTGCATATGATATCAAGCAACAGTTTATCATTAAATAACTAATTAGCGATTATTCATTATTATTTATTAGTAACAAACAGCTTTTTGTTAGAACAAGAAATACTGTACTTTAGGATAGGTTTTATCATACAACTGGCAATGTAAACCGTAGTTTAACCTTGGTTTACCGAGAAAGCTATTTTTATGGATTAAGTGGATTACTATTTTTAATTAGTGACCTTAAAGTTGTTTGAAATATTAGTGAAAATCTATCCCATCCTATCTTATTTATCTACTAATATTATAAATGCGAAAGTTTGTGAGGACTGAGAATGGATGTATTTATTTATTTATTTATTTATACTCTTTATTGTGCTGCCAAAACACATAGAATACAAACAAAACTTATTCTAAGAGAAAAACAGCACAGAAGGCGGCCTTATCACTTAAGAGTGATCTCTTCCAGGCAACCAACTGATAGAAGGATAAATAATAAACTAGAAATAGATGTATGTGTATGACGCAATACAGTAGGTATTTGCGTCATACACATACATCCATCCGAACCGATTACAATGAAATTTAGCACACATGCAGAGCGTAACTTGGATTAACACATAGGATAGGTTTTATCCCGGAAATTCCACGGGAACGGGAACGCCTGCGGACGAACACGCGTGCAAAATAAAGTATTTCTATATAGCTCATGTGTTATTCTGATTTATAATTTATATTGCCGTTAAGTTTCATTCAAATCCATCCAGTCGTTTTTACGTGAAAGAGAGAATCATCCATACATGAATACATAAGTAAGATTGTCTCCTTTAAAATACGAATCAATTCTATTTTAATCCATTTTATTTCTTCACAAAATCACTTTAAATTAATTAGTAATTACAGAACAATATCGTAAGTGAAAATAAAGATACTTACTGCATTAAAAATGATACGATTTGCAAAATGGTGTAACCGTACCTAAATGTAGCTGTGTTGATAACAGAACAACGATTACCTATATTATTTACTTTATAGTTAGCAATGATAATTTCCAAGAAAAAAACTTAATGTATACAAAATTTTATTTTAAATTAATGAATATAGAGTCTGTTTGTAATGTCCATGCAAAATTATGACATAGTTAAACGCCGCGGCTTCGCCCATCCCATAGTAAGTACATAGGTATATTATGTACTAGCGGTCCGCCCCGGCTTCGCCCGTGGTACATATTTACGTTTTCTCTACATAAGAACCATCCTCGTACTTCAAGGAAAATAATAAAAAAAGAATTATCGAAATCGGTTCAGCCGTTCTCGAGTTACGCGCTTACCAACACATTTTGCGATTCATTTTTATATATAAAGACTAGCGGTCCGCCCCGGCTTCGCCCGTGGTACATGTTTACGTTTTCTCTACATAAGAACCATCCTCGTACTTCAAGGAATATAATAAAAAAAGAATTATCGAAATCGGTTCAGCCGTTCTCGAGTAATGCGCTTACCAACACATTTTGCGATTCATTTTTATATATAAAAAGATTATAGCCTAAAGAACTTAGGGATAAGTTACATATCCAACGGTGAAAGAATTTTCATGATCGGAACAGTGCTTCCAAAGATAGACATAGACATACATTTAAGCTCATTTAAGATTACCTTCCCTTTACAAGCATAAATACACACATACATAGAAAATTTTGCAACATATGTCATGTTTTTTGTAGTTTTTTTTTTTAATTTTATAAGAAGAAATTTGTTTCAAACATCTTTCAAATAGTTCGTTAAAAAACTGAGTTTCAGAAACAATGAAATTACATCAAAATAATAATAATATTCTGGATGCATTTATTTTGATTTAATGTCAACGGAGTCACTCACAAAACGTTTCTAAGTCATGAACTTTGGCGAAAAAAAACACAACTGAACTTTATTATCAGAAGAACAGTTTTGTTTAAACTTTTTTGTAGAATTCACAAAATTTGCAAATAAATAAGTAGGTATATCCATTTTAATATTACTATAGCATGCCATGTTTACAAATTCATCTGCGAAAAATATTGTTTAGGTACTAGCTGCGCTCCGCGGTTGCACCCGCATGGTTCCGCTTTTGTTGGTCTTAGCGTGATGATATTAGCCTATAAACCTCCTCGATAAACGGGCTAACCAACACCGAAATAATTTTTCAAATCGGACCAGTATTTCCTGAGATTAGCGCGTTCAAACAAACAAACTCATCAGCCTTTTAATATTGGTATAGATTATTTGCAACATTATTCTTTGATGCTCCGTTTCTATTGGTGTAGCAAGATTTCATACCTTAGGGTACTTTTCCACCAATAATGTGCGAGGATGTGTTTGTAAATAACCAATAGTGTCGCTTCAAACACTAAACACTTCAAACTTCAAACTAAATGAAGCGTTGTGATTGGTTAAAGGCTAAACGCTTCAAACTTCAAACTAAATTAAGCTATTTGATTGGTTCTTTACTAACACATTCCTCGCTATACTCATCCTCGCACATTATTGGTGGAAAAGCATCCTTATTATCTCTAAATAAACATAAAATATATGACAAAAAAATAATGATTATAAATTTTAAATATATATGTAAGTAATAGAAAAAATTAAATCACGAGGCGGGATTCGAACCCGCGTCTTCCGGGTATTCTATCCGGGATATTTTCTATTCTGAAAAATTATTTATAAAGCATTTAAATGCTAAAAAATATCAAGTTAATTCTTAATTTACCTTCGAATCTTATGCCTTGTACCAGCCCTAGACTGCAGACGGTATCGGCATTGCCAATTGCCAAATCGCCGAAAAAAGATACGAGCTGTATAGGGCTGTCACAACAGTGTTTTTTTTTTCGATTTTAATGAAAAATATTGCTGATTGTCCTGATATATACGACAATCAAATGTAGACTATAAACATAAAAAGTTAAATTATATATAGGAGAGTTTAATTTCTCCGTTTTAAATTTTCTAAAGTAGGTATTTAATCTATTCCCTAAAAAGTTTAATGATGTATGCCTGAGCGGCCTTATTTTATTATTGAATAGTTGACAGATTTTTTTAATCGATTGGGTAGTTTTTGAGCCACTTTTGAGCAAGTAATAAACAAAAAATCAAGTATTTCCTCTTTACAATATTGATTTTGACTGAAATTTAAATATCAAAGGAGAAAATAAAAAGATAAGTTACTGATTGCATATTTATTTATTACCATTACATAATTCATTATATGTATCTCTTATATATAAAATTCTCGTGTCACAATGTTAGTCTGCATACTCCTCCGAAACGGGTGGACCGATTCTCATGAAATTTTCTGTGCATATCGGGTAAGTCTGAGAATCGGCCAACATCTATTTTTCATATGTACCACGGGCGAAGCCAGGGCGGACCGCTAGTATTTACATAATACAGTAATATTATAACAGTTTAATTGGTTAACATCGTTCAGCAATTTAGTATACTACAATTTTATACAAAATAAAAAAAGTGTGCGTGTACTAGTGTACACACGTAAGAAATGAAACTTCTTTATGACCTAATTTTTTTAAAAAATAATTTACTATATGCAACTTTACAGAAATACGTCGAATCTCGCGTGGTGGGGATAAGAAAAAGATGGCGTAACGGAAAAATGTCACGCGTAACGAAAAAATGTTACACTAAATTTTTTTCAACCCCGATAAAGAAGTTTCACTTCAATAACTTAATGCATAAAACTCCAAATTCCATTTCTATTCCCACATTGTAAAACATCATACATCATCCACAATGACACTAACACATTTTTCTGTCATGTAGCAACCCTATGTTAAGCGTGACGTCATCAATTGTGTATCTGTGGCCGACAGCTTTACCGACTGCACAGAGGTGTCACGGCACGGCACTTTGCATTACCTAGTGGGGTTACCAGCTTAATATATTTTAGTGTACTATAAAAATAGGATAATGTTACGATGCGTAGTTTGTTAGTGGAAAAATATGAAAAATATATTATTATGTACTTATTATATCTGGATTCTATACATATATCTATAAACCTCTATTGAAATATATTATAACTCTAGTCTCGAGAGAAGGGTATTATATTTTCAACGTTTGTTCCGATACGTCTTATTATTTATAGGTGTCGTGTCGTACGTGCAGCTCCTGAAAGAATGTGCCAATTTTGATAAGACTTCAATGCTGGATAATAATAAATAGGGGTTAAAGAAAATATTAATCTCTTAATCAATAATTCATTATTGTAAGTACCGGTAAAACCTGCTAGCTTTGCCAACGGTTGCAGACTTTGCCATAGCCAACTTCTGAGGGAAAAAGTGTAGCCACATCTTAATATCAGTTTTTTGTCATTTATGCATGCCTGTATAGTAAAATTTATGAGTTAAATGGGGACACCGAATGAGATGTGGCAACCCAGCTTGTTTTGGAGATGTCATTTTCGGCGGTTACTTTTTTCGAATGTTGGCGGTATGAAACTTAGTGCTCCGGAACTTTTACAAAAACAAACGGGAAAAGCATTGCCTTCGTAAGTATTTTTTTGATATTATGTTAACATAATGTTCTTTAGCTAAATAAAAGCTGATTTACTGTGCTACAAGCTACCTTTACTTCGCAATTGGTATTGGTAAATTCAACAACCCCAATCACAACGTCTGTGATGGTGACTTTGCCATGTTTTGTTGGAGGTTAGGGCTGCCACAAAATTTCTGATGAATATTTTAATTAAATTGTCATTGTAAGTACCTACTGACTGGTGAAAAAAATATATATAAATAGTTAGGTAGCCAGGTATGAAATACACAGTGCATGTGCTTAAATGAAGGTTGTTTTACAAAAGGTATTTATTTATTTAATTATTTATTGCACACACAAAAAAATAGAGACACATAAAGTACAGCTAATAGGAAATAATGTGTACAAACGGATTTTAAAACTTGATTGGATTGGTTCCTATCAAGTTTAAAATAACAACAATTTTTTATATTCAATCAAGATCATATAAATAAGAATTTGTCATTGTTTAAATCTTTTAGGAATGTCGTGTAATGTGTGATATTAAAAAAAAAGTTAGTTAGTTTAATGAATACTATTTTTTTTTGTTTTATTATGTAAAACAATTCAAAGTTAATAAACTAACTAGAAGTAATTGATTATGTTTTTTTCTTTACTTTTACTAAATTGTTCCTACTACGAAAACATTTTTATTTGACAACCCTAACCCTAACTTCTTCTTTTATAGGAAATATTTTAGAAAGGTTGGTGAATTTGCCACCTTCTTAGATAGTTAAATTACCAGTGCTAAATAATATAAAGTTTTTACTTTATTTTACGGGATATAGGAAGAGTGCAAATATATTACTTTTTAACCTCATAAACTCCAAAAATTTCATTTTTTCTTTCATATGGCAAATTTACCAGAAGTGACAGCTAACTTTGCCATAATTGTTTTTATGCTTAAAATATTATAATTTACAAAAATGAAATAGATATTTAGTAATAATGTAAATTTTCATGAAATTTACTACGTCTAGATGCAGGTTACTCATTACGTTTTCATACAATTATATTTTTTTAAAGCGAATCAAACTTTTTGACACATGAAAAAGTGGCAAAGTAAGCAGGTTTCACGGTATCTAAAAAAAACAAATTCTTATTTATGTATAGCTTCAATGGAAAATAACGTGCTTATTTCATTATACAAATTTAAATACATATATAATGACAAATGACGATCATATAGAGATTTTAAAAAGACCTAACTATGTAGTTCTAATATCTAGTATTCTGGCAAAATCCATCAAATTCATATGAACCCTACATTTAAAACGTTTAATAGCACTAGGTTTGTAGGTTATGCAATTTAGGTCACACATTCATAATACACGTATTATATTATTATTAGTCTGTGATAATACTATTAGGAATATTTTTGAGTTTTTTTTTCTTAAAAAAACAGTGAAAAAATAGATTAAGCATTAAGCATGCATTTTACTTATGTAGGTACTTACTTAAGTACAGTTTACTATAATATGTAAATCGTATTTTTTTAGTGATTAATTTTTAAAATTTTAGACTATTTAAAGAATAAGACTTGCGTTATTTTTTGTATATGTACCATTTAAAATCTACCAAAATATATACATATTAAAATTACTACTCTACCGATCCGAAGAAAATTTTCGTGAAAAAAATCATCAGTCTTCTGTGCAAATAACAGTTAAAAGTTTTTAAAGTCCAATATTATTAATTCGCACTGTTCGTAGCATTAAAATAATACATACAATTCCTTGATTTCATACATTTCCGGTAACATATATACTAAAACCTTCCTCTTGAATCACTCTATCTATTAAAAAAACCGCATCAAAATCCGTTGCGTAGTTTTAAAGATTTAAGCATACATAGGGACAGAGAAAGCGACTGTGTTTTATACTATGTAGTGAATTTACAATATTGTTACAAGACATGCAATGATGCCAGTAAATACGTATGAATCGATTGAATTAAATTTTACAATTTGTATTTCTATAGTGTATCTGTATTATAATTTATAACTAAAAAGCGTTCTTTATGTTGCTATCAGGATAATCCCAATATCAGCCAACATGACCTACGATAACATCATCTAGTTTAACTTACGATTATTTTAAAATATGATCTTGTTCATGAAATCAAAATGAAAATTTAATATTAACGCCATCTCAATAAATGTTGATGGTACACCTACTCAATAACAGATGTCGCTATATTAACGAAAACTTTTACTTTAAAACATAAAATAGGAATAAATATTTCTTAACCATAACTTCTTATTTTAGTTACTAACAATTTTAAACAAAATAAAAAAATTGTTTTTTATAATTTTCGTGAACTTTTACATTTACAATACAACTCGTGCTGCATAAAACGAAACGCATCATTTGCATATGACAGGGGGCGCCAACTAGATTCTCTGGCAAAAAAGTCGGGCACACCGAATTGGTTTAATGTAGATCTTGGCCCTTTTAGCATTATTTCTGTGAAGAAGCACCATTATTCAAAAAGTGAAGTATTACCGTGACCTACCTGTGCGTGAATTAATCGCTATGTATTGAATAACCTATCAAAAATCGATATAAGACCGATTCTTTTTCGTGCAATAGTGTCATGAGACAGCTTATGTAACACATTTCTCTGAAAATAACCTTTTGAACACATCTAGCGTTTGTTTACCTCACATAAGGTAAGGGTGTCTTCATGTATTAACTAAAATACATCAATCACTAACCTTGTAATCATGGCGTATCTGACCTCCTTATATATTTTTATCTGGTCATTAAACCTAAGACAATTTAATAATTGTTACGTATTTTTGTTTACTTAGCTTCGCAATTACTTATCTTCACGCTTTTTTTGTCATAATGCAGTAATAATTTGAGCTATAATGTCAAGTGATATTATTTTTTCAGCCATATGCTGTATTTGTTTTATCTCAACAAATGAGTTTCTATATGAACTTAATGTTAATTACGTTTATTATGACTACATTATATACTCTTTAGTGGGGGATAGCCAGTAATGCTTTTTATTTAATTAATTGAATGAATTATGCAATTTACTTATACATACATTATATTTATTCATGATATCAAAGTTTAGCTTGGAAAATATACATTTTTATTTATTTGTTAAATAAACAAGATATTTGCATTTCAATGAATTTTATAAATTAACACCTCTTTTATATTTACTCTAAATATTTCATACATTATTGAGATTTCCTACTTGCATTAACATAACTCTTGTACTTAGCAACTACTAACCAAATTTTGATGAAATGATTCGATTGTAACTAAGTATATATTATATAAGGAGAATTATATTTAGTAGAGTATATTTTTGCTTTGCTACAAATGACTATTCTAAGGAAACCATAGAGAAACGCAAAGCACAAGCCAATATTTTTCGTGAAAATGAAAAAAGGAAAAGAACGCCGGAGACACCAAGCCCCAAGGAAAAAGCCAACAACACTAGCAAGAAAATCCAGCGGACAGACGCTTTTCAACGCATGCGCGAGCGAGCCTACTCTATGTCCGACAAAAATACCTATCTCAAATACTAACCGGAATCAAACATATATTCAACATCAACAGAAACAAAAAACACTTGCATTCCCCAATCCGGTTGGTCCCCGTGGGGAATTAGACCAAAACCCTCCAATACAAAATCAACAACACCAAAAAGAAGCAAACAACATCAAAAGCACTCTACCCAATCAAAAATACAAAATGGAGATTCCAACAACTAAGCGCACAAGAATATGCATTGCTACTCTCAATGTTTTGACACTAAGATTAGAAGAAAACCTATCAGAACTATCATTAGCACTAAAAAACACAAACTGGGATATTCTCGGGATGAGTGAAGTGAGAAGAATGGGAGAACACATTGTCGCACACCCAGATTACTTGCTATATCATATAGGAGAGACCCCAGGACAATATGGTGTGGGATTTTTAGTAAAGAAACATCTAACAAAGCACATACAAGGTTTTTATGGTGTATCAGAGCGCATAGCATTATTGAACTTAGAACTGCCAGACTACAGGGACCCATGGACAATTATTCAAGTATACTCACCCACAGAACAAGCAGATATTGAAAAAATTAACCAGTTTTATCACAATTTGAACAAAACTTTACAGACACACGCCCACAAAAACATAATTGTGATGGGCGATTTCAATGGACAAATTGGTGAACGCCAGCAAGAAGAGGACAAGATTTTAGGCCCCTACACATACAACTCAAAAAATAGAAGCAGAAACGGAAAAATGCTCTTAGACTTTGCAATGGAAAATAACCTTACCATATTAAATACTGTCTTCAAGAAAAAGAAAAATAGAATGTGGACCTGGCTGTCACCCGATGGCAAATCAAAAAACCAAATCGACTTTATAATGACTAATAAACAAAAATTTTTCCTTGACATAAATGTCATCAACAACCTTAACTTCAACACTAATCACCGTATGGTCAGGGCTGAACTGAATTCATCCCAACCAAAGAATTCCAGACCAAAAACAAGCCCAGGGATTCTAAAAATCAATAAAAACAATATAGGAGAAGTAGCCAACTCGCTCAACTCGAAACTTAAGGAATACAGTACAGAAACAAAAGGCGCTGAAATGCAAGAGAAATATACTTGGCTAGAAAGAGCAATAACCACAAGTACCATAGAATTTAGAAACAAGAAAGATACCCCTGAGTGGATGTCCAACAAAACTGTCAACCTCCTTGAACAAAGAGCAGACCTAATAAAAGCAAAAAGCACAGAAAAAAACAGGAAAGAAATTGCCCGAGTTAGTAAAGAAATAAAAGAGAATATAAGGAAAGACAGGAGACAACGCCAAATGGAAACAATAGAGAGACATATTAGACGCACAGGAGGAATAAAAAAGGCATACAAAGAATTAACTAATAAGAAGGAATGGATTGTAAAAATGGAGGAAACCAGTGGAGCGGGAAAGTTTGATAGAAATGAAATCCTTAAGATTGCTACTGATTATTACACAGAACTATACAAATATAAAACAAATGAAAGAGAAATTGAACTCCCAGATAATGAATCGATACCTTACATCATGTGGGAAGAGACTGAAAAAGCTATTGACACACAGAAACTTGATAAAGCTCCAGGGCCGGATGGCATAACAAATGAAATACTTAAGCTGACCAAAACAATCATGACACCAATTTTAACCGATATTTTCAACAATGTAATTAACACTGAAATGATCCCAAAACAATGGACTGAATCCACCATTATCCTTATATTCAAAAAAGGAAATCATTGCGACATAAGAAACTACCGTCCCATCAGCCTAATGTCTAACATTTATAAGATCTTTGCAAAGGTTATTTTGGGAAGAATAGGAAGGAAACTAGATGAGCAACAACCAATAGAACAGGCAGGTTTCCGCAAAGACTTCTCGGTACTAGACCACATCCATACTGTAAGACAAATCATAGGAAAATATACAGAATATCAGCTTACATACTACATAGCTTTCATAGACTACAGCAAAGCATTCGATTCTCTGATACACTCAAAAATCTGGGAAGCATTAAAGGAACTAGGAATGGAGCACAACTATATTAGAATTATCAGAAACATATACAAAGACAGTTCTGCTTGCATTCAACTAGAAAGGGAAGGAAATAGGTTTCAAATACAAAAAGGTGTGAGACAGGGCGACCCCCTATCACCAACGCTCTTCCTGGCAGTACTGGAAATGATTTTCAGGAATATGAAATGGAAAGACATGGGCATACTGATAAATGGCCGCACGCTGACGCACCTTAGATTCGCGGATGATATTGTATTATTTGCAAAAACACCAGAGGACTTAAGCAAGATGATAAATGACCTAGCGTCTGAAAGTGCGAAGGCAGGATTAAAGCTAAATCCGGACAAAACAAAAATTATGACCAATGGCAAAAAATACCCGGTAACAGTGGAACAAAAACAAATGTCATATGTCGAAGATTACATCTACCTCGGCCAACTAATATCCCCAGAGGACAACGAAAGCAAGGAGGTCGATCGAAGAGTTATAAATGGCTGGAAAAAGTACTGGTCTCTTAAAGAAGTAATGAAAGACAATAACCTACACATTTCAACTAAAACTAAATTATTCAACACATGCATCCTACCTGTGCTGACGTATGGAAGTGAAACGTGGGCCCTACCAAAAAACATAACAAATAAACTCCGCATCTGTCAAAATTCCATGGAAAGAAGCATGACTGGCATCAAAAGAAAAGACAAAATAAAGCAAAGCAGCATCAGATACAAGACTAAGGTCCAGGACATAACACTGAAGATAAGAAGGCAAAAGTGGAAATGGGCGGGGCACATGATAAGGGGTAAAGAAAAATGGAGCAAAATTACTACACAGTGGTACCCAAGAGAAGGAAAGAGAAAGAGAGGGAGACCCCAAAAAAGATGGGATGACGACATTAGACAGGTAGCGGGTACAACCTGGGGTAGAGTGGCCTTAGTGAGACCCGAATGGAAGAGATTGGAGGAGGCCTTTGCCAACTGGCAAACGGACACGCAAAAATGGGTCAAACCGAGCATATATAACTACATACATATGTAAAGTCCGAACAAAGGCTAATAATAATAAAAAAAAAAAAAAATATTTTTGCTTGGCAATGGCTTATTTTAACCCATTGAGCCCCGAATGGCCCGATCGGTCCACGACACAATAGATTTTCTATTGTGTCTGTGATTCCGGGGCCTGAGTTATTAAATAAATTCTTGTCTATCACACTTGACCCAGTGGTTAATTAAAATTAACTATCTATACTAAATACTAATATTATAAAGCTCAAGAGTTTGTTTGTTTGAACGTACTAATCTCAGGAATAACTGGTCTGATTTGAAAAATTATTTTGTTGTTGGATAGCCCATTTATCAAGGAAGGCTATAGGCTATATATCATGCTAAGACAAACAGGATCAGAGCGATGTGTATAAAACCACTGGGCACAGCTAGTAGAATAATATAATTCAAACATCATAGTGTTCATTCAAACATACATACGCACATACTTTTTGTATATGGTTACAAGGAAACCTTTGACCGCCTCCTTGGTACAGTGGTTGACGCGTGAGCGTAGAACCGAGGGGTCCTGGGTTCGATTCCCGGTGGGGACGAAGAAAAAAAATGTCTCGGTCTGGTAGGACACAGAAGGCTGATCACCTACTTGTCCCTAAAGAAAAATCGATCAGTGAAACAGATGTATGCATAATGCATCTGCCCCTTACCCCACTAGGGGACACGGGACTTCAATTACAAAGAAACTTAGCAAAGCTCGCATGAAAAGTGAATTTCAATACGCAAAATACTCATGATTAATGTAATGTAGTAAATATGAATGTCACTGTAAAATTTTAAATGCTTTTAGATGATAAGGTATCCTAATCTATTGAAATCAAGATATTTACAGCTTTGAGTGGAAATGCCCTTTTTTATAAGTAACAGCTTTTTTTTTCAAAATCGGTTGAAAAGAATTAACATAGGTACAAGATATTCTGTTTTCACATAAATATGTATAGCATATTTAAAAAAATTGCATCATAAATATTGTTCAGTTTTATTCTTCTGCTATCTTTGTTTATTCAGCTTTTGAGATAAAGCATGTTTGCAATCATTTACAATTTCATATGCATGTACTAATTGAAATATTATTTTTGAAATAATATATCATTGAAATATTTGTATCAGTAACCTGCATAGTAAAAAACCCGCATAGTTCCCGTTCCCGTGGGATTTCCGGTATAAAACCTATCCTATGTGTTAATCCAAGTTACCCTCTATGTGTGTTAAATTTCATTGTAATTGGTTCAGTAGTATTTGCTGAAAGATAAACAAACATACACACAAATACATCCAGCCTCACAAACTTTCGCAGTTATAATATTAGTAGGATATGATAGGATTAGTCGGATAGAAAATTAACATCTCCATTTGTACTGTTTAAAAAGGTTTTACTCCATGGGATGCACGTACAAAGTCGTGGGCGGAAGCTAGTTTACTAATAAAAGTTGTATAATAGTTTAAACATTATATCCTTAGTCTTATTTGTGCCTCAGAACAAAGACAAATAGTGTTTGTGGAAGCTACTTTTGTGACCCGAAATTCTTAATTGAAATAATTTGATTGAGTACTTGTTGGTCAATTCTGGTTGTTACCTCATCATACCAGTCTAATTTATTATATCCAGTATTTGTAGCCGAGTGTGCCTACAACAATAAATTTTTATTAAATTGTATTTCCCACTTAAAACTATGTGATACCATATTAGTTAATTGTTATGCTAGTTAAGTTTTAACGTAATTGTTTTACTTACAGGGTAATCTAAATCACCATGTTGCGACGGTGCTCTAAAAACCTACAGACCATATACCGGAGGCAGGGGCAAGCCTTCCGGTGCCGGTCAACTGAAGTGCCCAAGATCTATGGAGCGGTATCCACGCGTCTCGCCAAGCCCAGGGTCCTCACCGCCCACAACCAAATCGCGTCCATTCATTTCACAAACCCGCTCCTAGCAGAACAGGATGTCATGACTCCCAGCTTCCCAGACTCCGTATCTGAAGGTGACGTGAAGCTCGACAAGAAAGTAGGCGACTCTGTAGCCGCTGACGAAGTCGTATTGGAAATCGAAACTGACAAAACCGCCATCCCTGTCATGGCGCCCGACCACGGTATCATTAAGGAGCTATACGTAAAGGATGGAGACACAGTTAAAGCTGGACAGAAGTTGTTCAGAATCGAGGTTACAGGCGCTGCGCCTAAAAAGGCAGCTGCTGCAGCTCCGGAACCGCCTAAAGCGGAAGCTCCTCCACCACCACCTAAAGTGGAAGCCGCTCCTCCAACCCCTCCTCCCGCAGCAGCAGCTCCTCCCCCACCCCCTCCCCCTCCACAGGCTCCTCCCCGACCAGCTCCCCCCTCAGGAGGTCCGATCTCCTCCATCCCCGTAGCAGCTATCCGCCACGCGCAAGCTATCGAAACTGCCTCAGTTAAAGTACCTCCCGCGGACTATAGCAAAGAAATCGTTGGCACGCGAAGCGAACAGCGCGTCAAAATGAACCGCATGAGGCAAAGGATCGCGGAACGTCTAAAACAGGCGCAAGAAACGAATGCCCTGTTAACGACATTCAACGAAGTAGATATGTCCCACATCATGGCATTCCGGAAGAAGAATCTGGAAGCTTTCACCAAGAAGTTTGGTGTGAAGCTCGGTCTAATGTCGCCGTTTGTCAAAGCTGCAGCCAGCGCGCTCCTCGACCAACCAGTTGTGAACGCAGTGATTGATGGCAACGAAATAGTTTACCGTGATTATGTCGACATATCCGTAGCTGTCGCTACACCAAAGGGCTTAGTCGTGCCCGTGATTAGAAACGTCCAGAACATGACGTATGCTGACATTGAGTTGACGATTGCTCAGTTAGCAGAACGCGCGAGAACCGGCAAGCTAACCATCGAAGAAATGGACGGTGGTACATTCACAATAAGCAACGGTGGCGTCTTTGGCTCGCTCATGGGCACGCCTATTGTGAATCCTCCACAATCAGGCATTTTAGGAATGCACGGTATCTTCGAGAGACCAATTGCTCTCAACGGCCAGGTTGTTATCCGACCAATGATGTATATAGCTCTAACTTACGACCACAGGTTGATCGATGGTCGTGAAGCAGTTCTCTTCTTGAGGAAAATCAAGCAAGGCGTCGAAGATCCCGCGTCTATTATCGCCGGCCTTTAAACATCAACCAGCTATCTAAAACCTTAGATACACATTTAAACAGGATGAAAATGCTTAAAACAACCAGATGAACATAATTTTGAACACAAACTAGATTAAGTATCATATTTTTTTAATTACATCTTATAGAGCGCATTTAAAATAGTGCGCTCTTGCTGCGATATGTTTGTGTGTCTATGGTTTATTGTTACCAGTTTAAGAGATCGATTTTTGACGCGATTGTTTTTGAGGGTAGTTTGATCAAATCATGTAAATCTAGTTGCCTCGAATCGTTGCGTTCGCGTTTGTATTTATTTATACGTCCGTCTGCGTATTGTATTATTTATCAAGTAATAAGTTATAATAAAGTACATTACGATCCTAGATTTCGTTTCATTTTATAACCTTTTCAATTTTCATACAAAACTTAAAATATTTTCATTTAATTACCGCTTACAAAACTTGAATACTCTCTCTAGATACTTTTGAAATCTTTATTATTATAAATAAATATAACCTTGATACAGTTTTTATTTTCGTAGCTATGCCGAGGTACAAAATTATTTATTTTAAACGTAACTCATAATCGGCCCATAATAATTACAGACACAAGCTTCCTATGAGTTTTAACTTTTACAGGTAAATTAGCTTGGAGAAATTTTTGCATATGTAGTGGTGTGTATATTACTCAGATCTTAGAGCGCGTTTCCACTATATCGTTCTGGCCTATACAAAAATGTTTCGATATCCTAACATTACTATTTAACTTTATACTTATTCCTAGCAACACTTTTGTTTTCAATAAAAACAAGTTTTTATTTGAAAGAAAATGGTTTTGACTTTATAAAAAAAAATATATCATTCAATTTTACGTCCTTGAGCAAACGACAAGGCGACTACCGTGAAACAATAAAATATCGTGTCCATAATAATTTGTTTCATAATTAATATTTGACCATAATAATTACGAAACAAAACAAATAAATAAATCGTCACTTGATAGTGGAAAGTGGAAACACGCACAAAACCAGAATAAACCAGTTTACGCTGTCCGCAGGTGCCACGTGCAGTCGTTTGGTAGCGTTAGAACATAAAGCACATTTCATTCAAAAATTATAATTATTATGTACGTAGTAATAATAATACGGGCATTTCTCCGCAACTCGACGTCAAGCGCCTATTTTGCGTGAGAGAGGGAGGTGGGGGAAACCAGCTAAAATTGAAACCACCCGAGCTCCTCCATGAAGCCAAGCAGCTTGTGAGGGCTGCCAAAGGCTTCGGGGAGGGACCCGGGAGACCCCAGGTGTCTTGCCCTGTACTCCGCAACCCCCTTACATTCCATGATGACGTGGGCTGCCGTTTCCTCGGTCTCCATGCATGCTCTGCATAGCGGACTGTCTGTGATCCCTAGATTGAAGAGATGTTTGTTAAAGGGGCCGTGCCCTGTGAGGGTCCCTGTTATTACGCGTAGTTGCACTCTACGTAGGTTGAGGAGCCGACGTGCAAGTCTCGAGTCAATGTCCGGTAGGGCTTCTCTGGCTTGCTTGCAGTCAGATCTGCATGACCATTCCGCTCTCTGAGCAGTGCTAGTGAGCTGGGTAATCATCATCCGGGTCCAGCTAGCAGGTAGCGGTATAATGGGAAAAGGTCCCATGACCGGTGTTTCAGATGCCCTTCTGGCTAGTATATCAGCAGCATCGTTTCCACGTGAGCTACTGTGTCCTTTTATCCATTGTAATACTAGGGAATTTCCCAGGTCACATACCTTAGTGAGGGCTAAGTGACACTCAAGGGTCAACCCTGAAGTGAATTCATGGCTTTTGATTGCCATGAGTGCTGCTTTACTATCCGATAAGATCCGAATCGAATAGTTTGTTACATTTCTTTTAATTATGGCCGAAGCTGCAAGTAGAAGTCCTAGGCATTCAGCCTGAAAGACTGTATTATGGGGTCCCAAGGGGTGCGAGATGTTAATGTTTAGGTCCTCAGAGAAGACCCCAGCACCCGTGCCATTTCCAGTCTTAGACCCGTCCGTGAAGATTAGTAGGTCTTCAACGCTGTTGTGTTCTGACGTGTATTCACGTAGCTGTATCTTATATTTCTTGTCAAAGATGAATTGTTTTGGGATCTTATCACTTATGGCAAGGAGTGAGGACTCCTTCTCAGCTGCCATAGTTAAGATCTTACTGTGTGCTGTAGGCACCATTCTCCATAGGTTTTGTGTCTTTAACCTTACAGCTGTCGCTAGAGCTTCTTGTCTTACAAAAAGATGTAGGGGTGGCAGGTCGAGCATTGCCTCAATCGCAGCAGTCGGTGTTGTGCTCATGCTGCCAGTGATTGCCAGACAGGCGAGTCTTTGAAATCTCTGCAGTTTGCTTATAGCCGCCGATTGTTGTGTCTTTGGCCACCAAACCACAGAGCCGTAAGTTAGCATTGGTCTTATGACAGTTTTGTAGAGCCACATTGTGACTTTCGGGGAGAGCCCCCATCTGTTACCAATCATTTTGTGGCACTGCCAGAAAGAAATGCTTGTTTTTTCGATCTTATTCTCAAGGTTATGTACGTAGTTTAATTGATAAATTTTGTATTTGTTGATTGTTGTTATTATTTGTTATTATTGTTATAATATTTGTTGAAGTGAATTACATGTCCCGCAGCCGGAGGCCCCAAATGAAAACTCAGATGTACTTAAAAACTACATTTAATAGCTAAAATGAGACTTTTACACCCATGTCTGCACGATGCAGACCGGAGTTAAAGAATGAATTTATACAGTTTAATAATTATAAAGACGTAAGCTTGGATGCTATAAGGGAAATCGCATCCACATTCTATTCCCGTGCGAACGGCGTATTCAGCAGTTTTGTATGAAGGCAGGGCCATAACTAGTGTTTAATTTGTGTGTAAGTGTTGTAACTTTATATTGTTAATTCAATATGGCTCCAGTGTTAAAACATGGTCGAGGCAAGCCTTTGACTTCTCAAACTAAAGAATTAAACTTTAAATGTCGTTTCTTTTTCAGGTTAGTAAATTTTTCATTTTAGTAACATTGTTAATGTAAAAGTTATATGTATGTTAAATGTGCAAATATTAAAATAAAGTCTCATCTTTTTCAGAGGAGAAACACATATAGTTTAATTTAAAATCCCTTATATATACAGGGTTACTTGTAAAACACCGGCAACCTCGCAGGACAAGATAGCTAACATCATAAGTAACAACATTTCGACTTTTGATAATTTGTTAGATTTTATTTTCATACAAAAATAAATATTCATTTAATTTTCCGTCTGAATATTATAAACTCTACGCCTCCCAAAAATTACGTAAACAAAAAGCGAACGAGAGGGGGAAGGGGGCGTCGCGTCGTCCATCCGATAATTAATAGAACATAGACTTACAAATGTAAGGAGAGTACAATAAAAGTTTAAAAAATCATTTAAAAATAATTTATTGCGTTATGCCAAAAGTCGTAGAACAAATGTTGTTATTTATGATGTTAGCTATCTTGTCCTGCGAGGTTGCTGGTGTTTTACAAGTAACCCTGTATAAAATAAAAACTAAAAATAAAATGTTGTTTTATTTTATTTGCTGACCATACACTACTACAAACGCAAAAATTTCTCCAAGCTAATTTACCTGTATGCCATAATACATCATGCTGGCAAAGTGCCAACAATTATCTACTCTATAGTCTATACTCGTGATTTTTAACGCACTTTTATTAGCTTCACCTGTATGTATGTAACCAACTCCTTTAGACTCGATTTTGACCCACTTTAAACGGACAGATTTATTTAGGTGTCTCAAATCTATACTTAATACATATTATAAAGCTGAGAGTTCGTTTGTTTGAACGTGCTATTCTCAGGAACTGGTCCGATTTGAACGATTTTTTCTGTGTTAGATTGTCCATTCATCGAGGAAGGCTATAGGCTATATAATATCATCTTGCTAAGACCAACAGGAGCGGAGCCCTGCAGGTAAAACCGCGGGGAACAGCTAGTAGTAGACTTTTAAAACGGCAGCAACTACCGCAGGAGCTACTGCAGTCTGCAATGCTACTCACACGTAATTTAGATGGATCTCTGTCGATGAAATAAATAAAGTGATTAATAAATAAATGATTAAAGCCTAGCGAACTTGTTTTTCTTAATTTTTCAATATTCCTGTCAAAATCTAAATAAATGTTTTGATACATTACCGTTGAAATAAAATAATCGTAGTCAATTTTATTATCTCTATAATTGATAGGACATGATACTTTGATATTTCCATATCTTATATTATCTTAAGAGTACCGACTACCGGATATCATATTGGCCACCACTAGAGTTCAGATAATTTAAAAAAAAAACTAGCTTAGCACACGCAGCTTCGCTCGTATTGTTAAAAACTTAACAAATATAGGGACAAACAGGAAAGAGCGACTTTTTTATACGATAAACTTTAGACTTTTTTTATATGATAGGGAAGCGCTTGACCACGATCTCGCATGATGGTAAGCTGAGATGTGGCCTAAGATGGAACACTCTTCCCTAGAAGGTATCCGTTCACTGTTCTCTTGAAGACCTCCATATTGTATTCGTCGGGGAACAAAATATAACACACATATTCAGAAGGGTGTTATAAAAAACTCAAACAATTGGATAAAATGTTTTAAAATATAATATATAATATATAACTTTAATATATAAAGATGGAGAGTTTGTTTGTTTGAACGCGCTAATCTCAGGAACTACTGGTCCGATTTGAAAAATTCTTTCGGTGTTAGATAGCCCATTTATCGAGGAAGGTTACCTATCTATATAGTAAGGTTAGCTATATATCATCACGCTAAGACTTACAGGAGCGGAGCACTGCGGTTATAGCCACAGGGCACAGCTAGTCTAGATATAATATAGTACCTATATATATTATCTGTTATAAGTTTCCTATTGGCTATTGCTTTTGGTTTTAATATTTGGGTGCCTATACTGCCTACAGTGGTGAGTAATCTTCCAAATTCCAAAATCTAAATCTTATATATAAAAATGAATCGCAAAATGTGTTGGTAAGCGCATAACTCGAGAACGGCTGAACCGATTTCGATAATTATTTTTTTATTATATTCCTTGAAGTACGAGGATGGTTCTTATGTAGAGAAAACGTAAACATGTACCACGGGCGAAGCCGGGGCGGACCGCTAGTCTTATATATAAAAATGAATCGCAAAATGTGTTGGTAAGCGCATAACTCGAGAACGGCTGAACCGATTTCGATAATTATTTTTTTATTATATTCCTTGAAGTACGAGGATGGTTCTTATGTAGAGAAAACGTAAACATGTACCACGGGCGAAGCCGGGGCGGACCGCTAGTTAGCTATAAAAATAAGCGCTTCTTATCCTTTCATAATTACATTAGAAGACTAGAAGAAAGATTAATGGATATCGCACGGGTACTTAAACCATCCGTAGACCATAAGGAACATACAAAAGAATAAATTATGTATATAGACGAATTGATCCAGTCTTTATTGAGATATGCGCTTATTCATTTTTATTAATATGCCTAATATATGGACCGATTTTGAAGCCAATCGTGTAAAAATTTAGGTACCTAGTTATCTTACGTACACATATGTATAAATTCAGACTTCAGAGTGACTTATTTTTTCCTAATCTATCTTTGGCAAGCGAAGTACAAAGTTCATAAATTTTTATGAGTTTGAACACGTTAGAGCTATCTTTCAGGCATAAAAATCTAACTGCCAGTGCCTGATAAAGTTTGTATTTTAGATAATGGCCGGAAATAAGACTAACAATATCTCTTAAAATATATTAATATTCTATATAATTTACGAATAGCCAAATTTGTTGCTATGCGCGTAAAACTCGAGAACGGATCGACCGATTCGGCTTAGATTTTTGTTCCGGCTGGAACTGCTAGACCGATTTTGATGGGACTTTCATTAACACATAGGCGATGTAAGAAAAAGATGAAGATGAAAGGAAAAATTCATGTGGGAGAAACCGCGGGACGCATCACGCAGCTAGTAATAAAAAAAACATTAGTGCGTAAACTGTATATGTTTTAATGTTTAAATATTCTACTTATATAAGTGTCTTTTTGAGATTATATTTTGTCATTTTACATTACATTATATACAATACTATTCCCTTATACTAGATATTTCGATCCTTTTACAAAATATACATAGATTACAAAACTAATACTACTTCAGTACTGTTGAAATAATTGTATATTAAACACAATTTGTGGATCTTTATAAATTATCTTTATTATTTTTACTTTATTACAAACTACATTGTGCCGTGTGCGCACCACGAACCACAGAGACAGAGAGGAAGGCAAAGACAATTGCCGTTTACAGTGATACCATACAGACTATACAATAACCAAAATACAGATTATAATATTTGCCTTTTCCAACACGCCTCCTCAAATTTATAATCTTTATTTTCTTTAACAATATTACCTTTACTTACAATGCTTAAAAACACAATATAATACCTCCACCCAATTTATAATCTAATTAACTTTTACTTATACACTATTATAACTTGAACTTGAACTTTTACTTATACAATATTATAACTTGAACTTAGATGTAAACTGTACTAAATTAATCTTAATTCTAATCTGTTTTTCAAAAATTTTGTCTTATCTAGACTTTTAGTTAACATGTCTGCTAAGTTACATTTTGAATCAATTTTAACAATATCAATAATTCCTCTTTCATAATTCTCATTTATATAATGATACTGCACTTCAATGTGTTTTGAATTTTTTGTAAAATTACCATATTTAGCTATTGCAATCGCACCTGAATTATCTTCATACAATTTTACCGGTTTACAAAATTCTAAATCAAATGAATCACTTAACAAGTTTCTAATAAAAAGTACTTCTGACACTGCCTCTGACATAGCAATATACTCTGCAAAAGTTGAACATTTCGTAACCACATTTTGTTTATGTGTTTTCCAAAAAATTAAGTTTCCAAACAATCTAATAACAAAACCTGACGTTGATTTCCGATCTACATTATCTCCAGCATAGTCAGAATCTACCATACAATCTAATATTTCAGTGTCTACATTTCCATAGTATGTTAGCTTTAAATCCTTAGTCTTAAACAAATATTTTAATACTCTTATTGCATATTTATAGTGTGTTTGACTGTAACAATTCTGAAACCTACTCAAATAATTAATACTATACGCTACATCTGGCCTAGTGCCGTTACTAATATACAATAGTTCACCTATTAAATTTCTGTAGTGAATACCTTCATCAATTTCCTTAGCTTGTTCTAATCTTAAATTAGTTTCCATTGGAGTATCATATAACTTAGAATTTTCTAAATTATATTTTGCAGCCAAAGATTCAATATATTTTGTTTGATTTAAAGACAATATATTTCTATCATTACTATAATCTATATCTATACCAATATAACTTTTAATTTTACCCAAATCTTTCATTGCAAACCTTTTCATCAAGCTAATTTTTACTTCTTCAATTTTATTTTTACTTTTACAACAAATTAAAAGATCATCAACAAACAGTAATATATATATTGGATCTTTGCTCGCTCTGTTTACATATAAACAATAATCATAGTTACTTCTTACAAAATCTAATCCTTTTATAAACCTATCAAAACAATCATACCATACTCTAGGACTTTCTTTGAGACCGTAGAGAGCTTTTTGCAATTTACAAACTTTATTGTCTCCTATTACAAAACCTTTCGGTTGATTTATATATACTTCTGACTTAACACAACCATTTAAAAATGCAGTCTCAACATCCATCTGTTCAATAAATAAACTATTTTTACAACTGTATGACAATAAAATTTTTAATGTTTGCATTCTTCCTACTGGTGAATAAACATTTTCAATATAATCATTTTGCTGAAATCCTCTTACAACTAATCTTGCTTTGTAAACATTATTACTTTTCTTTTTAAAAATCCACTTAACATCAATAACTTTTTTGTCTTTGGGCCTATCAACAATTTGCCAAGTATTGTTTTTATTTAAGCTATTTATTTCAGAGTCCATTGCTCTTTGCCATAGTTCATGATCAATTGAGCTCATTGCTTCCTCATAAGTATTTGGTACATTTGCATCAGTATAATTTACATATATAAAGTGTGAAACTGGATTACCATATCTAGAAACTGGAATTCGCTTTCTTTTAAGTTTTCCTACTTCTACACATTCGTTATTCTCATCGTCATCAAGATTATTATTGTTTACAAGGTGTTCCATAGTATTTTTATAATTCTCATCTATGTTTGTATCATTTTCATATTCAGTATTACATAATTTATTTGAAACATTCAATGTTGTATCAGATTCTAAATCATTATCTTTAACTATTTGATCATGTTGTTTTTCTAAGCAAATTAATTTAGTATTTTCTTCGACTACCTGAACATGCCTAGCATTAACTATCCTATTATTCAAAAGAACTCTGTAGCTATTTTCATTATACCCCACTAATATTCCTAATTTAGCTTTATCATCCCATTTACTTTTTCTTAAAACTTCAGGAACTCTTACAAAAACTCTACTTCCATAAATTTTTAAATGTTCTACATCTGGTTTTATTCCAAAAAATATCTCATAAGGAGTTTTATTTTCTAAAGTATTAGCGATAGTTCGATTTTTTAAATAAGCTGCCGTTTTAATAACTTCCGGCCAATATCTTCTGTGAATATTAGCTTCCCTCAATAAACACCTACCTATATCCATAGCGGATCTATTATATCTTTCAGCTACTCCGTTCAATTCGTGAACATATGGTGGACATGGTAATAACTCTATACCTTTCTGTTTAATAAAATTAATAATATCCTTATTTAAATATTCTTTCCCATTATCACACTGTAATTTCTTAATTCTTTTGTTAAATTTATTTTCTACTAAGTTTACAAATTCTATAAAACAATTAGCAGTTTCAGCTTTACTTTTAATACAAAATATTCTAGTACACTTGCTATAATCATCAATAAATGTCAAGAAATATTTTTCTCCACCATAACCAGTTGTATTATGTGGACCGTTTAAATCAGTATGAATCAATTCTAAAATCTCTTTAGTTTTAGTTCTATTATTTTCAAAAGGAACATTAGCCATTTTACTTTGTATACAATTTGAACATTTCATGTCTACACTTTCAATCCTATCCGGCAAACCATCAACTAATTTATCATTAACTAGTTTATTTAAATATTGAAAATTTACATGTCCAAGTGCCCTATGCCATTTCTCTTTATAAGTCAATTTTACAGAATGAGTATACACATCATTTTTCAAGTTGTTAAATGCAAAACCTTTCATATAATATAAATTGTTAATTTTATGAGCAACAGTTATTAATTCACGAGACTGATTATATATTTTTGCATTGTCACCTTTAGCTACTATTGTGGAAGACTTAGTTATTTTAGCAAAACTCAACAAATTTTGATTAATACCTTTTACAAAATAAACATTCTTTAAATCTACATATTGTTTACTATAAAAGTTTTCAAAACAAATTTGAATATCGCCTACCTTGGTCGCACTTAATATTTTGCCGTCTGGTAATTTTACATTGACTGGAATTTTTAAATCTTCACATTTATAGAAATATGTATCGTTATTTACTATGTGATCCGTACATCCACTATCTAAAAGAAAATTTATTTCATTATTATACATACATTCTTTATTCTTATTGTTATCAAAATATACCTGTTTTACTTCCGGGTTTAATACTTGAGTTGTCCATGACTGCGGTGAAAAATTGTTTGAAGTGTCATCTCTGGCATGACCTCGACCTCTGCCTCGGCTTTGACCTCTGTAGGTTGCTCTAAAATGTCCTCGATGATTGTAATGCGTTTGATATCTGCCTGGTTCCTTATGTTGTTGATTTATATTCTTTCTCTGCCAACAGTCCTTCTTGAAATGGCCAGTCTTTCCACAAATAAAACATTGAAGTTTTGTTTTAATATTAAATGTACTCACATTATTTCTACCTTCTGAATTGCATGAAGTAATATTTTTCTCTTTAATTTTAGTCCTCACATAATCAACAGTCCTTTGTTCTTCTGGTATTACATCAAGGAAATCTCCAATATAACTATAACTTGGTGGGAGCGCTTTGAGAAGATATCTCAACTTTTCTGTTTCATCAATCTTTCCTCCGGCTTCTTTAAAAGTGTTGATTGTTTTTTCAAAAGCGACAAAAAAATCTTCTACTGTATTATAATTATTCAACTTTACTTCTTCTATGTTTGCTCTGGATAATATTTGCATTGCAGTAGACTGGGTTAGGTACATCCTGTCAAATTTTCTAATAATTTCGTAAGCTGTTTTACATTCACTAATATATTCTAGTTGACGATCTGAAATTGTGCTCATTATAATAGTCCTTGCTTTTAAATCTTTTTTCTTCATAACATTTTCATCTTTTACCGGAACACGTGTCGTGGCGGGCTCGTGACATTCCTTATACTCCAACAAGGTCATTAACCTCAATTTCCAACTTGAATAATTTGCACCATCAAAAATAGGTATCGTAATATCTTCAATCCGGGCTTGCTTAGCCATTGTTTCAATATTTCTAATAATCTTGATCAATTTTCAACCTTTCCTTTTATATTCAATTTACACAAGTAACTTGTACTTTTACGTATCTTCATAATCTTCTCGTGATGTTGATATTTTTTCATAATTTATCAACCACGGACTGCTACCATGTTGAAATAATTGTATATTATGTGTCTTTCTAAAACACACAGCGTTGGTGAAGAAAGCTGTCTATGAATCCTATATATCTCTATGAAAAAGGGTCACCTTACCTAATATCGGTGGATCTTTCACCTCACTAGCAAGAGCGCGTCCCTAGTATGTCATCTGTCATCGCCAATTTGACATCACCTTTGAAGCGCTGTCATCTGCCTCTGCCGGCATAGCGTTTATGAATTCGTGCGCAATAACATCGCGCAGAATATAATTAGTATTTATCTCTAGTAAAAGTGATCAGATTAAGTTACTTTTACCTGAATAAAACACATAAAGCGTTAAATTTTAGTAGTAATTGGTTTAGGAACGGAATTAGTTCCAATATGAAACACAAAAGACCACGTTGTCGGAAGAAAATTCGAAAACCGATGCTTTGGTATGTATAATAGTGGCGGGAACTCTTTTTCGTCCTCGGAGGACGAGAGAAGCAATGGTTCGTCACTGCCCAAGAGACCGGGAGACGAGAAATTCAGTAAGTACAATCAGACTTGTCATAACATGTCCGGACTCGTGCATAGGATTCCATGCAACACGTGGCATACATATTTTCACAGTATTTGACACAAATACATCAATATTTAGATGTAGGTAATTAATAATAAAACACAATGCATGCCTATAGTGAGATCGCTATATTATCATCGGGTTTATTTATCATACACAGGCACATTGGTTACTGTGTCAAGTATTGCTTTTAACCAGAATTGTGAGATATCGTTAGGCTACCTAGGTAGAAGGTACTTAGGTTTATGGAATCGACCGTGATCCCCTATGACTAACGAGCCCCAGCAGCAGGTAGTGAGGTATCTCAATCACTTTGACCATTCAATTGTAATTACCTCAACAAAAGTGAGTACCTACTACTTAGTGCCCACTACTACACAATTAGTTCAAAACAATTAAGAGGTACTTATATTTTAGATAGGTACAAAACCTGTCTATCACAATATTCTAAAGAGAAGAAATTGTTAATTAACTATTATAATACAATTTACATATCTATCATGTATCAAACATGTCACATATAGATTTTACATTACTTAAGATATGATATAGAATGTATAATGTGAACAATGGTCTCACACAATTTTCAGTATGAGGTACTGATTACTACAAGTTGAGATTACCTAGTTTATGGTAAATAATTCTTAACATAAAGAGCGTGTTTTCATAGTCAATTGATACCAGAATAAGCTTTGATTCTATGGGTACTTATTTGAATAAGTATTGAAAAATCATAAGAAATAGACATTGCATATTAGGAGATGTAGATATGTTTATATACGTTATCATCATCAAGGACCCATATTTACCATATCCCCGAACAGTTGAATGATATCATTATTGCTTATAATGTTACCGATGATAATGATGTTTATCTAGTTCCTTTCTTACTTAAGTGAAAGAGCTTGCCTTAAAATTAACGCTCAGGCGTGATAAAATTTTTATAATATCAACAGTAAAGTAACCAAAATCTTTGTATTTTTTATTTGTATCTTCTACAAAAATATGTACTGAAAATATGTACAAGGCGTCCTTAGCCATGATTAGCTTAGTATGGTTATGCTGAAAGAACTGAGTGTCCAGAAAGACACAGAAAAATATATGCCATACTTACATTCAGATATGCTTCTGGCAATAAGAGCTGATGGCTCCGCCAGGTTGATATTCAAGCTGAGACACCTAAACACCTAGGTATTAACCAGGTAATTTTGATACATATCACAGGTTATAACGGTAATTAAATTTTTACAAAGCCAGGATTGGCTTGTAAAATTAGACATCATTGGTAACAGTAATGAGATTCTTCCAAGGCCAGGATTGGCTTGTACAATCAGGCATCATTGGCCTATTTTCTGCCTGCATATTGCAGCCATTTCAAATGGTCGCGGAGACCCTACAAGCTAGAGGTGCCCTCTTTCTGTTTTATTTAAGCTATTAAGTTTGGTCTATTGAGACCGTTACAAAATTAACTTCACAGGTCTTGTAGACTGTGAGGATTTTGGAAAAGCTTGATTGGCACTACAGCCACAGAAAGTCCATTGCCTTCTGGTTTAGTTGGACAATTATCTTTTGGGTCTACCATGACTAATCCAATTTAACTTCACAGGTCGCGGAGACCATGGAGGTTTTGGTAAAGCCTGATGTGCAGAACTATTCCAATTCAACTTCACAGGTCGCGAAGACCATGGAGATATTGGTAAAGCTTGATTGGCACTCCAATCACAAGAAGGGCCACAGCCCTCTGATTTAGTTAGACTATGAGGATTATTCTAATAATTTAACTTCACAGGTCTCGGAGACCATGGAGATTTTAGTAAAGCCACAGAATGAGCCACAGCCTTCTAGTTAGACAATTATCTTTTGTCTACAAGGATTGTTCCAATTAACTTTACAGGTCCCGGAGACCATAGAGATTTTGGGAAAGCAGGTTTGGCACATGTACAAAATGTACATTGTAAACCTGGATACTTGTGCCTCATGTGTGATAGTATAGAAATGTCTGTGTTATTGCTAGTCCCAAAAGCTTCAAAGATAGAGCATACTGTGGTAGTCATTAAGAGGACCATGTCTTGCACTAAATAAGAGTTGCAGACAGTTCTAGACATCTAACACTGAGAGGACTGTACAGTTGTCGCCTCCAGGTATTTCTCTAGAGTTTCGCGCACAGCAGACCAAGAGAGAAAGGCTTCCCCTCTACATGCTACACAAGACTTACGAGCTGTGGAAAAGACAACATACACAGAAATGTCATAGTCTTTGTAAAAGAACAAGTTTGTCATTTCCTAACTACAGATACCGCGGATGCGGGCTGAGTAGGACATCTGAACAGTACTTACCTGTCAGAGAAATGGAGAGGGAAGCAGGGGACTTGGCCTTAGAATTTCTGACTTATATGTAGTGTACCATAGGTATGCAATAAAAATGCTTCTGAGTAGATTGAAAGGGGCGCACATCCTGTAGCCCAAGCAACCAATCAGACTTTGGTCGCCCACATACAAAGGTGGCTAACTCTCTTAGCCCTCACAACTGAGTAACTGTACCTAGATGAGAAGTTGAGAATAACTCTTGGCACGCTTCCAGGACGCCCAAATGGCTTTTGATTTAGATTGCCTCTCAAGAAATCTACCTGTACCGGAGTGGCTTCTCCTACCTTGTACAACAGGAAATATATTTCGGAGGCTCCTGATATGGTCCATTCCGCTATCCAAAGAGGTGCTTTAGTGCCAGGGCATATTTGCCAAAGCCTGCTTCGAATTATGCGACATCTGCAGTCGTTGATGGAGCTGACGCCTAGGCTGAATATTTCCTTCCAAGGATAATCCTCCAAGTGTACTAGCGCACCTCGCACCCCGGGACCCGGGCAGATACATAGCACCCAAGGGTGGCTTATGGTTAATATAATAAATAATAATAATATACGGGCATTTCTCCGCAACTCGATGTCAAGCGCCTAAAGATGGCTTATGGTTATTGACTATTATGGTTATATATGCTTATTGACCCGGAAGTCAGGAGCACTCAGACCATTGGTGAATGGCCTTACCCCCAACTGCTCAGTCAGAAAAGGGGGGGGGGGAGAAAAAAGCCCATTGTAGAGCAAAGGAGAAAGAGCAGTTAGGTAGTGGTGCCCATCCACAGTGCCAACATATGATCCTCCAAGCAGGAGGTGACTTTCATAATGCAAAAAAAAAAAAAAAGAAGAATGCATGTAATCTAGTACACAGAGATTCTATTTAGCTAATTAAATTAAATTAATTAATTTTAATTAGCCTAGGTCTATCATAAGCAAGCTGACCCTATTCTCTCAGGAGCTCTTATGCTATTACTGGGGTCAGGCCGAGAAGCTCATGACATGAACATGACTTCTGAAGATCTCAAAATAGAGTTTTTTATCGCAGCAAATTAAGATTATAACCTGACCTGAATTTGGATATAAAATGGATACAACAACATATTATCCATCAGGGGTCGGTTGTGAGGACAACCAGACACATAAATATGCCCAGTGACCCATGTGGAAAGGTTGGTTCAAGTAACAAAGGACTGATTTTCAGTCTTAAAAGTAGATAATTGATTCTTATCTATAGAGGGGCGGACCCTTTAAGCTTGCAACACAAACCTTTATGTCTGGCTAGATAAGGTCCTTCCAGATCTTAAAGACCCTGTCCACCAGTGGCTTCAAGAAGGTGGTAAGGGCACCAACCTGTTGAGGCAATGGAAGGACCATACAGTCCTTTATAAAGTTTTACTGTCAATCGGTCAATTTGGCCAGTGCCAGTGAGTCTGGTTTACTTTAAGGTAACCTTAAACTGTTCAATTAATTATTTAATTAATTGTAATTGTTTTAAGATCCAAGTAATGATCAATGTGTAACAAACATGCTTAAAGCTTAAGGTACAGTTGTGTTAACATTGGTATTATAGTTATTTTATATACAGATGTTATTTACTGTAGTATTTAGCCTTAGAGGCTCCATTGTTTATCCTTGATGACATTGATCTTCCTTTGAGTTATAATTTTTAAAATGTTATTTTTATCTTATTATTTGAACTTTGATTTGTTTCAAAGATACAGAGAAATAATAAATCAGTTCTTAGGTTCTAAGACTTAGTTCATTAATATTGGCTTATGATTATCTGAGGAGAATAATTTAAAATTTAGAGGATATATGGTTAGTTCTTACATGAAAGAAAAACAATTTTTGTTGTTGCTACATAACCCACTTGTATTGTTTTTAGAATTTAAAATATAACTTTATTTTACAATACAAGAGGTTCATTTAACATTCTGAAAGGAATGAAATTTAAATTGTTAATACTCTTAGGTATTACAATATTAACAAGATAATTTATTTTCAACATAGCGTTTTTATGTCTTTCTTCACCAGCAGATATCAAACACATCTTCACCAACGCTGTGTGTTTTAGAAAGACACATAATATTGATGTTTTGCATTAAAACAAAACATGTATTATGTGTCGAATAAAACACACAGCGTTGCAGTTTACTGCTTGCTGATGAAGATGCTATGCCGGCAGAGGCAGATGACAGCGCTTCAAAGGTGATGTCAAATTGGCGATGACAGATGACATACTAGGGACGCGCTCTTGCTAGTGAGGTGAAAGATCCACCGATATTAGGTAAGGTGACCCTTTTTCATAGAGATATATAGGATTCATAGACAGCTTTCTTCACCAACGCTGTGTGTTTTATTCGACACATAATACATGTTTTGTTTTAATGCAAAACATCAATATTAAACACAATTTGTGGATCTTTATAAATTATCTTTATTATTTTTACTTTATTACAAACTACATTGTGCCGTGTGCGCACCACGAACCACAGAGACAGAGAGGAAGGCAAAGACAATTGCCGTTTACAGTGATACCATACAGACTATACAATAACCAAAATACAGATTATAATATTTGCCTTTTCCAACAAGTACAACAAAGCTTGCATGATTTTTGAAGTGAAACTTCTTTATCGGGGTTGGAAAAAAATTTAGTGTAACATTTTTTCGTTACGCGTGACATTTTTCCGTTTTCTTATCCCTACCACGCGTGATTCGACGTATTTCTGTAAAGTTGCATATAGTAAATTATTTTTTGAAAAATAAGGTCATAAAGAAGTTTCACTTCTTACGTGTGTACACGCACACATTTTTTTTAAGACCTGTGGCCGTACTATGACCTCTTATTTCCAGACAGTTTACGCCGTGAATTGAACTGACTGGCAAATTCATATAATAACATAATTAACCATGGCTCATAATATGAATTTGCCAGTCAGTTCAATTGACGGCGTAAACTATCTGGACAATAAGAGGTCGTTATACGGCTCCTGATAGCGTATTTTACAATTATTAATATACTGTTCAATATTATCTTTCTTATATATAAAAATGAATCGCAAAATGTGTTGGTAAGCGCATAACTCGAGAACGGCTTAACCGATTTCGATAATTCTTTTTTTATTATATTCCTTGAAGTACGAGGATGGTTTTTATGTAGAGAAAACGTAAATATGTACCACGGGCGAAGCCGGGGCGGACCGCTAGTTTTGAAATAAAAACCTAAACCGCCTTCGAATTAAATGGGACCACATTAGAGGCACCAGCTTTCCAATAAAAAAAAAGAAATGTCAAAATACGTTCACCCGAAAGTTATGAGGTAGCCAAAGCAACTACAAAAAAATATACAGTGGAATTTAGAACCCCCCACTTTTTGAAGTCAAAAATAATTTAGATCTTCATAAGTAACACATATTTTTTCTAGTCTTTTTTTTATTAGTTTTATTTTAATTGTAAAATACGCTTCAGCTCTGCTTTAACCATTCCAACCAAGCGACATACATTTACATTGCAATTTTTAAATCTAAGTTAGACATATATAAATTCAGATCTTAAAATGACCATTATAAGGGAGATTTTCCACCAGAGCTGTGCGAGGTTGCGTAGCGAGGGATGTGTTTGTAAAGAACCAATAGTATCGCTTCAAACGCTTAATGAAGGAATGGTGAAAAACATCCTTAAACTGGTAAATATTATGGCCAAATTATATATTTGCAGCCAATGATATTATACTTCAAAAGGTGTAGACAAGTTAAAAGTGTACGTTGTAATGTGGATGAAATGTGGCCACAATTTACTTCAGTTGTCTCTTTTTCACTCACGATAACTGAATCATGCCATTTCACTTTGACGTCTAATCGTGTGTTAGTGTGCCGATAGGATCGAATGTTACGTTGGTAACATATGTACACCTTTTTACTTGTCTTTACAAAACACTGATAAATATGGCCTTAGTTTATTAGTAAAATTATATTTGAATCCTTTAAAATCACTGCTTTATTAATAAAAAAGAACGTGTGTCCAAGCACATGTGTCAGAAGTGAAACTTCTTTGGCAAGATTCAAAGATACCTTGAAATTTTACTCTCAACGCGCCTAAAGAAGTTTCACTTAAAAATAATTCGTAATATCCATGCTCGCGCTAGTCTTTTATCTCTTTCACACTTAGCTTGTTTTACATAAGGCAGAATGTGACAAAACATTTGATACAGGAAAATTTAATAGGCCATCCACACGTCTGCCGAACAACGTGACAAACAACGAACACATAGGGACAGCACTATACGAAGAAAAGAGATGTACTTATTTCCTTCTCGCTTCTCTGTATAGCGCCGTCCCTATGTGTTCGTTGTTTGTCACGTTGTTCGGCAGACGTGTGGATGGCCTATTATAATACTTAAATGGAATAAAATAATGATTAGGTATTTGTGACAAGTTTCCAAACAACCTAAAAATAATATAGAACTAAATACAGCAAATTGTCCATGCGTGTCATATCTTGAATAAGAATTGAGGAGCAATGCGCTTAATATTTTATAGTTAGAAATTAGAATGAAACTCAGACTGAATTTTATGACACAAACAGATATTTCCAGACTATTTTTCTCCCAAAAATATTTCTTCACACCTTTTTAAGTTTGACGATGTCTATCGGCCAGTTTCTGAATTGATTATTTTATGTTAAGAACGTCTCAAACCATGCTTAAAAGCTGCTTTAATATTTTGTGTGTGACATACACTTTCTTAAACCTTATTCCAATCAATTCTCAATTCTTAAAACCGCCGAAAGAGATCGTCAAACTTAAAAAAGGTATTTCTGTGACGAAATTTTTGGAAGATAAATAGATAAAAACAAAAAAAGTGTATGTGCCGACCATACGTGAGAAATGAAGCTTCTTTAGGAAGATTCAAAGATATCAAAATCGTCGCCTTACTCCATGACGTGACGGTATTGCCATGACGCGACCTTGAAATTTTACTCTCAACGCGCCTAAAGTTCCACTTCAATCATATTCTGAACAACTTGCTACACCTAGTTTTTAAATACTCTCTATTACGCAGCTGATTCCCGGCTTTCAACTATTGCTATAAGAGCTTGTTTATCTTTTTTATTTTCACAGGCACATCCTATCAAAGCAAGTAAATGCTTATTAGAGTACTCCACATGTTCCCTGACGAAAGATTCTAGTTCATTCCGAGGCAAATAATACGCTTTAACATATCTATCGACATATTCCTGAAATGGCACTGGCTTTAAACCAGATATCTTCTCCAATTTCACGAATAACTGCCTATAATCCAACTGCATAAGCCCCCGACCACCGTTCGAACATTTCGTCGCGTTAGAAAACCCTTCCACTAACAAGTGAACTATAAACTTCGACACCATTGCCCAAACCGAGTTTATAACCTCAAAATTGAGAGTTATCTTCGACGATATATTCTCCAACCTTAATGCAAACACTTGAATTTTCCGGGTTATCATATCTACATAAGGACTATGTTCCACTGCGACGTTTTTCACATCCCACCTCACTTGAGACATGGCTATCAAAGCTGATCTTGCATCTAAGGCTTTAGACGCAGAACACATGTATACAGGCATTCGTAAATCTGTTACAACCGCTAGGGTATTATCTCTAAAATGTTCTAAGATCATCTTTTGGTGCTGCGCGACTATCGACTCTAAGTACGGTTGTAAAATCTCAAATTGCTTTGACAAGAATATCACGCTTTCAACCCCGACTATTCTTTCGCTTAAACCATGCAAATTTGCTTCACTGTTCATGTCCAAATGCTGTGGTATATTAGGACTGTCGTATGTTTTATCGTCTCCATAGATACTGTTTGATATTCGCTTTAAGGCTGCGTTTAATTTGGACGTATATAGCGTTGATGAAGATACTTCTAGATCAGACGTGAAAAACAAATGCACTGCGTAGAAATAATAATCAAATAGTTGGTTCATTAGCATTATAACTTCTAGAGATATTTGGGGTAAATATCTGCTTATTTGTAAGTACTGCCCGCAATTTCTTAGTACAGATAGCGTTGTATTTGTGACTATTATGCTATCTTTGATCTTTGACGGACTCATTTGATTTGTGACGTAATTTCTATCGGCATCATCTACGAAATCTCTTCTTAACTCATCTGGCTCTTCATCTGATTCATCACTTGGGTCTGATTCTGGTTCCAGACCGAATATATCATCATTTGTTATGTTATCATTTCGGAATATTTCAAACGGTGTTCTTGACGTTTTCTGCGTAAAATACTTCGATATATACACGCTGTCGTCTTGAGAATGAACGGAAGACGTCGCATCGGATTGCGAACTTTTCATAACCACGTCCGATTTTGCCTTAAAATAGCGCTTAAACTGTTTGAATTCTTGCAAATTTAGCAGCGTAAAGGTGGACTTTACGGGACATTGTTCCCAACCTTCGTTCTCTAAAAACAACTTTAGTTCTTCCATCCTTCCTTTATGGTAGTTCTTTATATACGAAACGCTTTGCGTCTTTATAAAATCTTGTAACAGGTCAGATGTGTCACCACAAAACACTTCAGCGACTTGTGTCAATTTCCGTAATATTCCAAGCATTTGTATGAATTTCTCAAACGGGTATTCCTCCAATCCTGAACTCTTAAGAAACGTGGACACTTTATTTTGAACGTCATGCCATATCCTTATCAGACCAGCTTTTAACTTCTGCTTTATGTACTCCCGACTAACATTTTTCTCTATATCGAAGACATTTGACGAACTGGGCGTCGCTTCTTCGTGTTTTGCATACCAATTTACTAGGAGATAATAACTACGCATCACTTGAAATAACTTTTCGCACAAATTTAAAAGACATATATGAGCTTTGTTGGTAAAAACCGCTTGGCACATATCTTGAAACTTCATTTCTGACGTATCGTTTAGAAACGGTTTGATCGCTTCTATGGCCGATTCGTTGACCGCTGACGAGTAATGCATGTGCAGTTGTTCCATAGCCGCTTGAGTTTTGCCCAAAAGGTCATATGCCTTTTTTAATTTTTTAAACACATCTTCATCGAAGTTATAACAAATACTGGATAGGACTGAATCTAATTTCTCCTCAGTCATATCTAGTGTATCTTGTAGTCTAGAAGCTAAGTCCGCAATACACGTATATTCTTTGTGATTCGCGGCCGCTTTTTTGCTTTTCAATATCAGTTCTATCGCTTCATAATATTCCTTCTTGACTAAAAGGTCAGCGACATCTTTTTCCACACTTCTCAAGCTTCGTAATAATTCTAGAGATTTGAGCACCGATTTTATTATCTGTCTCTTTCTAACATTAGCTAGTATGACGAAGGTGGACACAGTAAGATGGTTGGAAGCGATTCGTAGATTTTCCCGCGCTTTCTTGCACGTTTCTACTGTTTGTGCCAATTGCTGTTTGATGTTTTGTATTTCTTCGAATTCTCGGTCACAATTGTCCCGTTGTTGGGATATGAGGTGCAACGCTTTTCCGGAAACAACCTGAAATTGTGATATTAAAATTTTATTCATATAACACTGACATTACATTGTAAATTAAGTTTTCGTTGTTCCCGAACAATTACGACATTGGGGCCTTCAAGAAAAGAGCATTATATTAATTGTCCATAAAAGGCCGGCAAAGCACCTGCAACACTTCTAGTGTTACAAGTGTTTATGGGCGGTGGTGACCACTTTACATCAGGTGGCCCACCTGCCCCTTTGCTTGCTCTGACATAAAAGAAAATTAAGTTTTATATAGCATTATATTTTATTTATTTTGTGTAAATAAAAAAGAGCGTGTGCCGAGCACACGCGTCAGGAGTGAAACTTCTCTTTCTTTCTTTTTCTTCTTCAAAATTAGGGAATTGACATCGAATATTTAAAAAAATAAAGTATATAGACTGCTACAAGCTAAAAATTATTATAGTGTTAAGGAATACTTGAATGATAATGACATTAATGTATGAGTTTTAATATAATTTAATTGTAATTTTATATGTACAGTAGCACCTCTATAAGTCGAATATCAAGGGAGACGCCAAAAAATTCGAGTTATAGAGTTTTTAACTTATGGAGGATTTCGACTTAGGCGGATTTTGATTCGACATAAAGAGTTTGAGGTTTATTCTATCAATTTTGAGTTACAGAGGTAAAATAAATTAAAATTCAACTTGCAGAGGTCACAAACATGTTTTTATTTATTATAAATCAACATTATTTCAAATCATTTTAAAATAAAAAATATGGCATTAAAAAAGTCAGTATTTTTTTTTGCTTTAGATAATTTGGTTGTTCTCTAGCATTTTATAATCTATAAAGAGCAGAAAATTCTTCTTTTTCAAAGATACAGGTTTGCTTTATAAAATTTCGTAAGGTATTCAATACGGTTCTTGCCTCTTTGATGGAAACCCATGGAGCGCATGTACTATTCACGTCTTCTATGTCATCTTAATCATTAGTATCGGTTTTCTGAGCTACTGAATCGATAATTTCGTCATCAGATACTTAACGCAAACACGTGTTTCGTGAGTCATAAATTAATTATCGCATACTCCTAAAATGTTTTCTAAGAAACAATAGTGTACTGGTTGTAAAATAAAACGTTGCTATGTTCGAGATACAGAGGTCAAATTTGATTTTTCGAGTTATAGAGTGAAAATATGTACCAAAATGGCTTGGAGGGACTCGGTGATTATTTCGACTAACAGAGGGACAAAATTTCAAGTAATAGAGGTTTTCGGGTTTGAAGGGAAGGGAACAAGACATTTTTTCGAGATTTGGAGGTTTTTGACTTATCGAGGTTCGACTTAACGAGGTGCTACTGTATTTTGTAATTTATTGTCTTTTTTTTGTTGATTGAATGTATTAATGTGTAAAGATATATCATTGATAATTTAATTTGTACTTTAAAAAAATTTTTGCACGCCATTTACAATGGCAGTATATGTGTATAAATATTGTATATTAACACCTTTGTATGACCATATGCATGCAAATAAACTGATTTGATTTGATTTGATTTGATTCATCATCACCTGTTGCTGTCGTTTAAGCTTGGTGAACATTTGTTCAATCTCATCACAATTCAACGGTGACGGTGCGTGCTCTAGCGCGTATCGCGCTGCATCAAACTCGGACGGAGGAGAGAAATATACGTGCTCTATTTCTTTTAATACCTGTAATATGAGATTTTAATAATCTGTAGTATCTATACTAATACTATAAAGAAGAAGAGTTTGTTTGTTTGTTTGTTGGAACGCGCTAATCTCAGGAACTACTAGTCCGACTTGAAATTTTTTTTCGGTGTTAGATAGCCCATTCATTGAGGTAGGCTATTATAGGCTCTATATCTCCACGCTGAGACAGTCAGGAGTAGAGCAATGCGTATATAAATTGTAAAACTATTAAAATTACGATTCAAAAGTGTTTTAGAAGAAGTCGAATTAAATGAATAAATGTTTGAGTTTGAGTTTGAATAACATACATAAATTTTAGGAAACCTTACTTTTTGCGCCACGGAATATTTACGGATAATTGTAGCTAATGCATTGTCATTAAATAAATCATATTTCAATACTAGCTTTCCAAGCATCACCCCCTTTTTCATAAACCTAATAAATTATATACTAAAACCTTCTTCATGAATCACTCTATCTATTAAAAAAACCACATCAAAATCCGTTGAGAAGTTTTAAAGATTTAAGCATACAAATGGACAGAGAAAGCGACTTTGTTTTATACTATATAGTGAATGATCCGAACTCTATCTAAAAACAACTATTTCTAAATACATTATTTTAAAAATACCTCCAACTCAGCAGCAGACTGAGCAGCAGTCAGGGATCGAGAATTAACTCCTGGCGGCGCGTGCCTATTCTCCATGTTGCTTTCTTGTGAAAACATTATGTAATCTGAAAGAAAATAATTATTAATTATTAATCTATACTAATAATATTATAAGGCCGAAGAGTTTGTTTGTTTGAACGTGCTAATCTCAGGAAATACTGGTCCGATTTGTAAAATTCTTTCAGTGTTAGATAGCCCATTTATCGTGGAAGGCTATAGGCTATATCTCATCACCCAAAGACCAACAGGAGAGGAGCCACGGGGGTGAAACCGTGCGGAGCGGCTAGTAATATTATAAAGCCGAAGAGTTTGTTTGAACGTGCTAATCTCAGGAAATATTGGTCCAATTTCTAAAATTCTTTCGGTGTTAGATAGCCCATTTATCGAGGAAGGCTATAGGCTATATATCATCACCCTAAGACCAACAGGAGCGGAGCAATACGGGTGAAACCACGTAGCACAACTAATGAATAATAAAGGACCACAATGTACCAACATAAATTAATAAGTTATATAGGTCCAAACATATCAATAAATTAACATAGGTCCTACATCCACTTAAGTAATAACTTAAAAGTTCAAAACAAGATACAAATATTCATAGTTTCATACTGAGGAAAAAAAATGTTGTGTGGTTTTATGAAACCACGGTAAAAGTGAAACTGTTCGAACGGTTCCGAACACTGCTTTGTGTAGCGCATGTCGCGTGTCGGTCGGCTGCCGAGTAGGTATACCTACGCGGCAGCCGCGATACACGCGACATGCGCTACACAGACCAAAAAGTTTGAGACGATGTAATAAAAGTTTCACTTTAAAAAGGTCTTACCTACATCAAATCTTGTGAATCTATAACACAATGAAATTAAATTGAGTTGGATATACTTTCTAATTTACCAGCTTTTATCATCGTGTGTATAGGAACACTAAAGCTTAAATCAAAGTGTTAAACATAACTGTATATTATCCTAGATATCGAGTGTTCGTTTATGCTAATATATAGTAAGTTAATGCTCCTTTTTACTTATTAAGGTGTGAGAACAACGTTGTGTAACTAATGAACAATAAACAATACGCACCTTTGTTCTTAGACCTTTTTTATATCAAAAAAATAGAAAATAGAAAGGTATTTAAAATTACTTCAACATTCATGTTTTTGAGATTTCCAGTTAGAATTATATTCATTATTGTACAAATAAGCGTCATTTATATAAATATTTAGAAGTAAACATGAATCATGTCTATTTTATTGAAATACCGCAATTCACAAACATTTTGCATTTTGCCTGATTTTAGTTTTCACGTATATGTCAAATAGTGTTTGACAACTGTGTCAACTGTCAACAAGCGAAATTTGATTGTTACATTCCGCTTTAGAATCATTGCAAATAGGCAATATTTTATGAACAAGTATTTCATTAACAATTTAAGCTCTTAAGCAAATTTTAAAAAGATTTCATTTAAAATTATTCGGTTAAAACATGAATGGAAAAAAGGTAAATAAATGTGATAACGTTTTATCAATATAAAATAAAATGCGTAAATCTGTAACAGTACCATAATGAACATAGAGCTGAACATGTTCATTGTTGCAATTCGGATACTTTATTTGAATATATTACAACAGTTTCTAGACTGCAAAACACTTTTTTCTGTATTGCTTTCATAGGGCGTATTCAGAAAGAAAGCTTGAAACTTATAAGCGCTTATCGGCGCTTGTCATGTTCATATATTTTCCTGTCAGTGCTGGTAACCCGCGCAGGAAAATATATGAACATGACAAGCGCCGATAAGCGCTTATAAGTTTCAAGCTTTCTTTCTGAATACGCCCATACAATTGATACCTAAAATATTTGATGCTCTAAGTACGAAATTAAAATGAAAAACCATAACACTTATATTTTTACTTTTATGTATTATTATTTTACTGATGTTATATTTCTTAAAATACCTCAGTAAAATACGGATAAAAGTTTAAAATACATCTAAAAATTTAAACAAAATACCGTTAATAAAGTATACCTCAAAAAACCACGTCCGGTGGTGAGAGTAATGGAAACGTTATTTAAGATTTCTCTTATTGTGTATAAAAATCATATTTCTTACAAAATATATAACAGAATAAAAAAAACCAGAACAGAGAATTTAGCCCTTATTTATGCTGATACCAACGACGCTGATACAAACAAGGAATACTATAAAAAATGAATAAGGATTGTCCAATCCTTACAATTTCTAATCATCTAATATCTTGTACGACTATTCGATTTTGACTGAAGGACACGTCTCTAGAGCAAAATTTTTATTTAGTAAAGAAAATAATAGTGAGTGTTTGACGTCACGCGAATGATGATTATTTAGCGATTGTATTTAGTTTTTGTGAAGTTTTAAGGACGAATATTTATGAATTTAGTGAAATTACAAAAATGGAGACTGATTGGATGATAGAAGACACGACGACGCCTAAGGTACGTCTCAAAACATGGAAATGGGACATAGATGTAATGTCATGGAATACTGTTCCGCCATCTTTGCCTCTCTACACCCAGTTGCCTTTGTAAATTTACAAGAAATAATTTCAAGGAAATCGGGAAGCATGTCGCCATATGCAACAAAAATATTTATTTGATTGGAAATAAAATAAGCGTGACATAAAATGTTACAACTCATGACAAAAATGATGTCTGCAATGCAGTTTTCGAGTTTAAGAATTTAACCCAATTTTCTCAAAACACAAAAATAGTATACTTTGTAGGTTTGTTCTCTAAAAAAATATTCTATTACGTGAATTAGAATTCAAGTTATGCATCATGTATCATACTAAACTTGTTGTATAGTATAATACCTAGTTTTTCAGGAAAGAAATGATACAAGTTTTAAAATCATATATAATTCATGAAAAGGTTACGAATACCCTGTTATAACTAATGAAATTTAAATGTATGTTATTATTCTGTTTTTTGTATGAAATCTGTTCTCAACATTCACTGTATGGAAACACACTGATATATTACAATTCTATATTTCAAACTGTTTTCATCTATATATTATTGAATTACTAGCGGTCCGCCCCGGCTTCGCCCGTGGTACATGTCTACGTTTTCTCTCCATAAGAACCATCCTCATACTTCAAGGAATATTATAAAAAAAGAATAAACAAAATCGGTTCAGCCTTTCTCAAGTTATGGGATTACCAATACATTTTATGATTCATTTTTATATTATAGAAGATTACATGACCCTTAATCCATCAGTCCTCGGAATCACAGACACAATAGAAAATCTATTGTGTCGCGCCCCGATCGGGGCTTACGGTGGTCAATGGGTTAATTCAGTAATTATGTTCATGAAAAATACATAATTATTATATTATGTAAATAATTGTAATACATTTACTATGAAAATATAACACTTTATGTTGCACAAAAAATAATCATATTTCACATAGGTATAGTTATGTATTTATTCCATTCAACTTTTTTGTATTATCTAAGGACAATAGAGGATTAGTCCCTACTAATATAAATGCGAAAGTAACTCTGTTTGTCTGTCTGTTACGCTTTCCTGCTTAAACCTCTCAACCGATTTTGATGACATTTGGCACCGACAATCTTTAGACCCTGAGAAAGAACATAGGTTACCTTTTATTGCGAAAAAACGTCGAAAAACGAAATGTCTTCCTTTTCATTTATTATTATGTATAAAAATTGGTAATTTATACTAATATTATAAAGCTGAAGAGTTTGTTTGAACATGCTAATCTCGGGAACTACTGGTCCGATTTGAAAAATTCTTTCGGTGTTAGATAGCTCATTTATTGAGGAAGGCTTTAGGGTATATAATATCATCACGCTAAGACTAACAGTAGCAGAGCACTGAGGGTAAAACTGCAGGGCACAGCTAGTCATTTATATAATATGTATATAAAAATAATGATATGAATCAAAAGCCATTTAACGCATAGATCTGCTATAACACGGATAAGCTTAGAAACTGATTAAGAAACCATAGAAATGTATATATAAAGGTTAAGGTATTGTCGTCAGTCATTCGTGTTGTGATTTGAATTAAATTGATTGTGATTGCTAAATGTTTTTTATATGAACTGCTTTATGTAGTTGGTATGCTCACTTTATAGTTTTTAATTAAATGTCGCATATTGCCACTGTTTTTACAGAAAGAACCAGACTCTTCTATACTTCAGTTTTAAAAATATTTTAAAGTTACTCTAAACATGCTCAGATTTTTGTTAATTATTTTTATCCAAGTTCAAATCATGCAGAGTCATGTGTGATTAGTTTTAGTTAGTTATAAGTCTTCAATTCAATACAATATTTTAATTTATGGGAGTACTGCGTAAAGTTAGGTTTTAATGAGCACTTGGATTCGGCAGCTCCACTCGCAAATTGCTAAATTTGAGCTGGGGATGTTTCAGCTCTTAACTGTTTTCACGCAAGATAGGAACGCTTGACTTAGGAAAAGCTAAACTCACAAATTGCTAAAATTTCCGAATATTCACAAAAATATCAAACATAGAACATTTTATTTTTAGAAAGTGGGTACTTAAATTTTATTTAGGGCCGATTTTTCAATGCTTGGATAAAACTTATTCGTCGAATAATGTATAGAAGTACCATTTTAAAAGCGTATTCTAATTGCCCGTATTTGACAGTTTACGTGACATTTTAATATTATCGTGTATAGGTCTACCAGAATCTGATGGCATATTTATATTTACGAAATAAAAGATTTTCATATGGCAATTTTATTTGACAACTATCAAATTGGTTGTCAAAGTATTTGTCTTCTTTGCAATTGATGAATAATTTTTAGGATTTTGTCTAAAAAATCTTCCAAAATGTCGAAAAAGCCGCTGCGATCACAAGCAAGAGGTGTTGTTTATAATGTGTATAGAAAAACATTCGATGAAGAAGGGTCAAACACATCACAATTTTCAATTTTGAATATTTTATTGGTAAATTGGACTTACCCGTTTTGATACTTAAAATAAAAAATATTATAAGTAGGTAACTAGGTATAAATATTGTTTGTTGATTACAATATAATTTTATGAAAACTTATTACAGGAGTTTCCAATACGGCTATTCGTCAAGTCCAAGCTGTCCAAGTCAATTTTATAATGTGTGTATCTTTAATACTTACGAAAATAAACATAGTTTTATTTTATTTTTATTTTATAAAAAATTATTAGCAATCTAGTTTTGATCTGCATTATCATTACATCCATATTTTTACATGGCATAATGATAATGAATATACAAATATAGGTATGTGTAAATAATATGTAATATGTATTACATAGATAAAACTAATTAGATAAAAGTAATGTATATTATACATGTAAGTATGTACCTACATAATATTAAGTGGATATCTCATTATTAAGTACAGTATTGTTCACTTATGTAATGTGACTAATGATGTTGAGGACAAAATAAAAAATAAGCAGTATCAAGATCGTTCAGTCCATTTTCCCTAGGGTTGCACACTCAAAATTTTGATTTCCCAATTTGCCATCAGATTCTGGTTTACCTATAATACTTTATTGAACGGATAAGTTTTATCCAAGCATTGAAAAATAGGCCCTTAATCAAATATATTGTCAGCTTATTAATTATTATTATCACCATTAGCAGCAGGTGACATCGCTCACGTCTCTCGACACGGGCGTGAAGCCGGCGCCCAGCGGTGCCGCGTACGTAGCGGAGAGGAACACATGCTTGAACTACTTTACGAAATGGAACGAAACAGATCAGGTGGGTTATTGTTGGTTATTTTATGGGAGGGAAGGTTTTTGGGAGATTTGGGGTTAAGAAAGTTTAAAAAATTGAGGGTATTTGAATATGTGACGTTTTTTTAAATTATTACATAGAAATATTTCGTGAATTTGAGTGATAAGAAAGTTAAAAATATCATTTTTCTTGAAAATAGATAGTATGGGTAATTTAGTAAACAAAAGGAGATGCAATAGAATAGAAAAAAAACATGTGGGGTAAGATTTTAACTAAGATATTTCGTTTTACATGTTTTTTATAGTGTTAGAGCGAGCGCGCACGAGCAACTTAGTCTCCGCAACTATTTTATCTCTCCACCCATGGGCTAGTATGAAAGTGCGCGCACGTAGCGACACAACTCCCCATACTAAACATAGTATCCTAATATTTTCATTATTATTTTCTATCATCAGCCCTCCTATGAGGGCACAGGCCGGAATTCACCACGCTGGCCAGGTGCGGGTTGGCGGATGTCACATGATGTCGAACTTTTGATTCTTCGACATGCCAGTTTCCTTATGATGTTTTCTTGACCCATTCTGTTCTATACAAAATATTAATAAACACCTTACAGGTGGAGTTTGTGGAACAGCTGCTCGCGCGCATGTGCCACTACCAGCATGGCCACATCAACGCATACCTCAAGCCAATGCTGCAGAGGGATTTTATCAGCATGCTGCCAAGTGAGTTGTTTGGATTTGTCCGAATTGACCTTTTTTATTTTCTCTTTACAAATTTACCTTGTATAATAGTTAAGATCGATGACAGAAGACAGGAGATTATTCCATAACTATTACAGACATAAAAAAAACTTAAAACCGATATTGAATGTACAATAAATAAAAAAAATAAAGATGTATGTCCACATATTGTTGCTTCAAACTGTTAGAAACAAATTTTGCAGATGGAAACTTGAACACTCCTCAGCTTCCCCATTATATGCTCACTCGATTTCACATATCAGTTTTTTTTTTTCAAACGAAAAAAATTCTGTTCATTCCAGAAAAAGGGCTAGACCACGTAGCGGAGAACATCCTGTCGTACCTGGACGCGAGCTCGCTGTGCGCCGCCGAGCTGGTCTGCAGGGAGTGGCAGCGGGTCATCTCCGAGGGTATGCTGTGGAAGAAGCTGGTGGAGCGGAAGGTCAGGACGGACTCCCTGTGGCGGGGCCTGGCTGAGCGGCGTGGCTGGTGAGTGTGAACCAGCCCCGAGGGTGTGCTGTGGGGGAGCTGGTCTGCGGAAGGTCAGGGCACACCCCGGACACTCCATACAAAATTACCGTTTTGACAGTCACACTGTAGAGACTGCAAATGTGTTAACGCTTTATGGTTTGCACATTTGTGACTAGCGCAAAAAAAAATTCGCGTTTTTCTGATGAAATACATCCGTAAACAGCACAATATCTAACCATTTTCTACGAAAAACGATAATCACAAATCCAAAATAATAAAATTACTTTAAGTCAATTTGATTAATGTTGTCAATCTTCGTTGCATTTCGTCCTTGTAGAAAAATGCGGACCATTTATAGCGTGATCGTGCGGGGTGAGGTAAGTGTTTAATTTTGGCGGGAGGCGGAGTATCCGTTCTGTAGCGTTTAGCTACTATTATGTATTCTGTGGTCAGGTGTGTGCTGTACTGGTCATCATCATCGGACCAAATAAGTACCTACTGGAGATATGGGCATATATATTTAGGTCATAATTTACCATGCTGGCCCAGTTGGCGGATGCAGCGACACCTCGCTCTGAATCGCGCAAGCGAAATGTTTTCGGTACAGAGCATAGATACAACTTTCCATCATTCATTGGGACCTAAACGGCCAGTCAAGTAGACTGGTCAAGGATCCTGCCTTTTTCGATGGACGAATTCCACCTTCCTTCCTCCACAGCAGATATAACACAAGCGAAAGCTTAGTATAGGATCAGATCGTGCCGTGTGTGAAAATTGTCCAGAAATATTTATTTGCGTATTATTTACTAGCTTTCCACCTGCGGCATCGCCCGCGCAGTCAAAGAAAAACCCGCATAGTTCCCGTTCCCGTGGGATTTCCCGGATAAAACCTATCCTATGTCCTTTCTCGGGTATCAAAATATCTCTATACCAAATTTCATGCAAATTGGTTCAGTAGTTAAGGCATGATTGAGTAACAGACAGACAGACAGAGTTACTTTCGCATTTATAATATTAGTATGGATTTTCAGTAATTCTAATATAATTACCTCAATTTTTCAGGATAATGTACTTGTTCAAACCGAAGCCTGGCTGCCAGCACCCCTCACACTCGTTCTACAGACAGCTATACCCCAAAATAATACAAGACATACAGTCTATAGAGGATAACTGGAGAATGGGCAGGCATAACTTACAGGTGAGTCGACCGACTTTAAAAATAATTATAATGTTTTTTTTGAAGTGAAAACTTCATTAGCGGCGTTGAGCACTTTTTCTGTTATGGTTATAAAATCTTAAACTCGCGTCAGGACACGTGACCTGATCGAAAAAGCGTAAGACGGATATCATTCCAAAATATCAAACATGCTCAACATTAATAATCAAGTTTTCACTTCTGCCGGCACTCCCGGAGTGCAACCCGTCTTTTTTCTTTTCAAATAAAGGTTCAACCAAGTTTAAAAAGGAATTGTAATGTTTTTTGAAGTGAAACTTCTCTAGGCGTGTTGTTGTACATTTCAAAGTCGCGCAATAGAAATACCGTCACGTCATGGAATAGGCGACGATTTTGGTATCTTTGAATCTTGCTAAAGAAGTTTCACTTCTGACACGTGTGCTCGTTATATAAAACTTTGTCGGTTGTTACAAATTAGTAAAATTGACTGAAAATACTATCTATTTTTATTAAATATCCATATAAAAATATTAATTTAAAAATTTAACATTTTCCAGAGGATAAACTGCAGATCGGAAAATTCAAAAGGCGTATACTGTTTGCAATATGACGACAATAAAATTGTGTCCGGTTTAAGAGATAATACAATCAAGATCTGGGACAGAAAGACGCTGCAGTGTGTTAAAGTGAGTTCATATCTATACTTAATACTAGCGGTCCGCCCCGGCTTCGCCCGTGGTACATATTTCGCAATAAAGGGTAGCCTATGTTCTTTCTCAGGGTCTAAAGATTGTCTGTGCCAAATTTCATCAAAATCAGTTGAGAGTTTAAGCGGGAAAGCGTAACAGACAGACAGACAGACAGAGTTACTTTCGCATTTATAATATTAGTAAGGAAGTAGGGATTATAAAGATGAAGAGTTTGTTTGTTTTAACGCGCTAATCTCAGGAACTACTGGTCCGATTTGAAAAATTTTTTTGGTGTTAGATAGTCCATCTATCGAAAAAGGCTATATATCATCACGCTTAGATCAATAGGAGCGTCTGTCTAGAGACTTAATGATATTGACCATATGTGCAGAGGTGCAGCTCACAGATTGTAAAATTAGCTGGCGCCTTATTATGGATGGCGATATTATGCGCCATATTATGGCGATCGTAATATGAATTTGCCAGTCAGATCAATTTACGGCGTAAACTGTCTGGAAATAAGAGGACTTAACACGGCCCATGATGGAGTTGCAAAATATTAAATAAATAAATAAATAAATAAATATTATAGGACATTATTACACAAATCGACCTAGTCCCACAGTAAGCTCAATTAGGCTTGTGTTGTGGGTACTAGGCGACGATAAATATAATATTTTATAAATACATATATAGATAACACCCAGACCCAAGAACAAATAATTGAGTTCATCACACAAATATTTGCCCTGACCGGGGATCGAACCCAAGACCGTCGGCTCAGTAGGGAGTTACTTTACCACTGCGCCAACCGCGTCGTCAAATATTGCAAGTATAAATGTTCTAATGTACTAAAAACAATATTCCAGGAGCTCCAAGGTCACACCGGTTCAGTCCTGTGCTTACAATACGATGAAAGAGCCATAATATCCGGCTCTTCAGACAGCACGGTCCGAGTTTGGGACGTTACAACAGGCGCAATGCTCAATACATTGATACATCACTGCGAGGCTGTTCTGCACTTGAGGTTCTGCAACGGCATGATGGTCACGTGCAGCAAGGTGAGTGGATAATAAATAAATAAATAAATAAATATTTCAGGACAATTTTCACACACGGCATGATCTGATCCCATACTAAGCTTTCGCTTGTGTTATGGAAACCAGATGGCTGATAAACATACATATAAAATTGAAAAAAATACTTATATAGATATTCAATACCCAGACACAGAGCAAACATCTATGGTCATCACACAAATATTTGCCTCGGGTGGGAATCGAACCCATGACCTCTGGCTTGGAAGGCAGGGCCACTACCAACCAAGCCAACCGGCCAGTCTATAGATGGACAAACACGCAAAAAAATTGGTCAAAGCAAAACACTACCTTGCCATCCTTCTCGCTAAACTCTGCCATCCTTGTCGGACGAAGCTGCGTGTAATAAAGTGAAGTCCCATATCCCCTAGTGGGGTAATGGGCAGATGCATTATACATCTGTTTCACTGATCGATTTTCTTTAAGGACAAGTAGGTGATCAGCCTTCTGTGTACTACCACACCAAGACATTTTAAGCTATTGCATAGCTTCTATCGCGGGCCTTGAGTGCGGGGACCGAATCCAGAAATTCCGTAACGAAAAAACCTCACGCTTCCCACTCCGACGGGCACGGAGGTGTGGCTTGAAGGTATAGCATGCAATAGCTTTACCGCGGCAGTCCCCGAGTGCCACACGTCTTTTTTTTTCTTCGTCTCTACCGGGAATCGAACCCAGGAGGACCCCTTGGTGCTACGCGTCAACCACTGTACCAAGGAGGCGGTATTATTTCATATACTTAACAAAAACTATAATATCCCGTTTACAGGACAGATCGATAGCGGTATGGGACATGACGTCCACAACGGAGATAATGCTCAACACAAGCCTTAATTGAGCTTACTGTGTGACTAGTTCGATTTGTGTAATAATGTCCTATAATATTAAAGTGAAACTTTTATTACATCGTCTCAAACTGTTTGGTCTGTGTAGCGCATGTCGCGTGTATCGCGGCTGCCGAGTAGGTATACCTACTCGGCAGCCGACCGTCACGCGACATGCGCTACACAAAGCAGTGTTCGGAACCGTTCGAACAGTTTCACTTTTACCGTGCTTTCATAAAACCACACAACATATTTTTTATTTATTATTTATTTATTTAATATCCCGTTTACAGGACAGATCGATAGCCGTATGGGACATGACGTCCACAACAGAAATAATGCTCAGACGAGTGCTCGTGGGACACCGGGCTGCGGTCAACGTTGTGGACTTTGACGAGAAGTATATTGTCAGCGCTAGTGGGGATAGGACTATTAAGGTAGGAGTAGAGGGGTTTTATTGTTTGTTGATTTTAATTAATGTATTGTTAGACGTAACTTTTGATTTAATATTTTAGTGGATGGATAGTTGTCACTATTTCCTGTCAAAACATACTTAGCTGTGGAATACTATAAGAGCCCCCGCAGACCACAGACTTTTTATCGGCAGATAGTTTGGTCGGGCTCTTAATCAGTACGCAGATATAAGCAAATGCGCACACTATGACGATTAGGTATCGGCCGATAAACAAGTTTGATGGGCTTCCCGATTCAATTCAAACTATACTGTCGGCAAACTATCGGCCGACTGTATAATCAGTATTGGCTCCCTACCACACGCGCAAACACGACGATTTTTTAGTCGGCCGACTAGGCCAATAGTTCAGTTCGCTCCGAGCTTTGACAGCGAATGGTCGGCCGCGCATGTTTTGTAAAATGGCGTCGCTCAATTCTCAGTCGCTTATTTCGGAATTTTCGATCGTAACTTTGATCGAGGAAGTCGAAAAACGCCCTCCACTTTATAAGAAAGACTTAAAAGAGAAGGTACTCTGTATTTGACAAGTTGGTTGAAGCTAGTTATGCTCATTCGATAAAAGGCGAAAATTTTTTCGGGTAATGGAGAAATTTGGAATGCATAGTGTAAAATTTTCCATTTTAATCTATCACTAAAGATAGGATGCACCCAATACTCTCGGGCTCTCTTTTTAATTTTCCTCCTCCGGTGTATGAGAGCAATAATAACAATTCTATACAATGTTTTATTAATTTTCATTGTGCGGTGTGACCACTCTTTTCAACAGTTGGTTAGAAACTAGCAAATAGTCGGCAGACTGTTGGATAGTTTGCGCACTCATAACCGACTGAACTGTTTAGTTGGCTCGGTGTGCGTACTAGCAGGCCAACCCGACTAAACTATCGGCCGATAAAAAGTCTGTGGTCTGCGGGGGCTCTAAAATGCCGCTTTCCTTTGACTCGTGGCGCATTCGTATGAGTCGTGTCTAGGGGCTCAGACGTTGTTTATACAACGTTCGACCCAACTACCCTCACTTTGATAATAGTCGTTGACTTGCTGCGGTTTGTTATCAAATACCAACATCAATTAGGTAGCTGTGTAGAATCGCAGTATATTCTTATTTCATTCAAACTAATATTTAAATATTAGTTTGAATGAAATAACACGCGATGCGTAAAAATGAGTAAAATATACACGCGAGGCCGGGTTAACCCGGCCTCGCGTGTATATTTTACTCAATTAATAGTTACTGTAACGAAACAGATTTTGGATTCCTGTTTTGTAGCTAGCTACTTTTCGTTACCATACCCCACTAGGGTACTCCTGTCCTCTGACCATCTTTCTTCTCTTTTGAATGTCCGTCAAGACGTATAACATCTCAGTCTCCCCGTGACCACGCTCACTGTAAAGTGTTGAAACGTCCGGAAAATAATAGAATGAATAAATCGCGTTTAAAATCCATTAAAAAGTCTTCATTTTAATATTTTTTGTTCACTGAAATAGTTTCGCATTGGAATCAATTTATTACAAACGAATGATTCCGCATTATGAGTCATTCATTCATTCCAAATTAAATTGAACCAGATTAAAATGTTTTCGTTCTATATAGCTTTGAATATTATCTTTGTTTTTTCCAAACAAACAATTCCACTATGTTTCAGGTGTGGAACACATCATCCTGTGAATTCGTGCGCACACTGAACGGTCACAAGCGTGGTATAGCATGTCTACAATACAGAGATCGTCTTGTAGTGTCCGGTTCTTCGGACAACACAATACGATTGTGGGACATTGAGTGCGGACAGTGTATACGCGTGCTAGAGGGGCACGAGGAGCTCGTGCGGTGTATACGGTGAGTGTGTACATACAGACAAACACACAAACATATTTAAAAATACGCCCCAAGAAAACGCACTAAATTGTATAATAACAACCATTTATTTCCTCACAATTTGCTAAGTAAATGACCAATACCATGTATTAATTTTTATTGAATACTAGCGGTCCGCACGGCTTCGCCCGTGGTACTTATTTACGTTTTCTCTCCATAAGAAACATTATAGTATTTCAAGGAATATAAAAAGAAAAGAATTATCGAAATCAGTCCACACGTTCACGCGTGATGCCGTGACCGAGGAAAACGGGTTTCATTTATATATATGTATCTTGAAGTGAAACTTCTTTCGGCGCGTTGACTATAATATTTCAAGGTCGTGTCATGGCAATACCGTTACGTCACGATTGAGGCGACGATTTTGAATCTTGCCAAAGAAGTTTCACTTCCGACATGTGTGCCATTTAGTTCTTTTTCTTTTTTTTATCTCATTTAATTAACATTTCCCTTCAAAGGTTCGATAACAAGCGGATAGTGAGCGGCGCGTACGACGGCAAAATAAAAGTGTGGGATTTACGAGCAGCGCTCGATGTTCGCACGCCGCATCAGGATCTGTGTCTGCGCACTTTGGTGGTGAGTGTATATTATAAGTGTACCTAAATAGTAATTATGAATATTTTTTGAAGTGAAAACTTCTTTAGCGGCGTTGAACACTTTTTCTGTAATGGGTATAAAATCTTAAAATCGCGTCAGGACACGTGACCTGATCGAAAAAGCGTAAGACGGATGGAGAGTAGACAGCTATCCCCTCTCTACTACGCGCGTTTTCACTTCTGCCGGCACTCCCGGAGTGCAACCCGTCTTTTTTTTAAGCTATTGCATAGCTTCTATCGCGGGTCTTGAGCGCGGGGACCGAATCCAGAAATTTAGTAACGAAAAACCTCACGCTCCCCACTCCGACGGGCGCGAAGGTGTGGGTTGAAGGCATAGCATGCAATAGCTTTACCGCGGCAGTCCCCGAGTGCCACACGGCTTTATATGTAAATGCTTAAAAGGATGTCTCAATGACTGATAAAATTATATATTTGTTACTGAATAAATATTTTTGATTTGATATTTTTGAAAAAAAAAAATATTTTCTTTGTGTTAACTTTCCTACAGTTAAACCGAAATTGTTATGTTCAAAAATTATTGTATACGAAAACTAGTGGTCCGCCCCGGCTTCGCCCGTGGTATCTACATGTTTAAACTATCCTATCTCTCAAGTTGGATCGAACTGCACATGATGTGCGAATTTTATTATAATCGGTTAAGTGGTTTAGGAGTCCATTGAGGACAAATATTGTGACACGAGATTTATATATATATTAAGATAGATTTATTAGGTTAGCGGGCGAAGCCGCATGGGAAGCTAGTTTATAATATTAGTAGGATTACTTGTACTATTTCATTACCAACGCACCCCATTGTATGAATTAAGGCGTTCCACGTTGATTCCAGGAGCACACGGGCCGCGTGTTCCGATTGCAGTTCGACGAGTTCCAAATTGTCTCCTCGTCCCACGACGACACGATACTAGTGTGGGACTTCCTGAACTACGCGGGGGCTTCGCCCGCGCCCGCGGCGCAGCCCCAGCCACGGTGGGCCTCGCCGGAGCACGACAGGGCGTTTTATGACTAGGTACATATATGTTATTTTGTCACTTTTGTACCCACAATAATATGAAATCGGCCTAAAAATAGTTTGATAATTGGTAATTTTAGGAAAGGACTATTTATTTTTCAAAAATTTTTTGATGAGTTATGTAGATTTTTAACATAGTTAAACCTAAAGATGAAAGTCGTAGAGTTTTGTTTTTTGGTAGAAATATTGCTCGAGGGTCATCAATTAAATATACAGAAGTTATAAAAAAGAAAATATTTTCATGCATGGACGCACAAAATTCACATTATGTGCACGCTTTCTATTATTTGACAAATAAAATAAGTTTCAACAACTTCTAATTTAATTCACTTTTGTACCAGTTTAAATTTTGCATAATAACTTCGATACACACATTCGAACACAAACTAATTTCGGTATTTTCCTTTCCAGATAATAGAAAGGCGATTTTGGACATTAGTGTATAATACGAATGTGGTCCGGCCGCGACGATGGTTACGAGTGTTACCAGTGCGAAGAATTGTGATTATATCTGGCAATACAGCGGTACAGTGTTGCCAGCGTCTGCAGTGATAGTGTTGTGATTGTTATCAGCCCATATATGATCCCACTGCTGGGACTCGGGCCTACTATGGTACAGGCCATACAAGGCTGGCCAACTGTTGGGACTCGGGTCTACTATAGTACAGGCCATACAAGGCTGGCCACCTGCTGGGACACAGGCCTACTATGGTACAGGCCATTATCATGACTGGTCAGACACGGGCCTACTATGGTACAGGCCATACACGGCCTGCCAACTGGTCGGACTCTGGCCTACTATGGTAGGCCATAAACAAGGCTGTAAACAAGGCCAAGTGCAGACAGATGTCACAGGTCGTAGAACGTTTGATTCTTGACATGTCGGTTTCCTCACGATGTTTTTCAACATCTAAGCAGTGGTTATATATTGTGTTGTGATTTTGTTTGACGGTAACTGTGTTGCGAGGAAGTAATTTATGTTAATCGTTAGTGTTACAAGGAAAGTGCTTAATGCAATGTCAGAGTTGCCAGCGAGCAGGTGAGCGATTCCATATTGACATGACAATAGTGTTACCGGTTGCGAAAATGTCAATCTCATTCGGTGACTGTTATTTATTTGTTTGTGTATTTTTTAAGAGTAAAGTGTCGCGTTGTTGTATGTACATGTATTGCGGGGTAGTTTCTGTTTTAAAGTTACTTGAATTGGATAATTGGAATTATGCAAAGATTTAATAAAATGAACCAAATTTTTTTTTATGTTTTGATGACACTACAAATATGAGAAGGTTGGTTAAAATTTATTCGTTGAATAACGTATTAAACTACCATTTCAAAAATGTATTCTAATTGTCATATTTGACAGTTTACAGGTGACATTTTAATATGTTCGTGTAATACTTTATTAGATGGTTACATTTTAACCAAGGATTGAAAAATCGGCCCTAAAAGGAATAATTATGTAGTTTACCATAAATTGAAGATAGTTGGATTGTAGTAACCGAAAACCTCTGAAACGGCTTGACCGTTTTTATGAAAATTGTGTATATTGATAATTGATCTGAAAAAAGTTAATTTTTCAGCGCCTTAATGATAACAGTGTTCTGTCAAAACAATATTACTGTTTTAGTAAATGGCAAATGTATTTACAAAATAAAAAGTCGATACATTTTTTCTTTCTTTTTACTCACAATTACCCCATTAATAAATAAATAAAAATGCCTTGTCCTCGAGTAGCGTGCGTGCGTTGTATTATACGAGTGTTCGAACAAAGTAGGCGGTTGTATTTATCGAGTGAACGGGGGGTAGTTTTAGATTGAAGTACCCGCTTTTTTTAAGTTTTTTTTTTTAACAAAATTGTGATTTGAATATATACATAGTTTTTGATGTCTATGTTATTGCGAAATATTGGAAATCATATTGGTTAATACAAAATTTTAATAATTATTCACATACTAATTAATAAAAATTAGTTCAAAGGTCCTAAATATTGTACATTTAAGAGAGACCACATTTAAAAATAACTTATTATAAACGAGTTCGTCGAGGCGTACAGTGCGGGTCAGATAATCGTGTTGAAAAGTTTTTAAGTTTAAATTGAGGGTAGTTATCGATAAACGTTATTTATATTGAAAAAAGTGAGTATTATAGCTGATGGTAGACGTAATAAGCCTTTGTATTTGAAATATAATTAGATAAATAAATGTTCCGTTTAAATGACTGATCGTAAAGGTAGTGTTTTAATCGGTGGTTATTATAATTTTCATGAATGTTCATAATACCTATATTTAGTCGACGGCCTCAGGGGATAGTTCCAATACTTCAAATAACTTGAATATACGACCGTATTTTGTCGTTATTGTGGATATAATTAAAATTCCAGAGGCGTAATTACTAACAAGTTCTACACGTAACACGACCTATAGCGCGAACATTTTTCCATGCTAAAATTAATACTTGACAGGAACATACTAAAATTTATCTATGTAACTTTAGGGCTGGTCTCTTAAATTTAAATGCCTTTTATGTCATTGGGTACGTAGTCACGGGCAAAGGCTAGTTAATTATAAAAAAAGCATGTGTGTCGAGCACACGTGTTAGAAGTGAAACTTCTTTGGCAATATTCAAAAATACCAAAATCGTCGCCTTGCTCCATGACGTGACGGTATTGTCATGACGCGACCGCGTTTTACTCTCAACGCGATTAAAGAAGTTTCACTTCGAAATCTATCGTACGCGTAGATAGAAAATAGCTAGTGAATTTCGAGGGTAGTTGTCGAAAACGTTTCGCAAAGTACCCTCATTTTTGACGCGATTATATGGCCCGCACTGTTCTTACGTAGTTTGTACTATAGAGGTCGCTAGCTTAATTATATGTAATCGGAACTCGGAAATGACCACGATAAATCAGTTTTGTACACAGGGTGTTGTTTTTTTTTTTCATTCTTAGTTAATTTTTTTTGTATGTGAACGTATGGTGACTTGAAAGATATCGTGTGATCATGAATTTTGGTATGATATTTAACCATCTTGCGAAAAAATGTAATACATTTTCGATGATTGTCGCCATGGCAACAAACGAATCAATATTCTAAAATTATGTTCACTGATCAGCATTTCAAGTTTTATAGGTTTTTATTTAAATACTTGCTGGTTCCAAGTGTCTTAAATTTTAATAGCAAACAAATAATTGCCGCCAAAAATGTTTTTTCTTCTATCGGTGACATATTTTTCTGTGAAATTCTAATTTCGATAAGAATGTTAAGCAAATCCATCACAGTATTCGCCATTTTCCTCTATTTATATTTACAAGAGTATTATAAAAACGGTGTGACATTAAACGGTTTTAAAGCGTGTTTTATTCGTCAATTAAATCGCGTTTTAAAACCGTTAACGTTGTACGCTACATGACAATCTCAAATCGTTATCGTGGTCATAGTTTTTTTGTAAAATAAGCAGACGCGTTTGTATATATTGCTTCTTAATTGTTAATAAATATAATTTTTAAGGCGTGTTTCTCCTATAGATTTAAATTAGGGCTGTAATATAATGTTAGTTTTAGTGTTTTTGTATAAAAATAAAGTATAGTTCACTATGCCGCACTCAGACTAAGTGGTATTTAAGCCTTATAGAGTTTAAGGGTTGTGTATGAAATGTTTTCTTTTTATGTTCGACCGTTGTAATGTCGCGTTTGATTCAACAATGTTATGTGCCGCCAGGTGTTTTAATAAAGCCGGTTTTTTATAATGAACCGTGTTTTACCCTTGAAATGAGGGTAGTTGCCTCATTGACGTATTTTAATAGACGTGAAGCACGTCCGTTCTGTATGGAGTCTGAATGGCAACTGAGTTTTAAAACCTTGTAAGCTTTAGTTATACAGGGTGAAATCAAAATGTGTGGGTAGGTTGGTTTCAGATTCATAATATTAAAAACTACATTGGAAAAAGAGTTTTTATTCTACGCGAGTATTAAGATTTAGAAATAAAAGACTTGACGGGTTTATCAGTTTTCAGACCGCCTGTGACCACGCTTGTTTTAAAGTGCTCGTTTTCAAAAGTTATATAAAGCCATAAATAAAACGCGATTTAAATCCGTTAAGTTTATTATTCCTAAAATGTGATGAAAAAACTTAAAAATATCGTTCACGAGTTTTAAAATTGCTCGTAATTTATGGAAAAAATATTAGTTAAATTACACTATCTAATATCTATACGTGAAGTGTTATTACGACAAATTAATCTAGAAAGTTTCTAAAACTTTAAATTAATATGTCATTAATTATCTTCATTTTTTCTACATCTGTTTAATATCGGCCTAAATAACAGTTTCTCTTTAATTAATAAAAAACTGTCACAAATTAATTATAATTTTATTAAAATTCGTACAATTGAAATTACTTGAACATATTTTGATTTCATCCTGCATAAAATCACATGAGATAAAATGACGTATTAAAAATATGGGAAAAAGCGATGCTCTTTATCTTTTACTTAGTACAGCCAGAAGCAAGCAAAATGTTCCTTTTGTTTTATAATTTCGTCATTGCATCAATAAAAACAATTGGACACAAAATCATTGTCACTTATTTATAAAAAAATTTTTGTTCGTCATCTTTGCAGAAAAATCGCGCCAATTTTGACAGTTCACTTTTTGTATTGAAATGTCAATTTTGGCATTTAATTTTAAAATGGCAACACATCTTATTTAAGTTCATTTTTCACAATCCCAATAATGTATAGTTACAATATAGACTGCTTAATTTTTTATTAATTTTTTAAAAGTGAAATCTGATGTTTATAATTGTAAATATGGAATTTCTTTTTAAATAAATATATATGTGTCTATTGAATTGTTTTTTATTATTATCTTTTTATCAACCCTATTTCAGAGTTACATATAATTATTTATAATATGTGCTATTAACTAAGGCTATTAAATAGGAACTTATTCTGAATATTGACCAATGTTTTATATTTCTATAGTGCAGTATGGAATTTCACACATAATACACCCACACCATCTCGGCACAGGTATTTAATAGTCAATTTTGGACTACTAGATAAATTCTGTTTCTCATCACTAGCTGGGTCAAAATGGAGTGTAAAGGAGTCGGTTACATACAAACATACAGGTGAATTGTGTTATTTGAAGTAATTATTACAGACATATGTTTAAAATAAAACAAACTCCATACAAAAATAATATTTTATTTACAATCTAGATATTAAACTGAACGCGATGATTAAAAATGGCGCGGATTTAACAATAATGGCGGAACTTTTATAAAGAGGCGCGCATTCTTTTTCCAACCAAGCGTAGTCGTCAGTTAGGTTCCGATTTAATAAAATAGGACCTAATGTTGATAGTACTCTTGCGTGGTAAGAGTTGAGGTATCTTAACTGTAACAAAAAAATATGGTTATGGATTTTTATCTGTAAAAAAATATAAAACTTTGTAACTTATGGCAATATCTGCATGCCAAATTCATTAAAATAGTGTAGTTCCTTTTGTGTACAAATCATAGGACATGCATAGGGCCAGCAAATATTCAACAGCATTTCGCAAAAAAAGTATAACTTGGAATATTCTTATGGATTTAGGCATACGTATCTATCACTAAAACATAGTATAAAACAAAGTCGCTTTCTCTGTCCCTATGTCCCTTTGTATGCTTAAATCTTTAAAACTAAGCAACGAATTTTGATGCGGTTTTTTTAATAGATAGAGTGATTCAAGTGGGTTTAGTATATAATTTATTAGGTTTTAGACAAAGCGGGCGAAGCCGCAGGCGGTAAGCTAGTATTTTATAAGAAAAAGCGACTTTCTCCTTATACTACAGTAGGTAAATAGCTATTTAGAAGGAAAACTCGGTCAATCTTTAATTTTCTTTTTTCTCTATCTATTCTCTTTATTTAGTAAAAACACTTCATATCACAATCCAATTAAAAAAACGACACAAAATAAACAACAACAGAGCCAAGTATGGCACAAAATGCAGACATATTGCTAAAAAGCAGTAACTTCCAGGTAAGCTAAAATAAACCTTATTTACTTAAATATAAACAACACAATACCTCATCATCACTCAAAAGTTCAACATCGATGCATTTAGCTTGATGTGGTGCGAGAGAGATTGTATAGAATCCAACAGCGCCTTGCCCAGTGAAGTTGCCGACTAAGCCTTTCGCCTGAAATATTAATTATTATAAATGGTGTTAGTTTTTCATAGCAACATAACTTTTCGAAATAAAAAATGAAGTTTATTTCGGATCAGAATGCATATTGCATACATTTAGTTAGCAGTCATGAATTTCATATTCATTAAAACAATACGTTTGTACACAAACCTACAGAATAAGACAAATGGGATATTAGAACTCGTCAAGTGTATAAAAATCTAGTCAAAAGAAACAGAACAATAAAGTAAAATGCACTTACAAAAATATGATCAGCTTCATGATTCATTTCGATGACTTCGACTATATCTTCATGGCGGATGCCGTATTCACCCACCTCGTAATAACCAGGCTCTGTAAGATAAAACTATATAAATTACAATCAAATAAAGTTTAAAATTACAAAATCGCGGAATTCCGTTTCATCATGGCAATACCATCACGTCATGGGTTAAGGCGCCGATTTTGGTATCTTTAAATTTTGCCAAAGAAACTTCACTTCTGACACGTATGCTCGGCACACACGCTCTTTTTGAAGTGAAACTTCTTTATCGGGGTTAGAAAAAAATTTAGTGTAACATTTTTTCGTTACGCGTGACATTTTTCCGTTACGCGCCATCTTTTTCTTATCACTACCACGCGTGATTCGACGTATTTCTGTAAAGTTGCATATAGTAAATTATTTTTTGAAAAATAAAGAAGTTTCACTTTTTTCCCATTAGCCGTGACTTTAAAAACGTAGGTAGGTAGGTACTTCTAGAATAAATTTTGTCTAGTTCTGACAATTTAAAGGCAGTTTATTTTTTAGTTGATCTTAATTTTTA